>NC_141902.1:60893468-61518468 GCF_057802395.1 Ceratotherium simum simum | reverse complement strand
TTGAAAAATCTCTATTTTTAATAAGCCCTCAGTAATTCTGATTCAACTATTCATAAGACAAAAATGTTAAATTCATGCTTCCTGGTAAATATAATCCCTTTAATTTTTATCCCTAGATTATGTCTTTAGTTTATTTTGCCTTGTCTTTGCTAAGATGAACTAATGTATGTTTGACTGCTCCACTACATCCTGAACTCCTTGAATAACTAAGTCTTACTATTTCCCAGCAAAAAGAACATTGCTTGGCAAAAAAAGGCACTTAATAAACATTAAATGAATAAATTTTTAAAAAATGAAAAATAAGTTATTTTTATATTTATGTTGTTTAAAAAGTCACAAATCTCTTGGAAAGAAAGGATGGAGAAGATTCTATTTCCAGGACCATGGGTCTTCACATAAAAATGAAAACACGCTTTATTAAGATCTTTGTTCTTTTGGAATGTTTTACTACAGTGGCTTGATCCACATGGAAAGGAAAAAAATAAGAACTGAAGAAGAAAATAATCAATAAAATAAATGATGAATCTTCTATAACTCCATTTTATATTTCTCTTTTATTCAAGTAATTTTAGAAGAACTTTAAAATTTTGCTCATGATTTTTTCCCTACTGGTTTTGAGGAGCCTTACAATCTTCATTTTATGTTTAAGGTCTCTCTACATCTTAGAAAATGCTTTAAATTATTTTCTTTACAGCAAAAAAGGTTTTGCTCTCCCACAATACTAGAAAATCATCAAGAAGATTTTGAGATTATTTGCATATACATGTCATTTCAACAGAATGAATCTTGGCAAAAATCTGAAATCTAGACTGGACTGGAAAAAAATTGAGTTTTTCTTTAAAATATTTAGGTATTGAATTATGAAGGGTCTATTATTTTAACAAAATACTTTTTTCTTTTTTTTTTTTTTTTTGCTGAGGAAGATTTGCCCTGAACTAACATCTGTCACCAATCTCCCTCTTTTTGCTTGAGGAAGATTAACCCTGAGCTAACAACATCTATGGCGAATCTTCCTCTCTTTTTTATGTGGGTAGCTAGCACTGGCGAGTGGTGCAGGTCTGTGCCCGGAACCAAACCTGGGCTGCTGAAGTGGAACGCGCCAAACTTAACCACTAGGCAACCAGGCCAGCCCCCATTTTTTTTTTTAATCCGGAGATTAACATCTAGAGGTAATAAATCAGAATTCCTCATATGTACTACGAATTTCACACAGGTCCAAACTGATCTGTTGAAATAAAATTCCATTTCATTTATAGTATGTACTGGTAAAGATGATCATGTAAAATTGAAGTTTCAAACCCTTTTTCAATGTATGTATGGAGTACAAAACACCTTTAGCAGATCCCCATAAAGGATCTACTTTCAACACAGTGATCCCATTTGTAGAGCCAATGAATTCTACTGAAAAAAATTCAAGGAGATTTTTCTAAATAAAAATGAGAGTAAAAGATGTTATAAAGTTGCTAAATTACTTTAAAGTACAATTTTAAAATCTTATTCATTTTTAATATCTTACGTTATATAATAGGAAGAGCACTGGCTTTGAAAGCAAATATGCTTGTGTTCAAATTCTGACCGTTCACTTAAGTTTTGTGAATTACGTTCTTCACATCTTAGCTACCTCTTTCATAAAATTTAGGTTATTGGTCTAACCTTCCAAAGTCATCTGGAGGCATAAACGAGATAACAGATATAAAGCTTCTAGCTTAATGCCCGTCAGAGTACATGCCCAATAATTTTTAGTTGTCTATCCCATTATTTTCTCCCCAACTCATGTATTAAAGACTTCATGATAATCATTTTTAACTGAGCCTTAAAATATTCCACGTGGTATATATATCTCAGGTTAATTAAATATTATTTTATTATTGGAAATTTAGGGTTTTCTGATTTTTATACTAGAAATACATAATGTTGCAATGAATATTCTTAGGCTTTGGGTTCCCAAAGGTGGAATTACTAGGATCAGAAAGTATTTTAAGCTCTTGCTACATATTGCCAAAATGTACTCTCAAAGAACTGTATTATAATTTATATTGCTACCAGCAGTGAACATACATTTTAACAAATCTCATCAGTACTGGATAGAAATACTTTTTTTTTTAAATCTAATACTATAGACAAGATTTAGAACCTCGTTATCAACTTATTTTGAATTTTCTTTAAGAACTAGTGAAAGTGAGTATCTTGCATGTTTCCTAGTTGCATTTCCCTTTTAATAATTTCCTATTCATACATCTTGCCTAATAGTCTTGGTACCCTCTCCATATTGAGTTTTCCCCTTTAGTCTTATGTTTGATTCAAACATTTTTATATGTGGTATTTACTTTTATACTTGGGTTTTTTTTAAAAAAAAGTGAGGCACAGAATTTAATATTTTTATGTATCTACTCTATCCATCATTTCCTTTGTGAGTTTTTAAATTATATGTAAACATAAATTGCTAACTTTACATTTAAACTTTACATGAGGAGGTCGTGAAGAGAAACACAAAATGCTTATGAGTATTTATATTACAGATAAGTGATTTTTCCCCTCTAATCCATATCTTATAATAAAATCATTAATTTTAAAATTATAACAATAAAATTTAAGAGCAGAAATAAAATATTCAAAAATATAGCTCCAAAATACACATTGAGACAAAATTCTAGGAACTGCAGAGAACATATAGAGGTGATAAACTGAATTTGTTTTTTAAAAATAATTCAGCCTTCTTATTTTTACCTACCTTAAAGTGATTTAATTCTAATACCACGTTCAACGTGCAGCTTCTTTTGCACTGCAATATTCCCATCTTTGGCACAACTAAAGCCTATTTATACTTTAGTTTTAATAAATTTAACAGCAGTAGTGCCAAAGAATTAGAATGACTAATCTCCACTCAAAACTATTGGGGTCATCTGCAAGCACTGTCAGCACCAAAGTAATACGGCTCAAGAAAGGGAATGGCTTAAAATTATCTTCTAATCACCCAGAGAGCTAGCAACAAAATTTCAAACAAACAAAAAATAGAAAGAAATAGATTGCCAAAATTGGGTTCTTCCTTTGTTGTACTATCCTACCTGCCTCATGATTACCACAACCAAGTCCTCCAGCTGGCTGGTCTGCAACTCAATTTGCGCTGGGGAGACTGAGCCAAAGTGGTATAGAACCCAGTGGCAAATTCTGAAATGCTGCACTTAAAACAATACTATATATGCTACATGTCTGATCTTTCAATTTCATCCCAGTAAAATCTTGTATGTTAGATTTCTTTGTTAAACTGTACTTGCTTCTGAACCTAAATGGCTAGCTCATTAATCTCACAATTTAAAATTTTTAATTTCACATTTACAATTATACAGAGGAGTTCTTTACTGATTCTGATTGTCAAGATTCCTTTACAGCCAAAGAAGATCTATTAGTTTTAGTTCCCAAGATAACACGCAAGAACACAGACATTCATTTATTAAAAACACACTAGATGCCTTTGGGCTTCTGGGTCACTATACAAACAGCAATGAAAATATTAAATTAAATTCACCAGATAAAAAGACAGACTATTATCTTCAAAAGAATGTAGATTTAGAAGGTAAATCTTAGATTTTGTTTTGAAAGTCAGAAATCAGTGCTGCCAAATTGGGAAGAAAAGTTTCTAGGGAAGAAATCTGCCTACAGAAAAAGTCAGTGCTTTTGACTTCCCAAAATTCAAGTACAGGAGAGCACAACTTGTGTTGAATTGTTAGAAGGCAAATTTTCTAAAAGCAGAGTAGAGTGAATCATAAAACCTTTGAACGCCCTTTCCAATACTTATCAGAGCCTGCGTCCTTGAATTTACATCACCTGATCTCCAGGCACTGGCTATTAGGCATGTGGAAGAAGGCAAACTCAATTATAAAAAATGAGAGAAGCAAACTGTGAAATCTAATCCAATGCCAGAGAAGCCCTTGGCAGAAAACACTGGTAACCAATGTTATTAAGATGTAGCAGAAACCTTACCCACACTGCACAAAACAAGATGGATCATTTTAACTATTCAGAAATGCTGAAGCATCTGCCACCTTTTTTCCTAAGGCAAAAACCAAGTTTATAAATATTTTTTAAAAATTCAAACGTTTTCGGGGCCGGCCCCATGGCTTAGCGGTTGGGGGCACGTGCTCTGCTACTGGCGGCCCGGGCCCGGGCCTGCACCGACACACCGCTTCTCCGGCCATGCTGAGGCCGCATCCCACATACAGCAACCAGAAGGATGTGCAACTATGACATACAACTATCTACTGGGGCTTTGGGGGGGAAAAAAAAGGAGGAGGATTGGCAATAGATGTTAGCTCAGAGCCAGTCTTCCTCAGCAAAAAGAGGAGGATTAGCATGGATGTTAGCTCAGGGCTGATCTTCCTCACATACACACAAAAAAAATTAAAATGTTTTCTATAAATTATTCATACATCTTCCCAAATCTAAAATAATTGTAAATTTTCTCTACAGAAATGTTCTACTAAAGGTAAGAGATTGACCTAGCTTTCTAAAATACTGAGACTACAAACCCAGTACACCTAGCTTGCTGGTCTTCCCTAGCAAGTACTGGTATATTGTCCGATATCAAGTTAGAACTAGTTGTAACAGAACTCAGGAAAATCCAAATATATATAACCCAGACAACTGGATTTATGGTGTTTAAATGGAAAAGACTGTTTGACAAACATTAAAACTTAAATAGAAGCACTTTCCAAGACTCAAAAGAGAGAGATAAAACATAAACAAGTGATTTGTTTAATCACAAATTGAAGAATGACACCCACATGATCAATTAAAATGTGCCTCGGTGTTTCAGATTCTTCAGTCTGTAGCATCCAAATACTTCCCAAAAAATATTAGGACACTTTTAGAATCTAGGAGGACCAAGAAGAGATCATCTTTACAGATAATTTCCAAATTTTTATGACAATTTTTAGTAAAAAAACAAATTTAAGAGAAAAAGTCTGTGAAATCGTTTCATTTTACCCTCGTTATTTACTGTCACTGTCCTCAAGGAGAAAAGGGTTAAACTGTAATGAGTTCTAAAACAAAAGACTACAAACATAAAACTGTATGATAAAAAACATAATTTGCTTACTTCTCTACTTCTCTCAATCCTTCACCCCATTATAACCCTCCCAAAGAAGAGACAGGGAAATAAAAGTAGGTTTCTTAAAAAAAAAAAAAATTCAACCATAAAAATTATGATCCATCTTGTTCCTCCAAAGAAGAAACCACTTGAATTATTCTCAGGCAAGAGAACAAATAAACTTCTAACTTCATTGTCTTTGGAGAGTTTAATAAGAATGGTGCAAAAGAAAATCAGCAGAAGCCTTCTTAACTGGATTAACCGATGCTCCCCATTGCCTTTATCCATCCTGATTGATGCTCTAGCAAGCAGACAGCTCTCCAGCACTTTTGCACACACTACTTGGTGTGCGTACCAAAAACCAGAGGTGTTTATTCTCAAACCTGTTTATGCCAGTTGCACTTGTAATTATAAAACTTAAATATTACAAAACCAATGAAATATATATGCAAAAAGAAAGAATTTCTGTTTTTATGAAAACTAAGCGGAATGCTCTGCAAAGATCAAATAAAAGTTGCTTAAAACACACAACGGAGGGCCGGCGCCGTGGCTTAGCGGTTAAGTGCGCGCGCTCCGCTACTGGAGGCCCGGGTTCGGATCCCGGGCGCGCACCAACGCACCGCTTCTCCGGCTATGCTGAGGCTGCGTCCCACATACAGCAACTGGAAGGATGTGCAGCTATGACATACAGCTATCTACTGGGGCTTTGGGGGAAAAAAAAAAGGAGGAGGATTGGCAATAGATGTTAGCTCAGAGCCAGTCTTCCTCAGCAAAAAGAGGATTAGCATGGATGTTAGCTCAGGGCTGATCTTCCTCAAAAAAAAAAAAAAAAACTACACTGGAATAAGGTGACTGACATAACTATAAAAGATTTTTTTCCCCAGTTGTAACAGATTCTGCAATCAAATTGCTTCACAAAAGTCTTTCAATTCTCTCTCTGCTTTAAAGAAGCTGAAAGTGGGAAATCAGTGATCTCAAAGAAAAGGCCTTGATCTACATCAAAAGACTGTCAAGTGAATATACATTAATATGTTTTACATTAAAGTAAGATGTTTAAGTTATTATGTATCATTTTATCATTCATCACTTTTATCAAGTAACTGTTGGTTCCCATTTGGATAAGAGGGGATATATTGTATCCTTCTATAATCAACTAGCAGAACACTGAATTAGAACATTAATAAACAACACTCAACGTCAACAATTATTATTCCTCATATCAATCTATAAGAAATCTCTAATCCATAGACACATGATGTGAACTTATTCAGATGTATTTACCAAAGATCTTTAAAAACCTGAAAAGACATCCCTTGAGAAGATATGATCTGGCTTTTAAATTTGATATAAAGCAAACCTCGAGATGACTCACCAAACTTTCACATGACTACTCCAAATGAATGCAAAGCTGTCTGTTCTCCACACGTTAGTCTTTGAAATTCTTAAAACTATTAAAAATATTTAAAGTCACTGTTAAAAACTGTATTTTCTCTTTGAAAATTTACCTCAGTCAAGGAAGACAGAAATAACTAAATTAGTAACAAATATAAAACTGAGTATTAATGGATGTGTTTATTCAAGTCTGAATCAAATCAAATAATGCATCCTAAAGAATTATTATCCTTTCAGTCACTGTGAAAATATTGTGTGTTTTTGCCATGATGCTCTAACATAGGCCAACATAAAAAATAAATATAAAAAATAATATTCTAAACAATTTTATTATTTTAAATAAAATAATATTAAAGGGTTGAGGGGAAATATCTTGCCTCTGAATGGACATAAAATATCTTAATCCAAAATTATTTGTCCTTTTCACTTTCATAATTGCATAAATTCCATAGCTCATCAATACCAATAGTGGCACACTATGCAAATAAGATATTTCAATACACTCTAACACATGGTGCTCAATCTACTACAAAGATTAAAATTTTCTCTGCCCCATTATGTATACAGATCTATAACATAAGTGGAAACCCACCCTGCTGGGTGGGTTAAGTCAGCTAGTATTTGAGGTCCTCCTCTTCATTAAAACAAAAACACACACACATACATAACACACACACACAAAATAATGACTGACTAGAAGAATACAAGAGAAATATTTTAAAATTTATTTCTAAAGTAAGTAGTGTCTGTGGATTTTACATTAGACGTGACATCTTTGTAACTAGGGAAAATTTTTTTTAAATAGAGTATGTTAAATATCTAAGTCATTAATTAACCATAGAGATCAGAGTGAGGGCGGGAACAATAAAAGGAAGGATACTCCTTTTCTCCTTACTCTACTTCTCATCCTTATCATAAGCCATGTATCATAAGTTTATGATACATGGTGTACCTCAGTTGTGTCTCGATGGTAAAATGGTTAAAATTCACTGAATTAGAGTGAAGTAAAAGACTCCATCTATTGTATTGAAATGAATTGAAGAGCTAATAAAAGTTTACTGAACAACTACCATGTAAGAGGTTCATAGCTAGCTATTATGGGAATATACAGATGAATACAGCAGAGCCCTTACTACTTTGAGGAACTAACAACAACAAAATGTTTTAAAAGCACACAGGAAAGTGAAATCAATTCTGGATGGGGGAAGGAACAGATAGATATAAGGGAGAAATCTTAGAAAAATTAACGGAAAACGTTTTAAAAAGCATGTGAAATGGGCCTCATAGAACAAACAGGATTTTAATACTGACAGGCAAAAATACACAATAAGTCAAGCACTTCACTTTAAAACCACCTTTACTTCATCTCCCAATTCTTCTAGTTAACTAAGGCCAATGAAAAGAATTCTCTTTAATACATGGTTCCAAAATGAATAGAGATTTTAATATTACTTACTGTTAAAGAAATAACAACAAAATGATTACAAGAATTATCTAATAAAATGGGGGATATCATAACTATTGTTTTGATTTTAGATAGAACAAAACTATGCATAAAAATATTCAGCTTATATCAGAACATCTTAAAATCTGTTTAAATCTAGTGCTTAAGGCTAAAATGGAAGGGGAAAAAAAACAAAAATTAAACTTACCTGCCACATTCTAGACTCAAGTCATAATTGTGGTAAACTAGCTAGCTATATACAGCTCAAAACTAAACTCTTAAGAGTTTATAATGATTTTGAATGTACTATGTTTAGAAACAAAGAGAATGCTGGGAGCCATTAAATTTTTCAGAAAATATTGTCTTCCTAGATTCAAAACAAATGATCTACTGGCAAAAGTAATTCTTTAGAAAACTGAATTCTCTGATGAAGTAGTCACTTCATTTAATGAAGTACACAGTTTTTTAATAACATTAAAAAAATCTTGCAGATTCTTTTTTTTATTCTGTTTTTTATAAAACAGGGCCTTAAAATATATTCAGGGCTGGCCCCGTGGCTTAGTGGTTAAGTGCGCGCGCTCTGCTGCTGGCAGCCCGGGTTCGGATCCCGGGCCCGCACTGACGCGCCGCTTCTCCGGCCATGCTGAGGCCGCGTCCCACATACAGCAACTAGAAAGATGTGCAGCTATGACATACAACTATCTACTGGGGCTTTGGAGGAAAATAAACAAATAAATAAAAAAAAATTATAAAAAAAAAATATATTCAACCTATACTCTTCAGGTAATCTTTTTTCAATAAATCTTTTTCAGATTCACTGAGCACTCCCTCCCTAGAATATTTACTAAATCAATAAACTTCCATAAATTACTTTCTGGTGAGATCTTTTTATGCATAACCAAAATGTTTGCTTTTATTTTAATTCTATGATAACAATGAGAAATTAGAAATCTATTTACTTACCACTAAGCAATTCTATACCACCTATTCATTTTGTGTGTATACCGCAAACAGTGGATTTATTCATGAAAACTGGTATTCAAATCAAATTATACTTTAAATGTAGAGATGATTTTTATTACTTGTGGCAGTTATGTTCTATAAAGTCACCACAAACAATGACTTAGTGAATACTGAACCATTGCTCCTAGGGGAAATATAGGGTTAGGTTCCTACAAGCCTCTGATCACAACATTTTCATCCACTGATCAATATGTAACCTTCTTCTATGTGTGTTTCTGTTTAAAGACACACCTTATATATATTGATGATTCATTAACACTGACCTCACGGCTAATAGTACTTTAACTCATGCCTGAAGAAAACTGATCTAATATTATCTCCATATAGCACATCATAGCCTTCTTGCATTTAGGAACACTGGACAGAACTTCAGCACTATGCTTGGAGGCATAAAACCAGTGAAATCACCAATAAAAAGCACAGGGCCATGGTGGCATAGTGGTTAAGTTTGCGAGCTCCACTTTGGTGGCCCAGGGTTCACAGGTTCTGACCCTGGGCACGCACCTACACACCACTCATCAAGCCATGCTGTGGCAGCATCTCATATACAAAATAGAGGAAGACAGGCAACGGATGTTAGCTCAGGGCCAATCTGCCTCACAAAAAAAAAAAAAGCATAAAAATGCAAAAAATGTGGCACTAAATAGAGCACAAAGAGGACACTTGTTTACAGTAGGAGAGCTGAAAACAAGAAGGCAAGAGTCACCTTATTTAACCACAGGTGGGAAAGTGTGCATCAGTCAACTCAAATTTTTCGCCACTCGGTGCATGTCTATAAATGACTGTGAAACTGTTGTATTGATTTTGGACTTACAAATAAATTTGAAACAGGAGACATTCACAAAAACAGAATGTGCAAATAATGAGGAGTGACCGTATAAAGAAAGCCCAATTAAATAAATCTCATGGGAAACACTTTACTACTTCAACCCTGTCAATTTTGTAAATGCAAGGGTTTACTTATTGGTTATCAAAGAAAAGGCAAAACTTTATGACACTGTTTTTAAATTGTCACACAAAAACACCCCATTGAAGCATTCTAGAAGTTTTCAGATGAAGAGAAAAGATGGAAAAATTATTTAAAATTTACTGCCTATTCTTTAAAAACAGTCATTGGGGGAAAATACTATAGAAAGATATCAAAAACTGCAGCTTTAACAACATAATTTCTTATGAACTATCTTCTAATATCTTTTTGGGGGAAAATTAGATATATTTACCCATTATTATTACACATTAAAAAGTTCATAAGGATAAAAGTATCCTGAAGTATTAAAGCAATAAGATATAAGATGTAAATTATGATATATTAAGCTACAAAGGCATGAAAAGACAATTAGCGTAGACAATTAAAAATGAACACATAACATATATTCAAGCAAAGTACCTCAGTAAAATAAAAATAATCAACTTAAAATTCTCTTAATTTTAATTTAATTTATTTAAAATATTATCCAACATAACCATAATGTGTGTCCCGTTTGCATTTCTACTCTCCATAACAAAATTTAGATACATATATAAACATAATCTATTCACACTGGTACTTGAAATCTGTATTAGCAAAAATGAAAACAGCCAGATACATTAATTATTAAGACCAGAAGAAAATCTGAGAGCTAGAAATCAAATCAAATAAAAGCCGCCAATGTTTTTTCCTTTTAATTTTCAGATGATGTTCTCCAAAGCATGTTTTGGGCAACAAAAAACTAGAAAAATTTGTCTTTTAATAGAGGACTTATTTACATCATGGAATAGTATGCAGTCTTTAATAAGAAATAAGCTAGAATATATATATACACACGCACACGCTCACATATGTACACATACACACCATATATATGTGTGTGTATATATGGCCTTCAATTAAAAATGGGAAAAATATATATATGTATTAAATGTCTATAACATATTAGTAAGGGGAAAAAAGGCAAGTCACAGAATATTGTGTATAACATGATTCCTTCTTGGGGCGAGCCCGGTGGCGTAGCGGTTAAGTTCGCACGCTCTTCTTTGGCAGCCCAGGGTTCGCCAGTTCAGATCCTGGGCGCGGACCTATGCACTGTTCATCAAGCCGTGCTGAGGTGGCGTCCCACATAGAGCAACTAAAAGGATGCACAACCATGACATACAACAATCTACTGGGACTTTGGGGAGAAAAAAGGAAAAAAAGGAGGAAGATTGGCAACAGATGTTAGCTCAAGGCCAATCTTCCAAAAAAAAAAAAAAAACAAATATGATTCCTTCTTGAAAAACAAGAAACATAATTTGCTTATATATGCATATACATTAAACTGCTAATGAGGAAGAGACCTTGGCACTTCCATTTTTTGTAACAAGCATGTATAAGTTTTATAAGCATACAGTAGATTCTCAACAAGTGTTAAATTTTCTTGTTATGGTTATTTTAAAAATAAAATAATGTGATATAAAATTCATGCTGTTTGAAAATGACTCCTATAATCTTAATTTATTCAGGTAAATTCTGCTAAATAACTAGAAACAGTATTTCCTAGTTCAAAGAATTTCAGTAAATGGTCTCAAAATTCAACACTGATCAATCCCCCAACTGAAATGTTTAATGATTTGTAATAGAGTCAGTAAACTTTTCCTGTAAGGGCTAGACAGTAAATATTCTTCTTTGTTTTTGTTTTACGACCCTTTAGGAATATAAAAAAGACAATCTTCACTCAGATCCACAAAAAACAGGCCGCAGGCTGGATTTTCCTCGCCAGCCAAAGTTTGCCAACTACTGATTTATAACAACAAATCAGCATCTGCAAGTCTGATATTTCAACTATATTACACCAAAGGCATCAGAGATCACAATAGGGTCAGTTTTATTCTACATTAAATAAAGTAAGGTAGCACTATAGCAATTAAAATTACAAGCTGATTAATACATTGAATTCTATTAATATGCTAGACACTAATCAAATAATGGGAAAACATAGTAAATGAAATTTCAAGTATTCGTATTATATATAACCATGATCATGTGTGCACCCGCAAAGCACACATATCCACTTGAAAACGGCAGCTGAAATTGAAATACTACACAATCAAAGCTCAAATCTCCTTTTATAATAATTAAAACCACTTATTTAAATAATCAAAACTAGTCAGTCATTTGTTTCAGATGTCATCAACACTTGAAAATTAAGAACTAAATACAGAGGCTAGTAGTAATTACTGGGTTTTAATTTTTTAATTTGTAAGGGTTACCGTACAATATCAATCAACAATCTAAAACATTACACTTTAAAAGTTTATATTCTTGGCAACTTTTTAATATTTACTGTGTCAGCAACCATCACTGGAAACTTGACTATACTTTTTTTCTTTGTCTAAAGACAGCTTTTACATATTTGATTTTGTCTAAAACTGAATGCTCCTTATTATCATCTAGATGCTACTACCAAATCTAAGTTTCATTATGAACAATAAACTGGGTCAAATTAAAACTCTAAAATGAAAATGTATCCCCCCAAAGTAATGAAATAACCATTATAGAATAATCTTACCTAGACTGGTGGGTTTTATCAGTTCATCCAATAAATCATAAAATGGTAATTTTTGAAGTTTTATATCCGGATGGACTGGGTGAAGAGCTGACGTAAGATGCGGGAGTTCCAGTTCATGTTTAGGTCCCAGAAGAGAAACAGGGAGTAACGGTGATGATGCAGGGTGACCATCATAAGTGAGTTGTGGAATGGTAGATGGAGACAAAGTTGCTGGCATAGGACTTGAATGTACGTTGGGGATGGACAAGTCCGCGGGCGTCATGATTTTCTGGGGGAACCTCCGCCTATAGAGTTCTTTAATTTTCATTTGTACAGCAGGACTGCAGCCAGCCTTTAGCAAATGAAGGGCTTTTGTGAGAAGTTCGTGTTTGCGTCCGTGCTTGTTTCTCCCAGCGTAGCCCAACAGTACTTGGAGTTCAGAAACTCTAAGGCTCATAACCATTTGCTTAGAGACAAAACAAAATATAAAACATTAGTGTTCCAATAATATAATTTACAATACTAGACAATACTTTATTATAATCCTTTCTCCTTATGGTTTGCTTAAAGGCTGGCTCACTTACAGTCAATTCCAGTTACTTCAAACTTAAAATTTAATCATTTAACATAAATAACCAATGAAATTTAAAGTTAATATTCACAAATTCACTGACTTCTATCCAGGGCGTAAAGGTGAAAGTATACACCAGGCAGAACCACATCTCACCTCATTCCACTGTTTTGATGAAACCGTCAGGTATTTATCAAGCACTTATTGAGTCTCCAAGAGAGTGCTGAGTGCTATGCGACTAGCAAAAGATAATAATGAGCCCTCAAGAACATTGGTTTTCTTGGGGGAAATTATATAAGTATATAGGAAACACACGAACAGCCCACCTCAAACACCAGATGTAGGCAGGTTATAAATAACATATTATAAAAAGTATTATATACTATTCTAACTCTGAAATTTGTAGGACTTACACTATACCTTTTTTGACCCATTATATACCAGATACATTTGATATTTTCAAGAGTTGTCACTAAGTCTTTACAACTCCACAAGGAGTTATCCTTTTTGCTTTACATAGGAAGACACTAGTTAAGAAAGGTTAAATAACTTACCTATGGCCACAAAGCTACTAAGTAGCAGTCAGAATTCAAACCCAGATACGTATGATTCTAAAGCCCATGCTCGTTCCACTAAACCATTAGGAAAAGGACGGAGCTGGAAACATATTATTGATTCACTCTGCTGGCAAGTCCAGGCTATAAAGTCCAGGAATTCAATCCACATGCCACAATGCATAAGGCTGTAGTAAAGAAATCTATTTAACTTTGTTTAACCCTGTGTTCCCAAACTTATTTGGTCACTGCTTCTCTTGCCTCAACTACCAAGAGACTGCCAACAGGAAATGCCCAACAATACCAATCCTCTCATTTTAAAGTAGAGGAAAATGGAATCCAAAGAGAAGAAATGGCTTACCCAGGATCATACAGCTATTAACAGCAGAATCCTGACTTGATCACCACTAACAGGGAGGTGTTAGGATGGAAGACACTTGTAAGCTTACCATTTGCTCTCTATTTCCCCAACTGTTTTATCCCATCACCTCATACCAAATACCAATACACAAAAGCTAAGCTGCCATCCCTAATTTACCACCACTCCCTGAGATGACACCTTCCTCCAGCCAATCATCTAGAAGTTCTTTGCAAATTGCAAAATATATAATTAAGTAAAAATAAAATAGTGAGAAAAAAATGTATAAAGAGCTTTATATGCATTAGAGCTGGTTAATCAAAGAAATGTGAGCTCTTCCCCTAGTTCTGGCTTGGAAAATGCTTTGTGTCCTCAAAGTCCAGCTTTCATGAGCCTTTGCCCTTCAGGCCTGGCAAAACCAACGACTCTCTCCTCACTATTTTTACAGGCCATTTTTCATATCTTTATCTTAGCACTTATCTTGCTGAATTATAATCTTCTGTTTATACAAGTAATTCTATGACCAGACTGAGGTCATCTAGGGCATAAGGTCATGTTACCCTTAGCATCAAACACTAGGGCCTGACAACAGTAGTAACTCATCAAATGCCTGGACAATGAACAAATGAATGAATGAATGAACAAAATAAACAAGAAAGCCACACCAGAAGAAAGGGTGGGGTGGAATCTACAGTGATAAGTTATACGTATAACTGTAATATAAATCCAAATGAATTCCAAAACTCTTATGTTCTCTATAAGGTGTACAAAGATATAATATAGGTCTTAAAAACAAATTCTACCCCAAATCCTATAAATGTTTCTCTTTTTAGATAATATTATCAGAGATTATTATAATTACTAACTACGTCAGCAGGATACCAATTTCTCCCTACTATCCAAAATGTCCTAAGAGTACAAAATGGTTTTAAAGATTTTTATTACTAATTTTAAAAGGAACAGGGACTTCAACAGAAAAGCACCATATTGATAAGTAAACTGCTTTTAGAGAAATAATATGAATTATGCTTCAAAGACTATAGGTTAAAAATAAGTTTAAGTTGGCATTGGTCAAATGTACTTCATTTTACAGGAAAACAGTACACATTTAGAAAGAGAAGGTCTTTCCATTTCAATTCAACTCCATTATCTTAAGTCAAACACAAACAAAAACCACAAACTCTTCATTGATGACAGCTTTCATCCCTACTCTATGGGTGTAAGAATTTAAATGCAGCACAGATGTATTATTGTTCTATTTTTATGGAAAAACACATTGACAATTCACATAAAATAAAATCTTCTGCTTGATGGTCAAAAGAAAATAGTTAATGACATAAGCATAATTTTTATTTTTGTTTTCACAGGATGCCTACTTAATCATCACAATTATGAAGTAGGTATTGTCCTCATTTTACAGGTGGGAAAACTGAGGCCTAGGAAGGTTAAAAATTTGCTGAATGTTGCACTACTAGTTCTATTCCAAATGTGCTTTTACACTATGATACTGTGTTTTAGAGGAAATAAACCACATGCCTTTTAATTAGGAAACAGAAAAACCTTTTCAAAGATTAATTTATTTAACATTCAATCTCCATTTCAAGCTTCAACACTCCAATTTAAAAAAAAATTGGTGGTTAAGAAAAGATGGGCTGGCCTGGCGGCTTAGCGGTTAAGTGCGCGCGCTCCGCTACTGGTGGCCCAGGTTCGGATCCCGGGCGCGCACTGACGCACCGCTTCTCCAGCCATGCTGAGGCCGTGTCCCACATACAGCAACTAGAAGGATGTGCAACTATGACATACAACTATCTACTGGGGCTTTGGTGGGGGGGGAGTGGGGAAGGAGAAGCATTGGCAATAGATGTTAGCTCAGAGCCGGTCTTCCTCAGCAAAAAAAAGAGGAGGATTAGCAATGGATGTTAGCTCAGGGCTGATCTTCCTCACACACACAAAAAGATAAGAAAAGAATGCATCTGGATTCAAATTAACCATTGTACCTTATAATCAGGTATAGTGAAAGATGAGGTGCTATCGACTGCTATTATTGGAGCAGCTGCTGCATACTCCTAAGGACTGTAATAACCATGCAGTATTTTAAAAAACTAAATAAAAGGGAGCAGGAAACACAAATATCTGAAGCATCACTCAACTGAAAAGCTTCAGAGAAGCATGAAGCAGTCAATTCACAATGTAAAGTGTTGACAACATAGAGGAAAACTAAACACTTACATCTGAGATGTTGAAATGTAATATATTTTGATCTGTCATTTGCCTAAAAATCTCCATTTGCTAGCACTACAACAAAATGAATATTTATAACTAAGGATAACATCAACCACTGCTGCTACCAGAAATCACTACCTCCTCAGATAGCATTCTGCTGACTCGACATCCCCAAATGACGTAGTTCTCAGAATCCTAGGGAATTTAGAAAGCCTGAGAAATGTATATATTCTGTATAGAAAGCATTCTGTGAGGGACATCTTTTTTAAATTAATTTTTTTAAATCAGACAGACATGCACACAGTTTAAAAAGTCAAACAGTTTTACAAGAAAAACAGATGTCCCTTGCCTTGCCCCCATTTTTCACATCCCTGAGGCAACAACTTTCAAGTCTTTTTAGCTATTTCTTCTGGCATTTTTCACTATATTCTATGTGGAGTAGGTCTATTTGGCTATTTCTTAGTTTTTCCTTTTAGGCAAAAATGACTTCCTATTATAAAAGATAGTTTATTTAGCTCTGTTACATCTGCTCTACCCCCATCTTCCCATCATAATTTTTGGTTAAATCAATTGTTGATGTTTATGTTATTACTATGGCTGTAAATAATATTCACAGCTGAGCCAAAAGTACATTATGATTACTCTTTCTTTTTTGTCTGACCTTGCTTTCTTATAGTTAATAACTGCACCATTTTTGCATTTGCTTAGTTCTCTATGTAACTACTGCTAATTCATCTGCAACCTGTGCTAAAAGTGTAACTCTCCTTTCAACATATTCAAATACATCAGGTAAATCTGTTTCAATTTCTTTCTTAAAAATATACCTCCTGTGGGGCCAGCCCAGTGGCATAGTGGTTAAGTTTGCATGCTCCACTTCGGCAGCCCAGAGTTTGCAGGTTTGGATCCTGAGTGCAGACCTATACAACACTTGTCAAGCCATGCTGTGGCAGCGTCCCACATATAAAATAGAGGAAGACTGGCACAGATGTTAGCTCAAGGACAATCTTCCTCAAGCAAAAGGAGGAGGATTGGCAACAGATGTTAGCTCAGGGCCAGTCTTCCTCACCAAAAAATAAAATAAAATAAATACATATACCTCCTGTAACCCTCCATCAGGTTCCAATTTGGACTGCTTGCTCTCTAGGCCTAGTTCACAACTATGGTCATGGAATTTCCCTTTAACTTATCCTGGGAATTCTCTTGTCTCTCTTCCATATTGGATCCTCTGTTTCCTTGATCTCACTTCTTCCTCTTGATTTTCTTTTTAGTAGAGTATTTCCTCCAGTAGCTTCCTAAGAAGGGAGCATGGGAGGTATATTTTTTCTTCCTCACATTGTCTAAAAATATCTTCATTTACCCATACTTAATAATTGAGTTTGGCTCAGTATAGGATTCTAGACAGGAAAGCATGTTCTATCAGAATTTTGAGGGCCTTTGCTCATCATCTTCTGGCTTCCAGTGTTGCTGTTAAGCCTGGCACCATTCTGATCCCCAATTCTTCATAGTCACCTGTATATTCCCCTCGGGAAGCTGAGAGAAGCTCCTCTTTATATGTTCTGAAATTTTACAACGCTGTCTTGGGGTTGGGTAGGTTTTTTTGGTTTTTTTAACTGCATGAACCGATAATTAGTGAGTCTTTTGAATTTAGAGATGCATGTCCTTCAGTTCTGGGAAGTTTTCCAACAATAATCTTCCTTTAACTTTTTTCTATTCTCTTTCTTGTATACCTATTATTTAGATACTGGCCTTCCTAGACTGATTCTCTAACTTTATTTTCTTTTTCCTCTTGAACTTTACATCTCTTTGTCTTTTAGCTCTATTTTCTGAGAGATTTCCCCAACTTTATCTTCTAACTTTTCTATTAAAATTTTAATTTCCATGAGCTCTTTCCTCTTTGCTACATATTTCTTTTTCTGCTACACCTTGTTCTTGTTTTTCAGGAATGTATTATCTTCTTTTCTCACTGAGGATGTAAATAAATTGTGTGTTTGACATCGTTCTTGTTTTCTTCTGTTGCCTGTACTATCTCTGTAACCTCTGAGTTCTCTTTTGCTATTTACTTTGGTCTTTGCTTTTCATGCTTGATGTTTTCCTCAAATAAGAGGGAATCCTTAGCCGTACATTTTTATCTAAGAATAAGACATTAAAAAGAGGATCAGATGATCTGTGTGAGTGAGTAGACTAGGGTTCTTCATTCTAGGATGATCAGGCAGGAACCTGGCTATTTTGGCCTTTTATCTAATCACTTGACAAAGAGGAATCCTTCAATCTCCTGCTTTGGCAGTATAAGACTGGCTTCCAGTATTCTCAGGGCAGAGTAGGGAAACTGGGAGAGAGGAGGGGGAGGTCTTCATCATTCACTAAGAAGACATTTCAACTTAATCTCCTTTTCAGATATGTAAAAATTTACAAACACTATTCCAACTACAGAGGCAGGGACTATATTCTGACAAAGATAAATACAAGAGAATATTCAAGCAATATCAACAAGTATTGTAGACAGAGTGCTTTTTTGCAAGTAAATAAAAGTGCCGGTTTTATTGTCTCATTAGCTATGACCTTACATTATTAAAGGTCATATCTAAATTGTGAATAAGAATTACATACTTCCTGTTGAACAACATAATTACCCTCATTCATATATCCCACTGCAGTAGTTTAGAAGATTAGTCATAAAGCAGATTCTATACTAGGAATCTTTATCTAGTATCAATTTATAACCAACTGTAAACCAAAATGAATTCTGAAGATAGACAAATAGGCATTTAACAATGTCATAATATTTCATTTATACTTTTGCTTTCTATCCACAAAAGCAATCATCAAAAATTCTGTAATTGCATACATTAAAGCCCCTACAGGACAACAAAAATATTTTATTCATTATTTTCAAAGTCAGATTCTTCATTCAATGGAACTGACTTCTGGATCATTTCTAATTCTCTCCATCTGACATAGTTAATAAGCAGCTGTTAGATTAGCAATTCGTCAACAACGCCCAGTTCAACCAGAAAACCTAGTTAGACAGTTTCTACTAATGCAGCATATCAGGCTGGTTACACACTTCTCCATAATCTTGTTCCACCCAATTTCTCATCTTTTATTTCTTTCTCCATATAAGATAACTGAAAAATGAACTGTACTGCCTACTCCTCTAGTTGATTATCTTCCTCCTCTCCTGGTCTCTATTCCACCATATGGGTTGCACTGAGCTCTCACATAATGACAAAATATGGAGTTTCCATTCTCATTTAAGCAAAGTATAAATCTAACACTCTGTTGAAATAGTATACCATGGCTTCAACTTTTGATAGATAATTTAAACATCATCCCCCTTTATGTACTACCACATTTCATGAAACAAGGGATATATCTTTCAAAAAGCTCTTTCTAGATGATAACTTGACTACTAAAAATAACAAACCCAACTCAGAACATTTGAAAATTTGGATAAAAAATTTTTTGTAATAAAAAACAAAGTTTAATTTAATTTAAAAATTTAGAGTTTAAAATTCTAACACATTGCCAAACTTCTTATACAGAGATAGGAAAATATAACTTTTATTTAAGTAAAAAGTTACTCTGCACACAGGTGTTCAATAAATGCTTTTTGGATCAATGCACAGTCCCAAAATGAGTATGTAGAAAGAGGGACTATAGGAACAAAAATGAACATATAGAGATAAGCTAGTCTTCAGAGACGGACACACATAATCATCATATTAATTCAATTCTCAAAAGTTACTGAACACTACTATGCGCTAGGTACACATACAATATAATATGGTATTAGTATATATAGAATTTGCATTCTAGTACTGACCTGACCACTAATTTACTGACTGACAATCTTTGAGGGTCTGTTTTCTCACTTCAAAATATGTGAGATTAACTAAAGGTTCTCAAAGGTTCCTTAAAATTTCAAAATTCTATAATGCTATGTAACTCTATTAAATGAAATCTCTTCTCATTCTTCTACTTTTCCATGGGTTAAGGAAACACAAGCAATCTGTACAGTCAGTGAAATCTATCTATTTTAGCAATGTTTTCAATCAAAAATTTAAGTGTCATTTACAGGGGTTGATAGAATAAAAACAGTGATAAACCTAATATATGTTAAATGCTTACAATATGCCAATTACACACTAATTATAATAAACATTTTATTTAACCCTTACAGGAACCCAAGAGACAGACCATTATTATTCCCATTGTTTGGATAAGAAAACTGATGCTGAGGGGCTAGCCCGGTGGCGCAGCGGTTAAGTGCACACGCTCCACTTCAGCAGCCCAGGGTTCACAGGTTCAGATCCCTGACGCACACCCACACACCGCATGTCAAGCCATGTTGTGGCGGCGTCCCATATAAAGTAGAGGAAGATGGGCACGGATGTTAGCCCAGGGCCAATCTTCCTCAGCAAAAAGAGGAGGATTGGCATCAGAAGTTAGCTCAGGGCTGGTCTTCCTCACCAAACGAAAAAAAAAAAAAAAGAAAACTGATGCTGAACAGAAAGTCAAAGAGTAAACAAGTGATGGAGACTGGGCTCAAACCTGACCTGACTCCAGAGCCTAAGCTCAGAACTACTAACCAATGCAAGTGTCTTACCACAAATCTCAGCCAAGGCAGACGATGTGTTACACTGGGACAGGGGGCACTAAACAACTGTTAAGGAATTTGGACTATACAGAGTGAACAAGTGGTAAAATAAATACATATTTAGGGGCAGTAAAAATGTGATAAAAATAGTGTTTAAGACTTCAAGTAGCCACCGACAGGATGGATGAAACAAGAAAAGACTAAGAAATAAGACTTCTAGCTAAAGGATATGGCAACAAGAATTACTTATTTACATATAAGGTAAGAAGGAACCATGACAGTCAAAATAGAGGAGACAAGACCAAGAAATACTGCAAAAAAAAAAAAAAAAAAACCCCAAAAACCTGCAGGTCACATGAAATATTCTAGCTACAGGTGAGTCTTTAAAAAATTAGTACTACACATGATCATGAGAACAATCATTATTAACTTTTCAAATAAAATTTAGAATTTAAAAATAACAAGCAGGGCTTTGAGAAATTTTAATTCTATCAAATCATAAAAGATGAGTATTCTTTCCCAATACTGCCCCCCAACCAAAAACAAACAAAACACTGCATTTGCAACTGGAGATACCATCTCATCTAATTTAAGTTTCAGACAAGAAGCAATGAAAGAAACAGTATACTCTGAGAGAAAGTTAAGAAGCCTAAAAGGAGAAAGAGACAAGTATTAACAAAACAAAAAGTGGGGAAAAAAATGCATTCTATAACTAAACAAAGTCTTGAAATCATAGCCTTCAATCTGGGTCCCAGAAAAGAGATTAAGGAAAGCCCTACAGGAAAAGTATCAAGACAACTATTTCAGAGTAACAGGTGTAATCTACTCAAGGTTACAGAGCTAGCAAGTAATGGAGCTCAGACTCAAAAGTCAGATGCCCAAGTCCACACAGTCCTGCAGAGCACTGACAACAACAGATACTATTATATAATTTGAAAACGGTGTTTTGGGAAATAGTAGAATCATAGATAGGATCATAACATAAAATAAAACTAGAAATCTTCTTGTCCAACTCTCCGTCTAATATACGAAGTTTTACTGTAAGCTCCTTAATTGATGGTCTCCCAGCCTCTGCTGAAACACTTTTTAAGAGTTCATAACCTAATCTTAAAGCAGCCTACATTACTGAAAAACTCTATGAATCAAAATTTTCCTTTAACTTCCACCCAATGGTTCTCAAATTTTGTCCTATTGGTGTAGCAGAGTCTATTCATAAAATGTGTTAAGAGGGCTCTTTCCTTCAACTGGTTTGGTTTCTAGACCACTTCCCACCCTGATCACTGTTCTCTGAGCATTCCACAGTCCACTGCACTCAGAGTGAATGAAATAATCCAGACAATGGTCTGACGAATCTTGAATACAGCAGTATTACTGCCTCTCTTTATATCAACACAATATTTCTACGAATGTAACTTACCAAGGTATTCACATTTTAGGCTGACTGGTTTGTTTTATTTGGGCAAGGGGAAGGATGTGGTATGTGTTATGTTTTGTTTCAGCAGGATGGGGGAGTTGCATTCACATCATATTGTTGCTCACATTAAGCTTAAAGTTAACTAAAATCTTTATTCGATTTTTTTCACATGAACTGTTATTAGGTTAAACCTCCTCACCCTCTAATATAATTTTTTTCTATTTAAAAGTAGAACTTTATATTTAGTGCTGTTAAACTTCATTTTTCCCCCAGTTCATCATCGCAGCCTTTCAAAACCCTTTTGAACAACTGCACCCTACACCCTCTACTGTAGCACTTATCATATGGTGTTGTAAATCGTTGACTTTCTAGCCTATGTCCTCCCCTAGACTTAGAGTTTTTCAAGGACAAGCACTTATCTCCATATCACCTAAGTATAGTACATGACACCTAGTAAGTGCCCAAGAGATAATGACGATGAACTAACTCCCTTTGATTTTGTCATCTCATGTATTCTTCCCAGTTTTGTGCCATCTACAAAATTTGAGAGTTTTGCTTCTTAACTATTCATACAAGTCATCCTTAAAACTTGGGATATAACAGGGTCAAGACCATAGAGTCCTATGGTGCATTGTAAGAGAGTCCCCTCCAGATAACATTAAAGTTTAAGGTCACCAATAAGATTGCTCAACTAGTTAGGATTTGGATGACTATTTTTCCCCAGGATTCCCCAATCTTAAGGTAATTATTCAATAAACACTGTCCAGGGTGCACAAGAAAAATAACTAAGGCCACTATACTTCAGTCTTGATTTATAGACTTGTTTTTCAGAGAAAAAACAGCTTAGAAAAAGATGTACACAAATGTTCTAAAAGCCCTGGGAATGATTCCCCACAAACTACAGAGAAATATTAAAAAGAAAAAAATAGGCTGCAGGAAAAGTTGTTCCAGTCTTGTAATGACAGCTTGTCTAAGTATTCTTTTAAATCCCAACAGAAATCTATTAATGATAACACCTCTTCCTTCTACACAGAATAGAACACTTTCACCTGATTATTCTACCAGTTATAAATAAGGGAAACAACTTCACAACAAAACATCCTTTATTCTACATAAAGTAAAACTGCTAACCTACTGCAAAACTTGACACAGATCATTATCTTCAGAACAGATCATTATGATGAATATTTACATGCAAAGTTTTTATAGTAGTGAAATCAAGTTTAAGAAAATGTTCATATGCTCTTTTGAGAAATTCCATTAATGAACACAAAAATACATTTCAAGATGACGACTGTGAAAACACTCCACACTCTTCCTGAAATATACAGAGGAGAGGGAAGATAAGCTATTCACAGACCTCTGATGCTAAAAACCCTAACAGTATCCATTTTAACATATCCAGAATACTAACAACAACAAGAAAAAAACCACAAGCAATGCTAAAGCTACTGACGAGTAAATTTTTTAAAGCATAAAAATAGGAGAAAAAGTGTTTAACTGTTATGTCTAAAGGACAATTTATAAACTAGCCAACAAAAGAAAGAAATGTACTATGGTTATGCAAAAAAATATTTTAGCTTTTGTTGTCATTAGAAAATGAAATAAAATATTATCTTATCATAATCAATCAAAAGAAAAGTAAGCAGAAACTCATTCTTAATGCCATTCCTTAAACATACAAATAATCAAATTCTAGAGCATTTCTCCAAATACTCAAAGTAACTACCATTCTTAAAAGTAGAAGTTCAATTATTTCCTAAATCTAGAAGACATAATTTCCATTTGAGGATCAAAAACACAGATTCTGTGACAGAGGAGGAGCAATACCTATCAGTGCATCCTAAGTCTAAAATGATAAAAAGGAAGAAACGAATGCAGGCATATTGCCTAGTTTGGAAGAAATAACACGGAACAGTCCTTTTAAAAATCTGTTCAATAAATTAGTATTCAATCCTCAAAGTTCCCCTAATAACAAAACTGCAGTATTTTTCAGGAAAATGTAATTGAGGCTGTAATTTACCAAACCTCAACATTTACTTTTTTTTTTTTTTTCTTGCTGAGGAAGATTCGCCCTGAGCTAACATCTGTTGCCAATCTTCCTCTTTTTGCTTGAGGAAGATTCACCCTGAGCTAACATCTGTGCCAATCTTCCTCTATTTTTTTTGTGGGTCGCCACCACAGCATGGCCGCCAAGTAGTGTAAGTCCGTGCCCGGAACACAATCTGGGCCGCCAAAGCAGAGCACACCAAACTTAACCACTGGGCCACAGGGCTGGCCCCAAATTTACTTATTTTAATATAGTTAGCTGCCTGGACATCACCAATCAAAATCTCAAAATAAAACTTATAACTAAGAAGCAATCTGACTGGACTTCACCTCAAAGAGATCTAATTTAAACAACAGGATACTCTAAAATCAGCATTTTCCTAAATTGAATATCTTTTCATAGTGTTAATACATATTCAGAGAAATAGAGTTCTGCAGCAATACATGTTCAGGAAATTCAAGATTCCATAACCCCCCACCATGCTCTCCCTTCTCAAATCACATTAACACGTTAAAGGTCCAAAAAGTCCAGCAGAAAGAAGTATATTAACTTTGCATCTAACATTTTGCAAATTTACTTGGCCACAAAACCCTTCTTCATTATTATTATTGTTTAATCTATTATCATCTCCTTTCTTAGCACTTCACAAAAGAAAAATTCTGGGAAAAATTACAAGATCTTCAAGCCTTCCAGGAATTTCATTTTATGCCTGTTGTTCTAGCAAAATTTAATAAAGCACCCCCTTCCACTCTTAAAAACATCCCAGTTGGGATGATAAATTATATGGTCACCCTAGAATTAACACTCTAAAACTGAACACATATTATAAAACATGTGAACTACCTTTACCAAATGTCAAATTAACATAGCCATGTTACTGCATGCAGTTATGCAGATGATGATTAATCTCAAACTCTTTTCTCAAACTTCTGAAATAATTCTCCAGTAGCCATCTTATATATATTTTCAAAATACTCTGGACTACTGAATTCTAGCTAACTGAACTCATGAACCAAACAGATTTAGACAGTGAAAGATATCCGTAACGGCATAATTTTATAAAGAGTCCATTACATCTAACCATAAGGAAAGGAAAACTCTTAAAAACATTAAAGCAATCCATAGAAGACATTTAAAGTTTTAAAAGATATTTTAAAAAATTATTCTGGGCCTTAATTATGAGAGTTTCGCAGAATTCTTGACTTTATTTTCACTCAGCCCAGTCTTCCTCGGTGACCTCATCCATCTCATGACTTCAAAATGCCATCTCTAAGTTAATAATTCCCAAATCTTTATTTCCAGCCTAGCCTTTGTCTCCTGAATTACAAATCCACTTTTGCTAAACACCTCTATGTCCCAGAAGCACTCAACTTAACAAGTCCAAACCTAACACATCAAATTTCTCTCAAATCTTCCATTCTCCTAACCAGTTGTCCAAGCCAGAAACTTCTATACCACCTTCTCCTTCACTCATGTCTATTTACCATGTCAATCTCACCTCCTTAAAATGTCTAAGTCCTTCTTACTACTTTAATACAGACTACTATGATCTCTTCCCAGATGTCTACAAGAGACTCAACTGTTCTGTCTCCAATATAACCCCTCCAAGTCATTCTCCACATTAGCGATCTTTCTAAAATATAAGTCTGATCATGTCACTCTCCTGCTTAAACCTTTCAATGGTTACCAACTGCACTCAGGATAAAGGCCAAACTTCTTAGCACAGCCTAAGATATACTTCATGATCAAGTCTCAGCCACTGCCACTAATCCCCTTAACCAGCTCTCTATCCTCCAGGACTTTTATATACGTGCTATTCTTTTAGCAAGTAACTCTCCTCCTTCTACCATCCCAACCTTTTTCTAGCTAACTGCAACTCATTCAGGTCTGAACTTAGATGTCATCACCTTTGGGATACTTTCCTCAGGCCACCCCCAACATCAGTAAATTTACCCTCTTATATGCTCTGCAGTTTATCCCAATACAGTCCTTACGCTATATCTAGAGAGGCCCTATTTACCTGTCTAGCCTCTACCAAACTATAAGCTCTGTCTATACAGACTGTGTCTTGTTCATTATCAATATATAAGTAATAATGGTCTGGCATCTGTCTTAATTATTATGAACCATAGGGGTAGTGCAAACCTATTAGCGATTATACATATTACCTTCCACAAATAAATACATTATATAATTCTGCCCAGTGCCTACTCACCATGTTACTGGTATCCAAACAATAAATTAGTTAGTTTGGACAGCTAAGTTAAAAAATTTTGTTCCTAATCCTATAAACAATGGGAAGTTATATGAACTTTCCAAATTGCAGGAAATGTAGGGGTGGGGAAGAGACTGAAATATAATCAAAAAGTCAACCTGACTGAAGAGTAAATAAATTGAAAAGGGAAATTAAGATATGAGACCTAAGTCAGAGGTTGTTGATTAATACCAATATGAAACTATGAGAGTCTGAAATAAAGAGTAGTTGGGAAAGAAAGGATGGCATAACATTAAGAAAGACTTGGCAAGACTTGGATGTGGAAGAAATTTGTAGTTTAGATGGTTCAGAAATAGGAAGCCTTCCTTGAACACCCAAACTAGGTCAGGTCTCCTTGTTACATGTGCTTATAGAATTCTGTCCCTTTCCTTTATAGAACTTAGTAGAGTTTCAGACTCTCATAATTTCAATGTGGTGATAACAATCTGTCGCCAACTTCCCAGAATTTGCATTACTCTCTTATATACATCTCCACACATGGATCTCCTGGGCGTTCCATAAACATACCCAAATGTTTTCTCTCCACATCACCTTCGTTCATGCTATTCCCTCTGCTTGAAATAACCTCCCTGTAATCACCAACTATCAAAAGTGCTCTCTTTTAAGGCCTAGTTTGAAATAAGCTTAGCCAGAAGTGACCTCTTCCGCTTATAAAGATATTGTTAATTATTTACATGGTTACTCTTTTATATTGCTGTCTACTATAGTTGTTCTAGACATTTCTTTCCTCCACAAGAATGAGACAAACTCCTTAAAGTTGGCTATGGGGCAAAAGGAGTAAAGGTAGGTGTGTAGGGACTGAACAGAAAGGAATTCCAATGCACAAAGAATAGCAGAAGAGAAAGCACCAGGGAATTAAATGAAAAGAAGTCTGGGAGATGTCCATTTTCTCTCACAAAAGATTCTTATACTGGGTTCAAGAGACCCCTACAGATGTCTTCCCTCCTAATCCTCATACTACTTATTGGTGATAATATTTCTAGAAAATCACTCCTCAAAAGAAATATAATGTAAGCTGCAAATGAGAGCCACACATGTAATTTTAAATTTTCTACTAGCAGATTTAAAAAAGTAAAAAGAGGGGCCAGCCCAGTGACATAGTGGTTAAGTTCACGCACTCCGCTTCGGCGGCCCAGGGTTCGAGCGTTCAGATCCCGGGGCGGACCTACACATCGCTCATCAAGCCATGCTGTGGCAGCGTCCCACATACAAAATAGAGGAAGACTGGCACAGACGTTAGCTCAGGGACAATCTTTCTCACCAATATAAAATAAATAAATAAATAAAACGTAAAAAGAAACAGGTAAAATTAATAATATATTTTACTTAACCCAATATATCCAAAATAGTATCATTCCAACACGTAATCAATATAAAACAATTATTAATGAGATATTTTCTATTCTTTGCTTCATACTATGTCTTCAAAATCCAGTGTATATTTTACACTTACAGCACATCTCAATTCAGACTAGCCCCATTTGAAATGCTCAATAGCCACATATGACTAGTGGCTACAGTATTGGACAGTGTAGTTCTAGAACAACATCCCTGTCATTCACTGAAGGTCTTAGCACCTGCTCAATTATCCAGGCTCCAACCCAATACCCTGGGCTATATTTCTTAACTTCTCATCATTACTCTCCACCCTCAACCACTCACTCCCGCGGCCACACCTTGGACCTTTCCACCAGAAACTGCACCACCTCCAAAATCACTAATCCAAACATTCCGTTCTCCAACCACTACCTGCTATTCTGACTTGCTTCAGTATCTCCACTCCAACAATTCAACTTCATAAATATCTCCAATTCATTGATGCTAACACTCTCTATCCATCAGCCCCCTTCAGTTTAATAAGATTCCATGGTCCACCACTCAACACTCCTTTGCAAAATTCCCTTCCTCCTCTATACCTGGCATACTCAACTGGTTCCAATTTTACATCTCAGGCACACAGAAGAACGCATTCGCACGGGCAAATAGATGTTACTATACATCCATAATCATCAATCTCAATGGGCACAGGAATCCCACTAAATTTTCCAGTAAGCCAGCAAACTTCCCACAATAATTACTTTATATCTTTTCCTTGCTCCTCCCACATCTCATTCCTTCAAAAACTACCTTTACGAAGCATACATAAAACAAATGACTCTTCAACTTTCCTTAACCATATAGTCAACATTTTATTTGATACTCAAAAAAAAACTTCCATAATTAAAAAACAGCATTTTTTGCTAATTATAAAAACATGTGCTCTTCATAAAAATTCAGATCCAGAAAGATGCAAGAGAACCAAACTATTTTTCATATACTTACCAGAATACTAGAATGTAAGTTTCACAAGGGCAAAGACTTGATCTATTTGATTCCCAACTGACTATTGAGCATCTAACACAGTATCTGACACATAAATCAGCCCTCACTTTTATTGATGGAATGAATAAGAACCTTGCTTTAAGCAACTGCAATATGAAAGGTCAAACTTGAAACAGGCAAAAAGAAGGGGGAGGGGAGAATGTTTATTTGTTTTCAAGACTTAGCACAAAATATCTATAGCCCAGTAAAGGAATAATTATTTTTACTTTACATAAAACTTTTTTAAATGTATCAAACAAAATAATGGACAAAAATATATAAAGTATAACACAGACTTTAATGGTTTACGCTTCCACCAAAAAGCTAGACTTTTCTCATAACTCTGATTTATGTTCTTCATGGATTACAGCATGGACACATATAAATCTAAGCACTTTTCGAGACTCAACGAAGTGTGGATCACTGTGGCAATTAACTTAAGTCTCTTCTTCCTCCCCAAACATTATTAGGCGTAATTGCTAGATTCTATGGGCATGTATTTTCGCCACAGTTATGCATATTTTCAAAATGAGGTCTCCAAAACTTTTCTCTCCACCTCCACCTATGGAATCCACCTCTTTAAAGAATATTAAATCAAATTTGGAAATTTATTAGACTATGATATAATTAAATAGTTTAATTAGAAGCAATGGCTTAAAAACAACCTTACAAGTAAAAAATATACAAAACTAATATCTCACTACCAGTTTTGATTTTAAAAGTGACCTATTAATACAAATTACCTGGGAGAAGTGGGAAGGAGACAGGATGAGAGTACACTAAAGAAGACTTCAAAGTTTTAGAATACTCTACTAAGTTTGATGTTTGTTTTATTAGTCTTCTATAAATAGGTTATACATTCTTCTACAAAGTTATACATATTATTTTGTATATACATTTTTTTTTTAAAGCAACCTAGCTTCCTCTCAGAAAACAGCACTTCTATTATCACTCAACATAAATCTTAATTCAACATTGGCAACTATTTAAGAATGGTTATCATATACTAACACAGTTTGTATTATGAGCTTCACAGAAAGTTTACCATGTCCACCAGTTAAATATGAACTGACCATACACAAACATCTACCATATTCCCTCCCTCAAAGGAAACAAAATGCTAGTTTAAAGAAAGACAAAGGAAGAAAAAAGAAAAACTAATTCACAGGCGCAAAGAGTAAAAGACAATAATTGACGATTTAGAAAAAAAAAAAAGTAAAGGCAGAAGTCCAGTCCTCTGACAAGAGAAAACAGAGAAAATGAGAGAGAGAGAATTACAAAAGGATTAATACAAGAAAATTTCCTAGAAATAAAGGACATCTGTCTCCAGACTGGGTCACCAAGTACCTTAGCACAGTAACTGAAAAATACCCACACCAAGGCCTTTCACCACAAAGTTTGAGCACACCAGGAACAAAGATCCTAAAATCTCCAGAAAGGTCCCACGTAAAGATTCAAGAACTGAAACGGCACTCTGTACCCTGTACAATGTGGAAAGCATCTTTATGTTACAAAGGTAAGTGTATAGAAGAGAGAATGTCTAACTGTTCAAAATTATAACACACCTCAAATTGTCTAGAGTTTCATTTAAGAGATAAAACTAGCCGTTAGAGAAAACTTTCTGAAAAGCTAAGATCTGTCAAAGATTTAACAGTACCTTTGAGTAAGATCATTACTACAGTTCAATGTTAACTTTATTTAAACTCCTTTTGCTCTTAATAGATTTTGGTTACTTTAATTTAGTTTGGCAAAATAACTAACCCAAAAATGACACTTTTTTAAAATCATGGGGAGGTGGGCAGGGGGCAGACAGCTGGATGGGGGAGAAACAAAGGAATCCCAGAACGACTTTATGTAAGTTTTTTTAAAAATAAGTTAACTAATTTTTTAATCAATTTAAAGCATTCATATGTGAAAGCTGAAGAGAAACATTTAACTTTCTTAAATATAATAATTCAGGAATGTAGAGATTCAAAGTTAAGTAAAAAGTACAGATCAATCACACATGGCTCTATTATTGGTCTTAAGCAGATAATTATGATGCAAGATAGTATGTGTCCATCTCTCCACAAGACTGAATTCCTATCAGGAATTATGTTTTAATTATCTTTGTATACTGATGACTAGCACAGTACCAGGCACATGGTATATACTCAAATATTTAGTAAATAAATGAGTGCACGAAAAGGCCTACCCATATAGGAAGTAAAACAAATTCTCTTCAATATCATGTTTTTAATGAGCTAAGACTCTAAAAGGCAAAATTTTAAAGGATCAAGTAATTTTTAAATCAAATAAAAAAATTGTTTTTGTATTCATAAGATAATATTTACTTCTTCAAATACCATAAACCCGTAACCCGTAGCTAATTAATAAGAGCTTAACTATTTTCACTTCAAGTTGATATCATTTTTTTCCTTGATTAACTTTATTTGTAGAATTATCTTTGATGGAGGATGACAAACCCTTTGAATTCCAACAGCATTCACAGTATCCTCACCACTACCACCCCCTCTCTACACACACAAACACACATCAGCTGCCGATCCCATTCCTTCAAACGGATTATGTAGTTAGGATGACAGATGTTGAACAACGAAAAATGGGCCACTTTTACTAAAGGTACAAATAAAACTAAAATCTGTCTGCAAAATAAAATGTTCAGTATCACCCTCCACATTCAATAGAAATCACCTGTTAAGATCAGCAGATTCCAAAAAATAACTCTACTAGTACAGTATGAAGTGTTTACCTACAAGAAAATATGTTCTAAATAATTATCAACCAACCTGTAAGTAGCAAAGTTTAACCTACTCAACAGAACAAACTATTCAATAGTTATAGCACATTTTGTTTATATGCCAATACTGCTAATTACAAACAAGTCTTAACTAATATCCTTTCCATTGGGCATAGCAGGGTCGCCACTTGGAAAAACTTTTTACAACAGTTGCCTGCATCAAGAAGTAACTTTTTAAAAATAGTCTAGGGGCTGGCCCAGTGGCGAAGCAGTTAAGTTCCCGCACTCTGCTTTGGCGGCCCAGGGTTCACCAGTTCAGATCCTAGGTGTGGACCTACACACAGCTCATCAAGCCATTCTGAGGTGGCTTCCCACACAGAGCAACTAGAAGGATGTACAACTAGGACATACAACTACCTATTGGGGCATTGGGAGGAACAAAGGAGAAAGACTGGCAACAGATGTTAGCTCAGGGCAAATCTTCAAAAAAAAACACAAAGGAAAAAATAGTCTAGAATTAAGGGTTATTACCTTTGTGTGTGTGTGTGTGTGTGTGTGTGTGTGAGAGGAAGATTAGCCCTGAGCTAACATCTGTTGCCAATCCTCCTCTTTTTCCTGAGGAAGACTGGCTCTGGGCTTACATCCGTGCCCATCTTCCTCTACTTTATATGTGGGATGCCTGCCACAGCATGGCTTGACAAGCAGTGCGTAGGTCCGCACCCAGGATCCAAACCTGTGAACTCCAGGCCGCTGAAGGTGAGCACGAACTTAGCCACTATGCCACCGGGCCAGCCCCAAGGGTTATTCATTTTAACTCTTCATCCTTCCCATTAGTCTGAACTATTCCTGGGATTGCTATCTAAATTCAGGAGTGAAAACTAATGGCAATCCTAAAATCCATGTTCTCTTCCCTAATTAATACTATACACAATTAATAAACAGTCTTCCTTGGACACCCTGGGGAAAGATGCTTAAGGAATACAGAGGCTGAAGTTTTTCAAATACAACTCTACAGAAAGGTAGAAGAGAAGCTGAAAAGCATTCAGAATCTTACAATCTCTAGGTCCCACTTCAATCCTACAAAAGTGAAAGGAAGAAAACAAAACAGGTTGAATGCAAATCAGTCATCTTAGATATTTGGTAAAAGCTAATAAGATCTGCTGAAGAGGAAATTATGGGCTAAAATTAGGTTAGGAGACATCTGTACGGATTTTTCATTTATCCAAGTTATTCCATCCCCTACTACAGAAAAAAAGGCAATCAAGGGTTGAGACATAACCTTGAGAAAATAAAAAGTTATACAATTCCCACACCATTACTGATTTAAAGTACTATACTTGGACACATTCATTCAATGTGCTTAGTATTTTTACTAAAGAGATGCAGGATACCATTAAGCAGCTTCTGCTTAGCAAATTTGCCTTGTAAATGAATAACCATTAACTAAAGGCAAACTATTTTTTCTTTTAAATTATAAAAAATATCGTGAGTGAGAACGTGAAAGAGATATTCCCATTTTAAACTATAGACTCCTGTACTGTAAATCTTATATAAAATGTGTGTTCCGGTTCTCAAAAGTTTTTGCTCTCTGTACTCTTCTAAAATCTTGAAAACAGAGTACCCAAAAAATTTGGTTGATTAAATCTATCCATATTTACTGTATTAGAAATTAAAACTGAGAAATTCTTTAAAGATACACTGTCATTTAAAAATAATAATTCATTACTTAACATAAATTACATATTAAATTTAAAAAACTATATTCCAAAAGAAAAAAATATTAGTGAGAAGACTGTCACTGTTTTACATTTTTGCACATCTCTTTAATATCTGGCTTAATAATAAAGACAGCCTGATTCTTATATTTGCTTTTGCATTCTCTGCTGCATTAGGTTGTTTTGATTGAAGTATATGAAGAAAATTCAGCCTCACACAGATATGTAGTTGGAAAAGCTGGGGTAGTTCAATAGCCTATTCACATAACTGCAGATATTCTTGATCCTTCACCAAAACTCGAGAAGTGGCAGTTTCTTAAAGGCTGTTGCAATATGGAATCTGAAACCATACCAATGAACATTTCCTACTCTGATATATTGAAATCCCTTGGTCTGTTTTCCACTTCCAATGGATCTTTTTACCCACACATGATTTTATAGCACCATGCATTGGTTATTTAGAAAATATTGGTTCACAGAGTTATGCAGTTCTTCCAAATGTTAACACTTTCACTATACAACTTCAATATATCACATTCATTAATACCACCACTGATCTTATCAAAAAAAGTCAAGTATTGGGAAGCTGTCAAGCTCACAGAGGCAAATACAAGTCTTCCAAAATTCTATTTTCGCTTGAAAGCTTGAATTTTATCATTAGCAACAAATATTGTCAGTTGTTTTGCTTGCAGTGACAGGCTCACCTTGTTTGGTTTTGAGAAAACGTCTGCCGAATACCCAAGACTGTATAACCATACCTTGTCAACCACTCTTTCAAATAAAAATGGTATTCTATTAGGAAAGCAGCTAGTTCAGCACACAACCCAAACTACTGCACAAGTTCTTTTCCTTGAGTTAACCATCGGATTTGGTATTCAGTAAAAGTGCTTTACAGTTACTTTCCATTTCATCACACAAAAATATATTTTAAAATGTACTCAGAGATTGAGCCATAATAAAATTAATAAGTTTTATTGCTTCATCAAGGACATTACATGTAACTGGCATTTATTTTTTAATTCAAAGGGCATAGTGATGTTCTAAACTAGTACAGTTTAGTGCCACTGCCTTAATTTGAACCAGGGCACCAGCAATTTTAGCCCCCATGGATTTTGCAAATGTCAACATAGCAAATAATGCCTTACTATTATTAGAAAAATAGTTTTGACCTAGAGGACTCCCAGAAAGAGTCTGGAGAACCCCCAGAGGTCTGGGAAATAGACTTTAAGAACCACTGTAATAGCTGATGCATTACTTGTATGATTAAGAAAAAGATAATATTTTAGTAAATATTCCATTATAGCAGAAGTATTTAAATAAATACACATATGTACATGGTGATATACTCTAACCACTGATAGCCTGGTACCTCACACACAGTTGGAACTCAAAACATATAATGAATGACAGAATGTGATAGATACTTCTTGAGTAAATAACAAATAATTACCAAGTACCTACCATAGGCTAGGCTCTGAGCTAGGTGCTTCTTATTCCCTTTCTTGGGTAACTTACAGAAGCCCCTAAACCAGAATGATGATTTTAACATATGAGAAAAATATTTATCCTGAAATCTTTCAGATCTTTTTTTAAGATTAGACCTACATGACTGCAAGAAAAAAGTCTTAAAATTCACCATAAAGCACAAGATAGCATGTTAAATTCTATTTTAAGCACCATGCCATGAAGCTAAAAACAGTCTTGCTCATATTCAGAAACCCAAATACAAAATGAATTGCTTTGGTTGTGCACTGCTGGAACCCTACAAAGAGCCTACATTCCATTTCTCCTCGAGCCAAATAACCCTTCCCTGTTACAGTTTTCACTCCTATTTTTAAGTGAAACTCCAATATTAATACTATAGTGATTACATTAAATGTGACAACTATTTTTTTTCAAAACAGTATAACAAAATCATCAAAACAAGTTAAGAACTTTCAGACATATACACTGATAAATTTAAGAGGTAAACCTCTACGAACATACATATGAGATATTTGCACTGTTAAAAAAGAATGAGACCATCTCATTTTGGGACATGTCATGGAAAGATCTCCAATATACACTGTTAAATGAAAAAACCAAGTCAAAGAATACTACGTATAGTATGATCCCACTTATGTTTTTAGAAAATATACTTACGTACATGTACATTCATTTAATAAATACTTATTGAGTTCCTTCTATGTACCTAGTTTGTTCTGAATCTAGAAATACACGTACAAAAAATTACAAATATTATACAGATATACCTAACTGATAACCACAAACAGAAAAATGAATAGGTCAGACACACTAGGCTACATATTATATGATTCCATTTATATGAAACGTCCAAAACAGGCAAACCTACAGAGACAGAAAGTAGATTAACGGTTGCCTGAGGATGGGGTGGAGCTGTGGGCAAAGGGAGTGAAAGCTGAAGGGTGCAGGATTTCTTTTTGGGGTAAGAAAAATATTGTAAAATTGTCGTGGTAATGGTTGCACAACTTTGTGAATATATTAAAAACCATTTTATTGTGCATTTTAAATGTATGTGATGTAAATTATATCTCAATAAAGCTGTAATGCTGACCCCCCCAAAATATACCCCCAAAAAAAGATACCAAAGTGTTTGCCTGGGGGGGAGGGGATGAAGATTTAAAATTTTACTCTACCTACTGCTATATCATTCCAATAAGAAATGTATTCATTTATTATCTATATAACTTAAAGAAATGTAAAAGGTAAACCTAAAACAGTCTTTCATAAATTATTCTGGATTTAATATTATTCAAGTTTATCTAAGAAGCAGCCGTGAAAAAAAGTGTGAGGATATGACCTTATCTCAGAACATTTACAATTTAGACTGTCATATAGACATGTGCACCTGCCCTTCACTAAGAGAAACAAACCCTGAACATAATCTGTTCATTTGACAAATATATCTTAAGCACCTACTGTATCCACAGGGTAGGGACGGGGGAGAATGGAGTGGTGTACAAAGCAGAACACTAGTCAACCGAAAGAAGGAAACTAACAGCTCTGGTTTTAGTTAAGGACTTTTGCTATATGTATAGTGGAGGAGACAAAACACACACACAAAGTAGACTGGGGTCAGACTATAGAAAATCCTGAATACCAAACTAAGAGCTAAGACTTTATCCTGTTTTTGATGGAAAGCCATTGGAGTGACAGGATGAAAAGAATGTTTTAGGAAAATTAACCTGGCAACCAAAGGGGGGAAATTGAAAGCAGAGAAGAATAGCAGGAAAGGTAAGGAAGAGATGAAGTTTTTAAAAAATAGGAACATTTGCAACAGTCCTGTGAGAGTTACTGATATTTCAAAATTACTAGTTAATGTTCAAAGGGTTTATGTTTGTTTTGTTTGCTTGATCTAAGGTGAAGTAGAAAAGAAAAGAAGGTGGTTTTTTCATTTTGATGAATTTTAGAAGTTCATGCAAAGAATGAAGATTTACCAGAAAATTCTGAGGGGAGGAGAGGTTTGGGGAGTTATCTTTTCATGTGACACCACTGAAACCAAGAGGAGAGGGAATCAAAAGTAATAGGAGTTCCATAATTTTTAACATGGAAGGGAAAGTATAGTCACAAACGTCTTGCAGTGAGAGTAGCAAAATTGCACGGCAATTAGTACTACTCCTGAAATTGACAGTAAAGGCCAGCTAAATTCTTTAAAATTTCTCTATCCCCTATTTCAAAAAAAATCCTAATGGGGCCAGCCCGGTGGCATAGCGGTTAAGTCTGCATGCTCTGCTTCGGTAGCCCAGGGTTCACCAGTTTGAATCCTGGGCGTGGACCTACACCATTCGTCAAGCCATGCTACGGTGGCAACCCATATACAAAATAGAGGAAGACTGGCACAGACGTTAGCTCAGCAACAATCTTTCTCCAAAAAAAAAAAAAAAAAAGACAATAAATAAACATACAAACTGTGTTCTAAAAAAAAAAAAATCCTAATGATAAAATTTGTTCCATAAATGCAAGTGTAGGTGAGGACCAAATTTAACATGTCAATGTCACACCCTTAATTTCATCAACTGTTCCTTCTACAGTGCAGTACTTTTCAGATGCTGCACAAATAATATCCTTAACTCAATTCACATATGCATTTATTAACTGATTTAATCCATAAAGCTTCCTTCTTGAAATAGAAGAATGTTTTCATTGCCTATGTAACCTCCATTCTATAAAAGCCTCCTCGAAAGAATGTTACCTACCAATCTAATAAATACTATGGCAACACTTTGCTTTGAGATTAAAAATCTGAGTAAGGCAAATTCTCATATCCACTTTCTTCATATTAACATTCAGCAATGCTTTTTTCTTAACGCTAATTAAAAACAGATGAGCACATAAACTTGCAATATTTGTTACTGTGTTATAATTTCCAAAATCAAACATACTCAATATAAATTATACATGTTATTCCATAATCTATTTCATACTTTATCAAATGTTCTGATTCAGAAGCAATGTTTACTTACATTTTATAAAATCTATCTCTGCCATAATTCAATAATCTTATCTGACAGGTTTATAGAAACTGAAACAATAAAGGTATAGACAATGAAGAAATAAAGAATTAACTTATTTCACTCACAACACTTCATGTAATCAAAATACCATTTGTATTGCTCTCTGAAGCACAAAAAAAGTTCTGTCATATCAATATATTTAGTTAGAATAAAACATTTGCTAACTTTTGTATCAGGCTGTTTGTCAAGAAACTGTTTAAAATAGCAAAAAAGTGGAAATCATCTAGTTGTTCAATGACAAGAGACTAGTTGAATAAAATACAATGTTACCTTTCAAATGATCATATAGACCTATATTTACTACCTGGAAAGGCAGCCAAGAAAATAGCAGATCACAAATAAAGAGTAGTATGATCCCTTTTTGTGATGAACATACATACACGTATGCTCACAGAGAGAAAGTCTAAATGGACAGACACCCAGATGTTAACCATGAGATTTCTAAATGCTGGGATTACAGGTGCTGTTTATTTTTCTGCTTACTTCTCAGTATTCTCTGAAATCTTCCCAAGCAAAATGATATTTGCATGAATTAATGTCTAGGATTCCAACTAACAAACTCCAAAATCTTCCTTGCAAAAAGCCCAAGGAATATCCAAAAATACCCTGGCATAGAGCAAGAGGGAAAGTATTAGCAACAACATAACTAGAATTCTTTGTGAGCAAGGCACCCTACAGAGCTCCAGGACTGACATGGCACCTTTAAGGCAGCCTACAGTACAAAGTTTTGAAATCACAAGACCTAGGTTTAAGTCTCTGCCACTTTTATTTGTATGACCTTGGACAAGTCACTTACCCTTTCTGGGCTCACTTTATGGACAAAAAGGGAGATATTACCTGCCTTTTATACCTCAAAGAACTGTTAGGAAGACCAAATGAGATAATGTGATAGACTATGAACTGTCAAGTACTGTATAAATATTACTCAAATATTAAAAAAAGAAATAACAAGGTGCTTAATGCCACAGAATACTTCAGAATACTTCAGAAAACACTACAATCAATCCTATGAAGTAATCAGGAGTTTTGTTTGTTTTTAAAGGCTACATTCATCATAAACACCCAGTTTTTCAGAAACTTGAGATACTTCTCTCAGTTCCCCCTACAACCACGAGCCATTTTATTTTCTTATCCCTAGTTACCAGCAAGAAAGGGCACAAATTACACTGAACTCAAAACTCTCAGCAAGAACCCTGGAGCAGCATGCTGATGGAGTTCACCAGGAGAAACCCAAGGTTAATCAGCTATGGCCTCACCACTCAGCACTACCGCAATCAACAGGGATTACAAGAGACTCTTTGAAGAGAAAGACAATACAATCAGCCAGAGAAAACGGCGGAGGAAAAGGCGGAATTTCCAAACAATTATATGAAATGCTTAAAAACTAAGTGTTTTATACAATGTTTTCAAATACTGTTCATAAGAATGGTGACTTAAAACAAAAGCCATCTAAATGTGGCACTTGACAAAAGCAAGTTATGGAGATTCAAATCAAATTTGTGAATAAATTGTCCGATTTACTTGCTTCTATCTGAAATAAAAGCAAACAATGACATCACAAAGAGCAAAATTAAGTGGCTATTTCTTGAAAATAAAGAGGCAGAATATGACAACAGAATTTACTGACACGCTTATAGATACTTTTAAAATTATACTTTTAAGCGGTTTCTCTTCCCATTGAAATCCATTATTTGCTCCACTGAAATGAAGAACTTCTTCCTTCCCACTCTTCCTCCTGTGAGTTAAAATGGCAATACAACTTGCTTTGAGTTTTAAAGCAAAAAACATTTGTGATTTTTTTTTAAAAAGTACTTTAAGAGGAGCTACATGAAGCTGTCAGATTATTAACTTCCAAGATCATCTGGTCATCACACCCTCCTGCTTTTAAATTCCTAAAGATAACAAAAAGTTCACTCTCTACATTCTTACAAATGTCATTTATGGGTATATAAACAAATATACACCGAGAACTCTTTTTGATATGCATGACTCATAATCTAATTTTTATTGGCAATATCTTTAAGTGTTGCAGCTTGCACTAATACTACAGGAGATACAGATCTATCCATTTTCCCATCTGATCTTTGCAGATTTGTTATAGATTTACAAGGACTCAAAAATGGACCATGAGGAAAATAATTATGAATACAATCCACAGCAAAATGAAACATGGATTGTGAATTAAGATACCAAAAAAGTCAATGTATTTATTCAAAGCCTCATAGTTAGAAATTCATTGGAAGTACCGTATTTTCACCTAAAACTTTAAAAAATCTGGGTTTTTCTTAATTCTTACTCTTTTCCTACCTTATTAGGAATAAACGCTATTTACCTCCAAAAACCACAAACAAAAAACCACCAGAAAATACAATTTCCAAAAGCAGTATCTTCCAAAGCTTACTGCACAGAAAATTATATACACACATTCTCAAATAACTAAGGTAGGGGTTCCTAAGATGATCTCCCCACTCCAAAAAAAAGAAATCTAACCACAATCAAGTATTAACAAAATTTTAACACAGCTATCACCAGCTAAGCAATTTATCACACCTCCTCAAAGTACTGGGCACACACAATGACAGACCTGAATGTCAAAACAGTTATTATAATTTGAAAAAAATGTACAACAGGAACATAAAAGTAGAAAACAACTCCTCTGGAAAAACTCAAGTAGATTTTGGAAAGAGCAAAAAAGGAGACCAATTTTAGAAAAATAATCTTTCCCCCAAGTTCTTAGCGTTTATCTGATACAGGCTCATTTTAGCAAACAGAAACTTTACCTAACAAGACTCACACGAGGGATCTATCTATCCCTAAAGGCACTTTCTTAAAATGAGAAAGAACAAAGGAAGAAATCTCCCAGCATGTGCTTTCCACATCAGTTTCTTTGGACAGCATCAAGAGTGACAATATAGCCAGCACAAGCTTTTCAGCTTTACTCTGTGGTCCCCGTATAACAGAACTGATTAGCTATCATTCAAAAGGATGCCTAACAAAATAAATATTAGAAGGCAAAGATTACAGCCACATAGGGACTACATTTCAAGAATAAAACTATAGAAAACATGTATCTTGAAGTTGTGGACTTTTTTATTTCAAGAGTTAATTACCTGCCAATATTCAAATTCTTGAGGCTTTTTCACTTCGGTCACTAGTTTGAAACAGGAAAAAACGAAACCAACCATCCTAAATCTGCTCTCCCTTAAATTTATTTGTAATTAGCAGTAAATTTAAAAAGAACGACACTCAAAGCCAGCGCCTTAATATACAAATTGTGGAGTGTTAACATTGCAAAATTACTGGGGGAAAACGATCTTTCAGCGACGCTTTCCACAGAAAAACTCTCCAGAAACAAACCTGGCGTTTGGTTATTCTAGAAGTTGTCGCTTCATTATAACGGAGAAAATTTTTTACACAATTTTTATTAATTATAAAAAGAGGACTCTCCCCGAAGATTTACAACTGTATATCCCAATCTCCACTCTGACAGAGATGTCAGCTCTCTGGGTCAGGACACAACCAGCTGCTTGGATCACACACAGGAAGCCACAGAGTAGGGAATATCGCGTTCAGAGCCTCGAAATAATACGCGTTAGTTAAAAACTGCTTGCTACTAAACCAAAATTATTCAAGCGGAGCCCCATTTGTCACAATCCAATCACAAGGGTTCCACCCTCCTCCCCCAACTGCTTGTGTAGTGGTATATCTGCTTCGGTAAAGAAGCCATCATCAGGTAAAGAAGATTGGGGCGGGAGGATGAGCGGGGAAAAGGGGGCACCCTTTCATCCAATTTCGCGAGGCGTGAGTAATTGGCACAGTTGAGAGGAACGGAGGAACGTTCTATTTATTGGGGGTTGAAGTAGGATGACGGGAGAATTTCGTTCAAATCAACATGGCCAGCAAGATGTCCCCACAAACAAAAGGCAACGGGGGGATATAAACACGAACCATTCACCTCCATCAGCTACAGCATCGCCATCATGGTGTGTGCAGAGACCCCGAAAGGCTCCTCTTACCCTCCGCACCAGCCAAAGGAAGAGAAGGAAAAGAGGAGAGAGGTAGGTGCTTCCCACCACCCACCACTGCTTCCCAACGCACACCCTTCGAGGGGGTTTCTGCCCCCCGGTTACCAAGAATCAGAGAGAAATAGTAACGTCCCGCCCAGGCACACCCCCCCGCTACCCCTCAGCCGAACCCCAACGCCGGCCCGAGGCTCACTAAACTTTCCCGGAGCTTCTCTCCACATCCCCACCCCATCGCCCCAGGATCGCGCTGCGCACAAGCGGGGCACCCCGGGCGCCTCCTGACAGGCAGGCAGCCGGGAGAGCCGAGTCCGGGGCGGGGGCCGCAGGGAGCCACGGAGGGGCGGGGCGGCCGGAGCCAAGTTCCCGGGGGTCTGAGCCGAGCGCCTGACAGGAGCCCGGGACTGCAAAGGAGGAAGAGGAAGCGGCGGCGGGGAGCTTTCCCAATCCCCCCGACACGAACACCCTGCCCTAGCCCCCGCTCCCCATGGGGGGGCGGGGAGGCTGCCTGGAAGGTGAGCACGCCGAGCCCCGGGGGCGGCCGCGGCCCCCACCTCCCCACTGGCGATCTCTTCCCCCGCCTCCCCCGCCAGAGGCGCCCACAACAATAACACGCCGGGGACGACCCGTCAGCGCCCCCGAGGCACCCGGGGCCCGCGGCCCGCCGCTGCCGGGCCCCCTCAGCTGGGGCCGGGCGCGCCGCTCCGCCCTACAACTCCAGGCCTGGATGGAGTCAAGCCCGAGCGGCCCCCCAGGGTCGGACCCATCCCCCTCGGCACCAGCGGCGCCGTCTCCGCGGCCGAATATTAGAAGTGAATTCGAGCTGCGCTTTACCTTTAGTTCCGCACTGTCCGCCATCTTGCGTCTGTCAGCGCAAGCGCAGTGAACCTCGCCGGGGGCCGCCGCTAGACCCGCCCCTCTAGCCAGCCTGGCCCCGCCCCGGCCCGTCCCCTCTCGCCCCTCCGCCTCCTCGGCCCGCCCCCGGCCTCCGCCTCGCTCCGGGCGCTCGGAGCCCCGCCCTGGGCACGTACAGCTGCGACACGGACACGTACTATTTAAATAATGGCGCCAAGCGGAGAGATTTGACAGTTACTCCCTCCTAGGCCTCCCCGCCCCCCATCCTCGCCCGGCTAGCGCCTCCAGGGAAAGGCCGGAGCGGGAGGGCTGCTGGCCTGAGCCCCGCCCCTCCGCAGGCACAGGGAACAATAATACGCCCTCCCCCAATCAGCAAGTCCTTTTCAGCACCTGCTACCTGCGAGGCTACACGTGGGCTAAAAATAACAATCCGTTACATTTAAGAATCACTTGATGAAGTATTTCCAGGTTTATTAGCTCAGATCCTCCTCATGACAACGCGGTGAGGTAGGCAGGGAAGAGACTACTGTTCCCGTGGTATATATTCAGGAATAAAGCTCAGAGAGGAAAAGTGACTTGCACAAGCAAGTACTTAACAGGAGTGGCCTAAGACAAAATTCTGAAAACTTTCATTCATTAATTTCTTTGTTTCAAGCAATTATTTAGTGACTTTGTACCGGCCCTGTTTCTAAGGGCTATATATACATTGGGAAATTAAATACAACCAAGTCCTTGCCCTCCTGTAGTTCTGTAATGGGGGAACAGACATGCGAACCTATAAAGATACAGTTACAAAGGGTGATGAGTACCAGAAAAGCATGAACCGTCCAGTGAGAGAAAAAGGGGCTGGGAGGAGATGTACTTAATCCTGAGAGAGCTTTCGCCTCTAAATTGACATTTAAGTAGACGTGATGAAAGAATTATTTGACACCTTTTCCTCTCTACTAAAAGCCTCCTATCTCCTCTCCAACCCCACTTTTTGCTCCTCAACTTTGCCTCATATCTCATGGAAAAAATTAAAATATAACAGACAACATGAACTCCCTTATCTTCTCACCGTCAAAACTACTCTTATTGGCGTAGTAACATTTGAGTTACTATGAATGAAGTGTCCTTGTGCCTGTGAAGGTCAGTCCCTCCACCAGTGACCTGGATTCCTTTGCCTCCCACATTCCTAAGGATTTTACTCCTACAATTACCTCACCATCCAGCATCATTGCTTTCTCCCTTCTCTATTAGATTACTCCTATCAGTATATAAACATACTGTAATTCCTCCCATCTAAAACAAACCTCCCTTGACTTCAAAATCGCCTCCAGAACTCCCTATCTCTCTGCCCTCTTCACTGCATAAATTCTCAGAAAGGTTTTTCAAGATCTCTCTACAGTGCTTGTTCCCTTCCTCACTTCATTCACTTCTCAGCCTACTCTGATGCTATGACGTCCCTCTTGATCACTTATCAAGATTACTGTTGATCTCCATGTTTCCAAAGCCAATTGCCAATTCTCTATTATCTAAACTAAACTCTCAGCAGAACTGACAAGCATCCTTTCTCTTAAAACACTTTTTTCCCTGAACTTCCCTCAACATCTCACTGTCCTGATTTTCCTGTCCCCTCGCTGGGCCTCCTTTTCAAAATCCTTTGCTGATTTCTCCTCTTTGGCTCAGTTTTTAAATGTTTCAGTGCTCCAGGGCTCAGTCCTTACCCTATTCTCTATTTTATTCTCCCCAGGTGATTTCATCCAACTCCTTGACTTTAAGTCTATAAACTGATGACTTTCAAATTTCCATCCAGCCCAGACATCTATCTCCACCACAACTCAGATTCACAAATCCAATGGCTACTTAATATCTCTACTTCATGACTCATAGTCATCTCAAACTCATCGTGTCAAAGACAGCCTTGATTTCCCCCCAATCCTGCTCCTTTCCCAGTGTTCCCAGTGGATGGTACCATCATTCATCCAGTTGTTCAAGCCAAAAATCTGGAAATCATCCTTGGTTCCTCTCTTTCATTCACCTCTCTCGTCCAATCCATCAGCCAGTCCTCTGCCTCTTAAACATATCCCAAGCCTGTCCATTTCACTGGATCTCGACTGCCATCACCCTACCCCAAGCTGCCATAATTTCACAACTGGACTGCTGGGAAAGCTATTTAATTGACAGGATCACATTATGACTTTTGTGGCCCTAGGCACTTTTGCCTTCTAGGAACTTTGGTATAATAGAAAACATAATTTGACTTTGTCCCTGGTTCTTGGCACAGAGCTCCTAAAATCCTTGAAATTTCCTGAGTGGTAGGACTGTCTTTTGTTATTCATAATGAGTCCCTTTCCACCACAGCTGAGTTTATGCTAATGGAGTGACTCAGGGTGGGGCTCCTAGATAGCTTCAGGATGGGGCCTGGTCACTAGAAAGACCAAATGTGATTAAAGGGATGTCAGTGAAAACAGGGAAGTCCTGGGAGGGGAGTGCCAGAGAGAACATGGAAGCTCTGCATCCCCTCCCCCACCCCCACCCTCCCACCCCGTATCGTGCCCTATGCATCTCTTCCATTTGACTGTTCCTGAGTTGTTTCTTTTATAATAAACCAGCAAACATAAGTAAAGTGTTTTCCTGAGTTCTGTGAGTCATTCCAATGAATTATCGTACCTGAGGAAGGGATTGTAGGAATCCTCAAATTTGGTCAGTCAGAAGTACAAGTGACCCATGGGCCTGGTGACTGGTATCTGAAGTAGAGGTAGTCTTGTGGGACTGAGCCCTTAACTTAGGGGGTCTGAACTTACTCCTGGAGTTACTGTCGAAATTGACTTGTTGGATATCCAGTTGGTGCTGGAGAATTGGTATGAAAAGACAACACGTATTTGGTGTCAGAAGGAATCTCAGAGGCCTCTTCTTCCATAAAAAAATATTAAAAATTATGTTTTACAACTACATTAGTATAAAGACTAATGTAATCCAAGCAAGTATACTTATTTTTTTCTTATGGTTTTAAAGATTTAAAGCACTTTTGTGGGACCCTAAAACTATTGTGGTCTTCACCTAACACATAAAAATTAACTCAAAATGAATCATAGACCTAAATATGAGTTAAAACTATAAAACACTTACAAGAAAACTTAGGAGTAAATTTCTATGACTTGGGGTTAGGCATAGCTTTCTTAGATATGGATCACACATATATTATTGGTAGGAATGGTTTAGCCACTTTGGAAAATAGTTGGCAGTTCCCTTGAAAACTGAAAATGTACTTACTGTACAACTCAACAGTTGCATCCTTGGACATTAATCCCAGATAATTGAAGACTTATTTTCACACTAGAGGTTGAACAAGAATGTTCATAACAGCTTTATTTATAAGAGCCCCAAACTGGAAACTATCCACATCTCCTTTAATGGATAAATGGCTAAACAAACTGTTATACATCCAGACCATGGAATACTACTCAGCAATTAAAAAACAAAACTATGGGGGGCTGGCCCGGTGGCACAAGCGGTTAAGTGCATGCGCTCCACTGCAGTGGCCCAGGGTTCGCCGGTTTGGATCCCGGGCGTGCACTGATGCACCACTTGTCAAGCCATGCTATGGTGGCGTCCCATATAAAGTGGAGGAAGATGGGCAGGGATGTTAACCCAGGACCAGTCTTCCTCAGCAAAAATGAGGAGGATTGGCAGATGTTAGCTCAGGGCCAGTCTTCCTCACAAAAAAAAAAAAAACCTATGAATACACACAACAACTTGGATAAACCTCATGGACCTTATGCTGAATGAAAGAAAACAATCCCAAAGGATGCTTATTGCATGATTCCACTTATGTAACATTAGTGAAATAACATAATTACAGAGATGGAAAATAGACTAGTGGCTGCCAGGGGGTTAGGGATGCAGAGAGAGGATGGTTCTTACCAATGTCAATTTCTTGGTTTTGATATTGTGTTATAGTTTCATAAGACATTAACTTTTGGGGATACTGGGGAAAGGATGCATGTGACTTCTTTACACATTTCTTTGCAATCTCCTGTAAATCTACAATTTCTTCAAAATGAAAGTATGTATATATATTTTTCATATATATACACACATATGTATATCTGAAAAGTATACTTGTGTGTGTTTGTGTATATATATATGATGCAATATATCAAAATTTGTGGGGAGAGGGACATCAGCAAAATGGCAGAGTATGCAGCTTCAGACTCCCACACTTCCACAGAAACATTGGAAAAACAACCAGAAACTGTCAGACCGACATTGTCAGAACTCTGGAAAATAGTCAGAGGTTTACAGCAACCAAGCAAATCCTGAATCAAAAAAAAGGCAACTTAAAAAACGGTAAGAAAACTTTATGACATTTTTACTTGCCCCTGCCCTACTCCCTCCCTGACTCAGCAGCAGTCTTGAAGCTTGCAGCCCACCTTCCCAGGGTGGAACCCTGGTTTCTGGCAATCATTGTGTTTTTATGTTCTAATCTGTCTGGGGGCTAGCTGAAAGACTAATGCAAGACACTCATCTCTGTTTTGCCTAACCTGGAACCCACAACAGCAAAGCAGCAGGCATTTCTTGAAAACACTGTAAGGTGAACAATCTGCAATTGCCTGGGGCCGAAGGTACAGTTGGTACATACACTAGACCACCTAAAGCCTGGGAGAGAAATTCACTGGAAATTGGGACACTCAAATTCAAAAGTACTCGTGAACACAAGGGCATTTAGAAAGCCACACACATGCCTGAGACAAGATGCATGCTCAGGAAAGACTGAGAAGATCCTAAGATTCCACCACTGGCTGACCTATACGCTCAGTGCAACCAGGAAGTGAAGAGTGAGGAAGAATTTCAAATGGCCTGACTAAGTATTAAAGGAATACCCACACACAGAGCCAAACTGCAAAGATTGGGAAGGGTGTTGTTCTTTTTTTTTTAAGTTCCCGTTGTTCAAGGATATCTCAGTAAAAACACTGGCTGAACACAAGCTCAGACTTCAACAATCAAGAACAGCAAATTCTGGGGAAGGGAGAGAATTTGACTTCCAGAAATACCATAGTATAATATGCAAATGTCCAGTTTTTTTACCACAAAAAAAAAGAGATACAAAGAGACAGGAAAATATGGTCCATTCAATGAAAAAAACTTTGCAGAAACTATTCCTGAGGAAGCTCAGACATTGGACTTAATTATACAAAGACTTTAAAAGCCACTGTCTTAAATATTTTCAAAGAGCTAAAGGAAACCAGGAAAATGATGTATGAACGAAATGAGAATATCAGTAAAAAGACAGAAATTTTTAAAAGGAATGAAGTAGAAATTCTGGAGCTGAAAAGTACAATAACTAAAATGAAAAATTCACCAGGATTTGAGCAGTCAGAAGAAAGAATTGATGAACTTGAAGATAAGACAATTGAAATTATCCAATCTGTAGAGCAGAAAGAAAAAAAAAAGAATGAAGAAAAGTGAACAGATCCTAAGGGAACTGTGGGACACCATCAAGTGGACCAACATACATATTTCCAGAAGAAAAAGGGACTATTTGAAGAAATAATGAACAAAAACTTTCCAAATTTCATGAAATATATGAATCTACACATCCAAGGAGCTCAAAAATCTCCAAGTAAAATAAACTCAAATTGATCCATGAGACATATTATAGTCAAATTGTCAAAAGTCAAAGACAAAGAGAGAATCTCGAAAGCCACAAGAGGAAAACAATTTATCACATACAAGTATCTTCAATCAGACTAACAGCTGATTTCTCACCAGAGAGGCTAGAAAGCAATGGGAAGAAATATTTAAAGCGCTAAAAGAAAAAAACTGCAAATAAGAATTCTATATCCAGAAAAACTATCCTTCAAGAGTGAAGAAGAATATAAGACATTCCAAGATAAAAGCTAAGAGAGTTTGTTACTAATAAACCTGCCCTGGAAGAAATGCTAAAGGGAATCCTTTAGACTGAAGTGAAAGGATAGTAAAGACAGTAACTCAAACCCATGTGAAGAAATAAAGAACACTGGTACAGGTAACTACATAGGTAAATATAAAGGTCAGTATTATTCTCCTTTGGTATGTAACTTCTTTTTTTTTTCCTATATGATTTAAAAGACAAATACACAAAATAATAACTATGAATCTAGGTTAATGGACACACAATGTACAAAGATGCAATCTGTGACAATAACAATATAGAGGGGGAGGACAGAGATGTATGAGAGCAGAATTTTTGTATATTATTGAAATTTAGTTGGTACTATTCAAATTATGTTGGAAAATCACTAAAATATGCACAGAAAAAGAAAGAAGAAGGGAATCAAAACAAAACACTACAAAAAAAAATCAACCAGATACGAAAAAAAGGCAGTAAATGAGCAGTTGAGAAATGAAAAGTATATAAATTATCCAGAAAATAGTTAAATGACAGAACGAAGTCCTATCTTATCAGTAATTACTTTAAATATAAATGGATTAAACTCTCTAATTAAAAGACAGAGATTGGCAGAATGGATTAAAAAACATTATCCATTTATATGCTATCTACAAAAGATACTCTTTTTTTGTTTGTTTGTTTGTTTTGTGAGGAAGATCAGCCCTGAGCTAAATCAATTGCCAATCCTCCTCCTTTTTTTTCCCTTTTTCTCCCCAAAGCCCCAGTAGATAGTTGTATGTCATAGTTGCACATCCTTCTAGTTGCTGTATGTGGGACGCCACCTCAGCATGGCCTGACAAGTGGTGCGTCGGTGCACGCCCGGGATCCGAACCCAGGCCACCGGTAGTGGAGTGCACACACTTAACCACTAAGCCACAGGGCCGGCCCCCAGCATAAAAGACACTCCTTAGATACAAAACCACAAAAGAGGTTGAAAGTAAAAGGATGGGGAAAAAATATTGCATGCAAATGTAACCAAAAGAGAGCTGGGGTGGTTATATTATTATGAGACAAAATAGATTTTAAATCAAAAAAATGTTATAGGAGACAAAGAAGGGCATTAAATATTGATAAAAGGTTTTTTTAAATCCCTTTTGCCAATCTCTGTCTTTTAATTGGAGTTTAATCCATTTACATTTATATTGAGGAAAGGGTTAATCCATAAAGGAGATATAACACATACAAACATATGTGTACCTAATGACAAAGCTCTAAACTATGTGAAGCAAGTACACATGAAATACTCTCCAGACTAGACTATATGTTAAGCCACAACACAATTCTTAATAAATTCAAAAATATTGAAATCATACAAAATATCGTTTCCGAACACAATAGAATAAAACCATAAATCAATAACAGAAAGAAAACTGGAAAATGCACAAATATGTGGATATTAAACAGCACATTCATAAACAGCCAATGGATCAAAGAAGAAACCAGAAGAGAAATTAGAAAATACCTTGTGACAAATGTATACAAAACACAACATACCAAAGCGTATGGGGTGCAATGAAAGCAATGCTCAGAAGGAAGTTTATAGCTGTATGGCCTACATTAAAATAAGGGGAAAGATCTCAAATCAATAATCTAATTGTACACTTTAAAAAACTAGAAACAGAAGAGCAAATTGAACCCAAAGATAGCTGAAGGAAAGAAATAATGAAGAATAGAGTGGGGGCTGACCCTGTGGCTTAGCGGTTAAGTGTGCGCGCTCCGCTACTGGTGGCCTGGGTTCAGATCCTGGGTGCACACTGACGCACCACTTGTCTGGCCATGCTGAGGCGACGTCCCACATACAGCAACTAGGAGGATGTGCAACTATGACATACAACTATCTACTGGGGCTTTGGGGAGTAAAAGGGGGAAAAAAGGAGGAGGATTGGCAATAGATGTTAGCTCAGGGCTGGTCTTCCTCAGCAAAAAGAGGAGGATTGGCATGGATGTTAGCTCAGGGCTGATGTTCCTCACACACACAAAAAAAAGAATAGAGTGGAGGTAAATGAAACAGAGAATAGAAAAACAATAGAGAAAATCAACAAAACCAAAAGTTGGCTCTTTGAGAAGATCAACAAAATTGACAAATCTTTAGCCAGATTGACTAAGGAAAAAAGGAGAGAAGACTCAAATTACTAAAATCAGAAATGAAAGAGTGGACATTATTATCAACTTCACAGAAATAAAAAGGATTATAAGAGAATACTATAAACGACTACGCTCCAACAAATTGTGAAACCTAGATGAAATGGACAAATTCCTAGAAACACACAATCTCACGAACTGACTCATGAAGAAATAGAAAATCTGAATAGACCTATAACAAATAAGTAGATTGAGTCAGTAATAAAAACATCCTCCCAACAAAGAAATCTCAGGACCAGAAGGCTTCACTGGTGACTTCAACCAAACATTTATAGAAGAATTAACACCAATCCTTCACAAACTCTTCCAAAAAATCAAAGAGAGGGTAATACTTCCTAATTCATTCTATAAGACCAGCAGTGGCTTCATATGGAAGCCACACAAAGACATTACAAGAAAACTACAGACCAATATCCCTTATGAATCCCTTGATTAAATTCATTCCTAAGAATTTTATTCTTTTTGATACTATTATAAACGAAATTATTTTCTTAATTGCCTTTTCAAATTGTTCCTTGATAGTATATAGAAATACAGCTGATTTTTGTGTGTTGCTTTTGTATTTCACACCTTTGCTGAATTTGTTTAACTTTTAAGTGGCAACTTTTGTGTTATATAATTTACCACAATAAAAAAATAGTAAAACAAACAAGCTTAGAGGGAAATTTATAGCCATATATGCCTATATTTGAAGAATTAAAAGGTTGAAAATCAGTTATATAAGTTTCCATCTCAGGAAGGTACTAGGAGAACAGCAAATCAAATTTAAACTAGCAATAAGGAAATAATAAAAATGAGAGCAGAAATAAAATTTAAAACAAATGTAAAATAGAGAAGATCAACAAAGCCAAAAGTTGGCTATTTGAAAATTTTAGTAAAATTGGTTACCCCCTGAGAAGACTGATCAAGAAAAAAGAGAAAGAAATTATCATTATCAGAAATGAACAAAGTATCACTACAGATCCTAGACACTAAAAAAGATAATAAAATGATACTACGAACAGCCTGATTCCAATATAGCTGATGATTTACACGAAATGAACAAATTCCTTAAAACATATAACTTACCAAAACTGACTCAAGAAGAAATAGAAAATGAGAATAGTCCTACATCTAGTAAAGAAATTGAATCCATTATTTAAAACCTTTGAAAACTCCAGACACAGATGATTTCACCAGTGAATTTTCCAAACAGTTAAGGAAGAAATAATAACAAAGACTTAAACAAAGTCTTCCCCAGAGTAGGAAAAGATATAACATACTCAACTCTTTATGAGGCCAGGACCTTGAAACCAAAACCTGACAAGGATACTATAAGAAAAGAAAAATATAGACAATTCTCTCTCATTCGTATAGGAGCAAATATAGTAAGCAAAATATTAGCAAATTGAATCTAGCACTATAAAAGCGTAATAGAATATAACCAAGAGAGGTTTATTCTAGGAATACAAAAAGTTGTTTACCATTTCAAAACCAACCATTTTAATTTACCACATTAACAGAAACAGAAAAAGAAAAATCATATGATCATGTTGATGGATGCAGAAAAAGCATTTAATAAAAATTTAACACCTATTCATGATACTAACTTTAGAAAACTAGTAATAGAAGAGAATTACTTTATATGATTACAAGTATCTACCAAAAACCTAAAGAAAACAATGGTAAAATATTGAAAATATTCCTTTTGAAAATGGGAATGAGACAAGGATGATAAGGTAAGTAGAAGAAAATACCAAAATTAGAAAGGACGTAATGAAACTGTCGTTCACAGGGAATGTGATTGTGCGTGGAGAAAATCTAAAAGAATTCTTGGAAAAACTATTAGATATTAGAATTAATAAGTGAATTTATCAACTTCACTGGATACAAGGTGAGCTAACAAAAATCAACTATATTTCTACATATCAGCAATAAACAAATAGAATATGTAATTCAGAAAAAGATGCCAATCACATTTTTAAAATAAAAAATTTCTTGGGCACTGGCCCTGTGGCATAGTGGTTAAGCTCGCATGCTCTGCTTTGAGGCCCAGGGTTCACAAGTTCAGATCCCGGGTGCGGACCTACACACTGCTCATCAAGCCATGCTGTGGCGGCATCCCACATGCAAAATAGAGGAAGATTGGCACAGATGTTAGCTTGGGGGCAATCTTCCTCAAGCAAGAAGAGGAGGCTTGGCAATAGATGTTAGCTCAGGACCAATCTTCCTCACCAACAACAACAAAAAAATCTTGGAACATATCTTAAGAAAAAGGCCTCTATGCTGAAAATTATTAAACTTTTGCTGAAATTAAAGAAGACCTAGAAAAATAGAGGGATTATACTCTTTTCATAGATTTGAGTACTTAATATTGTAAAGATGTGAGTTCTTCCCATACGGATATATATTCAATTGGAATATATTTATTGTAATTACAATCAAAAGCCTAGTAGATTTGTTGTAGATACTAGAAAACTGATTCCAATATTTATAAAAATGCAAGGATTCAGGAATAGCAAATGCAATCTTGAAGGGAACCACCTAAGTGGAGGCCTCACACTACCAGATATCAAGACATTACAAACCGGCAGTGATTAAATCATTGTAATATTAGCTCAAGGATAGATAAATAGACCAACGAACCGAATAGTTCAGAGACACTTGGGGAAGGGATGATCTTTTCAATAAAAGATATAGGTCAATCGGATATCATCTAGCAAAAAATGAATCTTGACCCCTACCTCAAATCACACATAGAAATCAATTCCAGATGGATTATAAATCTAAATATGAAATTGAAAATAAATAAATCTTCTGTAAGTTAACATAGAAGAATATCTTCATGACCTTAAAGTAGGCAGAGATTTCTTAAATAGGATACAAAAAGTGCCAACCACAAAGGAAAACATTAATAAATTGGAGTACGTTAAAATTTAAAACTTCTTCATCATAAGACTATTAAGAGAGAGAAAAGGCAAGCCAATAGTAGGAGAAGATATCTGAAATACATGTATCCAAGAAAAGAAATCATCTAGAATATTATACTAGAAGTTTATAAAACTCCTTCAAATCAATTTAACAAAACAAAACAGACAACCCAATACAGCAAAGAGGTAGGAGATTTGAATTGGCACTTCACTAAAGAGCATATTCCAAATGGCCAATAGATATGGTGGACAAATCTTAACCACTAGACCACGAGGGCTGGCTTCCCTCTGATCCTAACAGCTCCCAATGATCTTCCAATAAGTTTTCTTTTCTTTTTTAAAGAGGATTTCCTGGCATGCAATCAAGAATCCTGACTGATGCACCATTCTCTTGTTCATTTTTTTCATCGCACTTATCACAGTGTATAATTACTTTATTCATTTGTTTGTCTATGCACTGCTGACTCATACCTAAGAATAAGCTCCAGGAGGTCAGGGTTCATATCTGTCTTGTTTTCCACTGTCCTCTCCCCTGCACCTAGAACAGGGCCTGACATATAACAGGAACTCAATACATGCCGGGTGGATGAGTGAATGAGTGAATGCCTCCTTTCCTTACTACACTGCTGTCTTGTGTGTTTCTTCAAAGACAAGGAATTTTCAGCAGCCATCTTCACTGAAATGTTTAACTTGACATATTTTCTGTCAGGCCATTTTAAACCAATGATTAAGAAGCCTGCATTTAGTGAGCCTAGCTTCAAGATAGGCCTAGGATCTAATTTCAGGATGAAAGATTAGAAAGCTGCCTCATGTTGCTACTTCTCAAACATGCCCAGATATTTATATTCTCCTTTTAGTCGCTAAAAAACAGTTCAATTTTCTTTCTCACTAACATTCTTCCCTTCAACAAAGTAGATTACTACAACTTTAAGAATATCCATCACTTTAGTGAATTAAATTAAGCCATTTTTTATCTTGAATAAAAACAAAACAAAACTTTTATTTTGAATAAAAACAAACATTTTTAATTTTTCTGAATTCACCTCTTGCCAAAACACATTATTAACCATGGTTTTCAGTCTTTAATAGAATTGCAGAATGAAATATTGGGGAAGGAAGGGAGGACAGAATAAGGAAATATTCCAATTATAACATATTTCGAGCAACTGTGACTTAGAGGAAGGAACTCAGTCTTGAAGATTATGTATTTTTATTCAGCTTTAAAGCAAAAGTAGATTTCATTTGAAGGTGGCTCAGAATATGGTGACCTACCCTCAGAACCATAAAAATAGAGTAGCAGAAGCTACTTGGAGTTAAAAAACTAGACCCAGGGATACGGATAATGAAAGGTTATTGTTACCTACAGTCTATTTCACTGCAATAAATCCTCAAAACAAAAATACATGTGATAGTCATTAAGTTTGTTCTCAAATACCCAGGGGTTCTCTTTTCTGTGAACCTAATAAGATGGACATTGCCCCACACCTTTTGAAGTTAGGCGTACTCATGTGATTTGCTTTGAATAAGAAAGTGTTAGGAGACGGAAGATGTGTCACTTCTAGGCATCTGTTCCATGTCCCCCTTCTTCCTGCTGTGATGATCGTGGAAGCATATGTTGAAGCGGAGCTTCCACCAGCCGAGGTTCTTGAGTGACTACAATGAACAGATGCCCCTGCTGACCCACACTGGACATGTGGCATAGGCAAGAAATAAACTTCTATTGTTTTAAGTGATTGAGATTTTGGGGTTTGTTACTATAGCATAACCTACCTTTTCCTGACTGATCCATAATATGAGATGCTGTCAGAGCAAAAACCTAAAAAAGTGTCATCGGCTTAGTGGTCAGATGGCATTGACAAGGATGGTGAGCCATGTTACACAATGGTGAAACATTTGGTAAAGCTCTTGCCTGAAATTACTTGGAAGGTAGATTATGTATCTAATGAACTTGTAGCTCTAGAAGAAGCAATAAAAAACATAATGTTGGCTGTATTTGAGAAGGTATTAGAGAAAGAACTGGTTTGCAAGTAGGAATGAAAAGCAAAAGAGAGTCCAGAAACTCAGAGACTTGCAGAGTTGGAAGACAGACTGCTTCTCAATATAATTTAGATAATGGATATAACAATGAAAACTCAGCCTTACAGCAAGGATATATTCCTTGGCTTTGCCCTCACATACGTGTTTAAAACCTCTGAATGGATTAAGTCAGAATAAAGGTCCAACCAGAATGGTGCTGTGGGGTTGACTTCCTTGGGAAAGGGTGAGTGAGTGTATTTTGGTTGTGGGAAAGGCATTTGGTGACTAGAAATGTGGATTATAGTAGTCCTTATGGCTGTTCACAAATATTTTTGTTCTCTTCTCCTAAGCACGTGGTAGGATTATAATTCTCCATTCCATTTGACATTAATCCTGACCATCTGACTGAGTTTGGTCAATAAAATGTGAAAGGAAATCATGTATGTCACTTTGGGACAGAAACTTTAAGAGCCAGTGCTCACTCATCTTCCTCATCTTCCCCATCTTGGTGACTATAGAAGCACATCTTGAGATGGAGCCTCCTGAGTGACTACAACCCATACAGCCTTCTGCCAACCCACTGTGTCGTGTGAGCAAGAAATGCTTTTATTGAGTTACTCCACTGAGATTTTAGAGTGTTTTTTTTTTTTTTTCTGACTATAGCACCCATAACCTGTCTAGACCAATATAGTGACCAGTGTGCTTGTCTTTGCAGGAGGAAAACATTGTTAAGCAAGAAAGGAAATCCACAAGCCATAAAGTAAAAGAAAGTTACATCGGACTATATACTAATTTTAATTTTGTACAGTAAAAGACACTATAAAGAAATTACATACTGGAAAAAACAATTGCAATAAATATACAAAGGGTTAACGTTAGCTATCTTCAAAGACCATCAATAAACTGATAACAAAACAACCCAATAGAAACACTAGGCAAATGATATTAGGAAGTCATTTGTTGTTTCCTTCTCCAGCATTATTTTTCCTTCTCCTGCCGAAAGCACCTAGATTTTCCTTTGGGGAAACTGCCCTTCTCGCAACACATGCCAAATCCTGAACCAATCATTGTGACTGGGAGTGATTGGGTAAATTTTGGCATTTCTATGAGAAATTACTGAGCAGTTTTTAAAAATGAGATAGCTCCAGTATGCTTACATGAAAAAATGTGCATGATATATTGTTTAATGAAACGAGCAAGTTTCCAAGCAGTGTGTATAATATGACTACATTTTTTCTGAATAGGAAAGGAAGGGGAAAAGCCTATAATAAATGTGAATATATCTTTGTATGAGCATGGAGAAAAGTGTGTAACGATACAGACCAAATCGTTAGCATTGTGTGCTAGTTATTAGGCTATTGTCTCAGGTCCAAAACAATCCTTTAATCTGCTTTGTGATGCTGGGGCTGAACCTCCTCAAACCACATTTCTGCTTTGCCAGCTGCTCTCTGCTACACTCTGTTAATATGGGGCGCTAGAAAGCTGCAGGAGAGACTTCCTATTCGCTTCCTGACGGCTTCCTGTTCCTATCAGAGTAGCCCCAGTAATTTTTTACCCTGGTAGTGACACCTAGTTCCAGTTTCCAGTATCTTCCACGTCCCCAGAGTAAGTTTCATCGTGCCCCCTCATAGCACCGGTACTCCAGCGCCCACTCCTCGGAGGTTGAGGTTGCAGCTCCATGGGGCCCCTTCTCCAAGCTCCGGGTTCAAAGGACCCTGGCCAGTTCCCTTTTTACTGGAGCCCTAGGGGTGGGAGCCACCTCCTGCAGCTCCTCTGTTATCTCAGTGCCCTTTTTTGCCTTCTCAGTCCTCCAATACCTGTTAAGTCAATTGTATTAGTTTGCTATTGCTGCTGTAACAGATTACCACAGACCTCTTGGCTTAAAACAACACAAATTTATTATCTTACAGTTCTGGAGGTCAGAAGTCCAAATAGGTTTCACCGGGTTAAAAGCAAGGTGTCAGCAAGGCTATATTCCTTCTGGAGGCTCTGGGGAGAATCTATTTTCTTGCCTTTTCCAGCTTCTAGAACCTGCATTCTTTGGTTCGTGGCCCCTTCCTCCACCTTCAAAGACAGCAGCATAGCATCTTCAGATCTCTCTCTGACTCTCCTTCCTCCCTCTATCCCTTATAAGGACCCTTGTGATTACATTGGATCCACATAGATAATCCACAGTAGTCTCTCCATCTCAAGATCGTTAGCGCAATCACATCTGCAAAGTCCTTTTAGCCACGTAAAGTAACATAGTGACAGGTTCTGGAGATTAGGACATGGACATCTTTGGTGACAATTATTCTGTCTAACACCCCAAACCCCTAGATCAGGGGTTTGCAAACTGTTACTGTAAAGGATCAGACAGTAAATATTTTAGGCTATGCAGGCCATACGATGTCTGTCATAACTATTCGACTCTGCTGTTATAGCATGAAAGTAGCCACAGACGATACAGAAATGGATGAGCATGGCTGTGTTCAAATAAAACTTTATTTACAAAAATAGGTGGTGGGTGGAATTTGGCCAGTGGGCCTTAGTGTGCTGACCCCATCCTAGATAAAATTATCTCTGTTAAAATACTGATGTATTTTCTGTTTTCTTGACTGATTCACTTTAATTACCTTGGAAGGGTGAAATTGGAACAGGATAGTGAGGAGATTATTCGATTTTCTGTATACATATATCTATATTGTTTGGCTTGTCACAATTATAATACATTACTTTTATGATTAAAATATCAAATATCCAATAGACAAAAATGTGTCTATTGTAAGATCTTATCTATATATAAGAATATGTTCTTGATAATAGCAAAATATTGGAAATAACCTAAATGTCCAACCAATGCCTGAATTGGTTGGATAAATTACATGTTCACACAATGGGCAGTGCAATGGTTCCCCATTTTCCTCACAGTAAAAGTAAAAACACTTAGAATGGCCTATAAGGTCCTACATTTATTTATTTATTATGTTTCTTCTTCTTCTTTTTTTTTTTTAATGTCTATCTCCTCCTGCTAAAATGTAAGTTGTTTGAGGACAGGGATTTTTCTCACTTTTTGTGTGTGTGTGTGGGGAAGATCAGCCCTGAGCTAACATCCATGCCAATCCTCCTCTTTTTGCTGAGGAAGACCGGCCCTGAGCTAACATCTATTGCCAATCCTTCTCCGTTTTTTTCCCCCTTTTTTCTCCCCAAAGCCCCAGTAGATAGTTGTATGTCATAGTTGCACATCTTTCTAGCTGCTGTATGTGGGACGCCGCCTCAGCATGCGGACAAGCGGTGTGTTGGTGTGTGCCCGGATCCGAACCCAGGCCGCTAGTAATGGAGCATGCGCACTTAACTGCTAAGCCATGGGGCCAGCCCTGTCTCATTTTTGTTAAGTGATGTATTCCAAGAGCCTAGGACAGTACCCTTCACATAGTAGGTACTCAATTAATATTTATAGAGTAAGTGAATAATGGAATACTTTGCAACCATTAAAAAATAATTTTATAGAATTAAATTTCCACATTTAATCATGTGGGAAAATATTTAAAATATATTGAATGAGAAAACCCCATTATAAAATAATATATACCCTATAATCTAATTTTCAAAAGGTATATTTGTACATAGAAAAAATATGGACAGGTATGCTCTAATATATTAAACAGTAGTTATCGCAGAGTGTGAGATTTTGAGTAATTTTTATTTTAAAATTTTATTTCCTTGTATCTGTTAAGAGAAAAGTAAAAAAATATATATATATATATCTTTGAGATACATTTTAGGAGCCCCACTGCTTTTTCTCATGTGACTCTTTAGCTACAGAGGAATAATATAATTCCTAAGTTACTGCCTTCTCCCATCCCAAACAACAAAAACAGGACAATCGAAATAGCTCTGAGAAGAACCAAAAGGCAGTCCTGATTGCAGGAAGGATTGCCCAAGAGCTAACTAGCTATTCTTCAAGGTTTAGATGGCAAACAGCAACCCTTCCGTCAATCTCCTCCTCCTGTCACTCCAGGTGGTTGTCACTCTTCCTCCTCTGAATGCCCTAGGTACTTTACTGGCACCTCAGAGGCACTTACTATACAAAGAATCCTCCTACCTAGAATGAAGCACCTTGTGGGCAGGAATTCCATTTTAGGTTGAAAATTAGTCTGGGTTAGTAATAAGAGTCATAGCTTTGGAATCATCAAGACCTGCTTGATCTCGGGCAAGTTTCCTGACTTCTTGGAATCTCAGTGTTCTCCTCTGCAGTTTGGGATAATACGGCCCACATGACGTGACTGTAGAGTTATGATTGTTAAGAACAAAGGTTTTGGAGTGGACTGGGCTTCACATCCAAGCTCTGCCACTTGTGTGCTCTGTGTCCTTAGGAAAGTCACTTTACCTCTGAGCCTGAATCTCCTCCACTGTATGTGAAGAATCATTACAGAACCTATTTCAAAGGTTTGGTGGAGCATAAAATGACATTGTAATCACTGTGACCTCACTGGTCCCAGAATCATCATCACCTCTCCCCTAGTTGACTGCAGTGGCCTCTTCATGTCTCCCCGCTTCTTCTTCCAGTCTTTTCTCAACACAGCAGCCAGAGTGTTCCAGTTGAAGTTCAATTAGATCATGTCATTCCTTTAAAGTGGGGCAGCAAACTATGGCTCACAGGCCAAATATAGCCCGTAAGCTCAGAATGGTCAGTTACCCTGACCTCCCTGCCGTTCATATACCAGTCACACTTGGTCTCAGGGCCTTTGCTCTGGCTGCTCCTGCACTTTGGAATGTTCTTCCCTGTGATTCTGCATAGCTCACTCCTTTACCTCCTTCAACTGAATCTTGGCTCAAATGTCACCTTCCCAGAGAGGACTACCTGAACCACCTATTTAATATTCAAGCCATCTTTGTGCCTCCTAATATGGGCACTCTTGATCCACCCAACTCAGCTCTATTCTTTTCCACACTGTCATCTTCTAACACTCCACTTAATTTACTTATTTATTACACCTATGGGCCTGTCTTTCCCACCAGAATGAAATCTCCTCCGGGGCAGGATTTTGTCCACTGATGTCTCCCAGCACTTACTACCTAGTATGTAGATGCTAAAACAAATGTGTTGAATGAGTGAATAAAAGAAAAGAAGAGAAAACATAAAGCATTAGGTGCAGTGCCTAGCCCATACTAAGTACTTCAAAGCACTTATTACTGTTATTATTATTGGTTGAATGTTAGTATGTATACAAGTGCCTAACGTAAAACAAACAATAGATTTTAATCTTTCTTCCCTTCCCTTTATATCTTACAGCACTTAGGACAGTGCCTTATATGTACTAAACACTCAATACTCATTCACCTTTGTGCCCCTCCCTTTCACTAGGAGGACTGTCTACAACGGCAAGCCAAATAGTGGGCCTCTGATCCTTGGCCCAACATTCAGCTCTCAGGGCTCTGTGACCAGGGGGAGAGTGTGCATGTGATGAGGGTGATGCTAGTGGCCCCACCTTACCAGATCTGCCTGAACTGCTGTGGACTGTAGAGTTCTGTAGAGAACTACCTCTGGCGCCAACCTCTGAAAGACTATTCAAATGCAAAACACTTAGGAGGTATGGATGCTTGGCCCTAAGATAAAATTGTTATAAAGTCTCTAGGGGTTGGCAAAAACCTGGCTATGTAATCATCATGGCTAGGCTTTGTTTAAATAAGAGTGTGTGAGGAATGTGTTCAGGACTATTTAAACTCAGGCCATTTAAATTCTAAAGAATTCAAAAAAGAAGAGTAAACACTTAAATGATTTTAAAGATTAGCAAAGTAGGCATCTGTATAACTTATACAGCCTCCACCCACAGTTCTAAGGATCAAATCATTCTATGTGGCATGTCTAGGGGAAACAAAGATGGGGGACAGGAGAGAGAGAGTCCATCTGTAGGTATACACTGAGATCATACATCCTGGATTTTCTGGGGGCATGCTCAATATCAAATATTCTGGCATTGGCAGAGAGTATATCTTGGATTTTTATTTCTGAAAATATGGTCACCATTTTAATCCATTGAGATCATCTACTCTATCACTCTTATTTTAACAAAGAAGAGTGGAGCCCAGAGAGAAATTCACCAATGCTAGGCACAGTTCCTGGCACATAGGCGCTAACTAGATATTTGCAGACTGACTAAGCTTGGGCCAATTACTTGCTTAAAATTAGTAAGTTGTGGAGTCAGAACTCTTCCTTAGGCCCTCGTGGCTAGAGACCATCCAGCCCACTGTGTGCAGCCTCAGCTCCACACAGTTTCCAGGCCAATATTGAGCATAGTAGAGAGAGTATTAGCAGCCACTGATCCATCAAGCAGGTGGGTTTGGGATTAAGTGAGCTTCTGCAACCTTGTTGGGGCCTCTGGACACCAGTTACATATTTCTCTAATGCCTGTCTTACTGGTAGCACATGAAATCATTCTTACAGGCCCTTCTGAGAAAGTTGTCTTGCTCTGAGTCAGGTAGCTCTGCAACCTCTCCCACAACTGATTAGATAGAGGATGAAGCCCAAGTCAATGGTGGCCATCTTTATAGACTGGAAATGAGGGAAGTCTGTAGGGTGTCAGGCATGAGAACACTGACAAACAGGCACCTTCTCTACTGCAGGGTGACCGGTGAACCCATCAGAACTGCTCTCTAGGGGACAGTCAGACAGAAGATGTAGGGGATGCTGTGACGTGCCATCACATCTCCCTTCAGGACTGAGGCGCTCATTCCCCCTGCTACTGGCATTACTGGCTGCTGACCACCCACAGCTGAGTCCTCTCCTAGAATTGCCCTCAGCCAAGTTATACTCCTTCTCCAGGAGCAGCCAGCATCTAATGCCTAGTGAGAGTACAAAGGCCTGATCCCACTCTCTCAATTTGGAGCCACTCTGAAAGGCCAGCCCAGTTCCAGAATTCCCCATGGCGTTGGCTGAGGCCTTTGTATTAACTGCATTGAAATCCAGCTTCTCCCTCATCCTTCACTCCTCACAGGTGTTGATCCTGGGAGTTCTCCCCAATAAACTTCCAGCATGCAAATCTCCACCTCAGAGTCTTTTTCCTAGGGTATCTATCCCAAGACAGAGGGGGAAGCAGACAGTGGAGTGAAGCCTAGAGACCATCAGAGAAGACAGTGAACAAAACCCGTGAGGTAGTAGACACCATGGCCTCACAGAAACTGTTCAGAAGTCAGGAGCTACAGATAAAAAGAGAGAAGAAAAGTCGAGAGCGGTCAAATCACTTTCTCAACGCATCCTTAAAATCAGTTGAAATAACCTGCATTGTCTCTCTTTCTTCTAACCAGAAAGAGCCTTAGGATCACACTCAACTGGGCATCTGCCTTATGGCCTTATTATCTTTCCACTTCCTGCCTTGACCCTGGAACCGTGTGACCAGGAGACTGCCTATATTTGTCAGCCTCTCCCTTTGAGGAACTGGCCAGTGTTCTCTAAGATTTTATTTATTTATTTTTTCCCCCCAAAGCCCCAGTAGATAGTTGTGTGTCATAGCTGCACATCCTTCTAGTTGCTGTATGTGGGACGCGGCCTCAGCATGGCCGGAGAAGCAGCGCGTTGGTGCGAGCCCAGGATCCGAACCCGGGTCGCCAGCAGCGGAGCGCGCTCACTCAACCACTAAGCCACGGGGCCGGCCCTGGCCAGTGTTCTCTAAACCCCCAACTTCTGGCTGCAGTCTTGTTCTGAATCAACTGATGACCCAGAACAAAGATGCTTCCGCCTGTCTGACTCTGAGCACTGCATGTCCCTTTGGACACTGTCTTGGACTGCTGCCGGCTCCCCTGAGGTCTCGTCTGATGGCAGGCTCATTTTCTCTAGCTCCATCCCCTCAGGCTCTGGTGCCCCTTCTCTACCCATTAATCCATGATGCTGACGGTACAGCCAAGCACACTCGTGTTCTAATAAGCTCCTTCTCCTTTTTGGCTTTAGGTTCACCTCTGAGAAAGTATAGATATGGCTGCTTACCATTTTAGTTTTTTTCCCCTCATTGTTTGCTCTCTTGGTCTGCATGTTTCATTCTTTAGCAAGAGACTTTCTTAAGTTTCACAGATTCATTAGGTCAGAACTAAGGGCAATGGAGAACATCTAACTAGTAAAATGAAATGTTCACATTGAGTCTGAAATATTAGTTCAAATATTTCTTGTCCTACTATAAAAGTTGATGGATCATAAAAAGTTGCTTTTAAAATAGATTTATTTATTTAAAAAAGTTAGTATGCAAAATTTTAAACATACACAAAAGAAATCATATGATGAACCCTCATGTACCCATCATCCAGCCTAATCTATCTAAAATATACATATTTATTTCTACTGTGTTCACTTGAGTGAGCGCAGTCACTAAATAGATAATGAATCAACTCATTTACTTGCAGGCAACTGAAGGTCAAGTTAAAATGACAACTACTGATTACATCGTTTGATTGACCTGGGTCATATTGCTACTTCAGACATGCAGTCCGTGATTCCCACATTGAATTGGTTGGCAGAAATTAATAATTCTTTCTTCACATCTCTTGAATCCATCCCCTTCTATTTCCACTCTGCTTCTATAGTTCAGGGACCTCAGTTGTCTCTGGTCTGTGTAGCTAGATTTTGTATTTTGAGATTTTAATATGTTGTCCCTCCACCCCACTGTATTTGCTCCTCTTTCTTCCTCCCATTTGAGCAGAGGATCAGCTCTGAACTATGAAAACTTGAGAAAGGTCTGAGGCAGAGCAGAAGGCAGAAGCAGGCAGAGACTTCTGGCTTTTGTTTTCCCCAAACCCAAGGAGCTTGAGGGAAAATTAGAGGGTTTGCAAAGGAAAAAAGGGAAGAAGGCGATTTGAAGGTATAGATAGTCTTTAGGGGCAAAAATAGAGCTCCTTGGCGGGGGAGGTCCCTGATCAACAGGGAGCCTGGTTCTGCTTCCTGGGAGGAATGGCTGCTGGCTGCATCTAGGCTGGGTGGCTATAAGCAGACTCACAAAAGATACCCAAATCCCCAGTGTGGCACAAAGGGAACAGAGAATTGCTGGGCCTGAAGGGACCTTGTGGGCAGGGCCAATGGTTGTCTCAGTGGTACCACATGTCTGATGAGGAGCACACTGCCGCCCACCCCCATCTTGGTGCTGGGTGAGACTCAAGCTGTGTGGCACCACCCCTGCTAGTGAAGTGGGGAAGAACTCTGGACAAATCTCAGCGGGATGGCCTCAGAGTCAGTTAAGTAACTTGCCCAAGTTCATATAACTGCTAATGTGTGGCAGGACTGGTATGCAAGGCCAGGTCTATGGGCTTTAGCACCCACGTGCTCAATTACTCTGCAGGATTGCAGAAATTCAGTGCCTTAATATTTCCGTCAGCTCCCTGAGGAACGACTGATACCCTTTGCCTCAGAGGCTTGAGAGTTTATCAGACACCTTTTCAGGTGACGCCTCTCCTGAGGCAGCTGTGAGGAGTGAAGGAGCTCAGGCTGGTACAGCCCCAGACTCCCTAAGACTCACTGAGCCATATGACAATGCCTCAGGCTCCTCATCTGTGAAATGGGCTGCAACCCCCACCTCATAGAGTTCCTGGTGAGCATGTGTGATAAGGAAAACGAAATAAACTATACTTACAAATGTCTGGGTTTAGGAATAATATCAGGAAGAACTATAACAACTAGCACTTTCAAATGTAATAATCACAGCCCTAAGGCCCTGCTGGACCTTCAAGGGCAGTTCTGTTCCTGGAGGCTCTGCTCTCTGGTGTCTCAGCATTTGCACAGCCCGCTCCCCTTTCCTAGAACATCTTGCCCTGCCCTCCCCTCTCCACTTTCACTTTGCAAATCCGTATTGATCTTCTGATCTCAATGTAAGATGTCACCTCCTCTGAAGGACCTTCCTGGACCACACTCTACCCAAACATCTGGGAGAAACACTCCTTCTCTGGGCAGTCCCAACATGTGTGCACTGCCCCTTTAGCACTGAAATCCCCCCATTGACCAGCCCATCAGAGTACTCCTCTTACCCTACAGCACCCCCTCTCCAACTAACCCAGCAAGCTCCTGGAGAGCAGGGATTATGTCTTGTTTATCGTTGTATTTCTAAAGTCTAGAATGGGACCTCACACATAATAGATATGTAATATTTAAATATCTCTCAAATGAAGGAAGATAGAGATATGCTCTTGGAGTTATCAAAGACAGATTCATTGACGGCCCCAGCAGTTTCAGTGCCAAGTGTGTCTTATTATATATATATATAATTAATTGAATTTCCTGAAAATTAGTAATCCAAATGCAGCTTAAATATAACATAGCTAGTCACCAACTACCCACAAGAAGATCATAAGTTCCTCCTTGAAGGGCTTGATAATTCTTTGGTGTGCCTAAGAAATGTTTTCAAGAAATATTTGCTGAGTAATTGGTAAACATAATACACCTTTCCTTGACCAACGTGGGGACAGAATTAACTGCATAAATTCTTACTGTTTACCACGACTCAGAGCTGAGGGGTGTTCTATGTTTCATAAATTATAGGAATTGGGAATAGGTCTTTTCCTCTTAAAAAAATATCAAGGTCCAGTATATGTGAGGCCTGATGTCAGGAACTATGGGTTGGCCGAGATGATCTAGAATCTAGATTCTAGACAGCTCTACCTTCAATTGGTTACAGTCTTATACTGGAAGATAATAAACAGTGCACCATTCCCAATCTTAACCTTGGCTTCTGCTCAAGTCCACAGATTTATGCTCTGCTATCCATCTGTACCTTAAGCCAGTCAATGAGAAGTTAATGAACTAAGAAGTCAGCCAAGCCCTAAACCAGCAACTGCCCTAAACATTGACTAGACTGATCATTCACAGACATTTCACAATGAATGATGGGGCGAAATTCAGTCTTTCTCACAGCAAAGAGTACTAGATTAAAATGTCTCCCACAAAACCATGACACGTAATTGGGCCACTAAAATTACAAATTGCCACTTGGACTAAGGTATTTTGTTTGCCTGATGCCCTCTGGAGCTGTTCATATCTCTGCCAGAGATGACACAGATATGTGATATCTTAGTTTTATCTTAGGCTGAAGTAAGACCAATGAGGTCTCCTATAGAGTTTTGGATGGCTGGTCTTAGGACACAGCTGTCATCTTTTACAACACTCAGTGGACTCTGGGCACGAATGATGCATTTCCTTCAAAGGGAAAAATGGACATAGAGATGTAGACTTTTTTCTGTCTGGCTTCCATATCTCCCCAGCCTTATTTTATAGAAGAAGAAACTTTGACTGATGGACCCAGGGCTGGGCATCTGGAGCAGGCTGAGCCAATAAGATCTTTACGTGGGAATCTAGAATCAAGACTAAGAGATTCCATTTTCAGTGTTACTTGTTTATAGATAGGACTTATAAACTCAGGATCTGGGAATGGTGATTTCTGCCATATGGTCTGTGGAGCAAAGAAAAGCAGAATTCAGTTAGAAAATAAAAAAGGAGAGGATGAAAAAGAAGAGGGAAAGTTCTGACAACATGCTAGTTCTTTTCTGAGACTTGTTACTTATTAGGATTCTATGAGACTCTTCTGTTAGCTTATAATAAATCCTTTCTTTTTGCTTAAGTTAGCACAAATTGGTTTCTATTATCAATTTGTAATTACCAATTACATTTATTTTACTACCAATTTGGTTTAATCTAATAGTTAAAAGATTCATAACTAATACACAGGCCATAATATACACAGGTAAATATAAATTGCGATGGGAATTTGAGAAGACGAGACATTACTGACACCACTGGTTACTGCTGGAGCTGAGGTAGAGCGGGGCCTACAGGTTTGCAGTTCGATGATTTTCACACTTTATTGCTACATTTAACTCTTACAGTTCTTTGCTTTTGTCCAGAGGATACCATGGTGCTAGGATGTTGTCAAGAAATACTTGTGGAATAAATTAAGATCAGTGATATGCTGGTAAATGTTTAACAACTGGCTTTGTGTGTGTGGGTGTGGAGGAGGAGTGGGCCCTAATTTGTAGCATTTGCCAATTTCCAAGGTGTGAATACTCTATTCGTGGCAAATTTCAACCTGTCAATGTGAAGTCAGCAAATGCACAGTAAGGAAAAGATGCACAGTAGCATGCTATTATCCGGTATTTCTATCATACACATGCAATAGATGTAAATTACCTCTAGAGCATTGATCATAGTAACATGTAGTAAAATAATTAGGAAGTGATGAGTATTGAATGAGTATTTATTACTTTTGTTTTTAATATCATGTATTTAATATATTCAAATTTATGTAATTCAGTTTTAATAATGGCTTTGTTTTAATAAGTGACAGGCAAAATTCCTATAAATTTGACCTTCTGCTTTTGCAAACAGGTACAAGCTGGCTCCGCCACACCACTGATTGAGATGGATGGTTGTTGGTCAAATTCACATACAGGTTTAATACCGGGTTACTATTACAGCTGATACAGAGTAATCTCACCTAACCCCTCATTGCTAGTGCTTGAGACATACATTCTTTTGTTGTTGTTCTTCCTAACTCAGAACCTTATCATTCCCTTGGACGCTATTCTAAATCTTTACCCATCTTTCTTTCAGAAGAAGTGGTACTCCACCCTTTCCAAGGCTCCCCCCCCCCCAACCCCATGCGCCTGCTCTCAGCTACCTCCTCTGGACATCAGGCCATTAATTGCAGTCAGCACATCCCAAACCAAACATTATTTTCTGCCTGAACTTGCTCCTCCTCCCCCTTCTCCACCTATTTTACACTCTAACCACAAAGAACTGTTTGTTCCCTATCTCATTTAATACCATCCCAATTGACTCTTGTTTACCAAGTTGGAACTCTTAATGCAGTAGTTCTCAACCTTGGCTACATTCAAAATTACCTGTGCCTGAGTACCATGGCAGCGATTCAGACTTAATTGGTCTGAGGTGTGGCCTGGGCACTGGGGGAGGGGAGGCTTAAAGGATCCCCAGGGGATTCTGATCTACAGCCAGGTTGCAAACCACTGCTCTTGTGTCATCTTTACCTACTCCCTGTTAGCATTTGTTATTTTTAATTGGCTGCCAAAGACCAGTCAATGCTGCCTCCAAAATGTCTCCCAAACCCACTGCAAATCTCCATTTCTACTGTCCTTGCTGCATTGCCCCCCCACCTGAACTACCATAATGGCTTCTTGACTGATTTCCCCACAGTCAATCTCTCCTCCTCTCGTACATCCTCCTCCAATTACCAGAGCGATCTTTCTAAAATACAGGTCTGGTGGTGTCTTAACATCTACTGAAAAGCCATTATAGTGGCCAGCATTTGCACTGCAATATTTGGATTCCAGAAATATAGCATCTCATTATCTTTCTAAATCAAATTAAATTGAGTTTGAGCGTCCATTTTCCAGGAGAGTGGCTTATCATTGAAAGTTTTCTTTCCTAGAATTGTACAAGAATCCCAGGACACTCAAAAGTCCAGAAAGTGTGGGGAAAGCCCCTTTAGGTTCATCTTGGTCACTGCTAAGATGCTCTTTATCCAACTTGTGAGGCAGCTCCATTCCCTCCAATTCAAGCAGGTCACAAAGATCTTTCACCCTAGACTTCCATGCCACAGTGTCTGGGGTCTAGCTTCCCTGGCCCAGCATAGCCACCCTCAATCTGGGGCACTGTGTGCCAATGAATGCCCAAGAGTTCACCATCCATGGGCCCCCTACCCCTGAACACTCAGTCCCTTCCCTGCCTTGGGGAAACTGACTGCCTCCTCAACACTGGAAAACTTCCTTCTCTCAGAGGAACTAGTTTCAGAATTTAACACAAAGTCCTGTTTGCTGAAGGGCCCCAGGCCTGGCAGCCTGAAGCAATCCACTTGGCATAGAGGAGAGTCCTGGCCCTGGCCTGATCTGAGCAAATCACATCCCTGGGCCAGGGCTCTGTTTTCCCCAGATAGAGGATGGGGTGAGCACTGCCAGTGCAAGTAGCTGTGACTTTCCTTTTCTGGGCTTTTGTTGTAGACTCACCCATTGTCTTATCAACACATTCCTCTTTTACTTAACCCTGTGTAGTTGCAAAATAACAGAAGGAAGGAGTGGTGTGGTCAATGGTTAAACAACCTAGTGTTAGTTGGTCATATACTTGCAGAATCCAGCATCAACCTAAAAAGAACTCACAGGGGATGGGAGTTTGGGAGGAATGTCTCTATTCTATTCAGCTGGTCCCTCAGCATCCCTCTAGGCCACTTCTGGCCACTCCCCCTGGGTATGCTGGGAACATAATGAGCTACCTGTAGTTCCCCCAACATGTACCCTCTTGTGGCCTCCATAACTCTACTCACGCTGATCTGCCTCTAATACCGCCCTTCCTCCTTTCTATACCTTGTGAGCTCCTATTCTTCATTTAACACTCACTTAACTGTCACTTTCTCTAAAAAACGTCCAAAGTCATCTCCCAAACATTTGATTCACACCTCCATTTTAGGCCTTATCGTGTTACTATCATTAATATCATACATGTTGTTTCACACACACACGCCCCCATATACCTACATGCACACCTCATACCAGTGAATTATTATTTTGTGTGTGTGTGTGAGGAAGATTGGCCCTGAGCTAACATCTGCTGCCAATCTTCCTCTTTTTGCTTGAGGAAGATTGTCCCTGAGCTAACATCGGTGCCCATCTTCCTCTATTTTGCATGTGGGACACTGCCACAGCATGGCTTGATGAGTGGTGTGTAGGTCCACGCCTGGGATCCAAATCCACAAACCCCGGGGCCGCCAAAGCGGAGTGCACGAACTTAACCACTATGCCACCGGGCTGGCCCCCCAGTTATTTTTTATGGATAGGAATTGTGTTTTTTTAAATCTGTATCTTCAGCACCTTTCACAAGTCAGGCATGTGTTAGATGGATTCCTAGAGTTTTAGAGCTATAAGGCACCTTGAAGGTCGTCTAATCCAGTGGTTTTCCAACTCTATTTTAGTTCTGCAATTGTTTTTTTCAAAGAAAATCTTACATGGAAACCCAACATATAAATAGGTGACAGCAGAGAAGCTCTAGTTAATGCAGGGGAGACATGGTGCTGAAAGAGGTCCCTGGACCCACCCCCACAGGCCAAAATCGAAAACCACAGGTCTCACCCAATGTCTTCGTTTTGCTAATGAGACAACCATGGCCAGGGGACATTTCTACTTCACACAAATCTATTCCACCCTGTATCTTTAGAAAGTTGTCACCTTATTCTCTCCAATCTTCTAGAATCCTCCTAGAAGCAGCAATGGGCATTTTTAAAGCCTTTGTGGGATAAATGATTTCCTTTGCCATGTATTATACATCCTATTAACCAATTCTTCAAGGAAGGTGTTTACAGGCAAGTTATTACTGTGTCAGGATTGCAGAAACATGTATAGCAATTATCTGGGGGATTTTTTATTGCTTTTTAAATTCCCCCTTATAATATTGTATGGGTGTTTATGAAATTAAATGGCTTGAGTCAGTGCCATAGAGTTCTGCCAGTGTGCCTCAGTGAGCCATTCCAACCTGCAGAAAGACTCTTCCAGGCTGAAGATCCTCAGGAAGTATCTGAAGTCTCTTATTATGAGATCCAGTTTGGTTTTTGCTCTTGTTTTTAAACAATCCAGGAAGCTGACCAAAGCACTCCCTTCCTTTAAAAGCCACAGTGCACTGAGATGCAGCTCCCTGTGAGGGTGGAGGCATTTGCTGATACCTATCAGGTCTTGGGTACTTTGAAATTATAAGGGAAGCCATTGGAAATTTTCAGGGTCAGATCACAATCGCCTTGAGGAGTAAATGCATATTGTGAATTCCTGCAGAGGGGATATTATCACATTCACAGTTCTTTGGCTCTGACCCTTTCTCTCCTTTTCTGCCTTCACCACCTCGAGTCTGGCCTCACCATCTCTTGCATGGACCATTGCTGTTGCCTCCTAACAAATTTCTCAGTCTTCAGTTTCAACCCCTCCGACCCATCTCTCCAGTTTCTGCGAGAGAGGGCTTTTGCAAATGCATCTGTGTCCTTGGGAAGGGGTGGTAACCAAAAGGGGCTTCTGGGATGCTGATCTTGTCCTATTTCTTGATTTAGGTTCTTGGTTACATGGATGTGTTCACTTTGTGAAAATTCATCAAGCTGTACATTTATGATCTGTGCACTTTTCTGTCTTTGTGCATTACTCTACCATATCCAGTTTATTTGTCCTGTTAGATTGTGATCCAGGGACACTTCATCATCTTTGTATCCCAGTAACTAGCACACAGTGGTTATTCTACAAATTCTTGTTGAATGTTATAGGAATAAATGATTAAATAAATGAATGAATGGAATTGAAGACTTAGATTGCAAGGGCTATAGGATCTTTCCTTGGGCTGGCTGATTAGATATTCAAGAATGGAATGATGAAAATTTGGGAAGGGAGGGAGTAGAGAGCATGTGCTTGTCCTGGAGGTAGGAAGGGTGTTTAGAAGTACTGTGTTCAGACAGGAGGAAGGCCAGAGTGAAGTGAGGCACTTGTGGAGCACCTGCCAGCACGAGCCACACTGGAATCACCACGCCCTGCCCCACTTCCAGGCCAGCTCTTCTTGACTTGCCTATTTTGGTTTCTGGGACTGCCATCCTCCCAGTCACAAAGGCTCCAAAACTCTTCCTCTTTTCTTTTTTGCCCCCTCCACCTTCAATTTGCTGCCAAACTAAATGTTTCTCAAATCAATCCTGTTTCCATTCCCGTTATTGGCCCCTTTGTTAAGACTTGCATGGCTTCTTAGTCTAATAGCTCTAACTGGTCTCCCAATTACAACTTTTTGGGAAATGGAGCCAATAATGGAAACAGACTGATTTTTAAAAAAGAAAAAGAAAAAAGGCTGGAAGGGAAGACTCATTGAAAGATTACAGAGATGACCTACAAAACTTCAAAAAAAAATGCTCAAGTCAGGGACAGGAAGTCACCAAGGCTCTTTTGGTGCCTCTTTCTGTGCACGTCCTGGCGATTTTAGTCCGTGCATCTTTCTCCTGTTCCTTAGACCTCATGGTGTGAATCATGGCCACTGACTCACAGTCAAAGTTTTACATCTGCTTTCAAGAGACCAGAATTGACAGAGACTAGAATCTCCCAAGCTCAATTCCAAATTCCCAGACAAGGAACTCTGATTAGCCCACCAGGTCAAGCTCCCACCCTTGGATCACTCAACTGTGTTCTGGGGACACGGTCCCACTGTCCCAAAGACTGTCCATGATCGAGCACTGTTGCCATGTGGAAAGGGCAGGCCCTTTCCTGGAGAAGAGGAGCTAGACAACCCAAGGATGAATGTATACTTTTGGCCTTGAGTCTGCCTGGCAAGCTGCTGCAGGGTTATGCTTCCCAAAGGAGAGGTCTGATCAAGACACTTTTACTCAGCAACTTGACCTTGGCTGCAAAGTCACCTCACCCACAGTCACTCCACAGGGCAGCCTATAGCTGCCTTACAGTGAGACCGAGTGAGATGGGGGTATAAAGGCCTGGCCATTGCAACCTGACCCGGGACAGCTCTGCCAGGCACTACTCTTGGCAGAATTCCCTACCCCGTTGGCTGAGGCTTTGTCAAGCCTGCGTTGCAATTCGCCTTTTTCCTCCCCCTTCCTTTCACAGATGTTGATCTCTAATACACTCTGTCTCAGTATCTGCTTCCAGAGAGGCCAAGCTTTAGCAATTGCACACATCCTCTGCTCACCTGGATTTCCTGTCTCCTACCATCTTTTCCTGCCCCAATTCATCGTACCCTTCAAATGCCACCTCTTCTAAGAAGCCTTTCCTAGTTGCCCCAATCAGATGTGCTCTCTCCATCTGGCAATCTCTGTCACCACTTTAGATGGTGCACCTCTCCTATTGAACTTGCCTTTTCACATCCTGCCTCCCACAATACACAATAATCGGTAGGCTCTTGGAGTACAAGGCCTACTTTTTCCTCTCTCTTCAGTGCTCTGCCCAGTACATGGTCAATCCTCAGTGAATGATTATTACTGTTCCCAAAACCTTGGGAGAATCAGGCAGTAAATGAATACAAACCACTAAAGCTCTTAAAATTTTTTTTTCTTGAACAAGACAGGATAGAAATACTTTTTTGTTTTTTTTTTTGAGGATGATTCACCCTGAGCTAGCATCTATTGCCAATCTTCTTCTTTTTTTGCTTGAGGAAGATTAGCCCTGAGTTAACATCTGTGCCAGTCTTCATTTTGTATGTGGGTTGCCACCACAACATGGCTGACGAGCGGTGTAGGTCTGTGCCTGGGATCCGAACCTGTGAACCTGTGCTGCTGAAGTGGAGCATGTCAAGCTTAACCACCACCCCACGGGGCTGGCCCCAGAAATTTATTTTAAAATACCAAATGTTTGTAAAATTTTTGAATCTTCTCTACTAGCCTATAAGCTCCTAAACAACAGGGAATATGTCTTATCCATTTATTCATATGCCTCCCAAGCACAACTGTAGGTAAGTGCAAGATAGGGGATAAACCCACCAGGTCTGCAGCCCACTAGGCCTGGGGTCACGTCTTGACTCCATCACTTACTTCTTGCATTACCTTGAACAAGTCACTTCACTCATTTAACCTTCAGTTTTTTACTTGTAAAGTAATACCTGCCTCATACAGTTGTTGAGGGATTAAACGAGATAAGTAACTCATATAAAGTATAGTGTCTAGGTCAGGTAAGTGTTTGATAAAAATTAGCTAATTTTATTTATTATTAAAGGGTGTCCTATAATGTTTATTAAATGAATGAGTAAATACAAAGAAAGGAGGAGGAAAAAAATAGCTTGGAGAAAATCTACTCAGACATTTGCTGAAAGTAAAGACCAGGAGTCAAAGGCTGAGATCACAAGTCACATGAATTTCATAATTGTTTCATCCTCCTTATAAATGAGGAGAAACTGAGTGTTTGCCCATAGTAGGTACTCAATAAACAGAACTCTTCCAGACATCAAAATGGGAGAGCAGATAAAGGGAATAGATCTGTCTTGGACCAGAGCAGCTGTTCTCAAACCATTTGGTCTCAGGATCTCTTTACACTCTTAAAAATTATCAAGGATCCTAAGAACTTTTGTTTATGTAGGCTGTATCAGTTGATATTTACAATATTAAAAATTAAAACTGAGGGGCTGACGTGGTGGTGCAAGCAGTTAAGTGCACGCGTTCCACTGGGCGGCCCAGAGGTAGCCAGTTCGGATCCCGGGCGTGCACCGGCACACCGCTGCACCACTTGTCAAGCCATGCTGTGGTGGCGTCCCATATAAAGTAGAGGAAGATGGGCATGGATGTTAGCCCAGGGCCAGTCTTCCTCAGCAAAAAAAGAGGAGGATTGGCAGATGTTAGCACAGGGCTGATCTTCCTCACAAAAAAAAAAAAAAAATTAAAACTGAAAACATTTTAAAATATCTATTTTTTATTCTTTTACAAATAACAATAACAAACTCATTACATGTTAATGTAAATAACATAGTTTATGAAAAATAACTATATTTTCCACACACAAAAAATGGTGAGACAAGTGGCATTGTTCTAGATTTTTGCAAATATCTTTGATGTCTGGCTAATAGAAGACAGCTGCAGTCTCATGTCTGCTTCTGCAGTCAATCTGTTGTGATATGTTGTTTTGGTTGAAGTACATGTAGAAAATCCAGCCTCCCACAAATATGTAGATGAACAAGGAGGGAGTATTTTAATAGCCTTTGCATATAATTGTGGATATTCCTCTTTGCTACCACTCTAAAACTCATTAAGTGAAGTTTCTTAAAAGCTAGTTGCGATGTGGATTATGAAACCACATCTATGAACTCTTCCCACTCTGTTGCATTAGAATCCAGGTAGTTTGATCATTTTACTCATGTATGATTTTGTAACATTATACTTTGGTCATTTGGGAAACATTGGCTCATCGAGTTATACAGATCTTCCAAATGTTCACATAGTTCATTACCTAATATCAAAAAATCACATTTGTTAATATCACCACTAATCTCATCAGAAAAGTTTTTAAGTATTGGAAAGCTGTCAAGTTCCCAATAGCAAATACACGTTTTCCAAAATTCTAGTTTTCAATTAAAAACTTGAATTTTATCATTGGCCACAAAGACTATCAGTCGTTTTCCTTAAAGTTATTAGCTCACTTTGGTTATATTTAAGAGAATGTCTGCCAAATATTCAAGCCTGAATAATTACACTTTGTCAGTCTTAAGTCCTTGCAAGTAAAAATGGTGTTTCAGGAAAAAAGCGGGGAATTCAGTTTGCAACTCAAAACAACTGCAAAAATGCTTCTCCTTGAGACAACAATTGTTCTTCAGTTATTTAGTAGAAGTGCTTTACTCAAACTTTCCATTTCATCATACAGGATAGTATTAAAAAAACATGTACTCAAGGGTCAAGATTTAATAAAATTAATACTTTTACCGCTTCCTTAAGTGCACTCTTAAGTGAATCTGGCTTTGTGTGTGTGTATGTGAGGAAGACTGGCTCTGAGCTAACATCCATTGCCAGCCCTCCTCTTTTTGCTGAGGAAGATTGGCCCTGAGCTAACATCTGTGCCCACCTTCCTCTATTTTGTATATGGGATGCCACCACAGCATGGCTTGATGAGTGGTGCGTCTCTCTGCGCCGGGGATTTGAACCTGCAAACCCTGGGCCGCCAAAGCAGAGCACGAGAACTTAACCATTATGCCACTGGGCTGGCTCTTGGCTTTTTTGTTTGTTTGTTTTTTGTTTTTAACTGAGAGTGCGTAGTCGTGAAGAGTGCTATGACTACCAGTACAATTTGGTGCCACTATCTTAATTTGTGCTAAGGTCCCAGCAGTTTTACCCATCACTGCTTTTGCACCATCAGTGCAAATGTCAACCTAGGGAAAAAAACAAATAACATCTTGGTATTATTATGAAAATAGTTTTGACAGACCCCCTGGAATGGTCTTGGGGATCAACACGGGTCCACGAACCACTTTGTAACAGCTGGACTAGAGGAAAGAAATTGAGAAAACAATAAGATGAGTCATAACTCAAAGGGTTATGGCCTAGAGGAGGGATTTGGGGAACTACAAGGGAGGCATGAAGACAGAGAGTCCCCGGAAGGGACTACAAAAGATCCCTAGGGTTGGGAGATTTCAAAACTGAGGTTTGGGTTATCTTTAAGCAATGATGTACCCAGCATATTTGACTCTGGAGCTCATCTTTTTACATTTTTAGTAAACTTTTAATTTTAAAACTGCTTTAGATTTACAGAAATTGAGAGTTCCTATATACTCCACACCTAGTTTCCTCTATTATTAACATTTTACTTTAGTATAGTATGCTTGTTACAAATGATGAACCAATATCGACACATTATTTTTAAAGTCTCTACTTTATCGAGATTTCCTTAGTTTTTATCTAACATCTCTTTTTCTGTTCCAAGATCCCATCCAGGATCCCACATTGTATTTAGTTGTCATGTCTCCTTAGGATTCTCTGGGCTGGACAGAGAATCCTGGGCTTAGGGTTCTCTGGGACAGTTCTGATCGTTTTCTGATACTCCTCTATATGACAAAATTCTTTTCAATAACAACAGTTAAATAAAATGAATAATATTAATGGCCAGAAATAAAAAAGAAGTCAGTAAAAACTTTCTTTTATTGAACTTCATATATACAATCATGTCAGGGAAAAATAATTAAATATTACAAAACAAAAAAAGGAAAAAGTTTTTAATTACATTAATGTGTTTTTTAAGAGGAAAAATTTATATCTACTTATTAATTTGTTGTAGTAATGAATAATATCACTATATTTTCTGTTTTCTTGATTTGTCCTTTGGTTTTTAAATAATTAACAATTTTAAAAGATGAATAAATTACAAATATATCACTCAAAATCATTAAAATATTTCATGGGTGAACTAAAATTTCTATTTGCTACATAAAAATGTTCCATCTCACAGTTCTTACTCTGTTTCATTTTACATTTTAAACATAAATAAAAACTCCATGTTGTCATATAGAATGACAGAATTGAAGTAACTCGAGTTCTTAAAATCATTGTGCTGTCATTATTTATTGCAAATGTCCTGTTCAAACATAGGAAGGCATAGTACCACAAGGGTTGGAGACATGGATTGGGTCCAAAGTGGGCTCAAGATGGATTTTGAACTGAACGCATGTAGCTGAGTCTGCTTGTGTGTGTGATGGGGACAACTGTAGAGGTGGGACTTCTCCAAATTAATTTCCAAGTAGAATACAATGTTTATTAAGGGATATGCAATCATAATGCCAATTTTGTGTTCATTTATTTGCTATAATTTATTTATAATTAAAACAATAACTGCTACAGTTGTTTAGAAGTTAGACCAAGAAAAGCTTTTTTTCAGAGAGGCTTGTTTTATCATTGACATTGTTTAGAATTGCCAGCACATTCTGATCATAAAAAGCAAAAGGCTTCTTAGAAGGTTTTATTTTTGTTTTTAAGTTCTCTAGAGATAATCTACCGCATTGTCGCCCGTGCCCAGGGAGAACTGCTCGCCCGGGTTCTTGGCGCACCACTACCATTCCTACGACATTCAACACCGCTGTTTGTAAGAGACCTTGCAGGCCTGTTTTGCCTGCAGTCACTTGCCCTTTACCTCTTCTTCACTTTATCATTTTCTACTTTTGGTCACAGTTGCATTTTAGGGGAGATAACATCAGCTTTGCTGTAATACATCGATTCTGGTACCTACATTGTTGTCACATTATAACACCTCTGAAATTGAGACCCCTATGGTAATCGATGGCATCTTAAAATTGCTATCGGCCACAGAGCCGTGAGGGTGCCGTTGGCACTGCCCACGCACGTCTGAACTCGGTTATTGTTTCCCGAGCGTGACCAGGCAGCTGCAAACCGTCAATGTTTCCATCCACAAACCATTTAAGAACCATTTGGGGAAGGAACATGGGTCCTACTTGTTGTATGAAAACCTCTGTTGACACCTTCTGGTAAGATCAACTGACAGAATGGGAGGCAGGGGCTTGGCAGAAAATCCCAGAGACAATCGTGGAGGGCTCAGGGGAACTGCTGCATCACTAATGCTCTTGGCAGCAGAGACGACATTGTGCGGAAAATACAGGTATCAGTTACTCTCGGTTGAAAAGTGACCTAGGAGTGTCGGCCTTGGAATGTGAAGATATTTTAGGAATACCTTAGCCAATTTATTGTTTATATTTCCCTTTTTAGATATGAGCAATATGTAATGTAAGTAAATGTCTAAATGAGTCTGAGAGCACTTTCAATAAGTATAAAATAAAAAGTCTAAGTGATAAGAAAGCATTGTGTCGCAGTTTGTCAACAATTTTTTCATTCTTAGTGATACATAAAATGATAGTGTATCATATAATTGATGGTATCTTAGATTCAATGAATTATGGTGGTAGTATTTGGATTTAGGTATTAGGACTGAGGTATTTGAAACACAGCCCTTGTGAATGAAAGGACTCATATTAATATATTTGTTCCTTTTTTCTTTCGTTATTGTTTTCTTCCCAATACAAACATTTGCATATGCATCATGAAAGATTAAAAAAAATTCAGAAATGAAAAAGAAAGTCCCCCATAAACTCAGTTGCCAGACATACCACTGTAAACAGAGTGGTGTATATTCTTTTTAAAATATATCAAAATATATTTTAAATATATTAATTTAATTTTGAAGTATTTGATACTTATCAAAGAATATACATAATGTATATCTAAGTTATGAAGCATAAAACCAATAATGATGAACCCATCTCCCACTTTAAGAAGTATAACATTCCAAAGCATCACATTTTCTTGTATATGCCTTCCCAAGCCCATCCCCCAGTCTCCCCACCAAAGAAACTGATTTTGTTGTTGTTGTTATTTCTCTTGCTTTCAGTATAATTTTACTATATATGTATGAATCCCTAAACAATATATTCTTTTTGTTTTCTTGCCTTTGAACTCTTAAAAAATAGTATTATACTGTATTTATTCTTCTGCAACTTGCTTTCTGCACTCAACATTATATTTATGAGATTCATCCATATTAATACCTATAATCCAGGGTTTCTCAACCTTGACGCTGTTGACACGTTGGACTGGATAAGTGTTTGTTGTACGGAGCTGTCCAGGGCATTGTAGTCTGGTGTTAGAGCCTGACACATAGTAGCTTCTCAATAAATGTTCTTTCTCTTGTAACTCAATAGTAATGTTTGTGGAATGAATGAATGAACTAAGCCTTTACTCTTCTGGGGGATCCTCTTAGGGCTGATGCTGCCCTAGCTCTTCACTCTTGGCTTTGTTCTTCTACTTAAGCTTTGAATTCCAGCTGGATTAGAACTAAATTGTGCCCTTTCACCACAGCTCATCTCCCTGTGGGAAATCACAGCAATCAGGAGAGTACTTGACCCATCCAAAGAAGGTAGCTTCTGGTCATCTCCATCTGAGTGTCAAAGGCCAGAATCTAAAGAGAATCCCCAAATTTTAGGTTTTATGGATATCTTCTGATATTTAAACATTGGCAATGGATTCAATTTTTTTTTAACGTCACATGGGACAAATTGGAAGTGTCTAAGGTTGGCTTTGGCCAGCAGGCAGCCAGTTTGCAGCCTCTGCTTAGAGCCAGCCACCATGGCCCTGGTTGCACGTGACCATGGAGGTAATGGCCCTTGACCTTGAGAATAAGGCCTTCACATGCGCCGCTAGAACTATCCTTTGTACTGGAGCTTCTCCAGGCTAAAGACTAAGGGAAGGGGAAGAATGCCAACATTTGTAGGTGCACCCTGCAAAATGCACTCACTATTTCCTTCAATTCTTATAGCAGCCCTGTGAGGTAGGTATCATCAATCACCTCCATTTTGACAGAAACAGAAGCTCAAAGATTGTTACATCACATGCTCAAGTTCCTCTTTGCTACTAAGTTACAGGACTAGGATTTGAACCCAGGACTAGACTCTAAATTCATAAAGAAAAGAGAGAAACAATGCCTAATTCCTCTCTATATCCTTCCAAAGCCAGGCCTGGGCACGTAGCCAGTGCTCAGTAAGCACTGTTGATTGATGATCAATTGGTTGACTGCATGCTTATAGCTACATCTTCTCAACACTTAATCAGCAATCTGAAATTCAGTTTCTCTATGCCAGATAGACCAACTTCTTCACCAAATGAAAAAAACACCACACACCTACAAAGAAATTGAATTATCTGAATTGAGTCATTATCTGAATTGGCATCTAAGAGATATCGAGTAAATGTTTAAAAGAATAGAATTGTGATTACCAACCAACTTTTCATAAGCTCTTTGCATTCTCCCTGATCCTTGTCTCCCCAAAAAGAACATTTTCATGGTAAAAAAAAAAAAAAAAAAAAAAAAAAATTCTCCAGTTATTCTTTCATGAGAATATCCTGAATGGGATTCCATACACTATAAAACTTCAGTTAGTCTGAGTGGCTGGGGATGATGACAATGATACCTCAGCTATGCACAGTGATTAATATCTCTCTGTCAGTATTTCACAATATGGAGCTCAAGTTACAGACTTAATCCAATGGAAAAATATGAGAGGTATTTACAGTCAAAATACTTGTTGAAAGACTCCCCACCTATAGAAACATACAGGATAGCTCCAGGGGAGTATATCATCATTTTCCTAAAATTTTGGCAAGAAGCTGTTAGGAGTCCTGATAAGGCTGGCAACAGGGAAGAACATTTCCTCCTCTTGGTGGCACCCAGCCAGCTTCTGACAGCCCTGCGCCAGCTTCCCAGAGCTGCAAATGGCTTGGGTGATTTTATCTTAACTTTATTATCCTAACTCACAACCTATAGAAGTAATAAAAGAAGAAACACAACGGATGAAAGGCAAAGCAATAGCAATGAGCCATGACAAATCTAAGATGAAGTCCAAAATGCAGAACCAAGCAACAGACTGAATCTAAATTCAAACTGTGGGTACTAAGGTGGACAAGCCCCAGAGAAAGTAGTGGTATTAGAAAAATACAAGGAAAAAGAACTAAAATATTCCTTTGACTCCGAGTAGGGCCAGACAAGCAGAGATTCTTTTTCCTCCCTCTTGGGAGGCTTGAAGTGGAAGCCATGGATGACAAAGACAAGTTTCTATGTAATCATTGCACTAAAATATCATTTGTAGTATTATAAGAGACTGGCCATAATTTATTCACGCATTCATTTATGAAATATGTTTCGACACTGACTCTGCCATATTTCTGCCCTCAAATCGCTCACAGTCCAGGGAGGGGCTCCGTCATGAAGACAAATAGATACAAGACAAAATGATAAGTTACAGAACAAAAAGCTGGGGAGCACAGGGGAAGGAGCAGCCTGACTCTTCCCTTGAGAATGAAAAGCTGGTGAGGACCTGAGAATTTGAGGCTCGGCAGGGAATTCCCCATGATAGATAGTTAGGCCACCAAAACCAGAAGTTTGAACCAGGATCCACGCAGAAAGCCAAACTCCAGAGCCAGAGGGAAAGTCTTAGGGTGGACGAGACAAAGGGCTCAGAGGCAACACGCAGTGGGGGAGCACAGAGCCCCAGATCTGGGGAACCAGGAAGGCCAGACTGACCACAATCACCTGAGTGTCCCCTGCTGCTCTCACACCCCTGTCTCTCCCCTGGAACCTCCCGCTGATCCAGCAACCAGTGGGTTAAGATGGCCCAGCAGGGGCCCCCAGGAGGGAGCTGCATGCTAGGCTTGCTTCTGTTTTGATTGCTTTTTCATGCTTGTCAGGGGTGGGAGGTGTGGGCGGATCAGCCGAGTTTGAGGGTTAAGGATGCGATGAAGGGGATATCTTGTTCTTTGAGGGGAAAAGGGGAAGTTTTCTCAGCGACATTGATAAATAGGCAGGTGTTGAGCTGGTGGAAATAGGGGGTAAGGGAGACGTGTGCGCAAACGCAGGAAGTGTGTGAGGGGCTGGGCTCTGGGCCAGGGGGGGCGTGTTCCCAGCAAGCCTGGGCCAGTGGGCTCGAGCCACGGGGGAGGGAGCCTTGGGAGCAGGCTCCAGGGCCTGGCTTTATCCTACAGACAAAGGGGAGACCTTTTTTCCAATCAAGAAGAGTTGGTTCTGGACCCTCAGCTTCCAGGAGCTCTCACTGCCTTACTAGGTAGGCCTGAATGCTGGCAGTCACCATGCTCTTTTCTATGTCCCAGAGAACAAGCCACTAGGAAACAGACAAGTTATTTGCTACTGTGTCGCTGCCTCTGTGCTGAGCAGGGCTGCAGATGTTCCAGTCACAGGGAGGCTTTGCTTGAGAAAGTGCCCAGAGGGGTGCAGAAGTCAGCAGTACCTGGTGACCATACCACAGGGGCCTCAGGAGGGTAAGCAATCTGGCTGCCCCAAGTCCTCGGATACAGCCATTTCTCTGGGCCTTGACCTTTAACCTCTTAGCCTCTCAAGGGCCACAGAGTCTGTAACTGCCCAACAGGTAGTTTTCACAGGCCCCTTGTGGCAAACAATGCATCTTCATATTGAAAGAATGCTATCTTACTAGAGACGCAGCTCCTTTGTCCTTGGTCTGTCCCTTGGGGAAATAGCTGAATTATATCCAAAGTACAAACACCATCTGATCATCTGAGAATCCAACAGGTGTTCCTTCCCTCCTATCTGGGTACAAATTCACCTGTAACACCACTTTATGTTGCTCAAAGTTTCAGGGACTCCGAGGGACTATTCCACGTGGCAGCTTGGTGAGGGAGGTGCCATCACCCCATCCTACAGGTGAGGAAACTGAGGCTCAGAGAGGATAAGTCTCACTGTTTGTGAAGCTGAGATTCAAACCGAGACTTGCCAAGAAGCCCCAGTCCATGCACTTCCCACTGGCCCACATTCTCTCTCCTCCCAGGAAGAGAGGCAAAGCCAATGCAAGGGCTGCTATTTCCCAGGGCATAGGGTTCCTCCGAATATTTGCTTGTCAGGTCGGGCGGGTTTAATAATCTTTTGACTCAAATCATTCTGACTGGGCCTTACAGACAACATCTCATGGAGGTAAAAAGTGTGTGGGGAGGGAGGGTTCATAATAATATTTTGCATTTATAGGACTTTCTATTTTCCCCAGCATTTTACAGTTTCCACTGCCCTGAGTCACCCAGCCCTCCTGTGAGGGAGCTGGAGCATTTATGACCAGGTCCCTTCTGAGGATGAGGGTGGAGATCAGGCAGGCTGCCTGAACTGAGCTGCTCAAGCTTCAGCTGCTTTCCCCTTCAAGGGTTACAGTCCTCCACTGCACATTAGAATGGAGGAGGTTTGCATGGCAGGCCCCTCCAGCACCGCAGACTCCTCCCTGACAGCTCCTGGGGCCTCCTGGAACCTTGCTCATGGTCCCCTCAAGAGCAAGCTGCTTTCTCAAAACGGGAGAGGCAGGCCACGCTCTCCCTTCTGCCCCCTCCCTTTATTCTCCACAGAATCATCATGTGAGGCTAAACTGGGGGGGAGGGGGGGGCAACTAGGGGGAATCTCAATGTAGCAATGGAAAAAATTTTAAGCATGCATGCTAAATATGATTTTTTCCCCATAGATTGAGAGAGAGTGCCAAGAAGTTAAACCCTTCATCCCAGGTATGTCTGTAAGTACCACAAGCCCCCCAGGGCTGCCACGTTGCATAGCTCAGCCCTACCTGGGGCCTTGCCAGTCCCTAACACTGTTAGCCTCATGCTTCTCTGAGAAAGCTTCCTCCTTTTTATGTTTGCCTTGCAGATCTGACTTGCAAATCTTTCCATTCTGCCTTGCAAATCTGCTCCCACTTTTTAGGTAGCTCCACCCTCAAACCCCAGGGCTTTATCTCACCCCAAAACATTCCCTTTCCCAGCAGTACAATTCCTTAAGCCTGAGTTATTTAGTCTGGAACGATATCCGGAGGGTCAGTAGGACAGACCACAAAGGGTAGTGGCACTCTGTTCCATGAAATAGTCAGAGAGGTTGGGGAACACTTCACCAGTCTCCTTTACAATCTCCCCTCTCCCTCCACTACCACCACCCTGTATCAGGTATGCTTCTTTATTTTTCTGATTAACTAGTGGATAACTATTAGATCAGATACACACACGTATCTCTAATGAACAGTTTTCAATCTAAAGCCCTAAAGCTAAATAAGTCTGCAAACATCTTCTATTTGGCCAGTGCTGTGTTTTCAAAAAAGTTTGAGAATCTGAACTCCTTTAGGAAGGGCATGCCCTCTCAATTAGCTGTAGTCCCCACTGTTCCCTGGTACCCTACGCGCAGGCTGATTCAATCATTTATATTATCTCTGTTGCCCCTATAGGCATCTGGGTTTGCAACCACTCTTCCAAACCCACAAGGAAGAAGAGAAACATTTTCCTAATTGTCCCTTAATTTGGAAATCTGCTTCTCTCTCAGTGGAGTTGGTACTGCACATTATTACTGGCATTGTGCTTGATCTTTTCCTGTAACCTGCTTCCTCCTTTCAAATAGGCTTCCTTGGCTCTGTTGGAATTTTAAAATTCCATTACTGAGCTGCTTGTCTCTTAAAGGTTGTTCTTCCAATTATACAACCACACTGTCAAAGTTTTGAAACTGTCTGTGGGGTTGGAGCAAGATGGTGGGGAAGTGTAGGCAACACCGTATTCGTATCACCAAGCTAAGCCAGGGAGAGGTCCTGACCTGGCTCTGGGACCTGCCTTCAGATGGTGGTGTTCTTTTCAGTGTGAACAGAAGGGAGTTGCCCTGAATCAATTCACTAAGCCTTGGGAGAGTGAAGGGGCAGCCAACATCAGTTGCAGTAGAGGATTCAGGTCAAGTTAACCAGAGGTCCCAAATGTTGCAGTGTGAGCCACTCTCCATCTCACACACTCCTCATTCCCACAACCTGGCAGACATGATTAAATGATCGAAGCGTGCTTTCCCACCAAGCCAGGCTACTCCTTCACAAGCCTTCTCAGTCCACCACTCTGGGCGGCCACCACAGCTTGAGCGAATAGATGAAACCTATTTCCTATCGTTGGTGTAATGGGGAGCACTGGACGGCTCATCAAAAGACCTGGATTCTGCTTTCAACCCTGCCATTGACTCACTGGGCTATCCGGGGCTTGGGCAAGGCTGTTTACCTCTGTAGCTCTATTTCCCCATCTGTTAAATGAGGTGGTTGGGCAGGTGATTCATTGGTTTCCAACCTTATGTCAAGGCTAAGTGAATGGAGTGATGATTTGGGTGAGGAGTGCTGGAAGAGTACAGGAAAGGAAGGGATCCCGGTGGGTCTACGGTCCTGAGAGGGTCCCTAAGTTAGTAGAATTCATGCCAAAGCTGATGGCCACATTTAGATAAGCAGGAGGGTGTTCCAAGCAGGCATAATCAGCAAAGGCATGGAGGTGAGAATGTACTGAACAGGGAAAGGGGCCATAAATTAACAATAATCTCATAAAGTCCTGTGCTGGATGCATGTATTCGCTCTCTCAATAAACCTTCCTGTGTCCTCCCAAGTATTGGGCATTGTGCTAGGTACTGAGATCCTACTGTGAATAAAAGACACACACAGAGCTACTGGTGCTGTAAGCTGGCTCTTCACCCACACTGAAGCCTAAACAGGGCTGGAAGCAGCTTGCCCTGTGGCCCTTCTGGAGAGGTAAGGAGGCGCATTTTAATAGTTCGGTAAGTAGACCAAGTCACCTAACTGCTCTCAGCATTTGTGGAGAAGATGAGTGAGGCAATTCATGTAAAAGGCACTTTGTAAACTGTAAAACCCTCCACAGATGTTGTCTACAAATCTTAACTGTAATAACGGTAACAATAGGATGAGCGGCTGATGGTGGAATTTCAGGCAAGAGCCCTCAAGTGGCAGAAAGCACTCAAAGTCCCTGGAAATCAACTCATCAGAGTAAAGCCAACATTGACACTTGCTCCCTGACCTTTCACCTTCAACGTTTTGACCCAGTTTAGGCTTCCCTTTTAAAAGCTCATAGAAATATTTCCTCACTATAATTACAGGCGAGGCTCAGGATCTCTGTCGTAAGAAGAGTTGGTGGAAAAGGGACAATTAACCAAGGCATATAATTGAAGGGTAGACAAATATATCCGGTGGCAGATGAGGCCTCTTCCTATTGGATACTATTCCCAGTTTCCAAGGGCAAAGATAGGAACGGGCTTCATTTAGACCAGAGGATGCTGAGCACTTTATTATTAAAGGCTTCTGTCAAGAAGAGAGGTGCTTGTGAATGTGGGCGATGGAGACTTCCGGGTGCCTCCTGCATGAACTGAGTCAACATGCTCCCTTCCCTACCCCAGAGGCTTTCCACGCTGCCGGCAGTGGCTCCATTTAAAAAATCTGCTAATCATGAGATTGGAGGGAACATTTGGAGTAGAGACAGTGTGATTCCTGTCACTGAGCAGAACAATGAAAAGTTCAAAAATAGGAGTATCCGCCTGTGGAAAACCAATAAACATATAATTTCCAGGTAATTACTATCATATAATTAGCTCTCTGCTTTTATATGCCCCAGCGGAAACTGGGTCGACGAGCAACTGTAACACAGCTTAATAATCAGGGTACATTCCACAGCAAAATGAAGATTTTTTTCCCCCAACAAAAATTGAGGACAAGAGAGCATCAAGACTGGCTGAGCCTAGGCCCAATTCCTACTGACTGGTGAGCAAGATTCTTGGGTGATACCAAATGGACCCTGGTCTCAGAATCTGAAGAGCTGCCTGATCCCATTGGGTGACCACTCCTCTAGCTCTCAGTGTCCTAATCCGTAAAATGCTGGGGTTGGACTAAATCGCACATTCTCATCACATCCAAGGGGGTGAAAATTGGTTCTTGGGGAAGCGAAATAATCTTACATATTACAATGGTTTGTGGCCCTCCAAAGCTCAACCCTATCAGGCAAAATCTTATTCCTTAGTGTTTAATTTATTTCTCTCATTGGGTTTTCTTTGGTATCAAATGAACAGCATTGACGTTAAGTTCATGGAAGATACAGAAAAGACATGCAAGATCAGTGCTGCAAAACTATGGCAAATGGATGGCTGCGATTGGAGGACTTTCTCTTCATCGTGGCGCCATCAAAAAGTCCTATCACAGGGGTCGGCTAGTGCATGCCTATTGGCTGCCATTAGCTGCCTTGTGGGTGTTGTTTATGTTTATTTCTCAGTGCTTTTGTTATGTGACTTGGGCTTTGAGAATTAAATAAAAATAGTTTATATTTTACTATTTCGTTCTACTAAGTTATTCAATCCATCAAGAATTATGTCAAGTGCTGAAAAGAGAAAGTGTCAATAATATCTGAAAGATATTTAGCCAAGCACACACATACACACAGTGCATAAACAGATATACAATATACCTGCGGTATTAAAATTTTATGGGGGCAGTGATTAGGAAAAAAATGTGTAAAAAGACTCTTAGGAAGGTAATAATAGATTGAAAACACTGCACTAGATGACTTTAAGGGTCCTTCCAGCTATGAGATTCTGTAGGTCCATGATTGAGAATTGTCCTGTGAGTTGGTATCCACCCAGCACAGCAATGTTACTTATTGTGAATTTGAGAAGTTTCTTCAACCATTCTGAGCCTTAAATTTCTCATCTGGAAAGAAGGAATGCGTACATGCATGAATAAATAGCAGCATCTTCCTTCTAGAGAAAGAGAAGTAGACCACTTTGACCAGTGTCTTAATTTGTGTTCTACTAAAAGCAGAGCCTGAGACGAGGACTTGGGTGCAGGTAGTTTTTTGGCAGATGATCCCAGGAAGCAGGAGTGAGGGAATGGAGAGAGCAAGACAAGGAAGGGGGAAAAGCCAGTAAAGGGTGTGTGGGGGTTACTGCTATGGACAGGTGGGCTTCAATCCTGCTGATGAACCTCTGAGACATCATAGAGAATGCACATGAGAATTTTTTCTTTGAAGGGTGGGAGGCTGGGGCATTTGAGCCCTGATTTTCATCCTCTATGGCAGAGGGTTACCTCTGAGGATGTACTTGAAGGCTGCCCCGCACTGTGGCTGAGTGAGCTTCTGAAGCTTTGGAGAAAGACTTGAGGCAGAAAAAGCGGTAAGATGCCTGAGGTGTGGCATTGTCAGTGTGCATGGAAATATCCATCATGGCTACAATGGTGGCAGAGGGGACAGAGCCTCTGCCTCAACCACAACAGAGTGTGTACTGAGGAGTAATCCTGGCCATGGCACCATCCATACATCCCTGCATCCATTCATGCATGATCTATGCATCCATCCATTCATGCATCCATACATCCATCCATGTACCCATCTGTCCATCCATCCATCCATTCAACATGCCCCCTCTTATTATGAAAAGGATTTGAGATGAGCCACCAACATGTGCTAGGACCCTGGGCAAGTCATTTCCTTTTTCTGGGATTGCTTTCTTCTCTGAAAAAAAGGAAAGGGATTGGAATGGCTGATCCTACAGCCCCCTGCCAGCCTTGGGTTCTAATGTCTAATAAGAACCAGGATTGAAGAGGCAGGTGGAGTATGGATTGTCAGCAGCCTACCACAGCTGGAGAATTAAAGTAAAGACGTGTTCTAGTGAGGAGGGCTCGTTGTGCAGGTCCCTCATTCCAGAATTTGGTCCTCCACATCAGAGCTTCAGACACCTGGTTATTGAATCTGGCTGTGACTGGGCCGTGGAAATGGAAGTGCAAGTGGTTGGGGAGCTATAGAGTGGGACCCAATTCAGAATCCCCAAGTTCGTCAGATACACCAGAGGCCAGTTTATTAATTTACAGTGAGCTGTAACTGTCAAGAGAATCAGAACGCTTCATGGGCTGATCAGCACATTCTCTCTCTACAGGAAAGCTGTGTGGGATGTCAAATGCTAAACACAAGGCTGGCTGGGGAGTCTGGATTCAGAGCCATGGGAAGGAGCAGGTGGTCTTCACAGCAGGTGTCACCAAGCTATGACAGTCTGATTCATCCAGCCCTCTTTGGGGGCAGGCTCAAAGGGGGACTGACGGTGAGCCTACCTTCTCCCTTGACAGTGTTGAGACACATGGCCCAATTCTGTGCTCTGAGTCCTCACCCAGCTGTCCATACTCCTACTGAGAGCCCTTACAACTCCCAGACTGGGTACAAGGCAATCAATTTTCAATCAAGTTCCATAACTGAAATCACATTTCAGTTCTTCCTCCTGGGAATGACATCCAAAGCACTGTGGCTGGAGTGTTGGGTGCACTCAACCCTTTGGGTCATCTACTAACAGTTGCTTTAGAGTGACTGATGGCATCCACCATGTGTAGTTTTTTTAGTTTGGCTCTCAGAGAGTGTGCTGGCTAGCCATCCCCTGCTCCTGGCAACACACACACATACCTTACCCAGATCTATTCTCTGCCCTACTCTGTGTCCCCAAATCTACCTCTGTGGATGCACCTCCCAGCCTCCCTTGCCAGTTTGCTTCTGGTTGGCAGGAGATTGGGGACAAGAAGAGATATAGGTCAGATCTTTTTCTTCCCCTCTATCTCCCTGCTGTGATGGCCTGTTTTTGGCAGCGGCTGCCTCCCTCCATGGCTACAGCTCCCGATGGGCAGTCTTTTCTTCCATGTCCAGCTCATACTGGGCTCCAGTAACACTACTTACTCCTCTTGTCCCTAAGGGTGGTAACAGCTTCCCTCCCTCCCTCAGATGCTGGTCTCTAAGTGTCCCAACATCCCCTGTTGGTTCCCCGAACTCTGCTCATACCTCTATAAGTATCTCCTTCCGTCAAGTGTCTTCATTTGAATCATCTGGGGTGAATTCTACTTCTTGCTGTGACCCTGATCATTACAGAGGGGAATCCTTACTCTCAAAGTCTTGGTAGGCACCCATAGCAGTTTCCCATATCTTCACAAAGAAGGGCCTTATGTTTTCATGTGATGACACATGTTAGCATAAGAGCAAAAGCAATCGACATTGACAGGTTTAGAAACCCTGGACAAGTATAAAGTGTCTCAAGAAATGTCTCAGCTGGACAAGAGCACATAAAGGAGGAGACAATTATGATCATCGGTGACCTTCTCAATGACAAACCAAGGAGGATGTGCCTGTCCTGTGAGTAATCACATCACGTTTCCCTTTATGAGAAAATAGAGGTATCAGGTTTAGAAATTAAATAGCTTATCAAATTTTAACTCTCAATCATAGATATTAAAGTTATTAATTATTAAAATTCTAATCATGCATTAAGGTACTTTAAACATTTAAAAATACACTGAGCTTCTAACAAATTAACTTTTACAAAAAGAACATTGGTTGAAACAAATGGAAGTTACTTTCTCCGGGTCTCCGTTTCCTCTTTTGTGTGGCAGAACAATTTTTATTATCCGTCTCACTAGTTTAAAAAGTCTAAGATTCCATGATGCCATGGAGAGACATTCTGCCCATCAATGAGTCAAAGGCTCAGCCTTTCTTTAGCTTATTTGACCACCTAACACTGTTGCCCAGTAAGTGCTGTGGAACCCACTAAGGGGAGAGCTTTGTCCCGTGCCCAGGTCTGCTTCAGACCCCTGAAGCCTCCTCTGGCACCCTTGGCCACAGGATGTCACCCCTCTTTTCCTCCTTGACACTCAGAATTTAAACCACGCAGTTTGGCATCTGACTGCATATATTTTGTTCTCTAATTGCGTCATGGGTGTTGCTTCTTGTATTTTCAATGAAATTATAAATTACTCTGGGATAGGCACATTGTTGTAGGTCATTGTATGCCCTCCGCCACCCAGAACAAGGGCAGATTCATAGACATTACACACCCATTCACTGACCATCTATTGAACACCTGCTTTGTGCCAGGCACAATATGAGGCTCTGGGCACATAAAGATGATGAAGATAAAATCCAGACTCTTACGGAACTCCGAATCTGGAAAGGACAATAGATTTGTAAATATAAAGTTATAGGACGTCCTGATAAGTGCTCAAATGAGGCTATGATCCCGAATACCAGGGAGAGCAAAGAAGGTGAAATTTGACACAGATGTTGAAGAATAAGAAGGCTTTTCCAAGAAGGGCAGTGGTGAAAGAGCATGTCAGTAATGGGGCGTCGTAGGACACGGGAAAGGAACCATGTGTCTGCAGAGTAGCAAGAAGCGGGCTATTTGGGCATAGGGCCTTGGAAGGGTGGAGAAGGCATGACGGTGGGAGATGAGGTGCTGCAGAGGCCCTTCATGGACTCCTGGAGCTGGAGTCCTAAAACAAGGGTCTGAATGCTATTTTTGCCTTTTCCCTCTGTGCCTGTGGGCACATCAACCTTCGTGAGCCACCATTTCCTTATCTCTAAAATGAGGACAATAACACTTATTCCTTATTGCTGTTGCAAGGGTTAAACAAAGTCATAAACGGGAAAGCACCAGTTTAATTTCCTGCCATACCACTTACTGGTTATGGGATATTAGGCAAGTTGCTAAATCATTCTGAGCCTCAGTTCCCTCATGGGACAATAATAATGACACTTACATAAAATTATTTTTAGAATTTCACGGCAAGCCTTCCCCCCTGCATAACTGACATACATCCTTCTTTCTGATAAGAAGTGTTATGGAAGGAATAGTGTTTTCCTTTCCTCTCTCTGGCTGCCAGGAAACTCAGAAGCACATTTGATGCCCAATCCCAGCAAACATAGTCCCTCTCTTGTGTGTCTGCCATCCCCTCCCCCTGGACTCCATTCTCCATGTTATTGTTCTTACTTTAAGTTTGTCCTTTGTTGTAAAGTTTTGATTCTTGATTCTTCTTTTCACTTAAACTGCTTCTTTTCCATGAAAATATATACCCCCTGGAAGATAGGAGTTTTAATGCTTGGGGAATATTCTTATGAGTTGAAGCACCTTTATTTAACCAATGTCTTATTGCTAGATATTTAACGATTTCCCATCACTGTATTTAAACAAGGTAGAGAGAGAGAGATAGGCAAAAAGATGGGGAAATAAAAATAAAGAGATATAATCATACAAGTATCAAGACCCAAAATTATGGCAGTGCAGCGCCAAATACCACCTGGGCCTTTTAATTTATTATTGATTATTATTTAATTTTTAATTATACAAATAATACACGGATACATTCTTCTGATAAAAACTGAACGTTGCTGATAAGGCTGAAGTCATTTTGGAGCCCCTGACCCCAGCACCCTCCCCACCTCCCCAAAGAAAACCGTTATTGTCAGCTTGGTGTGTAAATTTTTCTGCCCTTTCCTATCCATTTACATTTATATATATGTATTCCCGTAGGAAATGGACTCATGTTTATATTTTGACAGCTAATCTTCTGGGCTGTGCCTAGGGTTGCCCTTCATATTCATGATGACTTTTTAAGCCAGGCCACATGTATATAAGTGGATGTAAGTGAAATAATTTATGAAACCTACGAGAGAAAAGGTATCACATGGGAAATGTCTTTATTGAAACTCCACAGCCTTCAAGAAAATGGAGAGCTCACATTCGTGCCAGTACCTCCCAGACACTTTCCTTTTCCAGTTTAGTCTCTGAGATCCGAAGGCTCTCAGGAACTGTCAGGTGGGGCAGGGCAGTTGACACACTTTGTGCCAGAGGAAGAATGTGTAAGGAGGAAAGATCCCTGGAGACCACCTCCAACTCCCATTCTACAGATGGGTATATCAAGGCCCAGGGAGGAAGAAATGAATTTCCAAGGTCACACAACACAACAGGGGAGCGGCAGGGCTGAGGCAGAAACCCAGGCTTCCTGATGCTCAGTCTGGTGCCCTTTCCACACCCACATGCTCAGTTTCCGCTTTCCCCTTAGGAACGTGCCCACGGACCGACCTGTGTGCGATCACTCAGAGCTGATAACACCTAGTCCAAGCTTGTACACACGCTGCACGCATTGCAGATGATGTGGGAAAACTGTGAAACTGAAGGGCAATGTACAGATGTGTTCACTCATTCACTTATTCTGATACTCACAGAGTACCTTCTCTACGCCAGGAGCTGTGATAGGTGACATTGGGATATCGAGTTGCATCAGACCAGGTCCTGCCCTTTAGGAGCTCACAGATTAATTGAGGACATATGACAAGTACAATAATAGCTGCAGTGCCAAGTCTAAAGTGCTGAGTGTCCTGGGAGAGGTGAGAGTACAGAGAGAGCCCAGACATCATTGTATCTAAGAGTGGGGAGTCAGAGAAGCCTTCTTGGAGGTGGTGACATCTGAGTGGGCCTTGAAGGATGATTAGGCTAGCTGAGAGGCAGTAAGTGAAGGGAACTCCAGGCACAGCAAGGTGCTGAGGAAGAAAGCAAGGAGGGTTTCCGAAAAAAGGCAGAGCACAGGTTGGTGAGCAAGGCAAGGTGCTTATCAAGGGTGCTGGGGCCAGGCTTAGCCCCTTTCTCTGGAATCATGAGGCACATACCTTGTTGCCTACACTAGAGTGTATGCCCCCAGAGGAAAGGCAGCTGGCCTCACATCTCTGAATCCTCTTGATGCCTGGCAAAGTCTTATATATATTATATTATCATGGATTATATTACATTACTATAGATTTGTTATATTAATAATAATATATAACATTATATTATAATGCATACATTATATTATATATACACAATATATTATATATGCATACAAATATTTAGAAGGAAGGAGTGGGGGAGATGTAAAGAGGGAAAGAGAGGAGTGAGTAAACAAACAGGGAAATTCCCTCCTCCTGTCACCCACTCTTTATCCTTCCCTGGAGATACTGGGTTTCCTTGTTCTAGGAGTCTAAATAAATTGTCAATTCCATGCGGTGCAGTAGAGTAGTTGTGTCACAAGTGATTTGACAGCAGGCTCTACTATGGTAATCACTATTTATTACTTCCAGGAAGTTACAAACAGCTTTGCTGTTCTCACCCCCAAGAGGAATGTGTGACTGTCATGAATCCCCTCAGGAACCAGGAACAAACACTTACAAAATCCACTATTTTTAGGGGAAAAAACCATTCTTTCTCATGATTAAGGGAATGCCAATTAAAACAACATGAAATATAATTCCCTACTTCCCCCTCAAATTAGCAAAACTGTTAAATGAATGCGAATATGCATGAACATGATTGCACTATTCAAATACGTATGAATCAAGTATGTATTAAGAATTAAAATGTTCGTACCACTGGAAGGTAATTAACATTTCTATGAATTTATCTGAGGGAAGAAACCTGAAACGTGGACAGAGCATTAAATATAAGGGTGTTCATTTCAGTATTATTTATCACAGGGGAAAAATTAGAAATAATAGAAATGTCCTACATGAAGGTTATGATTAAGTAAATCACAATGTACCCAACCAGTGGAGTATTATGCAGGCCCTACAATGGATATTCATGGAAGAGGTTTTAATGGCATAAAAATGCGTGTGTGTGTGGGGGGGGTTGGTTTGCTTATCCCTAAACACTTCAGTGTGTTTTTTCTAAAACCAAAGACTTTTTTACATAACAATAATCAAAATCAGAAAATTAATAATGATACGATGCCATTACTTAATCCACAGATGTACGTATTTTACCATTGTCCCAGTAATATCCTTTATAGCAAAATGGAAAAAATGTTTCTTCTGGTCCAAGATACCATCTAGGATCACACATTGCATTTAGTTGTCACGTCTCTTTAGTCTCCTTTAACCTGGAACAGTTTCTCACTCATCTTGTTTTTCATGATTTTGGTACTTTTGGGCAGTACAGGTCAGTTATTTTGTAGAATGTCCCTCAATTTGGGTTTGTCTGATGTTTCCTCATGATTAGATTTTGGTTATGCATTTTTGTCAGAAACACGACAGAGGTGATGGTGAGTCCTTATCAAATCAGGAAGCACATGGTGTCTCCTTGTCACATTACTGGTGATGTTGACTTTGATCACTTGATTAAGGTGGTGACCATCAGGTCTCTCCACTGTAAACTTACTACTTTTCCCTTTATAATCAATGAGCATCTTGTGGGGATGCTTCGGGACTATGCAAATACCGTTTCCTATTAAATTTTTACGCACTAGTTTTAGCATCTATTGATGATACGTATTTGAGACATTTACTACTATCGTGTTTGCCAAATGGTGATTTTCTGATTCCATCAATCTTTCCTCACTTATTAGTTGTGATTCTACTCTAAGGACGAACTTTCCCTTCTCCCCCATTTACTGATTTATTCATTTTTTATATCAGCACGGATTCTTATTTTACTTATTTTTATTCTGTGAGTTACTACTTATTATATCATTATTTATTTTGATGCTCAAATTGTCCAAGATTTGGCAATGGAAGCCCCTTCAACTGACTCCTTTGTCCTTTTGATATAACCCCAGCATTTGTTCTGGGGCTTCCATACTATCTTATGGAAAAAGATGTTCCAGGCTTCTGTTGTACTGTCCATGCCTCTGTCCTAGAATCAGTCATTTCTCCAAAGAAGCTTTGGTTACTATTAGTGGATAGTGGTACTTAGAAACCAAGATTTGGGCAATAAGTGTACTCTTTGCTAATAAAATGTCATTGCCTCTAGGCCCTGTCAGCAGACACAGCTGGGAACACACATATTTAAACCTGCATATCTGAAAATATGTTTTTAATACAATATTAAGTGGAAAAATACAGACCTATATATATATGGCAGACTGAGCCCACTCGTAACCTTAGAAAAGATAGTGGGACAAGATATATGTCCAAAAGCAATTAGGGGTTCTCTCTCTGGTCCAAAAGGCTGAGGACTCTCTGTGAGACTGGAAGCAGAAAGGATTGGATTTGAGGAAAGCAGCAACAGCAATAGCTGAAGTAAGCCTCCCAAAATTAGGGCGCAACACCAGATGTTCCATGTCTACAGGTGATGGGGGAAAGTTGGAAACAAGAGTGCCCAGGGTAATTGATAGGGCAATTAATTGGGGGAACTATAGCAGGAACAGCCAGGCCCATCGACTGTGCATCTCTCCATGTACCCTATGTGCACGAGTCCTGGTGGAAAGGGCTTGGATTAATGAGAAAGCGCTACGTACTGAGTGGCTGTCAAAATCTGGAAGGAATGAAAAACACCCACGCCTAGAAGATCACCTGCTGAGGTTCCCACCCAGCAGCAGGTCCTGCCCATCAAAATAGTATGGGATACAAGTTTCAGCAGCTGTTTTTCCCCTCCCTGTAAGCAAACTGCTCAGCCACAGGCAGCCCTCAGCCTAATAGGACATTGCAACCACAAAAATGCACACACGGTCTAGAATCTCCAAATGCTTGAGGTGTGTAATATTATGAAAAAAGAGACTATAGATCCAACAAACAGATAAATAAATCCACATATGAGGAAAGAGAGTTAATAGGGTAACCAGAACTAGACTTAAAAATAAACGTAGGGACTGGCCCAGTGGCGTAGCAGTTATGTTCACGCACTCTGCTTGGGTGGCCCAGGGTTCACAAGTTCGGATCCCGGGCGTGGACCTACACACCGCTCATCAAGCCATGCTGTGGCGGCGTCCCATATAAAGTGGAGGAAGATGGGCACGGATGTTAGCCCAGGGCCAATCTTCTTCAGCAAAAAGAGGAGGATTGGAATCAGATGTTAGCTCAGGGCTAAGCTTCCTCCAAAAAAAATGTAACTATAAACCCTCAGAGAGAGAAAGAAGAGTATTTCATTCATGAAACAGGAATGGCTGGTTGTAAAAAAGAAACAACTAGAGATTTTGTAATAAAAGACATAATTATTGAATTTAAAAACTAGTTGGGCTAATAGCAGAATGAACACAGTTAAAGAGTGGAATCAGGGAACTGGAAGATGAGGTCTAGGAATTCTTGTAGAATGCAGCATAAGGTAATAGAGATGGACGGTAAAAAGAAAACTGAAAGATATGGGGGATAGATTCAGAAGTGCCAATATCTATCTAATAAGAGTTCCAGAAATATAAGGCAGAGATAATAGAGTGGATGCACTATTTGAAGAAATAATAACCAGAGATTTCCCAGAATTTAAAAAGAAAAAAAAAGTAAGTCTTCAGATTGAAAGGGTCCACCAGGTACCAATAAGATAATTTTTTAACCCACATCTGGACTAATCAGAGTGAAATTTCAGAATATCAAGGATAAAGAAGAAATTCTAAACTAAATGCTCATAGAAAAAAAATCATATTTACCTACTACAAAAGAATGACATCAGATTCTTTTTGACAACATCAGCTCAAGATCTTCAAAATGCTAACATCTGAATTTATTACTTAATAGCCAAATTATTATTTAAATGTGAGGTTGAAATAGAGGCATTTTCAGACATAAAAGTACTCAGAAAGTGGGGCCGGCCCGGTGGCGCAAGTGGGGCTCACGCTCCGCTGTGGCAACCCAGGGTTCGCCGGTTCAGATCCTGGGTGCGCACTGACGCACTGCTTGTCAAGCCATGCTGTGGCGGCGTCCCATATAAAGTAGAGGAAGGTGGGCACGGATGTTAGCCCAGGGCCAGTCTTCCTCAGCAAAAAAAAAAAAAAAAAAAAAAAAGAGGAGGATTGGCAGATGTTAGCTCAGGGCTGGTCTTCGTCAAAAAAAAAAAAAAAAGTACTCAGAAAGTTAACTCACCTCTCCCTCTCTAGATTGCTTCTGAAAACAAAACAAAAAAACGATTAGATGTTGTGCTCCAGTTAAGGAAAAAAGTACATCCGAGAGGAAACAATGTCATGCATAAACCAAATGTGAGCAAAAAATGTAAGAAACCTTAATAAGAACTTCCTGAAAAAGTTATAAAATAACAACCTGGAACTAAAATTTCAGATGTCAGCAAAGTAAACATATGTAGGAATATCCTACAAAAAGTGGAGGGAAATAAAAAAACTTCTTGTTAACATTTTTGACTTGTTTGGGTGAGAACATAGGTACCAATGAATTCTTTAAAAATATATTTGAATATGTGCATTAAAAATGAATGTTAAGGGCTGGCCCCATGGCTCAGTGGTTAACTGCTCGAGCTCCGGTACTGGCGGCCCAGGTTTGGATCCCGGGTGCGTCCGCACCACTTCTCCGGCCATGCTGAGGCCGCATCCCACATACAGCAACTAGAAGGATGTGCAACTATGACATACAACTATCTACTGGGGCTTTGGGGGAGGGGGAAAGGAGGAGGATCGGCAATAGATGTTAGCTCAGAGCCAGTCTTCCTCAGCAAAAAGAGGAGGATTAGCATGGATGTTAGCTCAGGGCTGATCTTCCTCACACACACACAAAAAAAAGAATGTTAATAAGCATGTGAAAAGATGCTCAACATCATTAGTCATTAGGGAAATGCAAATCAAAACCACAATGAGATACCACTTCACACCCACTAGGATGGCCATAATAAAAAAGATAGATAAAAATAAATATTGGTGAGGATACTTATGAAGGAATTGGAAGCCTCATTCATTGCTGGTGGGATTGTAAAATGGTACAGCCACTTTGGAAAACAGTTTGGCAGTACCTCAAAATGTTAAATATAGAGTTACTATACAATCCACCAATTCCACTCCTGGTATATACCCAAGAGAATTGAAAACATATGTCCACACAAAACTTTGTACACGAATGTTCACAGCAGCATTATTCATAACAATGAATTCCAGCTAAAAACTGGAAACCACTCAAAAGTCCATCAACCAATGAATGGATAAACAAAATGTGGTACACTCATACAATGGACTATTATTCAACCATAAAAAGAAATGAAGTTCTGATCCATGCTACAAAATGAATAAACCTTGAAAACATTGTGCTCAGTGAAAGAAGTCAGACACAAAAGGCCAGATATTGTGTGATTGCATTTATATGAAATATTCAGATGAGGCAAAATCAGAGAGACAGAGAAAGTAAATTAATGGTTGCTAGGGGTTGGGAGAGGGGAGAATGGAGAGTGACTGCTAACAGTTATGGAGTTTCTTTCCAGGATGATAAAAAGGTTCCAAAATTAGATAGTAGTGAAGGTTGGGCAACTCTATGAATATACCAAAAACACTCAATTGTATACTTGAAAAGGGTGAATTTTATGGTATGTGAATTATATCTCAATAAAGCTGTTGTAAAAAAAAAAATGAACATTACTATGGAATATTATTCAGGCTATAAAAAGGAAGGAAATTCTGACACATGTTACAACATGGATGAACCTTGAAGACACTATGCTAAGTGAAATAAATCAGTCACTAAAGGACAAATATTGTATGATTCCACTTATAAGAGGTACTTAGAGTAGTCAATTTCACAGAGACAGAAAGTACAATGGTGGTTGCTAGGAGCTATGTCAAGGGGGAATGCAGAGTTAATTTTTAATGGGTACAGAGTTTCAGTTGGGAAAGAAGAAAAAGTTCTGGAGATGGATGGTAGTGATGGTTGCATAACAATGTGCATGTACTTACTGCCACCAAACTGAACATTTAAAAATAGTTAAAATGGTAAACTTCATTTTATGTACATTTTACCACAATAAAAAGATGAGTATTAACCACTAGAATTCTAGAACAGAATATGCAACTTTCAAATCAGTAGGTGAAAAAATTGAATAGATAAAACTTAATGATTCCAAAAAAAAAATCCACAAGAGTGGGGAAGAAAATAAAAGAAACTCAGAGAAAACATGAAAATGAAAAATACAAATAAAATGGTCAGGAATAAGTGCAAGAATATCAATAATTATAAAAAATGTGAATGTTTAAACTCACCTATTAAAAGAGAGCTTTCATTTTAAATTTTAAAAAAATACAGCTATATATTATTTTTATAGAAAATACACAAAAAAATTACACAGGAAAACAAAAAAAAACCTGGAAAATAATTAGCAAAAATATTTTTCATGCTGATAAAAGGAAGAATTTGCCAAGAAGTTATAACACTTACGAGATTGTATGCAGCTAACAACATAGCTATGAAATGCACAGCAAGATTTTATAGAACTACTCAGAGAAATTTATAAATGTATATTTATATTGAGAGACTGTAACACGCATACCTCAAATCTGACAAATAAGTAAGACAAAAAGTATAAAGGGAATATCTGAGAGCAAAAATGTATTGGTTTAGGTCACCTTAGCAACTATAACAAACTCTTAAATATCAGGAGCTTAACCCGTAAACAATAGAGGTTTATTTCTCTGTCATGTAAAGCTCAGTCTTTAATCTTGGAGCACTGAGGAAGAGTATCTGCCCCACACGGTCCTTCAGGGATTCAAGCTGATAGATACCCTGCCAGCTTCAAAATGTGGTTTCTAAGGTCACCTGGGTGTTGAGACCCAGCCGACAGTCACGGTAAGAGAGAGAATGGAGAATCACGAGGGAGCTGGTCCTGGGAGTGACACATGTAACTTCTGCTCACATTCCATTGGCCGAAACTCAGTCATGTGGCCACATCTAATTGCTAGAAAAGCCAGGAAATGTAACCTAGTGGTGTGCCCAGGAGGAAGGTGGAAACAGGCTTGTTTATCGGTTAGATAGTCTTGAACACAATAATTAACAACCTTGAATCTAACGGATATTTGTAGAACTCTGAACCCAATAGAGAATGTATGTTCTTTTCAAACACAAATGGAACATTTACAAAAATTGACTATTAGGCTGCACAGTTAAGTCACCAACATTTTTTAAAAAAATTGATGTAATACAAAACATTTATTGATGACACAGAAATAAAATTAGATGACAAAACAATATAAAGATGGCTAGAAACTTGTATATATCTGAAATTTTTAAAACACAGGTCTAACTAATTAATGGGTTAAAGAAAAAGTTATAATAAAATTAGGATTGAATGAAGTACTACTTTGGGATGCAGTCAAATTAGTTTTCAAGGAAATATATAAACTTATCTGCACTTATTATAAAACAAGAAAGACTAATGATAAAAGAACTTAGCTTTTGTATTAGGGCTGCCACAACAAGTAACTACCAACTGAGTGGCTTACAGCATCAGAAACTTATTGTCTCGTAGTTCTGGAGGCTAGGAGACTAAAAAAAAGGTGTCAGCAGGGCTATGCTCTCTCTGAGGGCTCTAAGGGAGGATACTCCTTGCCCCTTTTGGTGATTGCAGGCAATCCTTGGCACTCCTTGGCTTGTAGATGCATCACTCCACTCTGCCTCCATCATCACATCGTGTTCTCCCCGTGTGTCTGTCTCTGGGTCCAAATTTCTTTTTTCTTATAGGGACACCACTCATACTGGATTTAAAGCCCATCCTAATCCAGTATGATGACCTCATCTTAATTTTATTACATGTGCTGAGACTCTATTTCCAAATACCGTCACATTTCTAGGTGCTGGGTAGACATCAATTTTGGGGCATACTATTCAACCCAGTACAGCTTCCAATAAAAAATAAATTGGAAAAAGAACTACAAAATATAAATAAAGTAGGATAAAGGAAAATGGTAAACTGCAGTAGAAAGTAATAAAATAGGAAAAAAGTTAATTATTAAATAAAAAATGATTCTTTGAAAAGACAAAGAGGGCCGGCCCCGTGGCTTAGCGGTTAAGTGCGCGCGCTCTGATGCTGGCGGCCTGGGTTCGGATCCCGGGAGCGCCCCGAGGCACCACTTCTCCGTCCAACGCGAGGCCGAGTCCCACGTACAGCAACTAGAAGGATGTGAACCTATGACGTACAACTATCTACTGGGGCTTTGGGGGGAAAAACTGAGTAAATAAAATCTTTAAAAAAAAAAAGAAAAGACAAAGAAATAAACTTTTTCAAACTTGATCAAGTGACACAAAGGGAGGGAAAATTAACGTATAGATTGACAAAATGGTCAAACTACAAACTGCTGACTCAGAAGAGATTTTAAAGTTATAAAAGACTACTAAACAACATTATACAAATAAACATGAAACCCAGATGAAATGGAAACAGGAAAACATAAATTATCAACTATAAAAGAAACTGAAATGATAGTCAAAGATCTATCCACTAAGAAGATACTGGTCCATGTGGTTCTATGGGAGAGTTTTACCAAACATAATGGAACAGATAATTCCTATATTTTATATAAACCTTTTCAGAGAAAAGAAAAAGAGGAGAAGCTATTCATCTTATTTTCTTGGTGGATATTCCACATGAACTTGAGAAAAATGTTTCTTCTGATGTTTTTTGGATCAAGTAGTCTGTAGATGTCAATAATACTCAGTTGATTGATGGTGGTGTTGAGTTCAGCTGTGTCCTCACTGACTTTCTGCCTCCTGGACCTGTTCATTTGTAACAGTAGAGTGTTGAAGCCTCCCACTATGATAGTGGATTCATCTATTTCTCCTTGCACTTCATCAGTTTTTGCCTCATGTAGTTTGACGCTTTGTTGTTAGATACAAACATGTCAAGAGTTGTTATCTCTTCTTGGAGACTTGACCCCTTTATCATTATGTAATGCCCTTTTCTTTTTTTTTTGGCTGGGAAAGATTCGCCCTGAGCTAACCTCTGTTGCCAATCTTCCTGTCTTTTTTTTTTCCCTCCCCAAAGCCCCAGTACATAGTTGTATATTCTAGTTGTAAGTCCTTCTAGTTCTTCTATGTGAGCCGCTGCCACAGCATGGCTACTGACAGATGTGTGGTGGTGTTCTGTGCCTGGGAACCGAACCCAGGCTGCCAAAGTGGAGCCCACCAAAATTTAACCACTAGGCCATCAGGACTGGCTTGTAATGCCCTTTTTTTTTAATCTCTGATAACTTTCTTACTTTGAAGTCAGCTCAGTCTGAAATTAATATAGGTACTCCTGCTTTCTTTTTATTAGTGTTAGCATAGTATATTTTTCTCCATCCATTTACTTTTAATCTATGTGTGTCTTTATATTTAAAGTGGGTTTCTTGTAAATGACATATAATTGTGTCATATTTGTTGATCCACTCTGACAATATCTGTCTTTTAATTGGTGCATTTAGACTATCAACATTCAAAGTGATTACTGATATAGTTAGATTAATATCTACCATATTTGTTTTCTATTTGTTGCCTTTGTTCTTTGTTCCTACTTTTTTGTCTTCCACTCTTTTTCTGCCTTTTGTGGTTTTAATTGAGCATTTTATATAATTCCATTTTCTCTCCCTTCTTAACACATCAGTTATACTTTTTTTTTAGTGTTTGCTCTAGAGTTTGCAAAATACTCATGTAACTAATCCAGTCCACTTTCAAATAACACTATACCACTTCACAGGTAGTGTGAGAACCTTATAATAACAAAATAATCCTAATTCCCTCACCTCATCCCTTGTATCATTGCTGTCATTCATTTCACTTACATATAAGTATACATAAGAAAACATATATACGAGTAACAACAGAGTGCCAAACTACCTGAGGCAAAAACTGATAGAACTGCAAAGAGAAATAGATGAATCCACTATTATAGTCTGAGATTTCAACACTCCTATCTCAGAATGCATAAGAATATATATAGTATTTACGTAAGCATACTTAATTGAATACATTGTTGCTATTATTCCTTTGAGCAAACTATCATCTGTTAGATCAATTCAGAATAAGACAAATAAAAGTTTTATTTTATCTTCATGTATTCCTTTTTTGATGCTCTTCTTTTCTTTATGTAGATCTGAGTTTTTGACCTATATTATTTTTCTTATCTCTAAAGAATGTCTTTTAGCAGGTCTATTGGCAACAAATTCCCTCAATTTCTGTCTATCTGAGAAAGTCTTTGTGTCTCCCTCTCATTTGGTGGATAATTTTGCAGGGTACAGAATCCTAGGTGGCTAGGGTTTTTTTCTCTCAACACTTCAAATATTTCACTTCACTCTCTTCTTGCTTGCATGGTTTTCTGAGGAGAAGCCAGATATAATTCTTATTTTTGTTCCTCTATAGGTAAGGTGTTTTTTTCCTCTGGTTTCTTTCAGGATTTTTTTCTTTATCTTTGATTTTCTGTAATTTGAAAATGATAGGTTGAGATGTAGTTTTTTTAAAAAATATTTATTTGGCTTGGTGTTCTCTGAGCTTCCTGAATCTGTGGTTTGCTATCTGACATTAATTTGGGGAAACTGTCAGTTATCATGGTTTCAAATATTTCTTCTGTTCCTTTCTCTCTTTCATCTCCTTCTAGTATTCCCATTACATGTATGTTATACCGTATGTAGTTATCCCACAGTCCTTGGATATTCTGCTATGTTTCTTTTCAGTCTTTGTTTTCTTTATTTTTCAGGTTTTGAGGATTTTGTTGATACATCCTCTAGCTCAGAGATTCTTTCCTCAGCAATGTACAGTCTACTAATGAGCCCATCAAAGGCATTTTTCAATTCGTTACAGTGTTTTTTATCTCCGGCATTTCTATTTGATTCTTTCTTAGGATTTCCATCTCTCTACTTACATTGCCTATCTGTTCTTGTATACTGTCTACATTATCCGTTAGAGCCATTAGCATATTAATCATAGTGATTATAAATTCCCTGTCTGATAATCCAACATCCCTGCTATATCTGGTTCTGGTGCTTGCTCTGTCTCTTCAAATTGTGCTTTTCACCTTTTGGTATACTTTGTAATTTTTTCTTAATAGCCAGACATGACACACTGGGTAAAAGGAACTGCTTTATTAATCATTAAATAAAATTATTTAAAAAAATTACAATATAATATACTCTGTACAAGGAAAAAAGTATAGAAAAAAGACTGAAAGGAAATGTACAAGAACGTTGAACAATAGGTGCACTGGGTGATGTGCTTATGGGTGATTTATTTTCTGCCTTTTTTTTTTTCATTTTCTGTATTTCACAACAGTTTTTGGAACGGCCGTGTGTTACTTTATAAATTGCCATGAAAAATGGAAAAGAAAAATAACAGGCTTTTTAAAAACCCACTGTCAAATTCAATCCTTAAAGAACAGTGTGCTTACTCCCTTTCCCTCTAAAGGAGGCCCTGACATTTAGAAACAATATAAAACACTCTGAAGCACCATTTAATCCTATTACTCTTCTGGACCGCTTACAAACCAGGGGCTGATCCTTTTGGCTCTTTAAAATAAATCTCCCAAGGTCATGGGGCTTGTCTGTAATAGATGGGGAAGAAACTCCCAGGCCAGTGCTCCTCCCCTGCACCATCTGGCACCTCGGAATTTCATCAAAGGCTGCGTGAGCTAGCCAAAAAGCTAAATGTTCAAATTCATCTTCTTTCTAAAGGCGTATGACTCCCTCTTAGGATCACTCCACTAATAAGCCACTGCCCCTCTCTGGGCCTCAGTTTCCTCTTCTATAAAATGAGAGAGCTGTGTCGTCCCAGCAGATGGGCAATTCCAGGTTCCTAAGACAACCTGTGCCCCGTCTTCTCTTCCCTGCTGCCTCAACGGTTCTGCTTCTTTCTGCTGGCTCTATTGTGGTCCTGGGAAGGCTGTTTTCTCTCCTGGTTCTGCCACGAACTCATTTGCTGAGTGACCTTGAGCAAGTAAGTGGGCGCCCGGGGACCTCATTTTTCCCGTCTGTACAATGATGGTTTGGGCCAGACCAGAGATTTTCACATTCTGGGTGTTGCAACCCTAGAGCACTGGGCCGGAGGGGGTGGGTGCGGTTGTTGGGGGAAGCTCCCTATGTGTCTGTTTTGCATACTGGGGTTCTGGGTAAGATTTCCTTTGAAATAAGGATCTGTTGCTACAAACCTGCTTGAAAACAACTGAGCCAGGAGACTTTGCAAGCCCCTTACCAGGGCTGAGATTTTAGTCTTACGGGAGCCACAGAACACCGGGTACTAGGGTAAAAGAATGGGGAAGGCTCCCCTGGGCTCGGGGTCCCGCCTCTGCTTCCCCCATTGCAGCTGAGCTCTTGGGAGCAGAAGAAGCGGAGATGGGTGCTACTGATGGTGTTAAGATCTGATACACTCTGATCAACAGCTCACTCAGATACTTCTCCCTCATCCACCTCCCCCTCCCTCGTCACCTAGGCAACCGGGCGGGGCACCGCGCCCTCGTTTCCTCCTTCCCTCTCCCTCCTCACCCACTCAAGGCCAGGCCCCAGTCCCACCTCTCTATTTTTGCCCACAGTTTCTCTGGGTCTAGAGTTGCATATGCTTTATAAAGTTTTATGCTTTAGGCAAGCATAAAAACCAGATTCCAAACGGGGGCCCGTGACCCCAAAAATAATCCTGGTTTGCATGCTGAATTTGCGTGTTTTCCTGGCAGGCATGTTGCAGGCAAAAGGTCTGCCCTTGCCAGGGCAGCGCGTGCAGCGCTCTGGGGGCTCTGGGAGGCCTGAATTAGTGCTGGGGGAGACCAGGGTCGGGGGAATACCGGGAGCAGATGGGGTGGGTCCCTCGGCAGTTCTCTGCTCCAAGTGGGAGGTCAGGGGCAAAAGGGTCTGAGGTTTAATTTACTGCAGGTTATCTCCACGACGAGGTGGCCAGAGCTGGGGGCCAGAGCAGAGGTGGGAATCCAGCTGGGCTCATGATAATGGTTAAAGGGGGGCAAAGGCGGGGTGGAGACTGGGTAGTTGGAAGGGATGGACAGGAGGCTTTCTGGAGGAAACTCCCTGGAATTTGAGCCTGCAAATTACACTGAAAAATCCCAGGTTCAATTAAGGGAGTGAGCTGGTGCTCTGAATATGGAAGGGAAAGCACTAAGCTGGGCCGGACCTCAGCCTTAATGGGCAGCAGGACCTTGGGCAAGTCCCAGCTACTGGTTTCTTCAACAATTAAATGGAGGTGGGAGAAGGTGTCTGGATTAGAGCAAAGGTCAAGTATTAACGCAATTAGAGCTAATAAACATATTCAGCCAAGTTGCAGGGTATAAGATCAATGCACAAAAATCTGTTGTATTTCTATACACTAGCAATTAACAACCCCCAAGTAAAATTAAAACAATTCTATATATAATAGCATCAAAAGGGATAAAATAAGAGGGTATATTGGAACTCCGTGTACTTTCTTCTCAATTTTTCTGTAAACCTAAAACTGCCCCCCAAAATCGTCCATTAATTTTTTTAAAAATTAGGAATAAATTTAACCAAGGAGACGGAAGACATACGCTGTAAGTAAACATTGCTGAAAGGAAATAAAGAAGATCTACATAAATGGAAAAACATTTTGGGTTCATGGATTCAAATACTTAATATTGTTAAGATGGCAATACTATGCAAAACAATCTAAAGAGTCAATGCCAACCGTATCAAAATCCCAAAGGCGTTATTGCAGAAATGGACAAGGTGATCCTTAAATTCATATGGAATTGCAAGGGACTGCAAATATCCAAAACAATCTTGAAAAAGAACTAAGTTGGAGGACTGACCTTTCCTGATTTCAAAATTTACTACAAAGCTACAGTAATCAAAACAGTGTGGAACTGGCATAAGGATGGGTATATAGATCAATGGAATAGAATTGAGAGTCCAAGAATAAACCCATATACCTATGGTCAATTGATTTTTGAAGGGTGTGAAGGCCATTCAATGGGGAAAGAGTCTCTTCAACAAATTGTGGTAGGAAAACTGAATATCCACATTCAAAAGAATAAGTTTGAAACTTACCTTTCACCATATTAAAAAATTAACTCAAAATGAATAAAAGACTTAAATGTAAGGGCTAAAACCATAGGAGAACACATAGGGGTAAACCTCCATGATCTCAGATTTGGCAGTGGTTTTTAAAAAAATGACAGCAAATGCACAAGGAACAAAAGTGAAAAATGGATAAATTGGACTTGATCAACATTAAAAACTTTTGTGCATCAAAAGATGCTATCAAGAAAGTACAATGACAACTCACAGAATGAGACAAAATATTCACAAATCATATATCTGATAAGGGACTTTTCACCAGAATATATTAAAAATTCCTACAACTCATCAACAAAAGACAACCCAATTAAAAATGGGCAAAGGACTTGAATAGACAATTCTCTAAGGAAAATATACAATGGCCAATAAGAACATGAAAAGATGCTTAATGTCATTAGTCATTAGGGAAATGCAAATCAAAACCACAATAAAATACCACTTCATACCCACTAGGATGGCTATAATTTTTTTTTCCTGAGGAAGATTCACCCTGAGCTAGCATCTGTTGCCAATCCTCCTCTTTTTTTTGCTTGAGGAATATTACCCCTGAGCTAACATCTGTGCCAATCTTTCTCTATTTTGTACGTGGGACACCACCACGGCATGGCTGGTGAGTGGAGTAGGTCCATGCCTGGGATCTGAACCCAAGAACCCAGGCTGCCGAAGCAGAGTACATGGAACTTTAACCACTGGGCCAGGGGGCAAGTCCTGGCTATAATGTTTTTGTGTGTGTGTGAGGAAGATCAGCCCTGAGCTAACATCCATGCTAATCCTCCTCTTTTTTGCTGAGGAAGAGCGGCTCTGAGCTAACATCTATTGCCAATCCTCCTCCTTTTTTTAGCCCCAGTAGATCGTTGCATGTCACAGCCTCACATCCTTCTAGTTGCTGTATGTGGGACGTGGCCTCAGCATGGCCAGAGAAGCGGTGCGTTGGTGTGTGCCCCGGATCCGAACCCAGGCCGCTGATAGCGGAGCGCGAGCACTTAACCACTAAGCCACGGGGCCGGCCCCCGGCTATAATTTTTTAAAAATAGAAAATAACAAGTACTGGCAAGGATGTGGAAAAATCAGAACCCTCATATGTTGCTAGTGGGAATGTAAAATGGTGCAGCCACTATAGAAAACATTTTGGCAGTTCCTCAATAACTTAAACATATGACCCAGCCATTCCTCTCCTGGGTATATATCCAGAAGAATTGAAAACAGTTGTTCAAGCAAAAACTTGTTCAGAATTGTTCATAGCAGTTTTATTCACAATAGCTAAAAGGTGGAACCAATTCAAATGTCCATCAACTGATAGATGGATAAACAAAATGTGGTATATCCATACAATGGAATACTGTTCATCCATAAAAAAAGAATGAAGTACTAATACATGCTACATCCTGGTTGAACTTTGAAAACATTATACTAAGTGAAAGAAGCCAGACAGAAAAGGCTATGTACTGTATGATCTCATTTATATGACATATCCAGAATAGGCAAATCCATAGACAGAGAAAGTAGATTCGTGATTGCCATGGGCTGGGGAGAGAGAATAATAAGGAGTGATTGCTTAATGAGTATGAGGTTTCCTGTTGGGGCGATGAAAATGTTCTAGGACTAGATAGTGGTGGATATTGCACAACATTGTGAATGTACTAAATCTTGCTAATGGTAAATTTTACATTATGTGTATTTTATTCTAATAATAAAGTGTTCAATGAATTATTTTCCAAAAGAAAGCTAACTCCTGAAAATTTTTGCTCACCTCTCCATAAATAAACAAACAAACTTGTTTTAACAGCAGAACTATTTTGTTCAGGTATGAGTTTATGCCAAAACTCCATATCTGAAACAGACAAAAGTGGAGGTTCCAGGGCGGGAGGCCCCTGTGCCCCTTTTACTCCATATGAAAGTCCCTAAGCAACTGGATAGTTTCTGAGATGCCTTCCAGCACTGATCTTCTGAGTGTCAGGTGCTTAGTAAATGTGTGTTGAAGGAATGCTCTGCTGAGGCCACCAGGACTAACAGTCCTGGACTGTTGACCACACCAGAGCTCCAACTGTAGTCCAAGTCCACTGTGGAATTCTGGCTGGAGCCTGCTGAGCTCAGCACTGGATGGCATTCTTTGAAAGGATGGCAAAATGAACTCACGGTGAAAGGCCTGAGAATGTCTGGGAGGAGGTGTAACTGAACTCAATGGGTGCATCTCTTGGTGAGCGTGGAGCCGAAAAGCACAACCAAGGCTGAAATGGGTAAAGAAGAAAGTTTTATTGCTTGCACAAGCAATGGAGAACACTGAGGATAGCTCCCAAAGCAATGCCCCTCTCCCCACCGCCCCCACCCAGCTTAGTGCAGTTGGAGATTTCATACACCAGAGTGCACAGGATATGTTACAACTGTGTAACAACTGAGCCTAATCAGGGCGCATGTGCAGGCCCTTACATAATGAGTTCAATGCTATTACATAACAGGTCCAAGGTAACTTTTGGACACTTAGAGCTGGAACAGTTTACAGGGGTCCTGTTTGCACCCGTGTAAGTTTCACTATGGGATAGCAACAGCTGCAGAAATCAACATCAAATCCTGAAAAACAGCACATTTAGTTTTCTCCTTGTCTGGAAAACATTTCACAGACTATGTTTAGTTATGGATCAGATTTTCATTAACCTTTTCGTTGCCTGGTTTGTGGTAACAGAGGGAGGTGTGGTGTTTAAGAGTTGGGGGCTCTGGAACCAATCTGCCTGGCTTTGATTCTTGCATCCACACTTATTAGCTATTTCCTGGAGGTGAAGTTCTTGAACTATCAGGGATTAATAATACTACATATTGCTTGGTGGTGTTGTGAGGATTAAATGCATTAATTGGAGTAAAGTGCTTTCAACAATACCCAGCATATAGAAAGCCCTCAGTAATTAATCTTATTTTTATTCTAGAATTACAGTGGTCCCTTTCATCATATGACTCCATACAGTCCAACTCTATGGTGACTGAGAATCTCTCACCAAGGAGGGTCCAAGAGATGGCCTTGGACCACAACTTGCCCCTCATCTTGGTTTCTCCTATAGTACACCTGGCTGTGGCAAACTGAGGTATTCTCTCCAAAATGTCTGCATAATTTGATTGTCTTGAGTGTGTTTCAAACTATTGGTCTTAACCCATTGGTCTTGAAGTCAACTGAGTGAGTTGCAAGTAGTTACGAAAGTTTCAAAAAATGATAAAGGAATAGAATGGAAAACAATCAGAGTGCATCATAGAAATTAGGGTAACTATTAAGTATTATTCATTGAAACTTTGTTTCAGCGTGTGTGCGCGCCCACGCTAACGAACACCTGTGTAGTGGGTTGTGGTATAATATGTATTTCTTGCTGAGGGTTGCAGTTAAAAAAGTTTGAACACCATGATCTGGTAACACCCAGGGACTTTCCAGAGGCCCCTGAGCTATACAGAGGAGGGCTGCCTGCCCTAGGAAAGCAGACCTGATTTGGTGGGTAGGACTGAAGATCTTAGAAAATTTACCCATGCCCCAGAAAAGCTGGGACAGTGGCCTGCACAGGGGGGCTGCAGTCGAGGAGGAAAGATGCTTCAACTGGAAGGTGGCGAGATTCAAAGGGTGGGACAGGTGCTGTGATACTTGAATCAAGTCATCAGAACTCGGAAGACTCCACTCCACACACATGCACATGTCAAAACACACTAATATCATTTAAGCACAAACCAAGGACCTGTCTCAGGCGTTTAGCTGTCTCTTTCATGGTATTTTGTATTTTCCAGGCTACCTTATTTCCCAGAATTGTTTTGTGGCTCCAGATTTTTTAATGACCCATGCAGACTCATTTCAGAACTACTGGCTCTCTTGCTCTCTTTACACCCCCACCCTTCTCGGATGTCCCCTGCTCCCCTGGGTCCAGCACCTCCTGGCATCTTTGGCCCTACACAGACTCCCCCCATGCCCCACCCCAGCATGGAAGACTAGCACTCCCTCCCTATATACAGAATTAGATTCACCAGAGGTCTGGAGTCATTGCCACAGCCCTGTGCAAGGGCTGTCAGCTTTGTGGAAGAGGGGTTCTGGGGATTTCCCAGCTGGGGATGTGTCCTGAGAAAGAGGTGGCAAAGAGCCAGAAGTGTTGTTGAAAATGTGGGCAGTTGACACAGCTCGACTACCATTTGGTATTGCTTAATCCAGGATTAGTGGCGGGAGGTGAAGTTGCCCTCTAGTGCTGGGGGCTTCAAGTCCCTACTCTCACTCCACCCTCACTCGGGTTCCCAGGCTGGGGTATGGCCGTTAGATGAAGCCAGGACATCAAAAGCCAAAAGGAGGAAGCCGGGGAAGGATACATTGAGACTCAGTTTTTAAAGACTCGTCACGCCCTTCAAAGGGGGTTCATCAGATGGGAGGCTTTAAATCCAGTCCTATGACAACCTAGGTGTCACCTCTGTAGATCACACCTTTGCTTCAAATTGCCTGTAAGCCATGACCACAGCCAAAGTCTGTGGACAAGTCACTTCAGCTCTTTAAGTTCCATCCTCTTCACCTACAAAATGGTTCTAATAGTATCTTTCATGGAAGGTTGTGAGGATAAAATGAACTAACACATGGAATATCCTGGTACAGTAACTAAAGCATAATAGGCATGCCATGGATCAATCAGTTATCACAAACATCCTTACGAAATGGTATCACATTTTATAATTTGGTTGAAAATTAGTGAAAACATATAAAGCAAAAACCACCCATAACCCAACTATGCCTATACACACACAGACTCACAAGACCCCTCTTTCCACTTCCCAGATTAACAATTTGCTGTGTATCCTTCTTTATCTTTTTCTTCAAGTTTACATGGACCTATCCATTGGTCACTTTCTATCTCTATGCTTTTTTAAAGTACAGAAATTGAATCATGCTATCATCTATCTATCTATCATCTGTCTAATTTTTCAGCTGATATATCATGAACTATGTATGGGTACAGCCATTTCCTTTGTGAATATTATGTCTTTTTAGTTTTTTCCAATCTGATGGGAAAAAAATAGTATTTCATTGTTTTATGTTGCATTTCTCTGACTAAAGTAAGGTCAAGCATCATTTTATGTCTTTTGGAGGTTTGCATTTTCTCCTCTTTGAATTGTCTGTTAAAATCTTAACCCATTTTTCTCTTGGGCTTTTCATGTTTTTATTATTAAATTGTAGAGTGCTCTTTGTATAGGAAGGACATTTACCTCCTGTCTGTTACATGTATTTCAAATACATTTCTCCACTCTGTCATTTGCCTTCTGACTTTATGGTATCTTTTGCCCTTTAGAAGTTTTAAATATTTTATGTAATCAGATGTGTTCCTTTTTCTTTATGGCTTCTGGATTCCTTTTCGGTTGTTTAGAAAGCCTTTCTTTTCTGGCTTCCCTGGGCCCATAGCTATGTTCTCTACTCCCCAGTGACAGCTGGCAATGAATGTCCTCACTGAGCCCTGCTCTGTCTCTCACATGGGCACTTTGGGTTCCTTGTCTATCAACACGGTGTAATAATGTCTGGTGCTGGGAAGTATTACATTCTGTCAGAAGAACACAGAGAAAGGCAGGAGTGGAGGAGCCAAGACAGTCTGAGAAGGCAGCAGAGGAGTAGGGTGGGAGTTGGTAGAGCTGAAGAGTTGAGAAAGCAGAGATGAGCAGGGAGAGGAATTCCGTGACCTTGAATTGAGTGTCTAAAAGTCATGCTAGCTGATACTCTGACTAGGAATTTTAAAGCCAACAGCATCTTGGAAAGGAATTTCCTTTAACTTTTTTTGAAACCCATTTCATTCTTTATAAGCTCTACATAGTGGCTGGTCCCACACCTGGGAGGCAATATAAAAACCTCCTGCCAGACCAGAAAGGAACGGAAAAGAAATTGGAAAATAGGACCTCAGCTCAAAAGTATGTCTCCTCTTGAGAGAATTTTAATATATATTCCAGGCTCCATAGATAGAATGCTTAAATTAAAAAAAAAAAAAATCAAGAAAGTAAGGTACTCTAGTTAGAGCGAGTCTGAGTTCCTTACCTCTCCACAGTTCACCTTCCCAAACAAACAAACCAAAACAGCCCGGGCAGCCATGTACTCCGGAGCACCTACCCTGCACCAACTCTCTCTCCTTAATACAGCCCTGGAGGTAAACAGGACACGGTCTAGGTGTCGTTTGGGATCACTGCAGCTCTGACGCCTGGAGCATTGCCTAATGGCCCCCAGCATGCATTGCTCCTGACTCTGGGGCTCCACCGTCAGGCAACAGAGCTATTCTCTGCCTCTGCCATTACTCCTCCTACAGCCTTGCTCTGCGCTGGGGCTTCTGCTCACTGCCTTCTGTCTGCACTTCTCTAGGCTTCTTCCTCCTCCCCAGCCTCCTCAGCATGGGATATCCTCTTGAGAATCACATTCAAACTCTCCAAAAGAGAGGGTCTGATTGGTGCAGTTAGTTACTGGTGTCCTTTTGGGGTCGTCCCATTGGCTGCTGGTTGACCTTTAGCCAGCTATTCTTGGGTTTGTTGCCCGTTCCTGCTCCACGGTAGCAGGGTCAAGCGGCCAGCTTTCCTGAAAAGGAGCTCCACATGGGCTTCAGGGCCCCAAGAGTAAAATCAGCTGCTTTCCAATACTGACTCCTTCCAGCAGCATAGCCAGCTATAAGATTTGACATCGGGCTACCCAGCTTATAGTAGATTTGAAGCAGTTAATGATAAAGAGGGAAATGGAAGATGAGAAAGCATTTACGATCATTAGCCAAACATTATTTTTATTTTTTGTTTTCTTGCAGGGAAGCTAGGGAAGAGCAGGGCAAGTGGGGGTCTTCTTTGCAGGAACTCCCATCGCTGAGCAGGACAGCCAGGCTCAGGTCTGTCTGGAAGTCAAGAGAGGATCAGTGTCTTGCCTGCTTTGGTCCATCCTGTGGGCCCTGGGCCCAGGCGCTCGCTACATGGGGCTGAGGTAGGAAATGGCCCTTCTTGTTTTGCCCGGGGTCTCCAGCAGAGTGTCCATGCTGTGCTCACAGTCAGTGCATACCTTCTTGGTAGGCAGGTCAATGTCAAAGTGAACTCCTCCCAACTTGTTGAGGACCTGAGTGACCGCATTAGAGCAGCCTTCACAGGTCATGTTCACGGAGAACTAGTGCTTCTTCAAAATCCGGATTCTTGAGCTTTGGGGTTGTCTCAAGACTCCCAATAACTCTGATGTGGGTAGGCCCCCATACTCTAGCCAAACACTATCAATCAACCAATATTTATTAACATTTCAACATATTTCAACACATTTATCACTTTCTAAGCAATAAGGTGTGGTTGCTAAAAGCCTACACTGAGGAAACAGGCCAAATTGTAATACAGAAAAGTATAATTGAGATATAAGAGCTCAAGAAGCTACCAGTTGGGGCCATGTAGTGTCAGGGCAAGCCTTGCACCTTCAGTCATCCCAGTCTACCCCTATCTTACAGCACTGAATAATACTCGAGATTCAGAATAAACCTGAGCCATGGAAATGTTAAACTGGGTTCTAAAGACTCAGTGGTTAAGAACAACTTAAGTCTTTGATTATTATTCTGTCATCACGCCTTTATTCTATTAACAAAAGTTATCTACAAGCCAACTTGTATAATCTCTGTGCAGACACCAGGCTTTTAATGCTTTTTCATAGTCTATCCCAGACCCTCTTGGGACTGTGTGTTTAGACACAGGCTCCTGGCATAAATTCCAACCCTAAATGTCAAAACACGTCCATGTTCCAAACCCATCATCTTCACTAATAACTACAGCTTCTGCTGCTGCCATTGAAAATAGCACCTACTGGGTGTCAACACTGTCCCAGGCACTTTACATAGATGAATCCTTTCGACGACCTTACAATAGCATTATGCCCACCTTGAAGGTGAGAAACTCAAGCAAGGTGCCTGTGAAGGTGTGCTGGCCCCAAGGGTGGGACAGACCTTGGAGCCTAGAGAGAGAGTGAGCCAGTCTAGTAACAGAAACACACTTCGTAATCTTCCACAGTTCTAGCTCAGGCTCTCTCTTTTTATTCTCCTTAAATATTTATAAAATTGTTTTTGTTGTTGTTGTTGAAATTCCAGGAGAGAGCATTAAACGGAAGCAGCAGCGCCCTGTGGGCAGGAGGGGTGGGACTGAGAGTAAGAAACGTCCACTGGGAACAAAGTCAAGGCTGGGCCTGCCTCCTTCCCCTACTCTCCCTCTCTCTGCTCTCCTAACCCGGCAAGGCTCCTTCCAAAGCTGACCTTGGAGGTCCTGGGTTTTGCTTTTATGAGGGATGCAAGGTCCCTTCCATACCTGCAATATACACATTTGCCAGAGAATCAACTGGGGACATTCTAAACAACCATTTGTTGAGATTTTTCTAAACTCAGTCTTATATTTATTTGGATTCTTAGCAGTCTTTCAGATTATACCATGTTTTTTTCCAGGATCATTATTAAAAACAGCCACAACTAACAATGCTACATCATTTCTAAGCTGTGTGTGCCACTCAGGATCACCGCAGGGGATCTGTGTGATTTGAGGAGAGTTTAATAAAGGGACTATTTACAAAAGTATGAGGGCAGAGTTTAGGGAAACTACAAAGGGACAGTGCAGCACCCTGGAGCTAGCAACAGTGGGGAGCAGTTCCCACCCCTAGGCCTAGGGGGAGAGGGAAGGAAGTGGCAACCTGCAGCACCCTGGGGCTAGCAACAGTGGGGAGCAGTTCCCACCCCTAGGCCTAGGGGGAGAGGGGAGGAAGTGGCAACCAGCACGACGGTGTATATGGAGAGGGTCCCCTGACAGGGGCTGTGGCCTTAGGTAGAGGCACAAAGCCAAACCATGGTGACCTGGCAGAGAGGAACCCCAGGAAATATACCCCCTCCTGACTTTTCTCTGGCCCCGCATCTCCAGTATTTCCCATTGGCCAAAGCCTACTGGAAGCCTGAGTCTGAGAGAGACAGTCCATGGAGGTCAGTCCCCTGAGGCACAGAATAGAGTGGGAAAAGGTGAGAGGTGGATGTAGAAGGGCAAATAGATGTCCGGTGCTTCTGTTATTAATGATAACAATATTAATAATATTAATATTACTATATTAATAATGCAATGACAACAATATTACTAATAGCTTCCATTTGAGCCCCTGCTCTGTGCCTTGCACACCAATTTTGCCTTTCGCAGACAAGGAAATGATGGTTCACAGGCTACTGTGCTCTTCAGTGTCCCTGTAGAAGTTGAGATTACCATCTGAGAAGGACATTCATAAGAATTAAAACAAAAAAGGATGATCTCAGCCATGTAGGGTACGTTAGTTATCTGTACTTTAGTTATCTACCCCAAAACTTAGCAGTGTAAAATAATAAACATTTATTACTTCACACAGTCTCTGTGGGTCAGGAGCTGCTTGGCTGGGTGGTTCTAGCTCAGAGTCTCTCATGAGATTGTCAGGAGGTTGGCCAGGGCTGCAGTCATCTGAAGGCTTGATTTGGGCTGAAGGACCCACTTCCTGTGTGGCTCACTTACTCGCCTTGCAAGTTAGTGCTGGTTTTTGGCAGGAGGCCCCAGTTCCCTACCACATGGATCTCTCCACAGGGCAGGTAGAATGTCCTCAGGACATGGCAGTTGGCTTCTCCCAAAGTGAGTGATCCAAGAGAGCAAAGCGGGGGGGAACCACAGTGCCTTTTGTGATCTAGTCTCACAAGTTCTTCATCATCATTGCTGCCATTCATGCTATTCATTAGAAGCAAGTCACAAAGCCCAGCCCACACTCAGGCCCATCTCTTAAAGAGAAGATCAGTAAAGAATTTTTGGACATATTTTAAAACCACCATATATCACAATAACAATATTAAAGAGATTGCGGTTATACGATTGAAGAGTTTGGGGAAGACTTAAAACTACACTGAAACTTCACCAAGCTAGGTGAAATCTCCCTAGCATACTGTGCTCTCTCTGAAGAAAGAGCATGTTAACAGAAAGGGTTTAGTTTCCAAGGCATCTATGAAAAGATGGCCCAGAGGGATAATATTGTGCAGAGAATGGTGAACCCAGTGGATGTGAGTTATCTGATAAGAGGAGAGAGGTATGCTTGGTTTGGGGACAGGAATCTATCATGTCTGGATGAAATATCTGTCAGGATTATCCATTTCCCATAGGTGGGAGATGCCTTTTGGGAAGGCAGTGTCCTAGGCAGTAGGCATGAGGATTTCAGTAAATCTGAAGAATCATCTCCATTTAATATCAATTAATTGCTAATTTTGGATGCCCATCAGTGTCTTGAGTGTGGCTAATGTGACTTGGGCCTGAGCATTTCCAGACCTGCAAAGCTAATGACTGGATAGACCCATGAAAGTACAGATCCCACCCTGCAGAGTAATCACTGCCTTGGGTGACATCCTTATCTCATCATGCCTTTTGTGATTGCAGAGCCCCTTCTAGAAAAATTCATGTGCCTTTTACCTTCTTGCACCCCTGAAAGCAAGATGGGTCACCAACAGCATTCCTGGAGCCACCCATGAAAATTCAGCCAGGGTTCTTTCTGTTAGTACACGGAGGATACTGTCTTCATCAAGTTGGACTAAGTGATCTTCCTTGAATGGATCATCCAAGACATCTACCCAGTGAAAAAAACAATGCTAGCTCTTTGTACATAAAATTAAAAAAAAAAAAAATCAAAAAAAATTCATGTGATATTAGGGCACTGTTTATGACAGCAAAAATAGTGCAAATAACCCAAATGTCCAGAAATATGGGACTAGTAACATAGTAACTAGCATAGACTATGTTACAACCACGCGGTGGAATACTATTTAGCTTAAAAAGGAATGAGGAAGATCTTTATAACCAGTACTTTCCAAAGGAACTTTCTGCGATGCTGGAAATATTCTACTCTGTCCAATATGGTAGCCACTAGCCACATGTAGCTATTGAGCACTTGAAATGTGGCTAGTTCAGTCAAGGAATTAAATTTTAATTTTATTAATTTTAGTTTAAATAACCATATGTGGCTAGTAGGCTATCCTATTGGACAGTGCTCCTCAAAACACTGATATCATATGATCTCCAGGATAGATTGTTAAGTGAAAAACAAGAAGCAGGAAGTATACACCAGTGTATAAAGTATGTTACTTTTTGTGAATGAAAGGGAGAGAAATAAAAAATATATTTATATTTGCATGAATTTGCACAAAACCACTGAAAGGATAAAAAAGTAGTTACCTCTTGGGCAAGGGGAACAGGGTAGATGGGGATGGAATGAAAGTGAGATTTCTCAGTGTGTACTTTTCTATATTATTTATATTTTTAAACTATACAAATATATTGTCTGCTCAATAAAATAAACCAAAATAAAATAAAAATTTTAAGATAAAAAAGGAAAAAAATCCACATGAGGAAATACTCAGCACATGAATGTTAAGAATAGATCTCTCTCTTTGGGTGCTCATTGACTTCCTGCTATTAGATAAGACAAGATACATAAATCACCATGTTTCTTTTTTGTCTTAGTTGCCTGGTAGGGCAGAGTACAATTTAGTGCTTAGCTACAGCATCTTCCATTTATCTAGATTTCAAGTATAACCCCCTGCCATGTTCCATCTCTTACCCGGCTTTTGTTAATCTATCCTTTTTTCTGACTTTCATTGTAAGCCCACTCTAATCCTTTCTGAGGCAAAATAGTCAAAAAAGAAGGGAAAGAATAAACACAAAATACCTGATTTAGGAAGACAAGAAAGTGGGCACTCTTACACATTTTTGACAGAAGTTTAAAATGATACAGTCTTTTTTAGAATGTAATTTGGAAGTGTCTGTTAATTTTCTAAATGTACATGGTCTTTGATTCAATAGTTCTTCTAGGAATCTGTCTTACAAAAATACTTGCAGAGGGGGCCGGCCCCGTGGTGTAGTGGTTAACTTCCACATGCTCCACTTTGGTGGCCCAGATTCACAGGTTCAGATCCTGGGGGCAGATCTACACCACTCGTCAGCCATGCTGTGGCTGCGACCCACATACAAAATAGAGGAAGATTGGCACAGATGTTAGCTCAGGGTGAATCTTCCTCAGCAAAAAAAAATTAATAGGGGCCGGCCCAGTGGCGTAGTGGTTAAGTTTGAGTGCTCCACTTCGGCAGCCCAGGGTTCACGGGTTTGGATCCCGGGTGCAGACCTATGCACTGCTTATCAAGCCAGGCTGTAGCAGGTGTCCCACATATAAAGTAGAGGAAGATGGGCAAGGATGTTAGCCCAGGGCCAATCTTCCTCACCAAAAGGACGAGGATTGGCAGTGGATGTTAGCTCAGGGCTAATTTTCCTCACACACGCACACAAAAAATTAATAATAATAATGATATTAAGGTTTAAAAACAAAACCTTGCAGAAGTGTGTAAGATATAAGTTTGAAGGTCATTCATTGTTCATTACAAATAATAATGAAAAATTATAAGCAATCTAAATGTCGATCAATAGGGAAGTGGTTAAGTAAATTATGAGAAAATGTACAATAGCTAAAAAGAGTGAGCTAGACCTGTGTTTACTGACATGTAATAATGGTCAAGTATGACACAATATGTAGAGCAGCAATTTTCAAACCTTTTGGTCTCAGGACTCCTTTATATTCTTGTAAATTAATGAGGATCTCAAAGAGCTTTTGTTATGTAGGTTATGGCCTTTGATATTTACCACATTAGAAATCAAAACTAAGACATTTTATTTTATTTATTAATTTTTTTTGGTGAGGAAGATTGTCCCTGAGCTAATATCTGTGCCAGTCTTCCTCTATTTTATATGTGGGATGCCACCACAGCATGGCTTGACGAGTGGTGTGTAGGTCTGTACCCAGGATCCAAACCTGCAAACCCTGGGCCGCCAAAGTGGAGTGCACAAACTTAACCACTACGCCACCAGGCTGGCCTCAAAACTAAGACATTTTAAAAATGTGCTCGTTAATTTATTTAAAGTAACCACAATAAACTCATTACATGTTTACATGACACATCCTTTTATGGAAATGAACTATATTAAAACATAATTTAGTGAGAAGGCTGGCATTGTCTCACATTTCTGCAAATGTATTTAATATCTGGCTTAATAGAAGATAGCTGGATTCTCATGTCTGCTTCTGCATTCCATCTGTTGTGATATGCTGTTTTGGTTAAAGTACAGGAAGAAAATCCATCCCCATACACATATACAGTTGGAAAAGGGAGGATTATTTCAATAGCCTTTTCAGATCATTGTGCATATTCTTCTTGGATAGTTCAACAAAATTCAACAAGTGGTGGTTTCTCAAAGGTTAGTTGCAATGTGGACTCTCAAACCATACCAATGAACTTTTCCTACTCTGTTACATTAAAATCCATTGGTCTATCTTCTACTTTGAATGATTGGTTTACCCAGGCATGATTTTGTTACATGATGCATTGGTCATTTAAAAATATTGGCTCATTGAGTTACAAAGATCTTTCTAATATTGACACATTTTATTAACAATATCAAAAATCACATTTGTTAATATCACTATCAATCTCATCACTAAATATTTAAGTTTTGGGAAGCTGTCCAGCTCACAATGGCAAATATAAGTCATAGAGCACCCTTTGAGAATTGCTGATGTAGCCTATAAACACTTTTTTGTTAAAAAAAAAAAAAAAAATTTCCGATTTTTGATTGCAAGTTTGATTTCTATCGTTAGTAATAAACACAGTCAGTTTCCCCTGAAGTGATAGGCTCATTTCATTCATTTTTGAGAAAATGTCTGAAAAGTTCCCAAATCTGAACCACCACTTGTTTGCCTGTTATTGTAATTTCAAATAAAAATGATGTTCCGTGAAAAAAACAGTTCAATTCAGTTTGCAAGTCAAACAATTGCACGCGTGCTACTCCTCCAGAGACCATTGTCCTGTGGAATGCAGCTGGAGTGCTGTATGTGTACTTCTCATCTCATTATACAGAATCTTAAAAAGACAGGTATTCCAGGATTGAAATTTAATAAAATTAGTCATCTTTACTGCTTCATCAAGGGCATTTTTAAGGAAACTGGCATTCCTGTTGTTCTGAGTGTGCGGTGGTGAAGGATACAATGACCACTAAGACAGTCTGGTGCCACCATCTTGAGCTAAGGTGCCAGCAGTTTTACCCACTTTTGCTTTTTGTAACATCAGTGCAAATGTCAACACTGTGAAAAAAGCAAACAATGCCGCCCTAGTATTATTATAAAAATAGCTTTGGCTTTGTGGACCCTCTGAAATGGTCTGGGGGACCTTCAGGAATTCATAAGACCACTCTTTGAGAACTGCTGATGTAGTATATAATCCATTTTTCGTTAAAAAAAAAAAAAGGCAAAAGAAACAAGGTACACATCAAAGTGCTAACAGCGGCTACTTCTAGCAGTAGAAAGTGATAAAGTGATGTTTACTTTTCACTTCATACACTTTTCTATTTTTTGAATCCTTTACAATGAGTGTGTATATCTTAAGTAATTAAAAACACTAAAGAAAGAAAAAGGTTAAATTAAATTTAAATTATAAACAACAATTTCAACACACTCAGAGAATGTAAAATGCCCTTAGAACTATTTTCATATTGAAAATATGAAGAGATTAGATACATAAAGCAGGGAGCTTAAATTATTAAAAAACAAAGTAAGACAATACAGAAATTTCACCCTGAGAAACACCTCATTTCCCACAGGGCTAGAGGGAGGAAGTGCTGCTGTGCGTGAAAGCCGAGGCAGCCACCAAACCCAGGGAGCTGAAACCAATGACCCTGCTGATACCTGTAGATGCTGTTTGAAAATAAATCTAAAACACATTCTCTCTAGAAGGCAACAGGATTAGACACGAAGAGTGATTTGACACTTGAGGAAGCTCACAGCTTCCTTCCCAGAGGAAAGAGAAAATCAGGCACAGGACCCAGGGCTACAAAGCAAATATTAAGTTTCTCTTTGGTGCCTTAGGCCTCCCAGCTCGGTGCCCTCCTCCCTCTAGTGTGAGCCCCAGTCACTTCTTGCCTTTGCAGAATCCAGTGCCCTCCTCTACCCCCAACCTAAACCTCTTGGTGTCAAAAACTACGATATCAGTCATCTATGCCCTAGCAGACATGAATCTCCATTACCATGTCCCCCTGCCCCCTCCCATGCATTTGCTTGTTAGGCTGATCTCTGATGGTGAGCTAGAAGGCTGGGTCCTATGTGAGGCAGCTTAGGTGTCATTAGTAACTGGTGGGGAACCCTCTGAAGTGGAAGTCTCTTCCCAGGGCTTCTGAAACCATGCTCCGTGAATGGCTACCTTAAGCAAAGCTTCTCCTTTCTGCTGTGTGACACCAAAGAAGTTACTGCCCCTTTCTGGGCTTTGTAAACCAAGTGGGTTGGACTAGTGACCTCCAAGGTGTCCCCTGCTCTGAGGTTCTGTGACTGAGCCCCTTTAATGTGAGTAGTGCTAACTCAGGAGGCCTTGGGAACCAGCATCTTGTTGTCAGTTCCTGAATTAAAAGACATTCAGAGGAAGCTCCCCACACACTCCCTGCAGTTTGCACCCCTCCCCCTTCTCTTCCTCATGACCTGTGTCTCCAGGGGGAAGATCAAACAAAGAGGTTGCAGAGGGTGGTGGAATGCTGTGTTTGGTTAAGTCTCAGGCTGGATGTGATTACAAAGTTCCTGTGACTGGGGAGACGCCATGGGGAATGTAGTGGGAGGGATTCTGCTCAGGCACACCCCCTGCAGCTCCGGCACACATACACACACACACACACACACAGCCCTCAACACAATTGTGAGTTGCTAAAGTTTGTGCTCCAACCTCCACCCCAACCCCACGTGTGCCCTCCCCCACCTCCTTAAGAGGTCTTATGAGTATTTGTTTTTTCCAGAAGGGCTATTGGCAGACTGAAAAACTTTCACAGATTAAAGGAATAAATAAGTGCCTTTCTGCTGTGGTCGTGTCTCAACGCCTGTCTTCCTGCATACTGTGCATTTCTCAAGGGCAAGAGTCATGGCAGACTCTTCTTTATCTCCACCCCTTTCATCATGCCCGGCACACATTCCATGCCTCACAAAATTTGTTTGATGTACAGATGCATGAATAAATGAATGGAGAAATGAATGTTTCCACTAAGGTTAAAAAAAATATTTTTACAGGTAATGGATTATTCTCCATCAAGTGTCACCATGTCACTCAACATGTCATCTTGTCTCCATTTTCTTCACTATAATTCACAAAAGTCTGGCCCTGGAGGAGTGTTCATGTTAGCTAAGAAGAGCAGAAGAAAGATCCTGGGCTGGGCACTTTTAGCTGCGTGATCTTAAGAAAGTCACTAGCCCTCTTTAGACTTCAGTTTCAACTCAAAAATAGGGTTTAAAAAACCTGCCTTGAGTCTATAGGGAAGCTATGAGAGTCCAGGCGAGTGAACACGATTTATAAATTGTAAAGTGCATTGCAGCCATTATGACTTAAAACAATTATATTATTAATATTAGATGAGCCATCTAAGGTCCAGATTGATCAAGTGATTTGTTCAGGGTCACCCAGTGAGTTAATGACAGACATTGACACCCAGGCTGCTTGACAGTGCACCTCCACTCCTCACTTGGTGCGTGACTTCCCCACCCCGTTGAAGACTCACAGCAACATAAGAGGAGGGAGTGATGTATCTTCATCATTCACCAGCCCCTTAGAACATTCTGGAACTGTTTATAGGGAGATGGCTGTCTGGCTGGGATGAAGCCAGGGTCACAGACTCAGGCTGTGCCCATCAGATAGCTTTGCTGCCTCCTGGGCATGCCGCACCTGCAGACGTCCTGGGCTGGTGATGAGGGAGTGGGGATGACAGTGTAGACATCCCTCCAGCAGACACAGTCAGTGTCCCACCCCTATCCCCATGGCCCACCCTGGAGGTCACCTACAGCTGTGGTGGACAGTTCCTGCATTCACAGGCTTTCTATCTCAAAGCTGGCTAGCAGCAGGAACATGGGCAGGCCGAAAGTAGAAAATCAGCAGCCCCAGATGTAAACCTTGCCCAGTGAGGAACAGGTGTTGATGGATAAAGCTCTCTGGCCCCTCAGAGGGTCCCCGCGGACTGCGCCCCAGTTGCCCAGGGGAATAACCTGCTCATCAGTACCCTTAATAAAGGGGTGACTTTCCTGCCTTCCCTGTCTCACTGCTCCACTCCCTCACCTTGACTTCATGGGATCGTCTCCCAAATAAGTAACTACCACCAAACCCTTGTCTTAGGGTCTGCTTTAGGGAGATCCAAGTGAGGACCACCGCCTCTGTGCTCCCCATGTGGAGAAATAGCTAGGAGGGCAGAGCATCTTATCCGTACACCCATTCGACAAATCCAGTCCCTGGGCAAACTTCCTCTGCGCTTCTTCTCTGCAAAGGCTACCGTGTTAGGCAATGGGGACGCCGAGATGTAGCCCCAGCTGGTGAGGTGACAGGTGGCGGCATGAGAGGCTTAGCCGCCACCTGTGCAGTTGGTTTGCCTCGATTCCCTGTCAAAGCAGCTCTTTGAGAGGCAAGGCCGGGTCAAGGCAAGACCACCTGAGAAACAAGACAACAGCCTCCAGGGCCTGCTTGGTCTGTTCATTCTTTCATTCATCACAAAACTTTTGAGAGCAGACTATAGGCAAAGCCTTGTGCTGGATGCGAATATACAGCTCCTCCCTCCCTGGGGCATTCCATCAGCTCAGGCTCTGCCAGGCCGTGGGTTCTTGGACAAGCTCCTTCACCTTTCTAGGATGAACTACACCATCCCTAAGGGCCTTTCCATGCCAGAGCATCCACACCTCTAAGTGGAAGGCCCCAGCCCTCCAGCAGCAGAAACTCAAGTGGTTCCTCAAGGGCCTGAATATTCCCCGGTGGGACTCTCCGCAGGGCGTGAAAGTGGTCAATGTTACAGTGCACAAGGGAATTTCTTCCCTTAAGAGAAACATATAATGGAAAAGAAGTTTTAAAAAATTTTAAATTTGGCAATAAACTAGCCAACTCTGGCTCCTCCATGTAGAAGATACTACCATCCTGGATCCCCAGCTGCCAGGATCTCATGCTCAGGGTCAGAGCGTTCAGGGCCTGGCTACAAGGGACGTCTGCCCCGGCAGCCTGAGCACAGTATTATCAGTGCCTGCTGCACAGAACATCCCAGGAAAGCTGAGGGTGGGAGACAACATTCTTGCCACGTCAGGGACCTCGGCAAGGAAAAGTCACTACCGTGGACTCCAACCCAGGAGTCTCGAGGAAGGTTGTCTTGTGTGTCTTGCTGGGCTCCCAGGTCAGTGGTGTCAGGGGACAGGCAGGAGCACCTGCAGGGTGGACGCTTCAGGTCAGGATGAGGTCATGAGAGCAAGTGGCTGGGCAGCAGGTTTGGCCAGGGCCAGGCTGCCAAGCCCGTCCACAGCCCCTTCGCCATCAGCCTCTCTGTAATTGGTAACATTCTGTGGGACACTTGATCAGATGTCATGGGAGGTGTAGCAGCTGCCGTTCTTCTTTGTAAAGACACTAGGAACAGAGTTGGTTTTGAACCCAACTGTGGCCTCCAGAGTCTGTGACTTGCTGGTGGTAGTGGGCTTCTCTGCCTCTGTGCCCCCTGCCCTGTCCCTCTTGTCTACACAGTGAGTAGGAGAGGGGAGTCTCAAATCCAGCTCTGTTTGTCCTCAAAGCCCACAATCTTGACCTCTACAGTACAGGGTCATTGGGGGAAATTGTCTTCAGACCCCCTCCTCCTCTCTCTGCTTCTCTTCAGCAGCCCTAGCCCCTGGTGGCCAGGGCCCTCTTGGTAAGCAGAGGCCTTCCCAATGGGAGGAAGGCAGCAGACAATAAACCCATTCAAACTGAAGTTTTGTGGAGTTAGTGTATTCCTCATTCAGGCCATGAGTGCAATCTCAAAAGGGAAGATAGAACAAGAATGATGTTTAAGAAAAATGGCCTAATTAGCTTTGTGACTTGGGTTACTTACTCAACCTAACTGAGCCCCCATATCCTAATCTATACCCTGGGAATAATACCACCTTCACCTTGTGGTTGTAATGATTAAATGTGGAAAATGCCCAGAACATAATAGGAATCCATATATTTAGAATCTCGGGTATGCCAAAAGAGAGATTTGGGCTTTCTTTACTGATTTCCTTGTCCATCATGAGACCCACCACACTGAGTTTAAGATTCCTGTGTTTACCAATGGAGGAGGGGGCTGTTTTTCTTTGGTGAATGGTTTTTCACAGGTTGCCCATGATAGTAATGGTAATGAGAGTCTGTGAAAGATGTCAGGATAACAGGGCTCTGAGAGGCCCCCACTTCTGGCCCAACCCTAAAAGGAATCTGCAGGTATACGGAGGAAGGGACCTGGATTAGAACAGTCTGTGTAGTTTAATTAAAGCTCCCCACACCATTGCTCTGTGTTTCTCTAAATTTCCACCAAAGAACCCTTTATAGTTGCAGAGAAGAATGTATACTGCCAAAAGGTTTAGATATGCATGTGGAGTTGGCTTTCTGCCAGTAGGAAATTTCTTAGAACACACTTGTGTTCTCATAAAAATTCCTGCAGATTCTTATATTCTATGCCAAAATATATATGTATTTAATTAAAAAAAAAAAAACCATGTCTCCCCACCACCATAAAATCTTCAAATTGGCACTTACAGAAGGCACAGTGTGTTCAGCCTGTGGTTTTAGGCTCTGCCTGTATCTGCCACAGGTCCCCTTCCATGGCTGTGTAATCCCAATTTGACAGCATGGCTCAGGAACCGAGATATGAATCTGACTGACCACACCATCTGTCTTAGCCCCTGACACCCAACCTGGCCTGCCCAACCGCTGCCCACACCACATCCACAGCATAAATAGGACACGACCAGAGTTAGTAAGACCACACATGCGCGCACACACACACACACAAACTGAAAAGCCTGAACCATTGTTTGGGGAGGAAATGGGGCTTGAGAGATCTAGGTGGCATGGGTGCCATATTAGTCAGGGGTCTTAGGTGGTAAGCAACAGAAATTGACTCTGGGTAACTTACTCAGAAAGTACTTTATTGGAAGCTGTGAGGCAACAGAGAACTGAAGGAAAAGCTGCAGCCCAGGTTCCAGAAGAAGAAGGAGGGCAGTTCCAGGAGTCTAGGAAGCAGACACCAGAGGGTATCACCAGAACAAGGTTGAATTGGCCTCAAATGTTTTCTGTTTTTGTATCATGTGCTCAAGATTCAACTTCCTAGGAAAAGTATCTGATTGGCCTAACTGGGGCGACATGGCCCATCCCCTGGCCAGGGACAGTGGGGTCCCCTGATGGGTAGCCTCACCAAGACTGGATCAAATGAAAGAGGGGTCAATCACTAAGGCAAAATTGTAGTGCTGTCACCAGAAAAGTGGGCGGGAGCAATTCAAAGCTATTCACGACGGATCCTACGACTTGTCTCCATAGCCAGCCTGGCCCTCCCCAAGGGACTCACAAGCCATCACCAGATCACCAGCCTCACCAGCGCTGCTGAGTGTTCCTTTCTCAGGACACACAGCCTTTCACTCTGAGCTTCTAATAAGGTCCAGCATAAAGTGCAAAGGCCCCAGGGGAAAGAAAGCCCATCTGGAGAGACCTCTATCCTCAGCAGGTTGACCCACAATCAGAACCAGAACCATTCAAGGGAATGGGTTTCAGTGAGAGAGGGGAGGGGACATGCCCACAAAGGGAGCACCCAGACAGAGAGGCCTGGGTTCCTGCAGGCAATCTGACCCCTTTCACAATTTGGCCAAAGGCAGGTGCTGGCCTAGAGGTCTTCACTCTGAAAAGTCTCAAGGCAGGCCTGGCTTAGCAGCCAGTCTTTTTTCCACAATGCCAAAAAAAAAAAAAAGAGAGATATAAACAAGCAAAAAAACTCACAACAGCAACAGCTAGACATGCAATACACACATCCCACGTGTTATAAAACACTCAAGTAGTTCAGAACTACGTAGAGTAAAAAATTAGAGTCTGTGAAATGACTCTCTTTCATTCCCCCGAATCCCCCAAACATGTGCTCGGTTTTATGGACTCTCCAGGTACCTGCTTCCCCTTCTCTATTGACAGTGAGAGGAGTCCCTCGAGTGAAGGGACAGAGGAGACAGGGCAAGGAGATTCCAACCGCTGTTCCAGATCTGAAGCCGGCACTGAGGAGAAAGCAGGGCCGTCTCAGACACACGCCTGTGTACACCAGGCAAGTAAGGAAGTGGTGACAAAAAAGGGAGGGAGAAGGAGGGAGAGAGAGAGAGGAGGGAAGGAAAGAAAGAAAATTCAAGGTCCCATTTATTCCCCCATCTTCCTCCCTCCCAGAGGTGACAACCGTCACCAGCGGTTCCTCACTCATTTACTTATATTTGGCAGCTATCAGATGCGAAATAACTGAGTGTTATTTTCCTGTAGGCGTTTTATGAAAGGACAAGAGACTCATTTTGCTCCTCCTCCTCTCACGAAGGCAAGTCCGCTCGGTGCCTGGAGGCCCAGGGCTTCCCTGCGGTCCTCTCTATAGAAAGGACACTTGCCAGGGCAGGAGCTCTGTGTCCTTTTTTCTTCCTTCTCCAGCACACGGAGCAGAGCTTGGGATAGGGTAAGCGCTCGGTAAATATTTTTGACTGAATGGGATTTCTTCTCCCTCCTCAGATGTCAAGGAGATTTCTATTTAACAACACCCCTCCTTCTGATTTGACCAAGTTTGAGGGGGTTACTGTTCTTTCCAACAATGATCCCCAGCTGGAGCCCATGCTCTTGGTTGTGTACCCTGAGACAGGGGAGCACATTATGGAGCTGGAAAAATAGGGCTAACCATGTTAGGTTTGGAGTCCGAGGACCTGCATTTGTGTTCCCGCTCAGCCACTAGCTGTGGGGACGTGGAGAGATGCAGTGGGTGCTATGGTGTGTCACCCAGAGCCGAGCAGCCAGTCCCCCAGCAGCGGGAAATGTTGAAGGCTGAGGGCTCTCAGCTGAGCCCCCTGGGGGAGTTGCCCTTGGCCAAAAGGACCACCTCACTCAAGGTGACCTCCTCTTCCTGGGACAGGCCACGCCTTGCCTCCACATAACAATATAAAGGCTTGGCTCCCTCTTGCCAGCAGGGGACAACTCTGCAGAGCCATCCCAACTCTAGGGCAACCTGAGGGATTGTCTGAGGCCCAACCTCCCTCCCTGCCCAGTCCTGCCTTCTCCACTCCCCCTGGGTTGCTGATCCTGAGAACACTTCCCAACACACTTCCTGCAGGCCAATCTGTCTCAGATCCTGCTTCCCTCTGAACCCAATATGCAGCAAGAGGTCACCTAATCTCTCTGTTCCCAGGCTCCTCGGCTATACAACACAGGTATTGAAGAATACAGGCTTTGAAGTCAGACAGAACTAAATTTTAATCCTAGATACACCACTTGCAGCTCTGTGTTTTTGGACAATTTATTTAACCTCTCTGAGACTTAGTTGCCTCATCTGTAAAATGGGGTAGAGTGCCCTGTGTCACATCCCCTCAATCTACCTGTGATATCAACCACAGCTATGCGGGACAGTTTCACACGAACTCAGACTCACCTGTGCTGGCGATGTCCCACCATGTGTTCTTTACATTCTTAACTTTGGAGAGGATGTCCCCAGGCCACTGGACCTCTACACGCTTCCCTGATGTGTCTGGGCCCTGAATCTGGGTAGGATTTATTTCCCACCCTCTAGAGTGAAAGCATCATACTTGTCATTTCTTGCTCATTTGGTCTCATTAACATGATGTCATTGATATGGTGCCCTAATGCGATGTTCTGTGGAATGTCCAGATGGTCTAGGTCCCTTCGGACTAGGTTATGATAGAAGGCCGGAGAGTTAACATAGCCCTGATGCAAATGTGCCCTGTGGTCTGCTCCATGTGAATGTGAACTGCTTTTAATTCCACTCTCTGATAGGGTAGAAAAGAAGGCGCTAAACAGATCAGTGGTCATGCACCATGTCTCAGAGGCCGTGTTGATCTGCTCCAGCTGAGATGCTGTACTCAGCACCACAGCAACGACTGGAGCTACTACTTGGTTAAGCTTATGGTATTTGCTCTCATCAGCCATTTCACCCAGTTTTTGTAGGGGCCAAACTGGTGAATTAAATGGGAACATGACAGAGACCACCATCCCTGCATTCTTTCATCTTTGAGGGTGGCATCAATTCCTGCCATTCCCCCTGGGATACAGTCTTGTGTTTGATTTGCTATCTTGGCCCGGGAGAGGGAGCAGTTTCAGAGACTTCAGCTGGCCTTCCTTACTACACTAGCTCATATTCCGCAGGTCAAGGAACCAATGCTGGGGTTCTATCAACTACCAGGTATGGCTGTTCCAATTACATGCACAGGCACAGGGATAGAACCCTGGGGGACCCGTGGACCCAGTGAACTCACTGCGAGCTGGAGCAAGGCGAGGGCTCCGTTATTACCTGGCTCCCATCTTCCCTCACTCTAATTGGGGGGTGCATAATGGCACTTTGGGTCACCAGATATCAATGTTAGTTCAGACCCTGTGGCCAACAATTCTTCAAAGTCCTTGCTTTTCCCCCTTTCTCACGCTCAGTTACACAAGTAAATGGCCATGGATTCTTTTTGAAAAGGGCTGGGGAAATACTACTGAATACATTTGCTGTGATGTTGCAGGTCCCTTAGTCAGCGGCTCAGGTCCAGAAACAGGGTAAGGAATCATGCCATTTTACTGGGGGCGGCTGCCTTCAACCTCCTGATCATCCATCCTTGATTTATTTTGATTGTCTAGATTAAGCAATGCACTGTTGGCCTCCCATCTGTCTTGCCTCTAGGAACACTGTGTTCTATTAACCATCTCCACAGCCCTCTGTGGGTCAGGCCCTCCTGACTTCCACTCCAATTTTGCTGCTCATTGCAATTGTTGCACCCACCCGGGTTCTAAAGGTTAAGCACCGCCACCTGACCTCTACTATTTTGAGATTCTATAATCCGCCAGTGGGTATCAGGGAGCCCAGTTCTGTAATGGCATCTCCAACTGTCAGTAAAGCTGGTGCCCCCACCACCAGCTCATTCCTTCTTGCTTTGATAAATAGACTGTTCTCCAGGGTGCCCACAGAGAAGAGTTGGCTGGTGGGTTTCTGGCTTCATGTACTACAAACGTTTTAGCATGCCCACTTCTCTGAGCCTTTTGATCTCTTCCTCCACTGTCTGCTACGGCAGTTCTAACATCTCTACTTCACTTCGGGTGGACCATTGCTTTTCCTAAGCTTCTAAAATCCATCTTTAAAGTGTGTTAGCACCTTGCCAGGGTGTTAAATCCCTCATGGGAGAGTACTTCCATATCAACACCTGCTCTTATCCAACTTCACCTTCCTCTTCTCTTGATCTGGCCTCCTCAGGATTCAGTTCTGTGCACACTTCCTGCCTGAATGGATTAGCCAGTTCCTGTAGATCCTTCAGCGTATGGTCCCTCTCGTCCCTCAGCAGGCCTTGCACAGTTGGGATTTAACTCTTGTTGTCCATCAGATAGTCAGAAAGGAGGTGAAGGTAGGTTCTGAGGGGTACATGCATGTGATCTTCCAACAAGGGGGAACACTATTTGTCAAGAAGTGGGTCACTTCTGCAGGCCCAGTGGGCTCAGAAGCATCTGAGAGTTCAAGGTTCTCAACTGCATTTACTCATATGTCCCCAGTATGAGGCCTGTCTGGACTAAGAATTCCACCTTCTCTGGAGCTCTGCTACTCTTACCATTGAGTCCTAAGCCTGGTCCTCCCTCTGCAGCAGGGATTCCCTTAAATGTTGCCCGGGAGGCCCTCTGGCTTTTGCCTTTTGCCTTGGTGACTTTGCACTTTGAGACTGTCATTACCCCTCTTCAGCACATCAATGGGCTCACCAACAGTCATTCATTCCCATAGTCCTTATATTCACTACTTCCCTCAATTGCCAGAGACACTGCACCAGCCGGTGTGACCCCTTCCACCCATACCCCACCCCGGTTAACCAGCAGTGAGTTTTAACAATTGTGAAGTGACAGCATGCCAGGGACTAACCTTACTTCTACACCAGGGATGGGGGCTTCACTGATAGCTGGCTGGCAAATGATCCCTCTCCAGATTCCTACTTTGGCTTCCTGGACCACTTCTGGCACCAACTGTCTTGGTTTGGGTTCCCGGAAAGCAGACTCGGAGATGGAGAATTGTCTGCAGATGGTTTATCAGGCAGTGCTCTTAGGAGATACACCTGTAAGTAAGTGAGAGGACAGGATTGGGAAGAGGGACAAGCTGATCCCCAACGTGGTTGCACCCGAAACCTCAGCTGATCCTATAGGAAGCGCTGAGCTAGGAGGGCCCTTCAGAGAGTCCCAAATTGAGGCAAGGATGCCAGGCCTTTACATTCCTGCATCAGAGTCATTGGCTGCAGACTGTTCTTGGGGTCTGGGCCTCGCCTTGGTGGAGGCAGCAACTTGTGACTGAGGGCAATTCCCAGCGAGGGAAGGAGCTGTGAGACATCAGTACCAGTATTCCCAACAACTGGGAATGGGTGTGTAGGCCTTAAAGGGAGATCCAGGAGGAACACTGCTATATCCACTATAGTACCCATCTCATCAAGCTCTCGTGAGAAGTAAGATAAAACTCTAAGAGCTTAGCGATATGCCAGGCACATAATGTTTTTTTTAAAAGGTACCTATTATTTTTGTCATTTATAATACTTATGGTTATGATTTGTGTAATAATATTAAGCTAAACCATAAAATTGTTGACATTTAATCACATTTGACCTATAAATATGGAGATTTCATATGTTTTATCCTGGTAATTAATAAGAATAATTATTCTAATACCTGTTCTACATATCTTATAGGATTATTGGAGGATCAAGTAGAGATGAGCATATGTAAAAATGCTTTGTGAACTAAGTTCTGTTAAACTGTCGACACACTAGATTATTGGTATTATCTGTATTTATTACTACAACATCTAATAGAATGGTTATGTTCAGGCTTCCCCAGCCAACAATAATAAACTGTCTTATCTCCATTAAATACTCAAATTACATTTTCCTTTGAACGCTGCTGGCCCACACGGGCACTCGGCCCCTGCAGAGTGTCCCAGGCTATTTTGGAGAGCCCCTCCTGCTGGGCTGCACCAGCCCCAGAGCTTGCCCTTTGTGTTCTTCCCCTCCAGCTTCCTCAGTAGCTCCCCACGCCCTCTGTGACACCCCCCCTGCTGGACGTGGCCATCCTCTGTGGGCGGCTGCCACCACTGAGTCCACCACTCTGGCGTCGTCTTAGCCACTCAGACCCAAACACGACGGCGGCCCTGTTCTCAAAGCATCATACTTAACAGAAACCAGGCACAGCTTCTAGCAGGAGCTGACAAAATTTGGGGACCATGGAAGAAGAGTAAAACACAGTCATACTCACAACCTTGATCCGTGTGGTTTTTCTCAGGGCCCACAGATCCCAGGCTGGTACCCAGGTAATCTCACAGGGCACCTACCTGTCCAGCCCCAGCTTGCTCCACCTGGCAGGACCCAGCTCAGTCCACCTCTGGGGTTGCTTGGAGCGCGTCTTCCCTCATAGGGTAGACTCAACTTTCGTAAAACAGAAAGAAAGAGAAAGAGAGCACCAACTTCCCTGTCATCCCAAAGGCCCACATCCTAAGTCCTCAATTTCTGTCCCAGGACAGTCTTCCTCCCAGGATGACTGGCAGGGGGAGCTTTCCTGTGGTGGAATTTACCCCCCTCCTAAGGCCATGGTCTTGCTCTTTGAGAACAACAGGACAATTACAGAAACACAGAAGGGCCCCAGATCAGTCCAGTCCAGGATACTGTGTATATATTATGTGTGTCCAGCCCAGCCTGGTCCAGGCCCTTTTCACAGTTTCTTTTCCAGGTGACAATCATGTCTGAATGTGCTTTCTGCAGTCCTCTGGATAGGGGTTTCAAAAATCTTCCAAAACATCCGTTCAAAGCGCCCACAGTTCCATACAGAACAAGCAACAGTTCATCACCCAGTGCACTCCTGATTAAAACGGAACCAAGAAACCTTTCTCCACCCTCCACACATCCAAAAGAGCACAGTATTAGCTGAGTGCCAGCTACATGCACCGTATACACAAGACCCCTGCTCTCATGAGCTTCCCAGCCAGTGGGGGTAAAAGACATTAGCTCATCAACCTATCAGAGGAGCCCTGGTGAAAGGGACAAGGCCTGTCCACATGATGGAAGGCTGGAACTAACTGAGCATGCTTTCCATTATGTACTGCTGGAGAACTGTGGTCGGCAGCTTCTGAAATAGCTCCCGGTGATCCCGCCTCCTGGTATTCAAACCCTTGTGTAATCCCCTCCCTGTGTGTGTGCACGCCTGTGGTGGCTGGGCTGGGGGAGGGGGGGCAGCTGGAACAAACGCTGTCTTCTAACAACTAGACAACAGCAAAAGTGATGGATGTCACCTCCGAGATTAGGCTCTAAAAGCCTGGACTTCCAACTTGCTTGCGCTCTCTTCCTTCTCATTACATTCACTTTGATGCTGTAAGCTGCCGTGTTGGAGATGCTCGTGTGGTCAGGACTGAAAAGGAACTAAGCCACTGGGTCCAAAAGCTCCCAAGGAACTGAATCCTGCCAACGACTTTGTGAGTGAGCTTCGCATCCGATCCCAGCCCAGCCTTGAGATGCCTGCAAACGCCGCCGACGCCTTGATGATGGCCTGAGAGGCCCTGAGCAGAGGACCAGTCAGGCCGTGCCCAGGTTCCTGGCCTACAGAAACTGAGATTTAAATCTTGTTGTAAGCCACCAAGTTTTGGGGTAATTTGTTATGCAGCAATAGATAATTAAGACAGGAATAATCTTCAAGATGTATTCTTAAGTAGAAAAATTAAGGTACAGAAGAATGTGTATGTTATTATTTGCATAAAAAGGGGAAAACATATCTATATTTCCATATGTGTGTGTGTCATCAATATATATGCATCCATATATATATTTGCTCTATATGCATATAATACATTAAATTTGTAATTTGGATTGCTTCCAGGGAGAGGACCTGGTGGTTGAAGGAGGGAGAAGTTTTGCTGTATACCTTATATATCTTTATTTTGTATCATGTGAAACTGTTAATGATTCAAAATAAGCACAATATACTTTAAAAACAATAAAAAAGACTAAGTCACTAAACCACCCAGGGAAAAGAAAATGAAGATAAATTTTTTTAGAAAGCAATTAATTAAGCCCCAAACTGAGGAGCTATTATTGATTTGTCCCTGCCTCTTATTCCCCACAGCCAAGTGCTGTCAACGCTACTTTCAGAATATCTCAGGTCTGTCCCAGTTCTCTGTCTCTGTCTTCACTCCTACCACCCTGGACCAAGCCACAGGCATCTTTTGCCTGAACTATTGCAATAGCTTCCTGACCATTATCCCCACTTCTAGCCTTATCTCCTTTCCTGACTATGTTCCACCCAGCCACCAGAGGGATCTTTAAAAATTAAAAAGTGGATCGTCTCGCTCCCCTTCTTCAAACTGGAGTTTTTAGGCCAAATTTTCACTTTCTCTTTTACCATATTTGGTATAGGAGATAGCTTCCAATTTTAGAAATACTCCTGGAAAAACAAAGGGAGAAAGGAACTAATATGTATTAGGTGCTTGTGTAAAGCAGACTTTACATATATTATGCTGTTTACTCTTCATAACAGCCCTCTGGTGTGGGCACAATTACTGTCCCCATTTTCCAGATGAGGAGAGTTGAGGTCAAGGAGGCTGCAATATACGTCCATGGGAATTGTCTGCTCAGCATCCCCCTCTCCTGGGAATTACCTCCCCTTAGCTCCACCCACTGGCTTATTGTAGGAGCTGCCATCATCCGCAATTACTCTGCCTCTTGGCCACAGCTGATTGGTTCAGGGGCAGGCATCTGACTCTATCTGGGCAGCAGAGCACCCCCTTCCCCAACTGCGAACAGCTGCAGAGAGACCCAGAGACCCAGAACAGCAAGGGGGGCCTTTGACGACCATCACTCTCAGCTGTGAAAATGCTGAACTGTGATGGTCAAAATTCCCTGGATTTGGACCAGGGAAACTGGCCACTCCTCCCCTTCTGCCCTGAAATCAAGTTTGTCACTTTCTCTGCACCTCAATATCCATGTTTGGACAATAACAGGGTGGGGACCAGTGGGGTGGTTCGGATTGGAGATGATCTCCAAGGACCCTAACTTGCTGTGTGACCTTGGGAACTCTGTTTCCCTGCTCTGGGCCTCAGTTTCCTCAACTGTAAAATGAAAGTTGGAGAGCAGTAGGAGGTGGGGAATGGATGAGATGATCTCTAGAAGGACTTTCCAGTTCAACAAATCATGGGGCCATCACGTCAGAGGCAAAAGGAGAGACGTCTTTTCCCCTAAGTGTTTGGCTGAGCCCCTCTTCGCCTCTTTAGCGAGAGGATGGTAGACTTTCTAATCCAGGACTCCTGACTCACAAGGGGCCCATCTAACCCAGAACAAATGAACTACAGAGACGAAAACCATCTGTGGTGTGGTGGAGACCCTGCCAGGGGCCCCTTAGCAGCCTGCCTCTTGCCAAGACCCAAGACCCCGCCCCCAGCTTCTCCCCCCAGATTTGATTAAATGTTACATTTCCCATCATGCTCTTGGGCCGGAGGTTACTAGCTGTTCTTAAGAGTTCTTTATACAACTCCACTTGGGCTCCAGCCACCAAATTCTTCCTGCTCATGCATTACTTAGATTAGCTAAGGATGTTGGCATTTAGAGCCAAACTCCAGCATTTATCTCAGAAGGCGGCCTCGTGACTGCCACGGCTGTTATTTCAATGCAGCACTCCTCTGCAGGGACTGTTCTTTGTAATGTGAGGTGCTATATAGGCTTGCACTGTATCCATAATGCTGTATGTTGTTACAATTAGTTGGCTAGGAGTACATCCCACCTTGCCCTCTTGCATGCAGCAGCAGACTCCAACCACTTCTGTTCCCTCGCTCCTCTTTAGATGACCCCACTCTGCCTCTCAGCTGAGATAGAGCACGTCTAGTGCCCTCCACTGCCCAGGATGCCAAGGGGCCCTCACCTTTGTATGACATTTGACAATTCATGACATGTTCACTTACACTCCTCATACTTCTGTAGTTGCCATTTTACAGACGAGGAAACTAGGTCTCACAGAGGAAATCTTCGTCAGCTGTAATGCAAAGCACAAAATGTTAATTATTTTCACTAAATTTCATTTCATTAATTAACATATAATGTTAATTTCCTTAATTATTTTCATTTTCATGTTCAAATTTCTTAACTTTGAGGCTAGGGCTTTTTCCACTGTACCACAACTGCCTGTTGTTTATTAAAAGGAAACCAACTTTGAGAAATGGATGCCCCATCCAAGAGGGTCCATACCAGATGTTAGGGCAAGGCTCAGCTGCTATAACAAAGAGATCCAATAAAACTATGGCTTAGGGAGCAAAAGAGTTTATTTTTCTCTCACATAATAGTCCATGATGGCTGGCAGCTCTGCTGCACACAGTCTGTCAAGACCCGGGTTCTTTCCAAGTTGTTGCTCTGCCATCTCCTGAGCCCATTTATGATATAAGTGATTGCAGCCACATCTGGGTTGCAGCTGGTGGGAAGGGAAAAAAGGAAGAGATATGTCCATGATCTTAAGGCCTGAGCCCCCAAATGCCACATATCATTACCACTCACATTCCACTGGAGGGAATTTGGTCACATGGCCACCGTTAACTGCAAGAGTGGCTGGGAAATATAATCTAGCTATGTGTCCAGGAAGGAAGGGAGACGGATTTGGCTGCATAACTAGCAGAATGTCTCACACAAAGCTTTGAAAATCTCCAACTATTCTCCTTGATCCCCTCCCAAGAAAATAACTCTCTCTCTCTCTTTCTCATTAGCCTCTCCTTGTACCTGAAAACCAACAATTTAAGGGCCACCTTTGGGTTTTGGAGGCCTTTTGGTCTTCTAGTGATCATTATTTAATTATTTTTTCATTCTTTCAATTACCATCCATCCTTTATACTGAGCACCTAATAGCATCATCTTTAATCCTCAAAATACCCCATTAAGAGAGTGTCATTATCCATCTTTTATAAGTGAGGAAATTGAGACTCTGGGAAATTAAGTGTCTGATCCAAGGTAGAGTCAGAGTTTGGACGTGGTTTTGTCTGACTCCAAACACCAACCTCTTCCTGCCACACCCTAGTGATCCGAGGCTGATGTATTTCCTTTGTCACTATAGCTTTTCTTCTTATCCAGAAGCACCTTCTGAAGACTGGTGCTGGAGACCACAGGAGACCACAGGTGAGGGTCTGAGGCCTCTTTCTAGACCACCTGCATTGCTGCGGGAAGAGTGTGGGGCCTCAGGATAGTAGCATATTGGGAGCATCTTTTATTTCAGGACTGTGCTACAGCTGCCATCCAGAAACTCTGCAGGGCTGTGACCCAGACTCTTCACATTTAAAAACAATTCTTAACAAAATCAAAGTGCATGTTTTGGTTCCAGATAATTGTTTTATAGAAAAGGCGAATCTAATAAGAAAAACGTTTTTCAGTAACCCTTGGAAAAGCCCACTTCTGTTATAACCCATGGACCAACATGACTTTCAGCCCACGTCCATTGTGTTTTGGACAATCTTGTAATTAGCTTCTGGGGTGTTGCTACTGGGCCCAATGGGGAGGAGGAGGAGCCATGTGTTTAATGTCTTCATGTGACAAACTTATTCTCTGCCTACATCAGTCAGCACAGGCAGAGAGTCCCCAATTCCAGACCAGAGGGAACTACAGAGTTATCTAGAATGAGACTCATGCAGGGCTGCCCCTTTGTTCTCACTGTATACCCACCCCCCCCCCGCCGCCCCACGCCTCATTCATTCTCAAGTCACCACTGTAACTCTGGGCTGCCTCTGAGGCCTCAACATTTTTCTTTCAACTGAACTGACATCTTTTTCCTGAAAACATTCATCTGCTGGCCCTCATGTTCCTTCTTGCATCATCTAAAGCAAATCTAATTCCTCTCCCATGTGACAGCTCTGTACATATCTAAAGATACAGTCCTGTCTCCCAGAGGCTTCTCTTCCTTGGAGTGAACATCCCAGGTCCTTTAACCTTTTCCTAGATAACAGCTCTGAGTTTCCACAAGCAGCTTCTCTCTATCCACTTTCCATTTTGTCCATCTTGCTTATAGTAGTCAGGAATCTTTTGGTAGCAGGTGATAGAAATCCAATTCAAATCAAAGTAAGATTAATAAACAAATAAGGGGGGAGGGGTTGAGAATTTTTGGGCTCACAAAGCTGAAAATTCCAGAAAATGGATCTTTGCCTTCAGGCATGGCTGGATCCAGGAGCTCAAACGTTATTAGGACTCAGTTTCATTTTGTTCATTTTTAAACTCTGCTTTCTTATGTCTCAAATATAAGCTTTTAATGCAGTCAATCATCATAACTCTAGGCTAACATTATCCTAGTTTTGCTGACTCAGTGGAATGGCTGCATTTCTTTCCCCATGGTTGCAACAAAAGTCCCAGCCTTCTTTTATTGGCATGCCTGGGTGGCTTGTGTTTCCTTGAAGCCAGAGGATAAGCTGGATCCCTCAGAACCACATAGACTGAGAGAGGGGAAGGAAGACTCCCCAAAGGAAAATCTCATTGCTATTATCAGAAAAAGATGAGTACATATTGGGCAGAAAAAAAACAAGGGAAACAGATTTCCACTCCATCACTCTTACCCTCTCAGCTGTGTGGTTTCACTGTCTTATCTTTCTATCCCCCAGAGTGCTCAGCACAGTGGGAGCTAAAAATTCCTTGCTGAATGGACAAGTCCAGCTCAGAGAAGAAGGCCAGCTCTGTACAAAAAGAGGAAGTTACCCCAACAAGAGGCAAGTTACTCAACAAATATTTATTGAATCTTACTCTGTGCCCAGGCACTGCTTTACATGAATGACAAAACAGACAAAGCTCTTGTCCCCAAGGACCTTCCCTTCTAGTGGGGGGTGGGAGGGAAGACAATAACGATAATAAGCAAATGAACAAATAAATATATTAAATGGCAGGTGATATGAAATTCTAACACAGGCAACAAGAAGGATGAACCTTGAAGATATTATGCTAAGTGAGATAAGCCAGACACAAATGGACGAATATGGTATGATTCCATTTATACAGGCAAGGCACCTAGCGTAGCCAAATTCTTAAGAGACAGAAAATAGAATGGTGGTTGCCAGGGCCTGTGGGAGGGGGGATGGAGAGCTAGTGTTTAATGGGTACAGAGTTTCAGTTGGGGAAGATGAAAAAGTTCTGGAGATGAATGGTGGTGATGGTTGCACAACAATGTGGATGTACTTAATGCCACTGAACTGTACACTTTAAAATGGTTAAAATGGTAAATTTCACGTTATGCACATTTTACCACACACACACAAAGGCAGGTGGTCATAGATGCTATGAAGAAACAAAAGCAGAGGAAGGGGAATAAGAAATGCCGTGGAGAAGAGGGGAAATGTTATTTTAGACAAATGGTCAGGAAGGGTCTTTCTGAAGGGCTGACACTGAAGCAGAGTCCTGAATGAGGCACAGGGGTGGCCCGTTGACTATGGGGGCACGGGGAGAATGTGCCAGGCAGAGGCAACAGTACATGCAATGGCCCTGTGGCATCAGTGGTGGGCTTGGTAAGAACAGTGAGGAGGCTGGTGTGGCTGGAGCCCTGAGAACCGGGGAGAGCAGCGGGAGCCGAGGTCCAGGGGCAGCTGGGACCAGACCTCGCAGGGCCTTGAAGGCCATGGTAAGAGCTCTGGGTTTTACTTTAAGGAGTTGGGAAGTCATGGAAAGGCTTAAATAGCATAATATTACTTCCCCCCTCCCTTTTGTTTTTAACTTCAACATATGGAAAAGTAGGGAAAGTAGGATAATGCATACCTACCACCTGGATTTAACAATTATTAACTTTTTGCCATGTTTGCTTCATCTTTTCTTTTGCTGAGTTTTTGAAAGCAAATTTTCAGACATTGTGACATTTCATCATAATTAAATATGCATCTCCAGAAAATAAAGACGTTTCCTATATAACCATGATACCATGCTCGTTCCTAGCAAAATTAATGGTTCTTTAAGACCTGTATTCAAATTTCACCAATTGTTCCAAAATATCTTTTTACAATTGGTTTGTTTAATTCAGGGTCACACACTGCATTCTTTACTATGCCTCCTGAATATTTTGAATCTAGGATAGTCTCTTACCCCATTCTCTGCCCTCTTTTTTTTCATGCTTTGACTATCAAAGAGGTAGGGCAGTGTCCTATGGAATGTCCACATTCTGGTATTGTGACTTACGTGTTTAAAGGACCCCTCTTGCTCGTATGTGGACAATAGACTGTAAACGGACAAGGGTGGAAGCCAAGAGACCAGCTAGGGGGCATTGCAACAAGCACAAACTCTAAGCCCACAGGGGCAAGGGTACAAGAATGGAAACAACAGGGGAAAAGAGTTGTCAACATGTTTGGAGGATGCAAAGCTGATAGAGGGATCCAGTCTGTCTGTCAGGATAGAAGAAGCTGACTCTTAAGAGACTGTACATTGGTGCTACCATGAGAAGCAAGCCCCTTCACCCTGCAGAAACCTAGAAAGGCTCAGTAACTGGAGACACAAGGTAATGCATACAGTGAATAGGAGGCTAAACACAAGAGGCTTGATTGATAATGACACTTAGAGGATTCCTCCCCCAAAATACTCTCCCTGCTTGATCTCCTTCAGTGAGGCCCACCAGTTGACAACCCTCTCTATGAATACAGAACTTCCATAAAGCTTTTCAGTGTCTACTCTTTAATAAAAATAGACCAAGATTACCAGTAAGTTGAGGAAAGCCCCCAGTATTAAAGACAGAATAAAACAAACAGAAAATAGGATTTTGGAGGAAACAAGGACAATGCAGGGAGCAGAATAAAACTTACAAATAAAAAAGTCCCATCCATACTTAATATCCTCAGGAGAGTAAAAGAAGATACTGTGAATATATAAAGAGAACACAATGCTATAAAAAGCAACAGAGAACAAGACAGAGCTATGAGAAATCAAAATATGGTACTTAGAATAAAAATAATTTAAATAGAAGAGTTGGAAGATATAGTCCAGGAAATTCCTCCAAAAGTAAATAAAAAAGATAAAGAGAGAAAATAGAAAAAAATTTTAATTAAAGGATCAATCCAAGAGGTCTAAAAGTCAATGAAGTGGAGTTTTAGATAGAAAGAACAGAGAAAATGGAGGGGAGGAAATTATGAAAGAAATATTACAAAAGAAATTTCTCAGAACTGAAGGCCATGAATGTCCAAACCGAGAGGGTACCCTGAGTGCCTGGCACAATGACTAGAAATTGGGCCTTGCCAAGGCACATCATGTTGAAATTTCATAACATTAGGAATAAAGAGAAGATCATAAAAACTTCTAGAGAAGAAAATACAGATTGCATACAAAGAATTCAGAATCAAAAAGGTATCAGACTTCTAACAACCTGTATACTTCAAAATATTGAGAAAAAAATGATTTCCAATCTATAATTCTACACTCTACAAAACTATCATTAAAGAGTGATGGTAGATTAAAGACATTTTCAGATATACTAAATTCCAAAAATTTGCTCCCCATGTACACTTTCTCAGGAAGCTACTAGAGCTTGTGCTCCAGTAAAATGATGAAGTAAGTCAGAGAAGAAGACAGGGGACCTGGGAAAAAGAGACCCAACATCGAAAAGAGATCAAGTGGATTTCCAGGACAATGGAGAAAGGAAGTCCTAGGAAAAGAGCTGAGTCCAAGCCCAGGGAGTTCTCAGTCCCCATTGAAGCAGGAGGCTCAAGGGTTCTAGGAGAGGCTCCAGTAAAAGAATAGCACTGAAAAAAAGGCACCGATGCACTATCTGTTTAATTATGTAGAAAATTGTCTGAGAGAGACTGTTGAAGGTCAAAGAAATGATGCAAATGAAAAAAAGAATGAGATAGTTATCAACTCCTGGTAAAAACAAAAGCTGTAGGAGAGAGGAGGTGTCACATGGTGTATTACTTGATTCATCAGAGAACAGTATTTACTCAGTCATAATAATGCAAACACTGAATATTGATTTAACTGATAATTGCAACATAACTGAGTAGGATGATTTAGGAGGATAAACAACTTCAGAGAAGGGAGCTGTTTAAGAAAGGTAAACTCTATCTGCCGTAATAAAAAATTAATAGGTAATGCCTAAAATTACAAATTAAGAAAGGTGAGAAATAGAAGTTTAAGCAATTAGAACAGGTGTCAACAAACTACATCCCACAGGCCAAATCAGTTTTCGTAAATAAGTCTGTTATTGTAAATAAAGTTATAAATAAAGCATATCCACACCCACTCAATTACATTTTGCCTGTGGCTGCTTTCCAGCTACAAGGCGAGTTGAGTAGTTGCAACGAAGACAGTCTGGCCCAAAAAGCTGAAAATATTTATTATCTGGCCCTTTACAGAAAAAAGTTTGCTGCCCCCCGATTTAGAATAAATGAGACAAATACATAAAAAATCAGCCAAAAGGGTTAAAAGTGCTTGTTCTGGAGACACTTCTCCAAAGAAGATATACAGATGGCCAATAGGCACATGAAAAGATGTTCAACATCACTAATCATCAGGGAAATGCAAATCAAAACCACACTAAGATATCACCTCACGCCCGTTAGAATGGCTATAATCACCAAGACAAAAAACAACAAATGTTGGAGAGGATGTGGAGAAACAGGAACCCTCATACACAGCTGGTGGGAATGCAAACTGGTGCAGCCTCTATGGAAAACGGTATGGAGATTCCTCAAAGAATTAAAAATAGAGATGCCCTATGATCCAGCCATCCCACTACTGGGAATCTATCCAACGAACCTGAAATCAACAATCCAAAGAGGCTTATGCACCCCTATGTTCATTGCAGCATTATTCACTATAGCCAAGAAGTGGAAGCAACCTCAGTGTCCCTCAACTGACGACTGGATCAAGAAAATGTGGTATATATATATACAATGGAATACTACTCAGCCATAAAAAAAAGACAAAATCGTCCCATTTGCAACAACATGGATGGGCCTGGATGGTATTCTGTTAAGTGAGGTAAGCCAGAAGGAGAAAGACAAACACTGTATGATTTCACTCATATGTGGAATATAAACCAACACATGGACAGAGAAAACTGTATTGTGGTTACCAGGGGCAATGGGGGTGGGGGGTGGGCACAAGGGGTGAAGGGAGACATATATATGGTGATGGACAAACAAAAATGTACAACCCAGAATTTCACAATGTTAAAAACTATTAAAACATCAATAATAAATAAATAAATAAATAAATACCAAAAAAAAAAAAAGTGCTTGTTCTGGGATGCTGTCTTTTTGTTAAAAGCTTCCGAATACTAGCTGACTTTTTAAATTATGTGCATTACTACTTTTGATAAAAATAAAAAATCATTGTTTTTAAGGAGTTGTCCTGATGCCCCTGGAGGGACAGGGAGGGAGGCACTGGGCTGACATCAGGGTTCATGCCTGCCTTGCCCTGCTGTCGCCTGCTCTTGCCAGCTGTCCACCGTCCCGTCTAAATGGAGCTGAGTGAGTCACAGCTGCCTGGCCGGAGATTCACAGGGACTGGACACAGGACCTTAGGTATCAGACTTGGGAGGAGCCACTCTGGGCCAGCCTCCTACCTCAAGCTGTCATCTAGTATTGTCAGTATCATCCGTGAGGGGCAGGATAATTGCACAATGGTTTAAGCTGCTATGAGCTCTACCGATAGACGGCCTGGCTTCACAAAATTCAGGCTCTCTCTCTAATTAGCTATGACCTGAGCAAGTTATTTAATTTCTCTGTGCCTCAGTTTGTCACTGATAAATTTGGCTAATAATGCCTCCTTTTAGGGTTATAGCGAGCTTAATTCAACTGTCACATGTGCAAACACTTCGCACGGTGGCAGGCACATATAAGCCTAGTGAATGTTAGCTATTCGTATTCTCCTTTTCACAGACGACACACAAGTGAGGTCCAGAGAGGGAAAGTGGCATGCACAATGTCACACAGCAGATTAGAGGCGAGCTAGGACAAGTGCCTGGGACTCTTTTGTCTCAGTGCCATACTCTCTCCTTGCAGCACTCCAAGTTGCTTACATATGCATAAAGCATCTCTGGAAAGATCCACAAGAAATGAACAACAGTGGCTACCTGAGGGCAGGTGGAGACTGGGAGGATGGGGGACAGAGTGGAAGGAAGACTTTATTTTCACTTTTTTTTTTTTTAACTTTATTTATTTATTTTTTCCCCCCAAAGACCCAGTAGATAGTTGTATGTCATAGTTGCACATCCTTCTAGTTGCTGTATGTGGGACGCGGCCTCGGCATGGCCAGAGAAGCAGTGTGTTGGTGCGCGCCCGGGATCTGAACCCGGGCCGCCAGCAGCAGAGCGTGCACACTTACCGCTAAGCCACGGGGCCGGCCGCTATTTTCCCTTTTAAATTTTCAAACCATGTGACTGCATTATTAACACAAAACAACGAAACGAATAGATGGATTCATTAAATACATGAGATTAATAATGCCTTTCTCATGGTGGAGATCCAGTAACATAACAGAAGTGAAAGTCTTTTCTACACTAAAGTGATATCCAGATGTAAAGAGTTATTATTAGTAATTATGTTACTTTTTAGTAAAAGCAAACTTTGCTCTAGCTTTGCGGAACAAATTGTAGGAAGGGGCATAAATTTCATTATGCCCCTTCATTTGCTAGGATCTCCTCTTTGAAGACAGAATAGGTTTCCTTGGCTACAAGTGAAGCCATCTTGGAGAGCAATGGAAATTTCCATCTTGGCATCTTGCAAATGAAAGGTCCCCTCCCCCTGCACTGGCTCTCCCAGGCCCAACACTTTGCATCCAGGCCCCCAGTTGGACAACTCTTCTGGAAAACATGATTCAGGCTGCAAAAACTGGGGAGTTTATTGAGGATGACAGTGAGGGCCACAGTTTGTTTTTCAAGGGAGGGAACTAAGTGTCAGAAATAGCTGAGCCGGAGCTGGCAGGCGGCTGGCAAAGAGCAGGAGGCTGCAGGGCAACGCTCCCAGGCCGTGTTGACTTTGGACGGGCTGCCTGAGCATTGTAAACAATTGCAGAAATGATTTCCTACCCTGGCAAAAGTCTTGTTTGGACAAGGGGTCCCCCCCTCTTCTTTAAAAGGCAGTTTTATCATTTGTTTGCAAAAATGCTCAATCCTCTCTTTCTTTTCTTGTTCCCTCCGTGGCTCTGGTCTCCCCCAGAGCCAGATGAAAAATCTTTGTGTTTCTTTAATGTTAACCAAACCCCCACTCCTCCTTTTTTAAACTGTTCCAGGTCTGTTGGACAAATACTCCCCAGCAACAGGACTTACAAGGGTCTGTTAAGAATTTTGTTAGGCTGGAGTGTTTAGCGAGAGTGACTTAAAAATTTTTTTTTCTCCTTGTTTATTACATTTTAAACTCCTAGCACAATAAAATCTGCACACAAGGATTGAGAAAGCAATAAAAACGCAACTTATAATGTCTTGGCCGGAACTAGCTAAGGCTTCACTAGGCACTGATGTAACAGATTTGGTCTCACCCACCCTCCCAAGTTGTCAGACCAGGAAATAAAATGAGTTGTCTATAAGGAAGAAAGCATAGGACAGAACTGTAAGCTGTGTCAGGCTGCCGGTGAGGGTGGGGCTTTGGAGAGGCTGGGAGATGGGCCGTACATTCTGACAATGAGCCAGAATACTGAGCAGTGCAGAAAGAAGGAATACTCTGTTCTTGACCATTCAGGGACAAGGGCAACACAGACCAGATGAGGAGCGTGATATGCTAACCTACATACTCGCCTGTCACCTAGCTCCAAAAGGGAGAGGAAGAAAGAGAATAGGGAGGGGTAAGAGTGAGGGCTGGTGGAAGAGAAAGAGGGGGGAAAGAGGACAGGAGGCAAGGAGTAGGTGGAGGGAAGAGGAGGCAGAGGCGGCCTCAGTCACAGCCCCAGCTGGAAACAGAAGCTGCACTCAAGCCGGATCACTGGGGAGAGTTTAATGAAAGGATGATTGACAAGGTGTAGGCAAGAGTTGAGGGAAACCAAAGGGAATGTGCTACACCCTAGGCCTGGCAAGAGCAGGCAGCTGCTCCCATCAGCAGGCGGGAAGCGTCCTCCTCCACGGACACTACACAAGAAGTAACCTTCTCATCATCCATTCTACCATCAGGAAATCTATCCCTCTATCTGAAGATAGAAACAACCAAAAGATGAATCCCAATTAAAAACTTACATAGGAGGAAATTGAGGTATAAAAGGCCGATGGTAAGCGTTAAATCTATTTAAACATATAATTAAGCATATATAACTGTAATGATTATGTTTACCAGGAAAAGAATACAATTGTTACACTTGTGGAAAAAACCTACAAAATGTTTCCTTTTTTGTTAATTGTTGTTGATAATAGGTTATGAGAGGAAAGAAAATCCCAAAATTGTCATTAAAAAGGAGACAGGAGGGAAGAGAAGGAAAAGAGATTGATGTTTGTTTTTATTGTGGTAAAATATACATAACATGAAATTTACCATTTTAACCGTTTTAAAGTGTACAATTCGGTGGCATTAAGTACATTCACATTGTTGTGCAACCATCACCACCCATCCATCTCCAGAGCTTTTTCATCTTCCAAACTGAAACTCTACACCCATGAAACACTGGCTCCCCATTCCCCCCCCCAGCCCCTGGCAACCACCACTCTACCTGCTGTCTCCATGTATTTGACTAGTCTAGGAATCTCAAATAAGAGGAATCATACAGTATTTGTCCTTTTGTGACTGGCTTCTTTCATTTAGCATAATATCTTCAAGCTTTATCCATGTTGCACCATGTGTCAGAATTTCCTTTATTTTTAAGGCTGAATAATATTCAGATCCCACATTTTGTTTATCTGTTCATGTGTTGATGGACACTTGGGTTGCTTCCACCTTTTGGCTATTGTGAATAATGCTTCTGTGGACGTAAATGGACAAATAAATATCTGTTCAAGACCCTGCTTTCACTTCTCCTGGATATATACACAGAAGTGGGATTGCTGGGTCCTATGGTAATTCTTTGTTTAATTTTTTGAAGAATTACTATACTGTTTTCCACAGCAGCTGCAAGGAAGATTGTTTAAATCATCAGTGTCCTTATTTTTCTTAGGAAGGAGTAAATGATATTGTTTCTTTTCTTAAGGTGATGAATTAAGAAACATTAGTTAAGCATATTATTTAAAATCACAAAGGTAACCACAAGTAGAACCAAAAACAGTCTGAACACCTTCCAGATTGCCAGAAAGCAACAAATAAAAATAGACCACACAGAAGCATGAAGCAGAGAATAGAAAATGTGACAGAAGTAGAGTAAACCTATCTGATATAGGGATGAATAAAACTAACATAAACTCACTCTTTAAAAGAAAATGAAAGCCAGTTACATGTTACCAACAAGAGATATACCCAAAACAAAAGAACCCAGACAGGTTGAAATTAATCCAGGAACGAACATATTTATTGCATGTGAATACAAACACAAAGTAGGCAAGAGTTCTGTTAATAATAACAGGCTGGGGCTGGCCCAGTGGTGTAGTGGTTAAGTTCGCGCGCTCTGCTTCGGCGGACCGGGGTTCGCAGGTTCGGATCCCCGGCACAGACCTACGCACTGCTTATCAAGCCATGCTGTGGCAGGCGTCCCACATATAAAGTAGAGGAAGATGGGCACAGATGTTAGCCCAGGGCCAATCTTCCTCAGCAACAAGAGGAGAACTTGCAACAGATGTTAGTTCAGAGCTAATCTTCCTCACCAAAAAAAAAAATAATAATAATAACAGGCTGAATTCAAGCTAATAAACATTATAATAAATAATAGCATTGAAATATATAAAGTAAAAATATAAAAATTATAAGGATTAATCTACAGAATACAATGCTGAAATAAATACAGAAACAAAATTGTAATAAGGTGCTTTAACTCATCTCTTTCAGACCTTGACAAATTAGATAGAAAAAAATAAGTTATGATTCTGAGATTTTGAATAATATATTTAATAAGATTGATGATAGGTAGCTAACTAGCTGGATAGACAGGTAAATAGATTAGTAAATATATGTTTCTATTCTGAATATAGAGACTATATCTTATTTTCAAGCCCCCATGAGACATTTACAAAAATTGTTAGTACGATAGGCCACAAAGAAAATGATTTACAAAAAAATGGAAATAGAATCAGTCATATCTCTGACTACAGTGCACCAAAACTAACAATGAATAATACAAATAGAACAAAAATTAGAAAACAGTATCCTAAATGCCTTCTGAGTCAAAGAGGAAACCAAAACATAATTGAGGACTATTTAAAAAACAAAGAAAACACCACATAAAAAAATCTATGACCTTAAAAACATGCTAAGTGCAAGAAGCCAGACACAAAAGGCCACATATTGTATCATTCCATTTCTGTGGAATACTCAGAATAGGCAAATCCATAGAGACAGAAAGCAGATTAGTGGTTGCCAGGGGCTGGGAGGAGAGGGAATGGGGAATGACTGTTTAATGGATGTGGGGTTTCCTCTTGAGGTGATGAAAATGTTCTGGAACTAGATAATGGTAATGGTTCTATAACATTGAAAATATACTGAATGCCACTGAATTGTACACTTTAAAATGGTTTAAATGATAAATTTTATGTCAATGTGTATTTAACCACAATGAAAAAAAATGTATGAGACAAGGGATTTATGTTTCCATTACTGGTAGACTGGATAATGCAGACCCAACTTTCCACTGGTGACAAATAGAAAATGTGGACAGAATATGAAAAACATCTGATTGGAGGACTGAAGATCTAACAAGGCAACAAGAAATTACAGGGCCAAAATTCAGAAGGAAACCTAGAGAGGTAAGCTCAGTATTTAGTGTTACCTTTCCCCACTGGGCATCAGTTGAGTTCAGAAGAAGCAGTTGAGAGGTTGGCAAGCTGAGCAGAGTATTTGCCAACCTTCTGGGGCTCAGGGTAAAAACTGGAATCTGTTGTGATACCAACTAGTGTACTACAATACAATTCAGATACTAACCACCTGGAGTTAGCATCAAACTCCACAGGTTTAAGGGGACGGTCGATCCCCAGCAAGACTGTCTTCACTGTGGGGGTCCCCAGGCCACCTGCACTTTTGACCAACTGGCTACAAATTCAGGCGTTCCCCTGACCCCATCAGGTTCAATATTCCATTACAATGACTCACAGAACTCAGCAAAGCACTATACTGATGATTGTCGTTTTATCATAAAGGACCAGCCAAATGAAGAGACATATAGAGCTGGTCTGGGAAGTTCCCAAACACAGAGCTTCTGTGTCCTCTCCCCTGGAATCCAGGTATATCACTCTCCTGGTACAGTGTGTTCACCAACCAGGAGGCTCCACAGAGCTTCTGTGTCTCCAGTTCTTGTTGGGGTTTCATTACATAAGCATGCTTGATTGAATCATTGGCCACTTGACTGAACTCAATCTCCAGGCTCCATCCTCTCCCTGGAGGTTGGGAGGTCAGACTGATACCACAAGGCTCAAACTAGCCCCTGTCCTGAAGCTATTAAGGGCTCACCATGAGTCACCTCATTAGCATAAACTCAGGTGTAATACAAGGGCTCACGAATTATAAGACACTCTGATCACTTGGGAAATTTCGAGTTTTAGAAGCTATGTTCCAGGAACGCAGGACAAAGACCAGACAAACTCTTTCTTACAAACACAGGCCACCCCCTGGTCTCTGGTCATGATTCCCTTATAACAAAACAATCAACTTTGTCTGAGCATCTACATTTGGTGTAGCGTTTATATAACATATACAGCAACAGTCCAACATGAATATGCCTACCATTTGGAGAAGACAGGGTGGGATAGGGATAAGAGACTTTTAACTCAATTTCCCAATACACTTGATTTGTTTTTACCTTTTTCAATCAGAGTGGTAGCCTTCCAAACAAGATGCTGTCCATTCACCTTGGAACTTCCATCCATAAACCAAGAAGCTCTTAGTTGGTTAACAGAGATCTGTTCATAGGGCACCATCCATGTTGCAATAGGTTCCAGCAGCTCCTCAGATGGTTCCAAAGCCAGTCTTAGGGCAAGAGTCTACCTGCTTGTGGATATGCTGAGTAACTCTTTGTATCCCCTCAGAACTTCATCAAAGAACAAGAAACCATTAAAAAGGATCAAACAGAAATTCTAGATATAAAAAATACCATAACTGAGAAATAAGAACTCAATGTGTAGAATTAATGGCAGATTAGACAAAGCTGGAGAATTAATGTACTAAAAAATAAAACTGAAGAAATATCTAGCTTGCATGGAGAGTCAAAAACAAATAAAATATAGAAGTAAAAGCAAGCTATATATTAAGAAGGCCTAATATATGTGTATTTGGAGTCCCATACTTAAAAGAGGGAGAAATGATGCAGAAACAATATTTGAAGAGATAATGACTGAGAATTTTCCAAAACAGATGAAAGACATCAAGTCACAGATGCAAGAACTCCTACCAACTCCCAAAGAGGATTTAAAAAAGAAAATCACACCTCGACAAATCAAATTCAAACATAAAGAAAATCTTAAAAGAGAGAACAGATAGCTTTCCCTCAAAGGAGCAATCATTAGAATGATATATAAAATCTCAACAAAACAATAAAGACCAAAATACAATGTGATAATATCACCAGAGTGCTGAAATACTACACCCAGAAGAAACTCTGTTCAAGATTGAAGGTGAAATAAAAACATTATCAGACAAATAAAAATTAAGAGAATTCATCACTAGCAGTTTGATTCAAAGAAGGGTGTTCTTCAGGCAAGTGGAAAAACATATCGGATGGAAGTACAGAGATGCAGGAAGAAAGGAAGAGCAAAAAAATAAGCAGATATATATAGAAAAATCTAATTGACTACTGATTGCCAAAAACAATAAGAATATCTTGTGAGGTTTGAAATATATATGGAACTAAAATGCATTTTTAAAAATCACAGATAAGTTGAGGAGGATCACAGATGGAGTTAAAGTATTCTAAATTCCTTACGTTATCTGGGAAGGAAGTAAAACTATCAAGTAACATTAGACTTTGATAAGCCACAAATTCATTTGTAATCATCGGGGTAACCACTAATAGAATAATAAAAGAGTAAATAATTTTCAAGCGAATCAAAGGTGGAAATAGAATGATAAAATATATCAATCCCAACATAGACAAATAAACCAATAAATAGAATCAGATTCATCCTTATTTGGTCACCTGATTTATAGGAAAGTTAACACTGCAGTACACTGGGGAAAGGAAGCTCTTTTAAGATATGGTGCTTGGCTAACTGGATGTCCATATGGAAGAAAGAATTTTGTTCCCTATCTCACATCACACACAAAAAATAATTCCAATAGACTTCAGATCTAAATGTGAATGGAAAAACAAAAGAGATTTTAGAAGGAAACATAAGAGAACATCCTCACAACTTTGTAGTATGCAAAGATTTTTAAAATAGGACCAAAATAATGGGCTAGCTATATAGGAAAAAAACGACAAGCTGGATTATATTAAGAATAAAAGTGTTGGGGCCGGCCCGGTGGTGTAGCGGTTAAGTTCTCATGCTCTGCTTCAGCAGCCCAGGGTTCAGAGATTCTGATCCTGGGTGCAGACCTACACACTGCTCATCAAGCCATGCTGTGGCGGTGTCCCACATACAAAACAGAGGAAGATGGGCACAGATGTTAGCTCAGGGACCATCTTCCTCAAGCTAAAAGAGGAAGATTGGCAACAGATGTTAGCTCAGGGCCAATCTCACCAAAAATAAATAAATAAAATAAAATAAAATAAACTTCAATCACTAAAAAAAAAAAATTATTAAAAAAAAAAAGAATAAAAGTGTTTGCTAGTGGAAAGAGAGTAAAATGGCAAACCACAGTGTGTAAGAAGATATTTTCAATAACAGAGGATGTGTTCATGTGGCCAGAATATGTTTAAAATGGTTACAAATCAATAAAAAAACGACAGAAAATGAAGAAGTACTTCACAGTAAATCACATCCCAATGGGCAATAAACACAGAAAAGGACTCAACTTCATTAGTCATGAAGGAAATACAAATTAAAATCTTAAGATATCCCACACTACTTCCAGACTTAACTTAAAAAATGAAAAAAAAAAAAAATCAGATAATACCAAGTGTTGACAAAGATGCAGAGCAAACAGAACTCTCAGGAACTGCTGGTAGGAGTGTAAACTGATCTATGGGAAAACTGTTTATCCATTTCAAAGCTGAAAATAAGGATCCTTAATGGACCCAGCAATTCTTAGATTTGTATCCAACAGAAATGTTTAATGTTCACCCAAAAGACATAGAATGTTCATAGAAGCACTATTCACAACAACCTCAAACTGGAAACTAGCCAAATGCCCATCAACAGTAGTATGGATAAATAAAACATGGTATAGTCACACAAAGTATTTCCATACAGCAATAAAAATTAACAAACACGCGACAATATTGTTATGGACAGAATTGTGTGTCTCCCCCACCCCAAGTTCATATGTTGAAGCCCTAACCCGCAATGAGATTGTATTTGGAGACAGGGCCTTTAAAGAGATAATTAAGGGTAAATGAGGTTATGAGGGTGGGGCCCTAATCCAATAGAACTGGTGTCCTTATAAGAAGAGGAGACACCAGGGATGCACGTGAACAGAGAAAGGCATGTGGGGACACAGCGAGAAAACATCTGTCTGCAAGCCAAGGAGAGAGGCCTGAGGAGAAACCCAACCTCCCAAACCTTGATCTTGGACTTCCAGCCTGCAGAACCGTGAGACAATAAATCTCTGATGTGTAAGTCCCCCAGTCTGTGGTGTCTTGTTATGGAAGCTCTAGCAGACTAATACACTATGAATATACCATATTTTGTTTTTCCATTTCTCAGTTGGTGGCATTTGGGTTGTTTCCACTTTTTGGCTATTATGAACAATGCTGCTAAGAATGTTCACTTATAAGTTTTTGTGTGGACATATGTTTCCATTTCTCTTGGGTATATTTAGAAGTGGAATACTGGGTCATGTGGTAACTCTATGTTTCAACAAATTAAACTTTAAAAAGTATAAAGGAATCCATGAAAATAAGAGCATAAAATAATGCAACAAAAAACAAACTTACATACAAAGGATGATCAAAGTCAAAGACTGTTCTGTGAAAACATTAATAAAATGTAAAAGCCCCTAGGAAAATTGATAAAGAAATGAGAGAAGGCATGAATTACCAATATTAGGAATGAAAAAAGGACATTGCTCCAGATCCTATAGACATTATAAAGATAAGATTATGAACAACCTGATGTCTTCAAATAAACTGAAAATTTGAGTTGAGAAAGTTCCTATAAAACTACAACTTCCAAAAACCAACAGAAGAAGGAATAGAAAATCTGAATAGTACTGTATCTATTAAAGTAATTGAATTTACAATTTAAATCTTCCAACAAAGAAAACCAGTGAAACACTGGCAAATTCTAGTAAACACTTAGGAAAGAAAAATACCATGATTACACATACTCTTCCAGAGAATAGAAAAGAAAAAACATATCCAAACCCAAATTATGAGGCCAGCATAACCTTGTTACTAAAACCTAACAACGATATTAAAAGAAAGGAAAAGTATAAATCAATCTCACTAATGAACACAGATGCAAAAACTCCTAAGCAAAATTTTAAGAGCAAAGTGAATTCAACTATGTATACAAAAGATAATATATCCTGAAAGTTTGTGTTATTCCAAGAATGCAGGCTTGGTATAAATTTGAAATTAATCATTAAAACTTACCACATAAACAGACTAAAGGAGAAGACTTGCATAATCATATGATAGATTTTCAATAAGAAAAAGTAATGAGATTCAACATCCACTGATGATCATTCACTATCACCCAGACTCTTATGCACATCCCTCAATCTAATCCAATTTCCCACTCTTCCTACTTCCCCCATTCTTCCACTGTGACCCCGGAACTCACGGTCCACCCTCAGTAATATGCCCTAAATACTCAACCTCTTCTCCAAACATTCATTCCCCTTCTCCCTCTCACTGAAATCTGGTTCTGCCTGAGGACACTGCTTTTTCTCCTATACTCCATATATCACAGACCCAGAGGTCGGGTAGGGGTCCTCCTTGCTCTTCGTTGCCTTTTCTAGACTAATTATCCTTCTTTTTCTCTATAAAACCTCTGTTCCCTTGAAGTTTGTGTGCTCAGGCTATACCAGTCGCCATTCTTCTTGCTGAAGCCTTCTACCAGCCTCCTGGCTACTGCCCCTCACTCACTGAAGATTTTAAAGCCTGGCTCTCAGCCTCTCTCTCCACCATTAGTACCTCGTTGTTTTTTGTGACTTCAACCAACATCCATCAAAGAGCCATACAACACCCTAGCTTTTCAGGTTCTGTATTACTTATCTATTATTGTGTAACAAATTATCTCAAAACTTAAAACGAGAAGGATTTATTGTCTCATACTGTTTCTATGGGTCAGGAACTCAGGAGCACCTTACAAGAGTGGCTCTGGCTCAGAGTCTCTGAAGATGCTGCATTCAGTCTGCTGGGGCTGCTGCAGTCAGCTGAAGGCTTGACTAGGGCAGGAGGTCTGGTTTTCAAGGTGGCCCACAAACATGCCTGGCAAGTGATTGCTTGTTGGTCCTCACCACATGGGCCCCTTGAGTGTCCTGGTGACGTGGTGGCTGGCTTCCCCCAAGAGACAGCAAGGCAGAAGCCATAATGTTTTTTATAATCTACACAGTCATTAGTTACACAGGTCAGCCACATTGAATGTAGGAGGGACTACACAAGAGGTGTGAATACCACCAGGCGAGAATCCCTGGGGGCCAGGTTAGAGGCTGATTCCTGATTTCTTCATCTCCAACTCTCTTGTCCTCCACACAACCTCATCCTCCCACTGCCATGGTTTATGCCCTAGACTGTCATCAGCGACACTTTCACTGCCTTTAAAATCACAGTTTCCAGCATCCCACTCTTTGGCCATCCCTTCTAATCTTTCCAGCTCTCTTAACTCTTGTATCCTGACTCAAATAATTCTTCAACCCCAAGGAGACTCCCCAACATTTTCACTGCCTGTTGCTTTGCTCATCTCCTCACTTTCTTCATTATCCCTTTAGATTCCACAGTCCCTCACTGTAACCACTCCTTGCCCCTCTCTTCCTCATCACATTGTCCTGAAAAATGGTAAAGGCTAATTCCCTGCACCTCACACCCACACCTGAGCAGGAGAATGTGGCTGGAGGGGAACACAATTGTGCCAACTAATCTCTCTTTAAATTTATGACCACAAAACTCAAGTGGGCCATTTGCGCTAATCCTCCTAAATTCACATCCCCACTTTCAGAGATAATTTCGTATCTTCTCATCTTTTAGGAAACCTCCCATCCCCATCCCCACTCCACTCTCAGCTTCTCAGCTGCCAACCTCACTCATTTCCTTGAGATAAAAGAAGTAATCAGGAGAACTACCTCATCTTCCCACCACCAAATGAAGCAGCCTACCTGCATCTGTACCCATGGCCTTTCTCCATTATACAGGGTGGACCATCTCATCATTAGTGCACCCGATCCCATTTCCTCTCCCAGAAAATGGAATCGGTGGCTGAGTGATGTCAGCTCATCCTTGTTGGATACTTGCATTGGGGAGTGATACAAAGCCAGGGAGGGCAGCCATGGCAGGTGTATGCACACCGTGATCAGTTAGCCATAACAGGGAGAAGACCAGAGCAGGCAGGCAGAGAGATGCACAGGGAACTGACCAAGAGCCTTGGAGAGAAAAGAGAGTTACTGAGTTCTTGGCTTCCTGCCCCGCTTCCAGGTCTTTGTGAAACCTGACTGGCTTGCAATTCTAGGAGATAACCTCTGATTCCTCATAACAGAATCCCCATTGCATAAGTTAGCTTGAGTGGATCTTTGTTTTTTATGACTGAAGGAGCCCATTTACTTATTCTATTTGGACACAGAAAGATGTCTGGAAGGATGTTCCAATAAAAATTAATAGTAGTTATCTCTGGAAGTTGGATTTCAGAGGATTTTAAATTGTTTCTTCTTTATACTTTCCTGAATAGTTGGGGGCATTTAAAATGAGCATTTATCAGCCTCCTTCCTCTCCTTACTAATTCAATCCATCGACATCTACTCTCAGGCTCGAACATTTCAAATGGAACCAGCTCTCTCTCCGCCCACCGGGATCACTCTGGCCAAATCTCCATTCTCTCTCTTACCTGGCTGAGCGCAGTAGTCTCTTAACTGGTCCCCTGTTCTTCCCTTGCAAACCTTCACTCCATTCCCCACAGAGCAGCCAGCTGGATCTTGTTACAATATCAACCCAGCCATGCTACTTCCTTGCTTAAAAAGTAGTAGATAATAACAACAATAAACAAACACATAGGGACAGAGATTGGATTGGTGGTTACCAGAGGGGAAGGGGGGAGGGAGGAGGGTGAAAGGGATAATTCAGCACATGTGTGTGGTGATGGGTTGTAATTAGTATTTGGGTGGTGAACATGATGTAATCTAAGCAGAAATAGAAGTACAATGATGTACACCTGAAATTTTTACAATGTTATAAACCAATGTTACTGCAATAAACAAAAAATTAAAAAAAAAAACAAAAACACTTCAAAGGCTTCTCTTTTCACTTGGAGTAAAACTCAAGCCTCAGTTTCCACATCTGTAAAGTAAGTTGTTGGAAAGGTCAAATACAATACCGTATAAACAGCCCAGTATGGAGCCTAGTCCATAATAGGTGTACACCCAGTGGATGTTCCTGTTCTGGCCTTCCCAGGCTGCCCAGCCACTGTCAGGAGCTCTTTTAAGTTGGAAAATTCTTAGAAACTGGGCCGTGTCTGCTCTGCAACTTCATCTTTAGTCATTTTCCCCTTGCTCCCTAAGCTCCTCCCACATTGGCTTCTGACAGCATTAAGAACACACCCAAAACACCCTTCTACCTCCAGGCCTTTGTTTGTACTAGCTGCTAGAATATTCCACACAACTCCTCACATGGCTGGTTCCTCATCCCACAGCCTTATCCAAGGCGCCTCCCCGACCATCCTAAGATGGCAGCTCCCACTATACCCTCCTGTATCCATCGTGGCAGCCTGTATTTCCTTTGTAGCTTGTGTCACAAGCTGTCATCTGACATTTGCTTGTTGACTTGTTTCCTTTATCTCCTACCAGATTATGTGCTCCCCATTTGTTTTATTTGCCTCTTTATTCATCTAGTGCTTAGGGCCGTGCCTGGTATAGATAAGATCTTTCGGTGTTGAGTGAATGGATTTTAACATAAAGCCTTCCCTGGTATGCCCAGTTGGAAGCCATCACTGGGTCCCCTGAATTCTCACAGTTCTTCATCTCCACTTTATTAGGACCCATCTTGCTTTGTATTGTATTGGAATTACGTGTACAGAGAGGCAGGGTAGCATGGTGGGAACCAGACTCTGTTTGGACTGCAGCCCTGCGACTCCCAGGCTCCAGAACGGTGCCCGGCACAGAGAAAACAACACAAGCAGTTAGCACTACTGTGCTTTGTGTTACGCCCCCAGCGGGAGCTGAACCAAACTCCTTGAGAGTAAGATTACACATATGATTTAGTCTCTGATAACTTCCACAGTGCCTAGCTCAGGACACACAGTAGGTGCTCAAGGGATAATAAATTATAAGAGGTAAATTTTATTATGGGTTTATATGTGCCAGGTTCGAAACTGTTTTAAACACTTTACATCTATCAACTCACTTAATCCTCACAATAAGTACAATTATTATTTCCATTTCACAGATGAGGAACTAGTCATAGGGAATTAAAAACTTTGCCTAGAGTAACCCAGTAAGTAAGTGGGGTGTCTGGGAATTGAACACAGGACTCAGGCAGCCAAGCCTCAACTACAAGATACTGTCAAGCGTAGACCAACTAGCAGGGCACATTTGTGAAATAGGAATCAGAGACAACAATCTATATGTTCAACAGTAGGGGCTGGTTAAATAAACTGTGATAGAATCTTACGTAGCCATTAAAATGATGGTATATATCTATATAATACCGAAAGCCATTCATAACATAATTGAAAAAAGCAAGCTAGAAAACAGTATAATAAACCTGCACGTGAATGTTTATAGCAGCTTTATTCATAACTGCCAAAAACTGGAAGCAACCAAGACGTCCTTCCAAAGCTGAATGGGTAAATAAACTGCAGTAGGTTCAAACAACGGAATATTATTCAGCGATTAAAAAAAGTGAGCTATTAATGCACGAAAAGATACAGAGGAACCTTAAAAGCATATTGTTGAGGGAAAGACGCCAGCCTAAAAAGGCTACTTGCTGTATGGCTCCAACTATGTGACATTCTGGAAAAGGCAAAACTAGAGAGACAGTAAAAAGATCAGTGGTTGCAGGGTCTGAGGGGGCGGGATGAACAGGCAGAGCACAGAGGTTTCTTAGGGTAGGGAAACTATTCTGTATGATACTATAATGGTGGATACATGAGGTTATGCATTTATCAAAGCTTTGAACTTTACAGCACAGAGTGAACCTTAGTTAAGCTATGGGCTTCAGTTAATAATAATGTATCAATATTGGTCCATCAGTTATAACAAATGTACCACACTACCTCAAAATGTTAACAATAGGAAAAACCGTGAGGGTGGCGACAGGGGTATATGAGAACTCTGCACTATCTCAATTTTCTGTAAACCTAAAACCGCTCTAAAAACTAGTCTATTAATTTAAAAACAAACAGTATAATAGCATGACCTCTTTCCTGTCAATATACAATTGTGTGTTCCTGTGCATAGAAAAGTCTGGGAGGCCATAACCAAAATTAATAGCAGTTATCTCAGAGTAGTAGGATTAATGGCCATCTTTCTCTTGGTTTTACTTGTGCTTACTTTTCCCAACAACAGCGCGCATTAATTTCTCATAAAGGAATAAAGTGGGCAGCGAGGGCTGCCCGGGCCGGGCCCAGCGCGCCCAGGAGCGCCGGCGCCGCCGAGAAGGCAGCTTTCGCTCAGCGCCCGCCCGGCCAACGCCGTCCTCTCCCTCTGCTCCGCCCACCGCGTCCCTCGGCCTTTTCAGTTCTGCGTCCGGGACGTTAGCAAAGAGAAGGGAGAATTTCTCCGGTGCAACTGCGTCTGCACACCCGGCTGGCGCGGGGCCGGGAGGGGCAATGGGAGGCCGGCCCGGGGGCCGCAGACGCCCTGCGCAGCCGTGGGGGCGAGGCCGCCGCGCCCGCCTTGCCTTCAGTGGGCTGGAATGTTCCCGCAGCGGAGTGTACTTTGTTCTGGGGATGGGGGAGGGTGGAGTGGAGCGGGGGCAGGGCTCTGGGGCCCCTGGGATTTGGAGGGCGGCCAGCTTTCCGTTCTCAGGGAGCCTGGGGGGAGGAGGAAGGGAGAGGAGTTTTCTAGCTCCCAGGCTGGGCCGCCGCAGGGCACTGGACGGAACCCCTAGATTCCAGTGCCAGCCCTGCCATCCACTAGCTGCATGCCCCTGGGGTCGAGTCTCAACCTCTCTGGACCTCAATTTCCTCATCTACAAAATGGGGATAATAATGGCACATAGTTATTGCCAGGCATTGTTGTAAAGTGCGCTACAAGTGCTTGTTCCTCGTAGCAATCCTTTTAGTAAGTGCTGTTAATATAATCACACAATTATCCTATTAGTAGAAGAATACTGTCTCACTGCCCAGGCCCTTTGGACAGCGCAGATGCTCTGGCTGTAGAAAGCCTGGCCCAGCCTCCTCCCAGGTAGTGAAATGTGCACTACATATTATTATTTTCACTGTAAAGATGACGAAAGAGAAGCTCAGGGAAGTTAAGTAATTTGCCCAAGGGCACACGGGTCCCAAGTGGTCATCCTCATGCAAACTCAGGCAGTCAGGCCCAGAGCCTCCACTCTTAACCTGTACAGATACTGCCTCCTTCCTGCCAGTCTCAGGAGGCCCTTAAAATCTGTTTATTTCGACAAAGTGCAATTCATGCAACACTTCTGAGGAATCATTACTACTACTAATAATACTAAGTAGTGACAGTTATTACCAGTTGAGGGCTGTGATTCTCACAATACCCTAGGAGGTAAGTGCTACTATTATTATTCCCATTTTAGGGATGAAATAATCTAGGCATTGGGAGGTCACTCTGTTCTAGGAGGTGGAACTCATTCATCTTGAAGCCAGAGCCCAACAAGGGCTTAGCTGTCGCCTCCTTTTGTAGGATTTCATAGGGAGGCAGACTCCTCTAGGGTAGGATTATAGAGGCTAGCCTGGAAGGACAGGCTTTCCTTCTCCAAATGTCAGAGGCAACTTTGCCTGGTAATCTGAGGAGCTGCGGAGAGTGTGATGAGTTTCGGATGATCTCGAAGAGCAGCTGGGGAGCTGCTCCTCTCTCCTGGGGGTGGAGCCCAGCTGCCTAGTGCAGGTGGAAGCATCTCCTCCACCCAGAATCTCTGCAGAGGGCAGAGAGCAGGTCAGTTGCCCTACGTTGTGGATGAAGGAGTGCTCTGCAGCAAAATCTCCCTGTCCCTTTATGGTTATGTTCCCTTCCCTTTACAGCCCCTCCATCACACTGACAGGAGAGTCATTATTGGACTCCCATCATCCCCCACTTTGGGTTAGGGGCTGCCTTCTTTTAAAAAGGCAAATATTGGGGCTGGCCCGTGGTGTAGTGGTTAAGTTCCCCGTTGCTCCACTTCTGGTGGCTCGGGGTCCACAGGTTCGGATCCTGGGCACTGACTGACGGACCACTCCTTAAGCCGTGCTGTGGCAGGCGTCCCATATAAAGCAGAGGAAGATGGGCACAGATATTAGCCCAGGGCCAATCTTACTCAGGAAGAAAGAGCAGGATTGGCAACAGGTGTTAGCTGAGGGCTAATCTTCTTCACCAAAAAAAAAAAAAGGGAAATGTTGCTGTTGCTTCTGTGCAACCCATCCCCCACATACACTCAACTTGCCACCTTCTGAGAAAGAAAAAACACGCTTGTTCTTTGCAGTAGGCATTAAATGTTTGTCGAAGATGGCTTGGCAAATAGCCACATATTGCTGTTGCTGTCATGTGGGCACGCAGTAGGCCCTGAATAACTGCTTTGCACCTATGTTCCCTCTGCCTGGAATGCTCTTCCTACAGTGACCTGCACAGCTCCCTCCCTCACCTCCTTCAGTTTTTACTCAAGTCACCTTCTTTGTGGGCCTTCCCTGACCTCCAAATTTAAATTACACCCTGACAGTAGTCCCGATTCCTTTTCCCAGATTTATTCTTTCCACGGCACATATCACTGTCCTATATACTCTGTTATTTTTATTTGCTTTGTTTATTGTCTGTCTTACCCCCCTAGAAGGTAAGTTCCACGAGGGGAGGGATTTCTCTTTGTGTTCATCCTCACTGTGTCCCCCAGTGCCGGAACTGGGAGGAAGGAAAGGAAGAGGAGGGAAGGGTAGCTTCCGTGGCCGTTCCAACCCGGTGTGACTGCTGTCCCCTTGGAGGAGCACACATTTCCTAGCTGTACTATTTACTCGACATTTGGCATATCATCTCTCCTCGGTGACGTCTCTTGTCCTATTGTATCATCCCATTCTGCTATTTGACTTTGTGGTTGTGAATCTCATCTCCCTGAGCAGACAGGAAATCTCCTGCCTCGGGACAGGGGAAGAAGGGACCTGATCCTTTGTATCCCCCCCAGTACCAAAAACAGGGCTGAATTTAATATTAGACTTAACTGCTTAAGTCTGATTTGTTTGAAGTTTGATAGTTAATGTTTTAGGCCAAATAAATTTACAGCATTTTTGATAAATAACATTTAATATATATGAATGGGGATCAATATGTGGACTATTTAATTTGTTAACACAACAGCTATATTTTCTCACTAAATGAAACAAAATTCCATACCTTGACTACATTCTTGCCACCATCTGCTTGGTTTTCTCTTTATTGTGAAGATGAATTTTTGAAAGTGCTGTTTAAGTGGCCTAAGTAAGGAGGAGAGGGAGACAAGGAGTCGCATGCCGTGGAGGTGAATGAAGCCTGTGGGCCTCCTTCGGTCACCCCACCTAACCCTAGCCCACGAGAATAAGGGGAATACACAACTATGGATGGCCCTTAGTTTTATGGTATCAAGTTGATTACAGCAAACACCGATTCCTCTTTCCTCTCTCTCTGCATTTCCCCGGGGTTGGCTGTGATGTGGGCTGGTGTCACATCTGACTTAGGAGAAGTGGGAGGAACTGCTTGAAAAAGACTATCTGGGGCCGGCCCTGTGGCTTGGTGGTTAAGTGCGCCCGCTGCGATGCTAGTGGCCTGGGTTCGGATCCCGGGTGCGCATCGAGGCACCACTTCTCCGTTCATCCTGAGGCCGAGTCCCACATACAGCAACTAGAAGGATGTGCAGCTACGACACACAACTATCCACTGGGGCTTTGGGGGGGAAAAATAAAATAAACAAAATCTTTAAAAAAAAAAAAAAAAAAAGACTATCTAGTGAATATATAATTTTTATTATCTAGGAAAATCTAAAAATGTGTCCAAATAAGCATTTATTATGTGATTTGAATACGAAATTTCATCATCATATTGCATGTGTGTGGTGATCTTGGTACCCGGCATCTGTTAAAATTGTGGTAAAAGGTGCCATTGTGATTGGCTTGATTCTAAGAGAAATACATCAGAATGGGTCCTGCATAACTCTCTATAAAAGATAACCGCAGGGTCCTCCTGAGATATGTGGGAGAGATGGATGACTGATGGGAGAATGAATGGTGGATGATAGATGAATTGATCCATGAATAAGTGGGTAAATGAATAAATGTGTGAATGTCTAGAGAGCTGCACAATGGATAGATGGGGGGATGGTAGATGATTGGATTTGCTGGGCTCCAAAGGTCCTTGGGCCTACCACAGCACTGACCACAGCACTGACCATATGATTTCAAAGGTATTTGTTTACTCCCTGGACTTCTCCACAGGATTTTGAGCTCCTCGAAGGCAAGAAGTTAATATTATCATTTTTTTGTATCCTGGGCCCCTAGAGCAGTGTCTGGCACATTCACAGAGGTAATAGTTAGGATGTCGGTCTGGCTGCTGTTACTTGCAGCATCTTATCTGCATGAGAGAGCACCACAAAGTTCACAGTGCAGCCATCAGGAAGGGAAAAAGAGCAAGGGGAAGGCACATGTGTCCTCTTCAAAGGCAGGACCCGGAAGTTGCACATATCACTTCGGCTCTTGTCTCCTGGGCCAGAACTTAGTCATATGGCCACACCTCGCTGAAAGGATGCTTGGAAATTTAGTTTTATTCTGGGTGGCCTTGTGTCCATCTAAAAATCAGTGGTTCTAAAAACAGCAGAAATGGATATTGGAAGGCAATTAGTCTCTGCAACCTAAGTGAGCAACATGTTCTTATTTGTTAAATGAATAAAAATAAATAAATGCATCTAACTGACATTGAAAATCTGTATTCTGAGAAAGAAAAGCATGTTGAATTATACAGTTAAATGAAAAAATAAAAGTAGGATTGATTGATGCAATTATTTGCTGCACTTCTTTACTAAGAGACACTTTGTGGAGAGTCACAGTGGGCCCAGATCAAATGTTCCACTTCCCAGTCTCCCTCCAAGTGGCCATGTGATGCCTCTGTGGCCAATCAGATATAAATGGAAGACAGCCAGAGGCCTCTGAGAATGTTTTTGCATTGATACAGGCATCACTTTCTTTCTTCCTACTTCTTCTTGATTTGAAATACAGATGTGAGTGTGAAGGTGAGCAGTCAACTTGTGACCACGAGACAGTGAACAAGAAAGCAAAAGCCACATGTTCAGTTTGACAGAGGGGAAAGATGGAAAGTAGCCGGGACATTGATGACATCGTGATGATGCTGCCCAACCCTGACTGCCTGCCTCTAGACTTCTCGTTAATGAGAAACAGAAGCTCCTACTTGGTTAAGCCAGGATAGTTGCCTTTCTGTTTTATGCCGCCCAACTGATATATTTATATATCTTGACAATTCACTGACTACATAGAATAACTCTGAAAGGATACTGTACCGTAGCTGCATCTCCTGGGAGGAGAAGTCATGAGTGATTGGAGAATAGGGGTGGATAAGAGACTTACTTTTCATTTGTAGTCTTATATTTTTGTACGTTGAATTCTTGGCATTTATATATTCAGCAAAAAAGTGTGGAAGGAATGTCTTACAATGAAGAAAGTCAAAAGACACTATTTCATTCATCAGTTTGATGGCTCAAGAAATACAATGTCCAGGGGCCAGCCCAGCGGCGCAAGTGGTTAAGTGCGCATGCTGCGCTGCGACGGCCCGGGGTTCCCGGGTTCAGAACCCCAGGCATGCACCGACGCACTGCAACCCCAGGCGTGCACTGACACACCGCTTGTCAAGCCATGCCGTGGCGGCGTCCCATATAAAGTGGAGGAAGATGGGCATGGATGTTAGCCCAGGGCCAGTCTTCCTCAGCAAAAAAAAAAAAAAAGAAGGATTGGCAGATGTTAGCTCAGGGCCAATCTTCCTCACAAAAAAAAAAGAAAGAAATACAATGTCCAGCAGTCATATTATTGTAACACCTTACTATGTCGTCATCAGAGGCAAAATTGTCCCAAGAAATTAATCATGTCATGTTTCAAGAACTGAATTTTGAAAATTATTTATTCATTAAAAATAAGTTAGCAGATGTATGCTATACTTTAATTAAAGTGGGGGTTTGTGGGGGGTTTTCTGCCTTGTTTTATTTAAATCAGAGACTTAATTGTCTCAGAGCTTTAATTGTATTTCTAATGTTTTATCTCTTAAGCTAGGTGGTGAGTAGAGTGTTCTCTGTCTTATCATTCACTATATTTCTTTGATTGCCTGGAATATTTCCTAATTTGAAATTAATTAATTAACTAGGAGAACTCAGAGTGCATTCCCGTATAATAAAGCACTCTCACTCCCTTGAATTACAGAGTGCTTTCTGGAGAAACAGAGATGTGGCTGGTATAGTGCACATGACCCACAACTTATCTTATCTCGGCCTCAGCTTATCTCATTATTACCCCTGACAGTGGCACCACAAATAGTTGTGGGGTTATGAATGATCTTGGTGCCTGTGAGTCATGATTCTTATACTTACTTGCATTTTCTTCTTAATTTTACCCATAGATAAATGCTTAATAGCGAAGGAGGCAGGGGAGATGAATCAAACACAAAGCCTGCATCCACAGCCAGAAGGCACAGGAAAGAGCATGACCGGAGGATCATTTCTATTAGGAGCCACAAGGCAGTGACGATTACCAAATTAGAAACAAACTGATGGTGCAAGTGCAATTTGTCATAATCACAGTCACATCGATATATATGTTTGAATTCTGTTATAATTTTAAATAGTAAAATAATAGTAACTCATGTGTGTTCAGCAACAGTGCATACTTATTCCTTTCCTAATGTTATCTATGGTATGAAGATGTGGGAAAAATAAAATTAATTAAAAGACAAATTTTAATTTAAATAAAGCTTCATATTTTAAAAATTAAATTGCTTATATTTCTGTACGTTTCCTTATAAAATAACAAGGTTTTTAAAAGTTCTTTAAAGAGCTGATTTTATCGCTTGTGTGTTTATAAAATGCTTTTATAAATATCATGCCAAAAAAAGATATGAGCAGCTATTTATTTTACTCCTCTATGAAATGTTTAATATTGCTCAAAAATGGGTTTATGTCCATGAGAATGTGCCTTGTATGCGAATGTCATTCACTATGTATGTCATTGGGGTAAAAAAGGCTGAGAAACAAAAGAAAACTCACCACAATATCAATAAATTCAAATAAAACTAATAATAAGATCAGCTGCAATTCAAAAGGTTCACTGAAGAAGATCAAAGCTGGACTTCTGAGTATCGGTATGTGTAATAAGTTACATATTTATTTTGCACCAAGTCCAAGACCTTTACATGCTACCCGTTTTTTTAAAAACTTAAAATAAATCCAAGTAGAATTTAAAAATAGGATATCTTTCTTCCAAATCACAGCAATATAAAGGCAAACAAAACACAGTCTGAATAACAAAAGATAGAAAAAAGTAATTAGAATCATAAACAAGCATGAACATAAGCAGGATTACCAAAAACGAACTACATAATCTAAACTATACATGTAAATGAGTTAAACCCCTATTAGAAAACAAAGACTCACAGTTTGGATTAAAAAAAGAAATCAATCATATGCCTTTTATAAGAGACACACCCAAAACAAAATGATGCAGAAAGGTTCATAAGATCACACAATGCGACCACTGAGTGGTGAGGTCAGCATCACGGCGGAGTGAGCTGTTCCCTTTGTCTCTCCCCTCTAAGTGACAACCAGTCGGACATCCATAGACCAACAAAGGACTCTCTGCACAGCACACCAGAACTCCTGAGTGATCCATACATCTATACATCTGAAGGTGGGTGGACAGGACCTCCTAGAGGAAGTGGAACCAGGGGAGCAGCAGTGGCAGCTCCCAAGACCAGAGATGACAGGAACTGTGGCCACACCTGCGACCAGAGGCCCCAGGAACTGAGGTAACACCCACGAAAGAGGCGCCAGGAATCCAGGCAGCCCGCGCTTCTGGAGGCACAAGGAATCACTGTGGGGCCATGACCAGAGGCTCCAGGAACCATGACAATATGTGTGATCCCGTCCTCTCCCTCTTGCTCTCCCTCAGCAGTGGTGTCTTTCACTCTGGCCCTCCCAGCAGTGGGGACTGCATCCAAGACCCCGATTCCCCCAGTGGCAGTGGTGGTGGTGCCCAAGACCTGAAGTTCCAGGAATTGCATTGGTACTGGAGACCAGAGGCTACAGGAACTGACGCCACACTGGTGATTCAGCCCCTCCACCTCCTCCAGCAATGGTGGGTGGCACCCTCAACCTGAGGCTTCAGGAACTCCGGCTGCATTCGTGACACAGCTACCCCTCCCCTCATGGCAGTGGCAGTGTCCCCACGACCCCAGCCCACCCAGCAGTAGCAGTGACACCTGTGAACCCAGCACCCCCAGCATCAGTGTTGCCAGCACCCCAGATAATCTGGGAGCTGTAGTGCAGGTGGCGCATGCGGCAGCAGTGCCCAAGCCCGTATAGAGCCCACAGAGGACCAGGTAACAGCGACAGAGGAGCCCATGACCCTGGTCCCCCCACCTGCAGGAGTTCCCAAAACTTTGCCCCCCACCTGGTAGCAGCAGTGCCTGCAGACCCAAAAAACCCAGATGTGGCAGAGGTGCCCATGACCCTGGCTCCTGCCTCACTCTACCCCTCCCCCCAACCACATTGGAGGAACCCATGACCCAGGTGATCCTGGAAGCAGTAGAGCTGCTTGCCAGCCTGATGACTCCAGTGGCAACATCCACGACTGCAGTGACAACATAAGCAGCAAGGCATCAGCAACCTTGGAGGAACAAGTAGCACAATGAGAGCACTGACGATTCTTTTGTCAGAGACAGTAGAAGATGGAAAGTGCAGGCTCTCAAGTACAACCAGAAGCAGCTCAGAATCAAAGTAAACAAAGCCTTACCCAAATAAGAGAGATGTTTGTTACCACAAATGTGCTGGCAGAGGAACAACACATGAAGCACCATTAAGAACTACAGTAACATGGTATCACAAAAAGAAAATGACAACTCTCCAGAAACCAAACCTGAAGTCACAGAAGATTGCAATCAAACTGACAGAGTATTCAAAATACCTGTCATGAAGAAACTCAACGAGTTACAAGAAAACTCAGGAAGACAGTTCAGTGAGCTCAGGAATAAAATTAATGAACAGAAGGAATACTTCACCAAAGAGATTGAAACTCTTTTAAAAAAAGAACCAAACAGAAATCCTGGAGCTGAAGAACACAACAAATAAGATAAAGAATAAAGCAGAGAGCCATCCCCGTGGCTTGGTGGTTAAGTGCGCGCGCTCCGCTGCTGGCGGCCCGGGTTCAGATCCCGGGTGCACACCGACACACTACTTCTCCGGCCATGCTGAGGCCGTGTCCCACATACAGCAACTAGAAGGATGTGCAGCTATGACATACAACTATCTACTGGGGCTTTGGGGGGGAAATAAATAAATAAATAAAATTATTAAAAAAAAAAGAACAAAGCAGAAAGCACTGGAAATAGAGCAGACCATATGGAAGAGAGAATTAGCAAGCTCAAAGATAGAAATCTAGAAATGATTCAGGTGGAAGAGGAGAGAGAACTAAGATTTTTTTTAAATGGATAAGTTCTATGAGAAATATCCAACTCAATTAGGAAAATCATTATAAGGATATTAGGTATCCCAGAAGGACAAGAGAGGAAGAAAGGAGCAGAGAGCTTACTTAAAGAAATAATAGCCGAGAACTTCCCAAACCTGGGAAGGAACTGGATATACAAGTACAGGAAGCTAATAGAACTTCCAATTATCTCAACACAAAAAGACGTTCTCCAAGGCATATTATATTAAAGATGTCAAAAGCCACTAACAAAGAAAGAATATTAAAGGCAGCCAGAGAGAGGAAATAACTTACAAAAGAACCCCCCATTTGGCTATCAGCAGATTTCTCAGCAGAAACTCTACAGGCCAGGAAAGAGTGGAATATTATATTAAAAATATTGAAAGATAAAAACTGTCAGCCAAGAATACTCTATCTAGAAAAGTTACCTTTCAAATATGAAGGGGAAATAAAGGCTTTTCCAGAAAAACAAAAGCTGAGGGAGTTCATGCCACCAGACCTGCCTTACAAGAAATCTTGAAAAGAGCCTTCCTACCTGAAACAAAAAGACAAAGGTTTACAAAGCTTTAAGCAAGGTGACAGATAAACAGATAGAATCAGCAAATTGCAACTCATGCCAGAATAGGTTAGTAACACTTAATTATAACATAAAGGCTAAAGGGAAAGAAAGCACTGAAGATAACTATAACCACTTCAATTCAGTAACAAAACTCACAGTACAAAAAGGGATAATTTGTGACAACAAAAACACAGAAGGGGAAGAGGAACAGGATGGAACCTGGATAGGCAAATGGAGATAAGATGCCATCAGCAGAAAAAGGACTATCTCATCTATGAGATATTTTATACAAACCTCAGGTAACCACAAAATAAAAATTCAGAGCAGAGTCACAAAACATAAAAAAAGAGGAAACTGAAAAGCACATCACAGATAACTGCCAAACTGAAAAGGCAGACAGGAATATGAGGATAAAGAAACAGTGGAAATATAGAACAACCAGAAAACAAAAGATAAAATGGCAGTACTAAGCCCTCATATATCAATAATCACTCTAAATGTAAATGGATTGAATTCACCAATCAAAAGACACAGAGTGGCTGGATAGATTAAAAAAAAAGACTCAACAATATGCTGCCTCCAGGGGACATATCTCAGCTCTAAAGACAAACATAGGCTCAGAGTGAAGGGATGGAAGATAATACTCCAAACAAATGGCTACCAAAGAAAGTGGGAGTAGCCATACTTATATAAAACAAAATAGACTTCAAACCAAAAAAGATAACAAGAGACAAAGATGGACATTATGTAATGATAAAGGGGACAATACACCAAGAAGACATATTTATTAATATATATGCACCTAACATAGGAGCACCAAAGTATATAAAGCAACTATTAACAGACCTAAAGGGAGAAAGTGACAACAACAAAATAATAGTAGGGACTGTTTTGTGTGTGTGTGTGTGAGGAAGACTAGCCCTGAGCAAACATCTGTTGTCAATCCTCTTCTTTTTGCTGAGGAAGATTGGCCCTGGGCTAACATCCTGCCTATCGTCCTCTACTTTATATGGGATGCCACCACAGCGTGGCTTGATAAGTGGTGCATAGGTCTGCACCCGGGATCTGAACCTGCAAACCCCGGGCCGCCAAAGCAGAGCCTGAACACTTAACCACTATGCCACCGGGCTGGCCCCTAACTAAATGGACCTTTAATACCCCAGTAACATCAATGGATAGACCATCCAGACAGAGTTAACAAGGAAACATTGGCCTTAAATGAAACACTAGACCAGATGGACTTAATAGATATATATGGAACATTCTATCCAAAAGCAGCAGAATACACATCCTTCTCAAGTGCACATGGAAAATTCTCAAAGATAGGCCATACTGGGAGATTGGCCTTATGTTGGGAAACAAAACAAGTCTCAAGAAATTTAAGAAGATTGAAATCATATCAAACATCTTTTCTGACCACAACAGTATGAAACTAGAAATCAACTACAAGAAAGCTGGAAAAGTCACAAATAGGTGGAGACTAAACAACATGCTACTGAGCAACTATTGGATCAATGAAGAAATCAAAGGAGAAATCAAAAAGTACCTGGAGGGGCTGGCCCGGTGGCATAGTGGTTAAGTTTGTGTGCTCTGCTTTGGCGGCCCAGGGTTCACAGGTTCAAATCTCAGATGCAGACTGATGCACCGCTCATCAAGCCATGCTATGGTGGTGTGGCACATACAAAATAGAGGAAGAGGGGCACAGATGTTAGCTCAGAGCCAATCTTCCTCACCAAAAACAACAACAACAACAACAACAAAAGTACCTGGAGAGGGGCCAGCCCCATGGCATAGTGGTGAAGTTCGGTGCACTCCACTTCAGCAACCCAGGTTTGCAGGTTTGGATCCCATGCACAGACCTACACCACTTGCCAGCCATACTGTGGCAGTGACCCACATACAAAATAGATGAAGATTGGCACAGATGTTAGCTCAGGGCTAATCTTCCTCAAGCAAAAAAAGAGGAAGATTGGCAACAGATGTTAGCTCAGGGCCAATCTTCCTCAGCCAAAAAAGAAAGAAAGAAAGAAAGCTGTAAAAAAAAAAAAAAAAAGTACCTGGAGACAAATGAAAATAGAAACACAGCATACCAAAATCTATGGGAAGCAGCAAAAGCGGTACTAGGAGAGAAGTCTATAGCAATACAGGCCTACCTTAAGAAACAAGAAAAATCTCAAACAATCTAATACTATACCTGAAATAACTAGAAAAAGAAGAAAAACAAAGCCCAAAGTCAGTAGAAGGAAGGAAATAATAAAACTCAGAGCAGAAATAAATAAAATACAGACTAAAAAGACAATAGAAAAGATCAATGAAACTAAGAGCTTGCTCTTTGAAAAGATAAACAAAATTGACAAACCCTTAGCTAGACTCACTAAAAAAAGAGGGAAGACTCAAATAAATAAAATCAGAAATGAAAGAGGAGAAATTACAACAGATACCACAGAAATACAAAGGATTATAAGAGAATACTATGAAAAGCTATACACCAACAAATTGGATAACCTGGAAGAAATGGATAAGTTCCTAGAATCATACAAACTCCCAAAACTGAATCAATAAGAAATAAAGAACCTGAATAGACCAATTACAAGTAAAGAGATTGAAATAGTAATCAAAAACCTTCCAAAAAACAAAAGTCCAAGACCAGATGGCTTCTCTGGTGAATTCTACCAAACATTCAAAGGAGATTTAATACCTATCCTTCTCAAACTTTTCCAGAAAATTGAAGAGTATGGGATGTTTCCTAACTAACTCATTCTACAAGGTCAATGTTACCCCGATACCAAAATCAGACAAGGATAACACAAAAAAGGAAAATTATAGGCCAATATCGCTAATGAACAGAGATGCAAAAATCCTCAACAAAATATTAGCAAATTGAATACAACAATACTTTAAATCATACACCATGATCAAGTGGGATTTATTACAGGGATGCAGGGATGGTTCTACATCTGCAAATCAATCAGTGTGATACACCACATTAACAAAATGAGAATAAAAATCACATGATCATCTCAACAGATGCAGAGAAAGCATTTGACAAGATACAGCATCCATTTATGATAAAAACTCTCAATAAAATGGGTATAGAAGGAAAGTACCTCAACATAATAAAGGCCACATATGACAAACCCACAGCCAAGATCATCCTCAATGGTGAAAAATTGAAAGCTATTCCTCTGAGAATAGGAACAAGACAAGGATGCCCATTCTTGCCACTTTTATTCAACATAGTATTGGAAGTCCCAGCCAGAGCAATTAGGCAAGAAAAAGAAAAAAAGTTATCCAAATTAGAAAGGTAGAAGTAGATAGATTGGGAGTCAAGATGGCGGCGTAGGCAGACTCTGAACTCACCTCCTCCAGTGGACACAGCCAATTTACAACTACTCGTGGAAAAATTACCCCTGAGACAGAACTGAAAACTGGATAAGAGGAACTCCTGCAACAACGGACAATCCTAACTGGGGTAGAAGAGGCAGAGACTCCCTTCTGGAGAGAAAAACGCCGCCTTCACAAGCCGCCAGCTTCACGGCCGCCTGGAGCAGCTCACAGGTACGCAGCCTCCCTGGAGGCGCGGGGCCCTGAGCCGGGGAGCACCCCCGCTGTGGGCATTTTGTGGACCCAGGACAATTGAGACCAGCAGCATAATATCTGACTGTGCCTGCTACTAAAGCATTGGGTAGCACCCCCAGAAAACCCGGTTCACAAAGAAACTAAAACTGGCTCTTAAAGGGCCCGCGCACAAACTCACCTGTTCCAGAAAGCATCCTAAAATCACCAGAAAGAAAGGTGCACAGTGCTTCGGTGACAAGAGACTCACCTAATAGGCCCTGAGTGCATCTCGGTGAGGGGTGAGACCTCTCCAGGGACTGGGACATTGGCGGCCATTGTTGTGGCCTGGTGTGAGCGTGCTGACACAGACGCCATTGGAGTTCTCCCAGAGACCTGCTAGCCCAGGGTCTGCTCCACCCGCTAGAGCACCGATTTAATCCAGCTCAGCCAGGGCAGGCAGCCCACCCTAGAGACTAGCCCCACCCAACAACAAGCCCTCAGGCAACATGTGGGCCTGCATAGATTGGTGACTGGATTCTCTGCAGCCTGGCAACTGAGCTGACTTGAGCGGGGCAGGGTGTGCACAAGGAGCTGGTGGAGAGTGTGGGGCGGTGGCAGAGTGTGTGGGGCTCCCACCGTGAAGAGACTGGGTCCACTTGGGGAGGTCGGGGCGCTCACACGGGGCAGGACTGTGTTGACTGTGTGTGTGGACTTGTGGGCGGCAGGGCTTCTCAGCCACAGAAGACTTGTACTTCTCAAAGACCCACATAGGAGGTTTGCTCCACCTTCCAAAACCTGAAACAATTGGGTGCTCCTGTGCCTGAGGCCAGCCCCACCCAGCTGCAATCCTCAGAGAGCTGACAAGAGACCTAATAGGCTAGAGGCTTACAGCAATTGTAAGGCCCTGAGCCTAACAACCTGCCAGGGTGGGGGCCTACTCACTTAAAAGAAATACTGCAACACAAATGTGGTATTAGAACTTGCAGCCAACTGTGCTGGGGCTTCCCACACCTGATAAAGAGACTGAAGGGCCCACAACAACTACAAGCAGCTGAGTATTACAACAGCTGGCCAGGAGCATAACTCAGCCTCCCTGGGCGCCTATAGGGAGAGCTAACAGGCCACAATAGAGGGACACACGTAGCCCACATAGGGGCCACCCCTGGAACATTGAGAACTGAGGGAAGCACACTGGAAGCCTCCTAAGCCATCACTTACATAAGGTCACCTATCCAAGAGCAGGAGACGTAGCTGACCTACCTAATACGTAGACACAAGCACAGGGAAAGAGGCAAAATGAAGAGGCAAAAGAATACATTCCAAGTAAGGGAACAGGACAAAACCCCAGAAAAGGAACTTAGTGAAACAGAAATGAGCAACCTACCCGACAGAGAGTTCAAACTAAGAGTGTTAAGGATGCTCACTGATCTGGGGAGAAGAATAGATGGACTCAGTGAGAATGTCAACAAAGAAATGGAAGATATAAAAAGAACCAATCAGAAATGAAGAATACAATACTGGAAATGAAAAACTCATTAGAGGGACTCAAAAGCAGAGTAGAGGATACAGAAGAACGGATCTGTGAGCTGGAAGAAAGACTAGAAGAAATTACCCAAGGTGAACAGGTAAAAGAGAAAAGAATTAAAAAGAGTGAGGACAGTCTAAGGGACCTCTGGGACAACATCAAGCGCACTAACATCCATGTTATAGGTGTCCCGGAAGGAGAAGAGCGAGACAAGGGGGCAGAGAATCTATTTCAAGAAATAATAGATGAAAACTTCCCTAACCTAAGGAAGGAAACAGACATCCAAGTACAGGAGGCACAGAGAGCCCCAAACAAGATAAACCCAAAGAGGCCCACACCAAGACATATCATAATCAAAATGTCCAGAATTAAAGATAAAGAGAGAATCCTAAAAGCCGCAAGAGAATGTCAAGTTACATACAAAGGAAACCCCATAAGGCTATCAGCTGACTTCTCAGCAGAAACCTTACAGGCTAGAAGAGAATGGCATGATATATTTAAAGTGCTAAAAGGAAAAAACTTACAGCCAAGAATACTCTACCCAGCAAGGTTATCGTTCAAAATGGAAGGAGAGATCAAAATTTTCCCAGATAAGCAAAAATTAAAGGAGTTTGTCACCAAGAAACCAGTGTTACAAGAAATGTTAAAGGGACTGATTTAAGGGGAAAAGAGAAGACCACAAATAGGAAAAATTATCTATTTCCACGATTAGAACGAATTGGATCCAAATGCACAGAAAAGAGGTTGGATATGATATCAAAAACATAAAAGGAGGGAGGAGGGTAGTTAAAGAGTACAGCTTTCAGACAGAGGTCAAACTAAAGTGACCATCAATTCTGTATAGAAGAAGTAAGGAACAGAGAAGGACTACTAAAACACTGAGGAAAAAAAAAAAAGTTAAAAAATGGCAGTAAGTACATACTTATCAATAGCTACTTTAAACGTCAATGGACTAAATGCTCCAATTAAAAGGCATAGGGTGGCTGACTGGATAAAAAACAAGACCCATATATATGCTGCATACAAGAGACACACTTCAGACCTAAAGACACTCACAAACTGAAAGTGAAGGGATGGAAAAAGATACTCCACGCAAATGGCAATGAAAAGAAAGCAGGGGTAGCAGTACTCATATCACACAAAATAGACTTTAAAACAAAAACTGTAAAACGAGACAAAGAAGGGCATTACATAATGATCAAGGGAACAATCCAACAAGAGGATATAACACTTGTAAATATCTACGCACCCAATGTAGGTGCACCTAAATATATAAAGCAATTATTAACAGACATAAAAACAGAAATAGACAGTAACACAATAATAGTAGGGGACTTTAACACTCCACTTACACCAATGGATAGATCATCCAAACAGAAGATCAATAAGGAAACATTGGCCTTAAACGACACACTAGAACAGATGGACCTAGTAGATATATACAGAGCATTCCATCCAAAACCGAAGAATACACGTTCTTTTCAAATGCACATGGAACGTTCTCCAGGATTGATCACATATTAGGCCACAAAACAAGTCTCCATAAATTTAAGAAGATTGAAATAATACCAAGCATCTTTTCTGACCACAACGGTATGAAACTAGAAATCAACTATAGGAAGAAAATCAGAAAAGCCACAAATACATGGAGATTAAACAAAATGCTACTGAACAACGACTGGGTTAATGAAGAAATCAAAGAAGAAATCAAAAATACCTGGAGACAAACGAAAATGAAAATACGCCATGTCAGAATTTATGGGATACAGCAAAAGCGGTTCTAAGAGGGAAGCTTATAGCAATACAGGCCTATCTCAACAAACAAGAAAAATCTCAAATAAACAATCTAACAATGCACCTAAAGGAACTGGAAAAAGAAGAACAAACAAAGCCCAAAATCAGTAGAAGAAGGGAAATAATAAAAATCAGAGCAGAAATAAATGAAATAGAGACCAAAAAACAATAGAAAAAATTAATAAAACCAAGAGCTGGTTCTTTGAAAAGATCAACAAAATAGACAAACCTTTAGCTAGACTCACCAAGAAAAAAGAGAGATGGCACAAATAAGTAAAATCAGAAATGAAAGAGGAGAGGTTACAACAGACACCTCAGAAATACAAAAGATTATAAGAGAATACTATGAAAAACTATATGCCAACCAATTCGACAATCTGGAAGAAATGGATAAATTCTTAGAATCATACAACCTTCCAAAACTGGATCAAGAAGAAGTAGAGAATTTGAATAGACCAATCACCAGTAAGGAGATCGAAACAGTAATCAAAAACCTCCCCAAAAATAAAAGTCCAGGACCAGACGGCTTCCCTGGTGAATTCTACCAAACATTCAAAGAAGACTTAATACCTATCCTTCTCAAACTCTTCCAAAAATTGAGGAGGGGGAAGCTCCTAACTCATTCTACGAAGCTGACATTACCCTGATACCAAAACCAGACAAGGACAACACAAAAAAAGAAAATTACAGGCCAATATCACTGATGAACATCGATGCGAAAATCCTCAACAAAATACTAGCAAATCGCATACAACAATACGTTAAAAAGATTATACACCACGATCAAGTGGGATTTATTCCAGGGATGCAGGGATGGTTTAACATTTGCAAATCAATCAACGTAATACACCACATTAATAAAATGAAGAACAAAAATCACATGATCATCTCAATAGATGCAGAGAAAGCATTTGACAAGATCCAGCATCCATTTATGATAAAAACTCTGAATAAAATGGGTATAGAAGGAAAGTACCTCAACATAATAAAGACCATATATGACAAACCCACAGCTAATATCATCCTCAATGGTGAAAAACTGAAAGCTATCCCTCTAAGAACAGGAACCAGACAAGGATGCCCACTGTCACCACTCCTATTTAACATAGTATTGGAAGTCCTAGCCAGAGCAATCAGGCAAGAGAAAGAAATAAAAGGGATCCAAATTGGAAAGGAAGAAATGAAACTGTCACTATTTGCAGATGACATGATTTTATATATAGAAAACCCTAAAGAATCCACCAGAAAACTTTTAGAAGTAATAAACGAATATGGTAAAGTTGCAGGATACAAAATCAACATACAAAAATCAGTTGCATTTCTGTACAGTAACAACGAAGTAGCAGAAAGAGAAATTAAGAATACCATCCCATTTACAATTGCAACAAAAAGAATAAAATACCTAGGAATAAACTTAACCAAAGAGGTGAAAGATCTGTACACGAAAACTATAAAACATTTCTGAAAGAAATTGAAGAAGACACAAAGAAATGGAAAGATATTCCGTGCTCTTGGATTGGAAGAATTAACATAGTTAAGATGTCCATACTTCCTAAAGCCATCTATAGATTCAATGCAATCCCTATCAAAGTTCCAACAACATTTTTCACAGAAATAGAACAAAGAATCCTAAAATTTATATGGAACAACAAAAGACCCCGAATAGCTAAAGGAATCCTGAGAAAAAAGAACAAAGCTGGAGGTATCACACTCCCTGATTTCAAAATATACTACAAAGCTATAGTAACCAAAACAGCATGGTACTGGCACAAAAACAGACACACAGATCAATGGAATAGAATCGAAAGCCCAGAAATAAACCCACACATCTATGGACAGGTAATCTTTGACAAAGGAGCCAAGAACATACAATGGGGAAAAGAAAGTCTCTTCAACAAATGGTGTTGGGAAAACTGGATAGCCATATGCAAAAAAATGAAAGTAGACTCTTACCTTACACCATACACAAAAATTAACTCCAAATGGATTAAAGACTTGAATGTAAGACCTGAAACTGTGAAACTTCTAGAAGAAAACATAGGCAGTACGCTCTTCGACATCAGTCTTAGCAACATCTTTTCAAACACCACATCTGACCGGGCAAGAGAAACAATAGAAAAAATAAACAAATGGGACTACATCAAACTAAAAACCTTCTGCACAGCAAAGGAAACCATCAACAAAACGAAAAGACAACCTAACAATTGGGAGAAGATATTTGCAAACCATACATCTGATAAGGGCTTAATCTCCAAAATATATAAAGAACTCATGCATCTCAACAACAAAAAAACTACCAACCCAATTAAAAAATGGGCAAAAGACCTGAACAGACATTTCTCCAAAGAAGATATACAGATGGCCAACAGACACATGAAAAGATGTTCAAAATCACTAACTATCAGGGAAATGCAAATCAAAACTACAATGAGATATCACCTCACGCCCGTCAGAATGGCTATAATTAACAAGACAGGAAACAACATGTGTTGGAGAGGTTGTGGAGAGAAGGGAACTCTCATACACTGCTGGTGGGAGTGCAAACTGGTGCAGCCACTATGGAAAACAGTATGGAGATTCCTCAAAAAATCAACGATAGAACTACCATATGATCCAGCTATTCCACTGCTGGGTATTTATCCAAAGAACTTGAAAACACCAATTTGCAAAGGTACATGCACCCCTGTGTTCATTGCAGCCCTATTCACGATAGCCAAGACTTGGAAGCAACCTAAGTGCCCATCAAGGGACGAATGGATAAAAAAGCTGTGGTATATATACACAATGGAATACTACTCAGCCATAAGAAACGATGAAATCCAGCCATTTGTGACAACATGGATGGACATTGAGGGCATGATGCAAAGTGAAATAAGTCAGAGGGAGAAGGTCAAATACCGTATGATTTCCTTCATTAAGTAGTAGATAATAACAACAATAAACAAACACATAGGGTCAGAGATTGGATTGGTGGTTACCAGAGGGGAAGGGGGGAGGGAGGAGGGTGAAAGGGATAATTGGGTACATATGTGTGGTGATGGGTTGTAATTAGTATTTTGGTGGTGAACATGATGTAATCTATGCATAAATAGAAGTACAATGATGTACACCTGAAATTTTTACAATGTTATAAACCAATGTTACTGCAATAAACAAAAAATTAAAAAAAAAATAAAATAAAATAAAAAATAAAGGTAGAAGTAAAAGTGTCACTATTTGTGAATGACATAATTCTATATATGGAAAACCCTAAAGAATTTACCAAAAAACTATTAGAAATAATCAACAACTACAGCAAAGTTGCAGGGTACCAAATCTATATGCAAAAATCAGTTGTGTTTCTCTTTTTTTTTTTTTTTGTGAGGAAGATCGGCCCTGAACTAACATCTGCCAATCCTCCTCTTTTTGCTGAGGAAGACTGGCCCTGGGCTAACATCAATGCCCATCTTCCTCCACTTTATATGGGATGCCACCACAGTATGGCTTGACCAGCGTCAGTGCATGCCTGGGATCCGAAGTGGTGAACCCCGGCCGCCGCAGTGGAGTGCACTCACTTAACTGCTTGCGCCACCGGGCCAGCCCTCAGTTGCGTTTCTATGTGCTAACAACATACTAGCAGAAAGAGAAATCAAGAATGCAATCCCATTTACAATCACAATGAAAAGAATGAAATACCTAGGAACACATTTAACCAAAGAGGTGAAAGACTTGTACACTGAAAACTATAAGACTTTGTTGAAAGAAATTGAATATGATATGATGAAATGGAAAGATATTCCATGCCCACGGATTGGAAGAATTAACCAAGTTGAAATGTCCATATTACCTAAAGCAATCTATAGATTCTGTGCAATCCCAGTCAGAGTCCCAATGACATTTTTCACAGAAATAGAGCAAAGAATCCTAAAATTTATATGGAACGAAAAAGACCCCAAATAGTCAAAGCAATCCTGAGAAAAAAAGAACAAAGCTGGAGGTATCACACTTCGTAGTATATTTCAAAATATACTACAAAGCTATAGGAATCAAAACAGCATGGTACTGGCAGAAAAACAGACACACAGATTAATGGAACAGAATTGAGAGCCTAGAAATAAACCCATACCTCTATGGACAGCTAATTTTCACCAAAAGAGCCAAGAGCATACGACAGAGAAAGGAAAGTCTCTTCAGTAAACGGTGCTGGGAAAACTGAACAACCACATGCAAAAGAATGAAACTAGACCACTATCTTACACCATACACAAAAATTAACTCAAAATGGATTAAAGACTTGAATGTAAGACCTAAAACCATAAAACTCCTAGAAGAAAACATAGGCAGTACCCTCCTTGACATGGGTTTTAGCTGTATCTTTTTGAATATCCTGTCTCCTCAGGCAAGGGAAACAAAAGAAAAAATAAACAAATGGAACTACATCAAACTAAAAATCGTCTGCACCACAAAGGAAACTATCAACAAAATGAAAAGATATTTGCAAATCATATATTCGATAAGGGGTTAATATCCAAAATATATAAAGAATTCAAACAACTCAACAACAGAAAAACAAACAACCCAATCAAAAAATGAGCAGAGGATATGAACAGACATTTTTCCAAAGAAGACATACAGATGGCCAAGAGGCACATGAAAAGATGTTCTACATTACTAATTATTAGGGAAATGCAAATCAAAACCACAACGAGATATCACCTCACACCCATCAGAATGGCTATTATTAAAAAGACAAGAAATAACAAGTGTTGGAGAGGCTGTGGAGAAAAAGGAGCCCTCATATACTGCTGGTGGGAATGTAAATTGGTGCAGCCACTACGGAAAACAGTATGGAGATTCCTCAAAAAATTAAAAATAGAACTACCATATGATCTAGGTATTCCACTTCTAGGTATTTATGCAAAGAATACGAAAACACTAATTCGAAAAGATATATGCACCCCTATGTTCCTTGCAGCATCAGTCACAATAGCCAAGACTTGGAAGCAACCTAAGTGTCCATCAACAGACGAATGGATAAAGAAGAAAAGAAGATGTGGTATACACACACACACACACAATGGAATACTACTTAGCCATAAAAAAGACGAAATCTTGCCATTTGCAACAATGTGGATGGACCTTAAGGGTATTATGCTAAGCAAAATAAGTCAGATGGAGAAAGACAATTACTATATGATTTCAGTCATATGTGGAAGATAAACAAACAAATACGTAGAGACAGAGAATAGATTGATGGTTACCAGAGGGGAAAGGGATGGGGGAAGGGCGAAAGGGTAAAGGGGCACACATGTATGGTGATGGATGGCAACTAGAATTTTAGTGGTGAACACGATGCAGTCTATAGAGAAGTTGAAATATAATGATGTACACTTGAAATTTATATAATGTTATAACCAATGTGACGTCAATATAAATAAATAAACAAATAAATAAATAATAAAAGAGCGTACAATGCAAACATTTAACCTTAACTTCATGCAAGTTATAAACGTAACTATGGTTCTTCCTTTTCAGTTTCGGGGGGTGGTGGTTGTAAATAACTTCTAGTAGAATGCCAAAATATAATGATTAAGTATAGACCTGCCTATATCAGCAAAATGTTCATGCTAATCCTCTCACTCCTTCAAGACTGCCCTCCTCTCTTTTATGTGCCCAGGAATCCAGTGTGTGTTACGTGTGTATGTGCTGGTGGAGGGGTGAGTAGGAGTGTGGCTCACTTTCAGCTTTTGCACCACAACCAGAACTTAGATACACGCCCTTTGAGAACAGAGAATGCCACAAATGCCAATGCAGACTGTTCCAGAATAGCGGTGAGCCTCCAGGACACCAGGCAAAGGCTATTGTCATAGACTTTAAGAGTGAAGATCATGGCAGGATTGCGTGGGAAGGGTAGTTTTTCAGGGCAGAACAACTCTTGATCTTACTCAACCTTATTTTATCCCCACTTTGGCAGTTGCCACAGGTGCTGATGCAGTCTCACCTTCCAGGAAGGATGGTCTTACTTCCTCAGTGTTAATGCTCTGCTCCTCAAAGTCATGCAGGGACCCAGACAAGCAAGGCAGTTCTGCTATCTTCAATAAATGGTCTTGTAAGGCTGTTCCGGTTGTGACCATTTCTGATGAGCAGGAAGGCAAGGAGGATAGAGTACAGGGCAAGTATCTCTCAGAATATGAAATTGGAAATTGCACAGTCACTTCTACTCACATCCTGTTGGTGAGAACTTAGTCACATGGTCACAAGTAGCCAAGGAGGGGGCTGGGAAATGTAGTTTCTAGATGAGTTGCCCAGGCCTAGGACGAAGGAGAGAACAGTTTAGTAGCAACCATCAATCTGCCAGAATTATCATCCACGGTTTGTGCAAGGCCCCTCACTTGTTTCCATTCATTCATTCACTCACTCTCTTTTATAGCCATCCCACACCCCCTCTCATATACCTTGACAATCACTCTACTGTGTTTAAAGTACATGCTTTTGTTTCTATTTTTTAAAAATATGTATTTTTGTTTTGTGTGCATATATTTTTTCCCCTTTTATTGAGTCAATTTTATGAAGTAAAATTTACATTCAGTAATAGGCAACTGATCTTTGACAAAGGAGCAAAGGCAATTCAATGGAAAAAGGATAGTCTTTTCAACAAATGTCTATATGACCAAAAAAAAAAGAGTCTGAAACAGACTTTCCACCTTTCACAAAAATTAACTCAAAATTGGTCATACACCTAAATGTAAAATGCAAAACTATAAAACTTCTAGAGGAAGACAAGAGAAAATCTAGGTAACTTGGGGTTTAGCAATGAATTTTTAGATACAACACCAAAAGCATGATTCATGAAAGAAAAATTGATTGGTTGAACTTTATCAAAATGAAAAATCTCTGCTCTGCAAAAGACACTGTTAAGAGAATGGAAAAGTCACAGACTGAGAGAAGATATTTACAAAACACATATCTAATAAAAGACTTATATATAAAATATACAAGGAACTCCTAAAACTCAACAGTAACAAACCAAACAACTGAATTTAAAAATGGGCAAACATCTGAACAGATACCTCACCAAGAAGATAAACAAATGACAAATATGCACATAAAAAGATGCTCAACATCATTTGTCCTTAAGGAATTGCAAACTAAAACAATGAGATATATTCATAAGTGTATTTAACTCTATAAGAAATTGCCAACTGTATTCCAAAGTGATGAACCATTTTGCCTTCCCACCAGCCGTGTATAAGAGGAGTTCCAGCTGCTGTGCATCCTCAATAGTAGTTGGTATTGTCAGATTTTTTGATTTGAGCTATTTTGTGATGTAGTGGTATCTCACTGTGGTTTTATTTTGCAATTCCTAATGACTAATCATATCGAGACTCTTTTTATGTGTTTATCTGCTATCCATATCTTATTTGATGAAGTGTCTGTTTAAATCTTTTGTTCGTTTTTTAAGTGGGCTGTTCGTTTTATTCATTATTGAGTTGTGAGGTTTCTTTAGATATTCTGGATATAACTCGGTATCAGTCAGGATCTAATCAGGAGAATTATTAACAGGAGATTGGAGTAAGGGGAAATGGACGCGTAAGAGTTAAAGGGAACACTGACGAATACAGAAACAGCAAACCCAGGGACGGCCACTACTGGCAGGGCTGAGACAGTGTCTGAGGAGGAGCTCCAGACCTGCTGGCAAGAGCACAGCGTGCTCACTGGATGGTGGAGGAGACACTGAGGTGGCTCACCAGTGGATCCTGGAAATCTGCCCTTTGGGGGACTGGGGAATCTTGTCCACAGGGAGGTGCCACACCCTGAAACTTGCTGCAAAGTCACCTGAGGGGTGCTGGGGGAAGCAGTTCAAGTCAGGTGCCTTGCCAGCGGCACACCACATTGAGAAGGTGCTGAGAGAAGCTTCTAGCAGTTGGGCACTGCTGGTTGCCCTGTGCTATCAGAACTGGGAGCTGGGGAAGCCCCCCTCTGCAGAAGCCAGGCAATGGAGAAAGCTTCACCCTGCAGAAGCTCAGTGTGGGAAAAGCGGCACTCTACAGGACAGAGGAAACAGGAAGAGAAAATTCCTTCCTCCTTCACTGTCCCTCCAGCATCCTCCTCTGGCTAACATTATACCAAATGTCACAGGTGAAATATTTACACAGCCCACCTCCATTATCACAGAGCAGGCAAAGAAAGGTGGGTTTGGAGCTGAGAAGCAAAAAATTGATGAGTGGCACAAAATCCTTTATCATATGTGTATTTTGCAAATATTTCTCCCAGATGAGTGGCTTGCCTTTTCATTTTCTTAACAATGTCTTTTGAAAAGCCAATGTTTTTAATTTTGAGGATGCTCAATGTATCAGTTTTTTCTTTTGCCATTCATACTTTTTTTATCCTAAAAAAATCTTTGCCTAAACCAAAAATCAAAGATTTTCTCCTATATTTTCTTCTAGAAGTTGTATAGTGTTAGTTTCTAGATTTAGGTTTATGATCCATTTCAAGTTTTGTGTATACGCATTTTTAAATTTTTACATTTATTAATTTTTTATTTTTTTAAAGACTCTTCTTCTTCGAGCAGTTTTATGGCTATGCATGTATCTAATTTGTCTGTGTAGTGTCAGACTGCTCTCCAGATGTTCTCCATCCCCACCAGCAGCACACGAAGGAGCCTACATGCCTGCCAACACTTAACATTCTCCAGCTTTCCAATTTTTGCCAGTCTATTAGGTGTAAGGTGATATTATATTGTTGTCTTAATTTGAACTTTTCTGATTACTGATGATTTTAATTCTTAATAATTATCTTCATATGCCTGTTTGGGTTACCACTTTTATAAATTGCCTATTGATAAACCTTGCCCATTTTTCTAGAGGACCTGCTACCTTTTGCTTACTTTGGATTTAATTTGCTCTTCTCTAGGGCCGGCCCCGTGGCTTAGCGGTTAAGTGCGCACACTCCGCTGCTGGCGGCCCGGGTTCAGATCCCGGGCGCGCACCGACGCACCGCTTCTCCAGCCCTGCTGAGGCTGCGTCCCACATACAGCAACTAGAAGGATGTACAGCTATGACATACAACAATCTACTGGGGCTTTGGGGGAAAAAATAAATAAATAAAATTTAAAAAACATTTAATTTGCTCTTCTTTTTCTAGGTTTCTAAGATAGAAGCTTGGATCATTGATTTTAGATCTTTCTTCTTTTGTAATACATGCATCAATGCTATAAATTTCTCTCTAAGCACTGCTTTCACTGCATCACACAATTTTTGTTTAGTTGTATTTCCATTTTCATTTAGTTCCAAATATTTTTAAATTTCTCTTGAGACTTCTTTGACCTGTGTGTCATTGAGAAGTGTGTTGTTTAATGTCCACGCACCTTGAAAATTTTCAGCTATCTTTGTTATTGATTTCTAGTTTATTTCCATTGTGGTCTGAGAGCAGACACTGTATGATTTCTATTTTTTAAGTTTGTTAAGGTATGTTTTATGGCCCAGAATGTGGTCTATCTTGGTGAATGTTCCATATAAGCTTGAGAAGAATGTGTATTCTGCAGTTGTTGGATGAAGTAGTCTACAGATGTCAATTATATCCACTTGATTCATGATACTGTTGCATTCAACTATGTCCTCACTGATTTTCTGCCTGGGAGATCTGTCCGTTTCTGATGGAGGGGTGTTGAAATCTCCAATTATGATCCTGGATTCAACTATTTCTTCTTGCAGTTCTATCAGTTTTGCCTCATGTATATTGACACTATTGTTAGGTGCATGCATGTTAAGAATTTTTATGTCTTCTTGGAGAATTGAGCCTTTCATTGTAAGATAATGCCTCTCTTTATCCCTGATAACTTTCCTTGCTCTGTAGTCTTCGCTATCTGAAATTAACATAGCTATTCCAGCTTTCTTTTGATTAGTGTTAGCATGGTATATCTTTCTCCATTCCTTTACTTTTAATGTATATGTGTCTTTATATTTAAAGTGGGTTTCTTGCAGATAACATAAGTGGGTTGTGTTTTTTGATCTACTTTGACAATCTCTGTCTTCTAGTTAGTGTATTTAGACCATTGAGATTTAAAGTGATTACTAATACAGTTGGATTAATATCTACCATATTTGTTATTGTTTTCTGTATGTTACCCCATTCTTTGTTCCTATTTTTTTCCTCTACTATTTTTTCTGCCTTTTGTGGTTTTAACTGAGCATTTTATATGACTCCATTTTCTCTCCTTTCTTAGCTTGTTATACTTCTTTTTTTACTTTTTCTGGTAGTTTCCCTAGAGTTTGCAATATATATTTACAACTAATCCAAGTCCACTTTCAAAATGCACTGTATGGCTTCATCAGTACTGCAAGTACTTTATAATAACCATTTTTTATTCCTAATTCCTCCCTCCAATCCCTTGTATCATTGCTGTCATTCATTTCACCTACACATCAGCTATAATCATTAAATACATTGTTGCTATTACTCTTTTCATCAAACTGTTACCTGTTAGATCAATTAAGAATAAGAAAAATAGGGCCGGCTCTGTGGCTTAGCGGTTAAGTGTGCGCGCTCTGATGCTGGCGACCCGGGTTCGGATCCCGGGTGCGCCGCGAGGCACCACTTCTCTGTCCAGCGCGAGGCCGAGTCCCACGTACAGCAACTAGAAGGATGTGAACCTATGACATACAAACTGAATAAATAAAATCTTTAAAAAAAAAAAAAAAAAAAAAAGAATAAGAAAAATAAAAGTGTTTATTTTACCTTCACTTATTCCTTCTCTAATCTCTTCCTTTATGTAGATCCAAGTTTCTGATCAATATCATTTTCCTTCTCTCTGAAGAACTTCTTTTAACATTTCTTGCAAGGCAGTTTCACTGGCAACAAATTCCCTCAATTTTTGTTTGTCTAAGAAAGTCTTTATTTCTCCTTCATTTTTGAAGGATAATTTCTCAGGATACAGAATTCTAAGTTGGTGGGGGTTTTCTTTCAACACTTGCAGTATTTCACTCCATTCTCTTTTTTTTTTTTTTTTATAATTTTATTTATTTATTTTTCCCCCAAAGCCCCAGTAGATAGTTGTATGTCATAGTTGCACATCCTTCTAGTTGCTGTATGTGGGACGCGACCTCAGCATGGCCGGAGAAGCAGTGCATCAGTGCGCGCCCGGCATCTGAACCCGGGTTGCCAGCAGCGGAGCGCGCGCACCTAACGGGTAAGCCACAGGGCCGGCCCATTCCATTCTCTTCTTATTTGCACAGTCTCTGAGAAGTCAGATGTAATTCTTATCTTCGCTCCTCTGTAGGTAAGATGTTCTTTCTCCTGGCTTCTTTCAAGATTTTTTATTCATCTTTGATTTTCTGCAGTTTGAATATAATGTGCCTAGGTGTATTTTTTTTTTTTTTCGGCCTTTATCCTGCTTGATGTTCTCTGAGCTTCCTAGATCTGTGTTTTGGTGTCTGACATTAATTTCGGGAAATTCTCAGTCATTATTACTTCAAATATTTCTTCTGTTCCTCTCATTCTTTGGGATTCCCATTACGTATAAGTTACACCTTTTGTAGTTGCTCCACAGTCCTTGGATATCCTGTGCCATTTTTTCCAGTCATTTTTCTCTTTGCTTTTCAGTTTTGGAAGTTCTACTGACATATCCTCAAGCTCAGAGATTCTTTCCTCAGCCATGTCCAGTCTACTAATGAGTACATCAAAGGCATTCTTCATTTCTGCTACAATGTTTTTGATCTGTAGCATTTCTTTTTGATTCTTTCTTAGAATTTCCATCCCCCTGCTTATATTACCCATCTATTCTTGCATATTGTCTACTTTATCCACCAGTGCCCTTAGCGTGTTAATCATAGTTGTGTAAAAACCTAGTCCGATAATTCCAACATCTCTACCAGACCTGAGTCTGCTTCTGGTGCTCGCTCTGTCTCTTCAAACTGTGTCTTGTGCCTTTGAGTACACGTTGTAATTCTTTGTTAAAAGCCAGACATGATGTACTGGATAAAGGGAACGGCAGTAAATAAGCCTTTTGTGATATGGTGGTGAGGGGCGGGGGGAGTGTCCCATAGCCCTGTGATTAGGTCTCAGTCTTCTGGGGAGCCTGTGCCTCTACACTGTGAACGTCACAAGTGCTTCTCAGTGTTTTGCATCCCCTTCAGTGGGATAGGATGGCTAGAGCGGGCTCGAGTTGGGTATTTCCCTTTTCCCAGGTTGGTCAGGCTTTGATAAAACCCCAGCAGGTTAAGCTCAGGTGAAATAGTTTCTTCTGAGGACAGGTGTTAAGAAGAACAGAACCTTCTGGCATATTTAAAATAGTTATTTTTTCCCTCCCTCTGCTGGAAGCATGACCTGATTTTTCACCGACCTTTGCTGTGAGAACCCGGTAGAGCTCCTGGAGGTAAAACTCACAAAAGTTTGGGTGCCCCTCTAAGACTGGGCCCCTCTGGAGTTTTTAAATCTCAGACTTGTCCACACCGAGCCTCCAGCAGTTCATTAATTACAGTTCAGGTCTTCCTACCCTGGTACTGGTTCCTGGGGGGCTCCGGTAAGCTGTGAGCACCCACCTGTCTGTGTCTCCAATTTTTGGAGCAGCAGGTTGCCCTGTATCTTCAATTTTCTGACAGATCTAAGAAGGGTTGTTGATTTTCAGTTTGTTCAGCTTTTTAATTGTTAGGACAGAGTGCAGACTTCCAAGCTCCTTACTTGCCAGACCAGAAACTGGAAGTCTCTCTTTTGCTTATTGGTTTGCCTGAGCTATTTGTATATTCTACGTGTTAATCCCTTATTATTTTTAGATTTACAAATATCTTCTCCCAGTTATCACCTGTTGTCTATGGTCTCCTCTTTTGAACATAAATCCTTAATTTTGGTGTCATCAAATTAATCAATTTTTTCCTTCTGGTTTGTGCTTTTGAAGTTTTATGCAAGGTGTCCCTCTCCCAACCCAGGTCCCAAAGAGATTCTCTTATATTTTCTTGTATTAACTTTAGAGTTCTATTTGTCACACTGAGGTCATTAGTCGTTTAGAGTGTACCTTTTTATTTGGTGTCAGGCAGGGATCCTGTTTTATTTTCTCCATACAGCAAGCTGGTTTACTCGGCCCTGCTTCATCGATTTGCGATGCCTCCCACCTATGTACTCATGGTCTGACTTGGAGTTTTCTATTCTTTCCATGCTCTATTGGTCTGTTGTTTTGCTTTGTTTGGCTTTTTACATGGCTTGGTAGTGTGCTGCTCCTTACTCTTCCTTTATAAGGTTGACTTAGTCCTGTTCATCCAGATACATTTTAGAATGAGTTTCAAATTCCTGGAAAATACGCCTGGAATTTTAATTGGGATTTCATTGCATTTACAGATTAATTCATAAAGAACTGACTCCTGTATAATATTAAGTCATTCCATCCAAAAGCATAAAGTTTCCCTCCATTTATTCAGGTTAATTTCTACATCCTTTATTAAAGTTTCCTATAGGTTTCTTGTATAGTCTTGGTTAGGTTCATTCCTAGATATTGTACGTGCTTTTTGGTTATTGTGAATAGAAGTTGGTTACTGCTGGTGAAGAGAAATGTTATGAATTTATGTTCTTAGGTTAATCTTGTATGTAGTGGTTTTTCTGAATTCTTTTAATAGTTTTAACAGTCTGTTGATTCTCTTGGTTTTTCAAGGCAAATGAAAATATTTACATAAAGAGTTTTATCTCTTCTCTTCTAATCCTATTTCTCTTACTTTTTCTTCCTTGATAGCTTTGTCTAGAACTTTCATTATTACATATTGAATGGTAGCAGGATAGTTGGATTCCTTATTTTGTTCCAGATCTTTAAAAGAATGCACTTAAAATTTCTTCATTAAGTGTAATGTTTGCTTTAAGTTTTTGCTATATAACCTTCACCAAGTTAAGGATGTCTCTCCTATATCCAGTTTGCTAAGTTATTATTTAATCGTAAATAGGTGATGAACTTTATCAAATGCTTCTTCTTCATCAATTGAGATAATCATCTGACTTTTGTCCTTTATTAATGGGGTGATTTCTGATGTTGAACCCCTTGAAATTCCTGGGATAAACCCTACTTAATCAAAATGTAGTTTTTAAATATATAACTGGGTTAGTTAACCGATATTTTATTTAGGACTTTTATATCTACACCATAGGTGAAATGACTTATTGCTTTGTCCTTACTGATTTTGGAATCAAGATTACACTGTTTCATAAGATGATCTGGGCAGCTTTTGCTCTTTTCTAATTTTCTGGGAAATTTTATATAAGACAGGAATTAACTGTTCCTTGACAGTTTGGTACAACTCCAGAAGTTTGTAACCTTTTCACTGCCATGCCCCCCCAGCCCCATTTTTCTACTGTTTACCACGTGTTGAAGGATTTGATTTAAATTAATACTTGTACAACTTTTTCTTTCCCCAGGTGGCTGTACACTGTAGAGAAAGTGCACACAGCCCTTAAGAATGGTGCCACCACAAACAAGGTTGTCCACTTTAACCAGACTGTCAACCCTTTTACTCTCCTTAAGTGTTACATCCCCCTCCTCAAGTCCCATCCTTCCTTAGCCCTCACCTTTCACCTTTGAATAGAAGACTCAGCCTCCTACTTTATTGAGAAAAGGGAACCCCTAGGGACTAGCTCTCTTGAGTCTCACCTACATACTTAGAGTGACTGCATATCCACATCCAATGACACCTCTTTCCACCAGTCTCAGAAGATGAGGTGTCCCTTCTTAAGTCCAAGGCAATCCCTATAAATGTGCTCCAACCCCCCTCCCCTTTCTCCTGGGGACCCCACTTCTTTAGACATCTCCCCTCTCTCCTGAAATTTAAACTCTCCCTCCCCACAGGGCTCCTTCTCCTCAGTCCAAAAACATAATCAAATCTCACCCATCCCCAAAAAATCCCTCCTTTGTGTGTTGTGGGGTGGCATTCTCATGCACTGCAGGTGGGAGTGTAAATTGGCAAGATCTTTCTGGGAAGCAATTTGGTAACCTGAATCAAAGGCCTGAAAAATATGTGCACCCTTTGTCCCAGTAATCCTACCTCTAGAAATCCATCTAAGGAAGTAATCAGAAATGCTGACAAGGAGAGATGTTTAAAGATGTTAATCTCACTGTTATTTTAACAGCAAAAATTGGAGACAATCTAAAGGTTCAATAACAGGGGATAGGTTAAATAAACTGCACTTAAATATAATGAAATTTTGTGCAATCACAAATTGTAGTTTTTAAAGAATAGTTGACATGGGAAACAGGTCACGAAGCAACGTTACAAATGAAAACAGCAGCATATAAACAACATAGACAGTACGGGGCTGACTTGGTTATTTATTAAAATAGCGAACACTTCTGGAATGTTAGCTATTGTATACCTTCTCTCACTCAATCTTCACAACATTCCTGTACAGTTAATACTGTTATTCACGTTTTGTAGAGAAAGAAACCAACTAGAAAGAAAAACATCAATATCTATGCGCCGGGGCATTATTGATAAATTTTATTTTCTTCATATTCTTTTGCATTTTCCAATTCTTTAACGAGGAAGAATTACTTTGTATCAAACAGAAATACTGAATCACTCTTCTTCTTTCTGGTTTAAATATGCTAGTAGTGAGTAATTTGAACAGTACAGAGCAAACGAAAATCCTCCTCCCACGGCTGCTATTCCAACCGCCAGAGACAGCCGCTGTGACAGTTTGGCTTTTGTATTTATATTTGCTTTTAAAGTGTGTATGGAGACATATACACTTTAAAAAGCAAACGTGACCATCTTACCGTGTCAATACATCCGACTCTACAGTTGGGTCCTTTAAGCGGCTGCGTTTTGGTTTCTGCCCCGGGAGACGCCCAGGGCCCTTTCTGCAGGAGCGGCCCAAGTTCATTTCTGCCCAGTGGTGACCCATCGTGGACTGCGCCTGGCCACCCCAAGGCCTCCGGGTTTGGGGCCTGGAGCACTGAGCTCCTGTCCTAATTCTGCCGTTTAGCAGCTGTGCGACCAGAGGCTGATCACTTTTTCTCTCTGGGAGCCGGTCTCCCCATCTTCCAGATAGGGTAACAGTTCTTGCCTTGCCCACTTTAAGGGGACGTTGTGGTGCTCCAAATGGCTGCACCCAAAGCAGTCCTCTTTGGGCTCCTCCCTTCTGCCTCTCCTCCCCATTTCCCGGCTGCCTCAGACATTCTTCAACTTGTCTCAAGTAGAGAAGGGGCCCAGAGGGCCGCGAGAGGGGAAGGGACATTGTCACCACACAAGCGCTAGAGGCCCATAGGCTGGAGGATGGCTTTTGAGCCCCCCCTCCACCTCACTCAAGAGTCTTGTGACGGGCAAGAGCAGAGTACGACTCTTCGGGTGTGCGAGAGAAAGAAAAACGCCTGGAGTGCAGCGGACCAAAGCAAGGGAGGCCGCTGTAGGGCTAAAAACGCGGCGTGGCGTCCACTTGCAAAGCGTATTCGCAAGGCTCTGCAGGAGCGAGCCATGCAGAGGCGAGGGCCTTCCATCGCGGAGCCGCCGCCCTCTGGTGGCGGCGTGCAAAAGTGACAGCTGCTCTATCGGCCCCGCCTCCCCGCGCAGGGGCTAGGGGCTGAGTTGCCAGTCACATCTTGCAAGCAAGGGACCTTTAGCCAGTTCCCAGGCGAGACCCGAAACCGGCCAGAAGGCGGAAGCCAGGCACGGGTGAGCCGGGACTGAAACCTAGGACTCTGGAATCCCCACCCAACTGATGCTTACAACAACCTCTGGTAATTGTGAAAGCAAAAGGCACTAGACGATGAAGGAGGTTTTATTCAGGCTATTGCAATAGGGAGAACATTCATCAATGAGGAACGTCTCAAAGATAAAGGGAGGGGCTTGGGGCTTTAGAGGCGCAGGTAAATAAGAGTCATCGGCAAGTCTTATGGGAATAGTTAGAAAGGATGGAGATGAGTTTTTTTCTTGGAATGCACAAGAGCAAGGTGGTCCTTTGCGATTAGCTGTTTCCCCAGGACTGAAGGAGGTGGGGGGATTTCTTAATCAGCGCTGCCTTTCGGGAGCATAGGACTCAGATAAAGTTCAACATCGTCATAATCAGTAGAGCATGCTGCAGGCCGGCCGTTGAAGAGGTGAGGGAAGCAAGGTCCGGATCAACCATCTGTGAGGTCAGTGGCTGAGGCAAGATTCCAACCTGCAGATACCAAGACAGCAGGGGACCCCAACCTGAAGTTTAAAGCTCCCTCTAAGAGTAAAGTCACAAAGTCACAGTGCAAGGATGAGCCCAGCCAGCAGCAGAAGTGACCCGCTCCAGTCCCGGCTTTCCGGCTGGTGGAGTGTGTCAGAGAAGGGTTGGGATCACCCAGGAAGGCAGAGGTGAGGGCTGTGAGGATACAGTGAAGACCCCTAGTCAAGTCTTGGGAAGGGCCAGAAATGGGGCAGTTCTGGGATTCGGCCACCAAGTCTCTCCCAGTCAGCCAGTCTATCTGTCTGTTTCTAGGGGACCCACTCTGTTTCTCTTCCTACCCAGCTTCCTTTCTCACCCACCATCTCTGCTCTCCCATACCTTTAACTGGCGCCTGGCCACTTGTGCTCCCCCAGCCTCTGAGTCTACTCAACCTCCCGTCATAGAGCCCACCCATACCAGCTTCCTCTGGGTCTTCTAAGACACTTCTCAAAAGACAGCCTGTGTTTTCCAGCCAGGCCACGAGTCACGGACTGCAGCTGGCCCACGCCCTGCCTAGCCTCTGGCAGGCAGCCCACCCCGGCTCCTCAGTTGTTTGGGGTACAGTGAGTGGGTTTAAATGATCTGCTGCTCACAGGGGCTGAAGCAGGACAGCCGCCCCTAGAGGGGTCAGGAGCAGCTGCATCAAGGTGGTCCGAGCTACAGTTTGGGAAGCCAGGCAGGAAGTGCCGTCATCTCCAGGCACTTGAGCCCACTCATGGGTCCTGAGCTTCGTCTGCGGGAGGGTGTGGACTGAAGAGGGTGGTCTGATGGCTAGAGAGAAGAGGAATCCAGTGTGACAGGCCTGGGCTGTGGCCCCAGCAGTATCCCTAACCAGCTGACCCAGTCGTCCAGCCTCTTGGACAGTCATCTTCCTTCTTGGCATGAGGCTCCATGCCCTAGGCCAGCAGTTGGCCAAACCTGGCCCTTTGCCGCCTTTTTGCTTGGTCCGAGAGCTAAGAATGGCTTTTATATTCTTAAATGGTTGAAAAAAATCAAAAGAAGAATAATATAGCTAGGCACTTGGAAATTATATAAAATTCAAATTTCAGTGTCCATAAATAAAGTTTTATTGGAAGCCGGCTGTACTCATTCTCTCACTTACTGTTTTTGGTTCTCTCGCACTACAGCAGCAGAGGGCAATAATCGTGACCGAGCCTAAAACAGTTATTATCTGGCATCCACAGAAACAGTTTGCTGACGCCTGGGCAGCCCTAGCTCGATGCCACCAGCTGCAAAGATCATGGCTGGCACTGGGGCCTATTCACCAAGCAGGTTCCAAGGGTCCATTCGTCATCCAGGTGCCTTTTCTCCAGGGAGAGGAGACACCATCGATACTGACTTGAAAGGCTGATCCAATGAGCAGTCGAATTTCTCCCAGTAAATGAATCCGTTGGCTTCCAGCCTCTGAGTCGGCTTGAACGACCGTCTCCTGAGTCTCACCAACTCGGAGACTGTCAGGCAGGGATCTTTGGTCCCGGGTGACAGAAGCCCGATTTGGACAATCTGAAGGAAATGAGAAATGTATTAAGAAGATCTGGCATGTGTCACGGAACCCCATGCTGGGCACATGGTTGGACTGCAGGGCTGTGTAGACCCATTGCTCAGACCTCCCACAGCCTGGTCTCACTCTCCTGAGGCCCTCTGTGCACCACTGCCATGCCCTTCTCCAGGGCATCCCACACCATTAGGCCTTGGGGAGGGACAATCTGACCCAGGTCCAAACATCCTGGAGAAAGATGGGCTCGGATTGGCATGTTCATGGACCCACCACTGACCATCAATTGTGCCCACATTCCCACTGAATAAAATGGCTTTCTGATAACCGGAGAGGGGGATGGGTGGGCACTGGAGGTAGGGGACAGCAGTGCTAGAATGAATGTCCTTACCATGCTTCTCTGGTGTTTCTTTGTTAGCCCTCAAATCAGGCCATTCTTCTGCCCTGAATGCCCTTACCAACCCCTTTACCAGGCCAGCTCTTCCCTTCCTCTGAGACTCTCATGGCCTGTCCCTCCTCCTGGAAGCACCTCCTAACCCTCCCTCTCCCACTGCCGGTGCCCCCTTTTGTGTTCCTCCCGCATCCCTCCCTTATTGCTTCCATCCCTGCCAGCTCATCCTGGCTTGTGAGTTACTGGAAGACTCGGCCATGTCTTATCCTCAGGGCCCGGGACATAGAGGAGGTTCAGTAAGTGTTTCCTGGATAAACTGATTCTGAGGGCTTGGATTGAGCAGTGGGGAGGATTTTTCAGAAGGGGATCCCGGGATTTCCTTTCCATGTTTCTCCCATGATGCAGGGTAGCAAGGGAGTTAGCCTGCATTTCAGTTCCTGCTTCACACATACTAGTTGGGCAGGTTACCTAACCTAAGTTCCCTAACTCCCTCAGTTTCCTCATCTGTAAAACGGGAATGCCAATATTATTCCAATAGTATTCAAAGGGCTGTTGTGAGGGTTAAATTAGATACTGCTTAGCACAGTTTCTGGGACATTACATGTGCTCATTACTTTATTATTACTATTACTTTTACTGTCATCATATGCCCCCTCACTCCCCAGCAGAACTCACTGCTGACCCCGGGAGCTGTGCAGAGGACAGCATGCTGCTCTCCAGTCCTTCATGACCCACAAGACAATCGTTACCCCATCAATAAAACAAAGGCTTAGACTTGAGCCTCATAGGGCTCCTGTCACAGAGGTAGTATCATCCCATTTTTTAAATTTGGGGGGAAATATAATAAAGAAAAATATCAAGCAGTCTGAAAGATATACACTTTGGTATATCTTTTCCAGTCCTTTTTTCTTATGAGTGTTAAATCTAGTTCTAATCATACTGCATATACATACTTGAATTCTATTGTCCATAAGGAGCAATACATCATGTAGATAATGCTGAATACACCATTTCTCAACTTTTCAGGACAGCACTGTTAAAGGATAATTTTCAAAAAAAAAAACAAAAGGTAAAATCATGACTCTTACACAGATACAAAATGAACTCATATTAAAGATTTTATTTAACTCATTGTTAACCAGGGACCCAGGAAGATGCTACAGCCAGTTCAAAGGCGAATGTAAAGAACAGGCACATTTATAGATCGGGAATATTGAAATAAACATGCAAATGGAGTGAAGACTGGCTTCTCCCACAGCGGTGGGGGGAGTCCATTGAACACCCACTGGGCTGAATTTTGGTAGGTCCCTAAACATTTCCGCTGCTGGTTGGACTCATCCATCGTACTGTGAAAGGTCGTGACCAAAGAACATTGTACACAGCTGGTTTGCTATTACGGATGAAGGCATCATACAATCCCAGATAGGAATATACCAGGTTCAGCTGGCGAGGCTACTCGTGACTGCCAGGAGGAAACACTCACGGATCACTTACAAAAGTGGGGTAGAAAGGAAATCCACTCCATCAAGCAAGCTAAAAAACAATATGGATAGTATGACCCCATTTTATAGTAATAATAATATATGCCAAAATGTATACAGAAAAATCTACAGGAATATATACCAAACTGCTAACAGTGTTTATCTCTGGAAGGTAGAGCTATGAAGGATTTTCGTTACCTTTGGGGGTTTTTTGCCATGTTTGAATTATTTATAATGAACCTGTATTCCTTTTTTAATTTTTAAAATAAGAAAGAAGATGGCAGTTTTACACGCTACACGTTAAGACTGTATGGATGCTTTCAGATATTCACTCATGCAATCTTCCTCAAAGAACTACTCATTAATACTCCAACTGTCTGAAACATAAATCAAAATCAAGAATTTGAAGAGGGCCGGCCCCGTGGCTTAGCGGTTAAGTGCGCGCGCTCTGCTACTGGCGGCCCGGGTTCGGATCCCGGGCGCGCACCGTTGCACCACTTCTCCGGCCATGCTGAGGCTGTGTCCCACATACAGCAACTAGAAGGATGTGCAACTATGACATACAACTATCTAGTGGGGCTTTGGGGAAGAAAAAAAGGAGGAGGATTGGCAATAGATGTTAGCTCAGAGCCGGTCTTCCTCAGCAAAAAGAGGAGGATTAGCACGGATGTTAGCTCAGGGCTGATCTTCCTCACAAAAAAAAAAAAAAGAATTTGAAGAAATGCAGTGTGGCTGATTGTATTTTTCAAAGATGACCACACTAACATAAATATGTGTGTAATGCGTATGCGTACATACATGTACATATACGTGTGAGCATCCCACATGTTCCTCTCACGTAGTGATGTTGACACACTTCCACTGAATCTGGGTGGACCTTTGTAACTGCCCCAACCAACCGATGCAGCAGAAGTGACACTGAATGGTTTCTGAGGTTAGGTCATGAAAGGCAATATGGCTTCCACCTGGCCTGCTCTCTTGGGGAACACTTGCCCTGGGAACTCAGCCCCTATACTGCGAGGAAGGCCAGGCTACACAAGAGGCCCTATGTGGGAGTTCTGGTTAATTGCCCCAGCCAGGGCCCCAGCGGAGTGACAGTCAGCACCAACCATAGGTGAACAAGCCTTCAGATGATTAAAGCCAAGCTAGAGACTCAAGCTTTTTGTGTGTGTATGAGGAAGATCAGCCCTGAGCCGACATCCGATGCCAATCCTCCTCTTTTTGCTGAGGAAGACTGGCCCTGGGCTAACATCCGTGCCCATCTTCCTTTACTTTATATGTGGGACACCTGCCACAGCATGGCTTGACAAGCAGTGAGTCGGTGCGCGCCCGGGATCCGAACCTGCAAACCCCAGGCCGCCGAAGTAGAGTGAGCACACTCAACCACTATGCCACCGGGCCGGCCCCTGAGACTCAAGCTTTTTGAATCTTCCTGTGGAGCCTCAGACACTGAGGAGGACAGACAAGCCATCCCTGCTGTACCGTGTCTAAATTCCTGATGCACAGAAACTGCAAAAATAATAAATGAGTATTGTCTTAAGCCATTAAGTTTTGGGAGTAGTTTGTGCAGCCATAGTAACTGGAACTGCGAGATACACGGAATCCACTTCAAGACAGAGAGTTCAATATAAGTAATTATCATAAACATGGCTAAAATTCGAATGGCAAATTCAAAACCAATTTTTGGAAAAAGAAGATCTGTATAGTTTTTAAAAAGAGAGATATGATAACCTGAGCCTTTGATGGAGAACCAGGGAAGAAGTGAGCTGGACAACTCCTCCCTACCTTGTTGGGGAGGCAAGAATTATATGCTTATCTTGAATCTGAGAGTTAGAGAAATGTGGGTTCAAGAAAGTTTTTTTACAATCTTGAAAGTGTTAACAGAATGAAAACAATAGGCTGTACGCTTTCCAAATCACAGAAGATAAAAACAAATAACTCATTGTGCATTTCACAGAAGGCAAAAAAATAAAAGAAACATAAAAAAAGAGAAAGCATAGACGAAAACGTGAAAATAAAACCCAAATATGAAAATCAGACCACACATGCCAGAATAAATATAAATGCATTATACTCCCCTTCTAAAAGCCAAAAAACCCTACAATTTAATTAGCACAATGCATCCATATTATTGTATATGAGATATATACAAGTAAAACTATACTCTTTGCATCTGTAGCATCTGCACAGCAGGCGAACGTGCCTTCCAGAAGACCCCCCTGGCCAGTCCCCCTCTGGCCCCTGTCTCGTAGGTGCTGAGTGGTAGTCTCACGGACGGGGGCAGACTCGGTGTAACGGAAGGGCCAGGGCGGACAGGAGTGGCCGCCTCGGGAAGCTGCACCCTGTGATAGGAGGTGCTGCCCAGCCTTCTGGCTGCGGCAACTGGGAACAGTGAGCGAGGGTCAAACCTCCTCCTACAGGCTTCCTGTCTGGAGGGTCTGGGGCAGTTCAGAGGGCAAGGCATGCACGGGGCACCGACCGTGCCACTTCGCCCACCCTCACTGGCACGTCATCAGGGAAAATTCCTCCTGGACTCCTGCCAACAATTTGCCACTTTTTCTGAAAGGTTCTGAGTTTTTGTCTTTCCTTATGTCTTAATTAGCTTTTAAATTGGAAAGCTGGGAGATAGTATATCAAGGAAGTTTGTTTTAATGACATCTTAAGTCTAAAATCCTATTATCTGTCCTTTTTAATAGAAGAAGCTTTTTAAAAAAAGAAAGGTGTCTATTAAACATCAGGCACTGGCTACATGCTAGGAGTACAACCATGAATAAACGCTGGCCCCTGCCCTGAGGAGGCCCTTGTGGTCTGGGGAGGGGGCAAGGGAGGCAAGCAGGTAAACAACTAACCCTAATACAAGGCAGAAGAAAGTCAGCGCTAAATATAGGTACCGGGTGGCAGGAATTGGGAGGAGGGAGCGGTTAATGCTGATGGGGGAATGAGAGGCTTTATGGCGAGTCTGCAGGGCCGTGCCCTGAGCCCACAACAGTAAACTATAAACGGAGGGAAGTACCTACATGCCCAAAGGGCTGTCTGCATTCGGAGCCTGGGTCGTGGGGCAGCTGAGCCAGTGAGAGGAAGGCCCCCTCCCCTGGGGCAGGGAGGTGTGACCCTTGGCAGAGTGTGGGGAGGGGGCACATGAAATGGGTCACATTGAATTCAGGAGAAAGCAGTGGCCCTGGATGAGGCGTCATCGCATAGGAGACCCCAGCCCTGAGGACTTATGGCTTCTGACGTTACCGAAGGTGAAATGTTGCTAATGATCAGAGGAGTTGTGGGTATTTTCAGTACCAGGTTGGAGAGAAGGCAGGAACAAGATAGGGAGCTGATTAAGTCCAGCCCCAGGAAAGGTGGGTGGGGGTCTCAGCTAAAAGGAGAGGGGAAAACTCGAATTTATTGAGCAACTTCTCGGTGGCAGGCACTACAGAGCAGTATCTTATTTAATCTTTGTAACTCTGCAAATATTTATTGAGCACTACTATGTGCTAAGCACTGTTTTAGGCACTGGGGATACAGTAGAAAACAAAACAAAAATCCTGCTCCCTGTGCACTAATAAACAAATGTTTGACAGAATTTGATGATAAATACTTATCACCAGTATTAAGTACTATAAAGAAAAAATAAAGGGAGAAAGAATGAAAGGAGGTGCCATTGTCAAGAAGTGGTCAGGGAAGGCCTCCTGGGGGAGGTGACATCTGAGTAGAGACCTGAATTAGCAAGAGAAAGAGCTTTACAACATTCAGTGAGGCTTCCCCAGTCTAAGGATAAAGAAACAAACCTCTGAGAAGTGCAATGGCTTTCCCTAGATTACCAAGTTCCCAAGACTTCTCTAGGGGAGGGTGTTCCTCCTAAGATTCTGGGTCAGGTGAGGTACTCAGAGGCAGCACCTGATTCTCAGACCCTCGGTTGGCACAGTGTGGTCTGTGAGACCACATGATAGACCCCACTTGATAAGGGGTCAGCCCGCTGGTTCCTCCACTGTATTTCTTCCCCTGACTCTTCTCTCCCTCTTCCTTCTCTCCTCCCCTTCTCTTTCTTCCCTATCTCCTTCTCCTTCTTGTTTTTCTAATATTTTATTACAAACAAACCCTGGACGTTTATTATAAACAAACACATAAAGGCTCAATGTAAGGAATAATTACGGGGAGAACCTGAGTCACCAGCGCCCAAGTGAAAACAGAATATTGCCACCACCCCAGAAGCCTTCATGTGTTCCTTCCCATTTTCTCATCATTCATGGCACCCCCCTCCTTGCTTTTCTTATCATTTTTTACAATTTATATACGTGTCCCTAAACAATATAGTTTAGTTTTGCCTAATCGTGAACATCATATAAATGGCATAATTCCGTATATATTCTTGTGTCTTACTTCTCTCACTCAATACCATGTTTACAAGATTCATCGGTGTTGCTGGGTGTGTTAGTCTGTTAGGGCTGCCGTCACAAAGTACCACGGACTGGCTTAAACAGAAGAAACTTATTTTCTCACAGTTCTAGAGGCTAGAAGTCCCAGAAGGAGGTGTCAGGAGGGTTGGTTCCTTCTGAAGGCCGTGAGAGAAGGCTCTGTTCTAGTCTCGCTGCTTAGCTTGTAGATGGCTGTCTTCTCCCCGTGTCTTCACATCGTCTTCCCTCTGTACGTGTCTCTGTCCGTGTCCATATTTCCTCTTTCTAAAAGGGCATCAGCCCTATTGGATCAGGGCCTACCCACATGACTTCATTTTAACTTAATTACCTATGTAATTAAATATGGTCACAGTCCGAAGTATAGGGGTTAGAAGTTCAACATATGAATTTGCCAAGGTGGGAGGAGATACAATTGAGTCTAACAGTGGATGTGACTGTAGTTCTCTCATTGTCATTACTGCGTAGTATTCTACTGCATGAATACACTACAGTGTATTTATCCACTGTGTATTTATCTACAGTGTTTCTCCAGTTAATGGGCACTTGAATGGTTTCCAGTTTGGAGCCATGACAATAATGCTGCTTTGAGTATTCCTTTACCTGTAACTTGGTGTACGTGCACATGAGTTTCTCTAGGGTTTATAACTAGAAATGGAACAACAGAGTCATACGGTAAGTTTATCGTCAATTTCAGAGGCTACGCAAACAGTTTTCCAAAGTGGCTCTGTCAATTTCTTCTCACTCCAGCCAAATAGTCTCATATCTCCATTGTTCTACTTCCTCACAAGCACTGGTATCATCAGCCTTGTAATGTTAATTGTGAGGTGATTTATTTTGCATTTCACTGATGACTAACGAGGTTGAGTACATTTTCATGTTGGCTATCGTGAGCTCCCATTTTGTGAAGTGCCTGTTCAAGTCTTTTGCCAATTTTTCTAAGTTATCTTTTTCATTTTTGAATCTCTTCATTTTCTACACTCATGGCAATTTTATTTTAAGGATTCAGTGTTAACTTTCTGGCCCCTGGACCTTGGTCAGTACCATCTGCTCCACCCCGAACATTTTTATTTATTTATTTATTTATTTTTTTGGTGAGGAAGATTGTCCCTGAGCTAACATCCTTGCCAATCTTCCTCCACTTTGTACATGGGACGCTGCCACAGCATGGCTTCATGAGCGGTGTTGTAGGTCCATGGCCGGGATCCAAACCCATGAACCCCGGGCCCTGAAGCAGAGTGCATGAACTTAACCAGTATGCCATAGGGCCAGCCCTGACCCTGAACATTTTTAATCACTTGAATCTCAGAGAACAAGTGGTGGAGGTTTAATCCCTTCCTTCCCAGAAGCCCCTGGGCTTCTTCTGCAAACATTCCAACTTTTCCCCTCCAACTTCCTACCTCCACATGTGGATAGAGCCTCACCTCAAATTACAGCATCCCCTCTTACCTGACCTGCTGCTGTGCCGCCCACACAGGATTACCAGAATTGAATGAGATAATGTGTAAATGCCCAGCATGGTCCCTGGAACCCTGTACACTATCACTATTCCTTTCCCCCTTCTCGATGCTCTGCAGACACGAAGAGCAATGGCTAAGTGTAACATTTACGGACTGCCACTCAACTGCCAGACCATATGCCAAGGACGGCTAATTGCCCATTCATTGCCATTCTCTTCCTCTTATTGATTTATTTATTTATTCCCCCAAAGCCCCAGTAGATAGTTTATGTCACAGCTGCACATCCTTCTAGTTGCTGTATGTGGGATGCGGCCTCAGCATGGCCAGAGAAGTGGTGCGTCGATGCGCGCCCGGATCCAAACCCAGGCCGCCAGCAGCGGAGCGCGTGCACTTAACCGATAAGCCATGGGGCCGGCCCCGCCATTCTCTTCCTCTTTCTTAGTCACAGATTTTGTTCAGCACAGTAATGTGCGTCCTTTGCCGCCTTCCTCCTTTTTGTGCCTGGAACTTGGAGCTCCAGCAGCCATCTTGGACCATAAGTTGTTGCCCTAAAGGATAAAAGAGCCTGGCTCTGCGACACAGTGGGGCTATCAGACCAGGCCTTGAGAGACAACTTGTTTCACGCAAGAGAGAAATTAACCTCTGTCATCTTAAAGCCACTGTTATTTGGTTTTCTATTATATGAGGCAGAACCTAATCCTGATACTTATGGAAAATACATGTTTTCAATTAATTATAAACGTGTGTTTGCTTGAGGTAAGTTTTCCTGCTTTCATAAAATTATTTTTGCTGCTCAGTGATATATTTAAATCTCCACCCTCAGATTTATATTTTTCAAGCAGCCTGTTGAGTCAGTATTTTCATGCTGATCTGAGTAATTGAGATGCGACATCTTAAATAGCTAAGAAATTAGTATCCCCTGTGATAGAAAGTATTCCTTTCTCTATAAGTTGTCTTGTGTATGACAGCTACACACACAGGTAAGTGTCAGGATACTCAGGACATAATGAATCCATTCTTTTCGAGTTGAAGGAGCAGCAAATACTCACAGAGAACTGCCTGTGTAAGTTAGCCAGGCTGCGTCCATGACTCTCCAGTCATGGTCCCCACCTCCAGCACTGTCTGCAGGTTAACATGTTTGGTCACGGAATCACCATTACAATAGGAAGTGGTGAACACCCGCACGCTCACACATTCACACACACGCTGATGAGGAGGCCACGTGTGATGCAGGGGTGAACACTACGGATTCTGATTGTAAAGGCCTTGGATGATTCACTTAAGCTTTCTGAGCCTCAGTTGCCTCATCTGAAAATGATAGCTTATAACATGGATGCATCAGGAGGATTAAATGAGAAAATGCACACTAAATGCCTGGCATAAAGGCAGCACTGAATAAATGTTAAATAAGCTGGGTTTGCTGTTATTTTAACTTGTCAGTAGGCTAATTGGGGGCAAAGAAGACCACTCTGTCCCTTCAGCAGAAGGCCTTACTCCTACTCCAGTCTCAGCCCCCAGCCAGGCCCCGGGGAAGCAGCAGCTGAAGCCCCAACCCCAACACCTGCCTGGGGTGGGTCCCAGGGCCCCTCACCTCCCCAAGGCAACAGCACCTGGTCACCAAAGCCCAGAAGAGCTGGGTGTAAGCACAGATTAAGATCCCGTTTTTATTTAAAGATCCTAATTTCTGGACATTTATTTTGGAGATTACAGTGGTGGCTTAAGCTACTTTAAGACGTTGTAAGTTGAAGTCTTTCCTTCACTTGGCTGCTAAAGTTTAATTCAGTCTAATTATTTCATATGGCATCGACTATAATAGTTTCATAATTTCTAGTATATTAAGCACTTAATATGTTGTGTCATTTGAAATCACATATTAAATTCAGCAAAGTGCATTTTAATGAGAGTTAAGTGGTGTGAAAATATTAATACAACGTGATGGTTTGTCTTGGTGCTCATATTGTGTAGGCCTGTGCCTGATGCACAAATGCCTCTCTCCCCAGGTAAGGGAAGCATTTAGGTGCCTGAGGCTCGAATGGGTGTCTGACAAGACAATATTCCTCCCTTTCGTTGTACGGCACTTTACAGTGGGGTTTCTCAGGGGCCCTCCTGACCCTGTAAAGCAAGCAGGGAAATCATTACTCCCATTTTAGAGACGAGGACACTGAGGCTCACCGCTGGGATGTAAACATGGCCCTTCCTGGCTCTTGCAGTTTTTCCCTGGACCACAGCTGCCGTGGGCGCCACCTGGGGGTGAGTGACGTCTGGACTCCAGGGCAGTGAGGGGGGTCACGCTTTCCCTTCGACCCTGCAGCCCCACAGAGAGAAACGGACAGAGCCGCTGAGAAGCGGGCAGACTTTTTATTTGGACATGGCGATTATTTTTACACTCTCTTTCAGAACGTCCCCTCCACACCTAAATGTGAGCGCCTCGTGCTCTTAGGCCACCCTGGGATTGCCACAGCAAAGGGTCTTGATGAAGTAACTCACAGGAAGCCCTTAAGACAACAACAGCTAGAGGGCCAGCGGCCGTGGCCTAAGGGTTAAGTTCCATACGCTCTGCTTGAGTGGCCAGGGTTCAGTTCCTGGGCATGGACCTACACTACTCATCTGTCAGTGGCCACGTTGTCTTGGTGGCTCACATACAAAAAAAGGAAGATTGGCAACAGATGTTAGCTCAGGGCGAATCTTCCTCAGCAAAAAAGAAAAAGATAGCAACAGCTCGAAATAACGACGTGTCAACGGCAGTATTTGAGGCAAGAGGGAGGGACATTTTGGAGAGAGCTTCCCAGAACCCCTCAAATTGTACTCCCATATTCCATCTAGGAGCAAAGTTAGCCCTTGGAGTCAGAGAGATCCACAAGCACATACCAGCTCTGGAATTGTCACCAACTAGCTGTGTTACTTTACCTACACTTTCCCCATCAGTAGAACAGGAATAATAAACTCCTTTGTGCCTCTCTCTCAGAGACATTAAAATGAAACAGAACCTCAGCAGATCCTGGGCTGACCTTAAAGGGCCAGGATTCACACTAAACTAAGTGAGCAGGAGTTCATCAGTCTACGTGGTATCCCTTCCTAGCAACATAACTGCATTTTAACCAGGGCCTTTAGTAACTCAAACTCGAAGGATTAAAGACCTCTGGGTGAAAACAGTCCCTGTGGTAGCTAAGAAGAGGAGAAAAAAGAAAGCTACTTAGTAGCTAAAAATAAAAGCTGTTTTCACTTTTAAAAAGTTTATTTCATCCAGTTAGTTGGAAAATTAAGGAAAGAAGAAAAGAGAGTAAGGAGTGGTTATGTATGGAGTATTTCTATACCTACCATATACCTCCCAGGTGCCCAGGGCCTACTCTAAACACTTCCCATGATTCAGCTCACCTAGTGTGCTAGGGCTTTTCCCATTCAATCCTCACTTAACCTTCTAACAGCCACTATCCTACAGGTGGGGAAACAGCCAGAGATGTAAGAAGTTCCAGACACAAATAAGAGATCTGGGGGAAAGTGAAAAGTGTGGCCTGGGCTGTGCTCCCCTCTCCAAATGCCAGCCAAGGAAGGGGCAGGATTAGAGGGCGCCACTGAGGTCCAGCATCTGGGATGGATTAGAACCCATTTAACCACAGCAGGGGCTCAGCCCAAGGAGCAAGAGAGGGGCCTGGAAGGAGAAACTCCTGAGAGGCCCACTGGCCACGGCTGACCCTGCCTCTTTCTTAAGGCCACTCCCTGAGCTGTGGGCACACAGACCCTCTTCTGCCTGCCCCACCTCACCTCCCAGCCTCCTTTACTGGGAGGCAAAGAAGGAAACTCTGGAATAACACTGAGGTGGTTTCAGTAGGAGAGTACACTTCAAAAGAGATGCTACAAGAACAATGCTTAAACCAGAGCATGAGCTGCTCAAAAGGATTTCTGGCAGCCTGGGGTGTGCATCCTCCCCCACATGCTCTGTGTCTGGGGCCTTTGGAGCTTCTGGTCAGGCCTGTGAACTCAGCATGTCCCTGCCCTACGATCCTGAGCAATACATCCTGAGGCCATCAGTGCCATTCGTCCCCAGGGTTCCCAGTACAGAGAAGGCCACGCTGCTTCTCTCCACATCCCCGCTTCTTCCTCCCTGTGCCGGGGCTGATGGGAATCCCCGGCCCTTCTCACGTCAAATGAAACGATAGATGAAAACACTCAGTGCTCTCTGGCTGTAGGGGAAATGCTATCACTTTAGAGAATCCTAAGATCTCATGTCTTCACTGACAGTTTTTCAATATGAAACAGCCTATTTCTTTATTGCTCAAAATCAAATTAAAGCTGGCTGTGTCCTCTCCCACTCGGGGTGGTGGGAAGTACCACCTCAGACACGGCTGGCGGAGCACCCCACATTTATTGGGGTTCTGCAGCCCAAGACATTCAGGGAAGACTGTCGGGACTCGGGCCACCTCAGGTCTGCAGAGAAGAGAAGCTGGCAGCTCTGAGGGCTGGCAGGAGCTGGGCTTCCACTCAGCTCTGAGACTGCCTCTCTGGCACCCATACACTCCTCCTTGCCTTTAGCATCTGGCCCCTCGGGGTCTGTGGGGGCTTAGATTTCCCTGGAAGTCATGATTTCCTCGGTTCTCCCTCACTGAGTCCCTCCAAGTGTCTCCTCTCCTCCAGCCTCGTGCCACATCCAACCCATCTCCCCACCCCCTCACCCCCACACCTTCCTCCACCCTGGGCCCCAGGGCTCAGGGGCAAGCGTTGTATGGTTCAGCAGGTCCCAGACCCGAGGTCCACAACAGCCCCTTGGACTGTTCCTGGGGTCTTCCATGCCCCAAGGATGACCAGCAAGCTCCACCCTTCTGAAACAGAAAACAAAAAGTGCTGAATTTTTACATCTTGCTAATTATAGTCTGAAAAAAAGTCCTTCAGTTAGCCAGTTACAAAAATCACAGCACGTCAAAGCTGAAAGATGTTCAAGACCAGCTCTAGGGCAGTTCCTCACTTTGCAGAAGATAAAACAGGACAAGAGAGGTCCCAGAAGTTGGCCAAGGTCACAAAGACAGGTGGCAGGAAGCAACAGGAACTAGAACTCAGATCTCTCTCCTTTGCACCACAACTGCTCAATAAGAAAAAACAGACAAACAAAAAACCCACCTTTGGCCAAAATAACACATGCTGGTGTAGCCAGAAATGGTGAACAACCTAGTCCCTCTCCTGCTGATTTCCGCAATAAGGCAGTTATGAACCCATGAGATGTACCTGTCCCTGTGACACGTGTGCACATCGACTGTGTCAGAAAAGGTGATCCCTCTAAATAAATGAACAAACACGTGGATGCTAATTGAGGATTAGCATCATCTCCCATCAATGTTAATATGCTTTGGTTACTTGCAATTCCCTTTTGTAAATCTGAGGGAAACATCATTGCCCAAATTAGCTCTTTTCAGTCAATAAAGGCCATATCAGCATTCTGTGGTTTGTGTTTGCTTACTGCTTATTTAGAGGGAGGTCAGATGAGAAGTTGGGCAGCCTGCACTTGATTTCCATTTCACTGAAGACAGGTGAGGGGAGGAGCTCCTAAGTCGTTCCCCCCCCTCTCCCCCCACCCACCGCGGCTGTGGTTGAGTCAGGCTCACAGAGCTGAGCCGAAGCACAGCCTGGAGCACCAACTACCTCCACAGTGGCCTCCCCTGAAGGACTGGCCCAGATGGGTGAACTGATTTGGGTGGCTCCAAGGTCTTCCCCTGCCAGGAACTCTGAGTCCTGTTCTCAGGGCTGCCTGCGTATCATGTCCCCTCCGCTCTTGCCCACCCACTGAAGTGGCCTTCATTCCCCAGTCACTCTCTCTCCCCCACGTTCTTTCTCAGCACTGAGAGGGCTCTTCCACGTTTGTCTGGCTCCCCTGCTGGCAGGGAAGCTCCACGCCCACAGCAACCCTCACCACCTGCTTCCCCTGCAGCCCCAGCGCTGACATCACAGGCGCCCGATATTTGGTGAAGAACGAAGGCAGGAAGGAAAGTCTGAGCTGATAAGGCCATGGGAGTATTGTCTAAGTAAGGGCAAGGGGAGGCCATCTCGGGGTCCCAAGTCTTGCCTCTCTAGAGTTCTACTGCGAAGAGGAAAAGATCAGTCTTTGAAATCAGACTTATATCCAAATCCCACCTTCTTTCGCCAGGGGCAGAATAATTTGGGCCTTGATAGTTTAACCAACTAGAGCCTCAGTTTCCTAACCCGCAAACTGGGGGGAAGGACACCGATCAGGTTAAGTGCCTGGCCCAGTGCTGGGTCAAAGAGGGGGTTGACCGTTCCCAGACCGCCACCAACCCCGAGTCACACTACGGACAGCCTGGGCCCCAACGTGGACTCCCTCCCTCTTCCCTTGGCTTCAAGTGCAGGACGCCGGTCCTGAGGAACCCATGGAAGCAGCGGCGCGCCACCCCGAGCCGCAGCCTCGGCCGCCCCGGCCCAGCCCCTTCCGGGTCACGGCCGCTGGCTCCAGCCCCGCAAGGGTCACGGGTCCCGGCGCGGACGGGCCCGACCAGCGGCTCGCGACCGATTCGGGGTCGCGGACCGGACTTCTGTGGGGACCTCATTGGCATCACGGCCCCTCATCCCAAAAGTGCACTCCCGCGAGCACACGTGGCCCCCCGTAGTCTCTGCGGGCTACTACGCCGCCGCGTTCCCCTCCGCCGCGGCCGGAGAGAGGCCACAATCCCACCCTCCGCGCCCCGCCCGGCCGGAGCGGAAGAGGCGCGCAGGCAGCGCGCACCACGTGACCGAGCGTGACTGCCGGCCCTGCAGACACGCGCGGAGGTCGGGCGGGCAGAGGGACAATTTCCCATGGTTCCTTCATTTGCATATGCGGTGTAAGAAGGTTAGGGAGACAATTATATTTAATTTGGCAGTAATCACAAAGATACAGTTATAGCATACGTGAAACAGAAGGGCATAACGAGTACTTTGGGATTAAAAAATTGTGCACAATATAGTTACCATAAGTGTAAAAGTTTTGATACTTTGAACTTTATATACCGTCCGAGAAAAACCACTAATCGTGCTCGCTTCGGCAGCACATATACTAAAATTGGAACGATACAGAGAAGATTAGCATGGCCCCTGCGCAAGGATGACACGCAAATTCGTGAAGCGTTCCATATTTTAGACCTAAGTTTACCCCGGTGCACAGTTTGCAGCTCGATGCAAGCACAGTTCACCTACAGGTTCGATGTTGTGTTTGACAGAAAGGAAACTGGTGCCAGGAGATGGAATAAAGGGAGGTAGCGTGTAGTCAGTTTTATCCGTTTTTTGTGCTTTTTACATCTGGCCCGCCGGCTCCCAGTCTTTTCCATCTTGCCTCTGCTTCCCCTGCACTAACCTGAGTTCTACGGTACCTTACACTTACGACAATGGCCGTGCCAAAGTTGATCCATTTCAGGTCCAAAATATTACAGGACCTTAGTGCTACGATAAACATAAGGTGTACTATAACAGGAACTTGCAACAAGGCTGACTCCTCATGCTGCCTCTGAATCTTAAAAAAAATAATGCCCATTCCTTGAGCGTCCACTATGTGCCAGGGGCTTCACCAATATCTCATTTTAATATTCCTGACAGCCTTGCCGTGTAGGTATTACTGTCACCACTTCACAGGAGACACTGAGACGTAAAGCAACCTGGGCATAATCGTGTAACTAGTAAGTTGCCGAGGCAACGCCTGATGAAACAGGCCTTTAGAGGCACAGACCCTGAAAAGATCAGTGTCCTGCCCCCAGGTAATTCATTTGCAAAAAGCACAGCCCTAATTAGTAAAATGAGAAGAAAAATAAAATCCAACAAAGTTCAGATTTCCTGTGATGACTTTGTCGATGTTTTTTGAACTACCAATTTCTTTCCAGGAGAGAAATGTTAGTGCATATGCTTTGCTGGTGCCTGAGCACGCACGTAGTCCTCCTGGCGGTCTCTGCCGCCGCAAGACGCCTAAATCGGTTTGCCTCCAGCGGCGACCGCAGCCAGGGCAGGCAGACGCAGAGCCCCAGAGCCGCCCCAGGGCAGGGGCGGGTCCTCTCCCGGCGGGCGCTCGGAGCTGCCGAGCAGCGTTCCATCAGGGATCCATTTCTGTTCTCTTCAGAGGTGAGTTGATCCTTTTCAGGTAACAGCCGAGAATAGGAGTCTGTGGGACCTCTTGTTGCGCCTTCTCCTCGGCTCACGGCCTCCAGTGCATGGTGTTAGAGGGCAATCTTTACTTTTCTTTCTTCCAAACATGCCTGGTTCTTTGGAGGCCACTTGGGTAACTGGGTGAGTAGTTTTAAAGGTCTCCTTCTGGGATGCCAAATAAGGAAACGACCAACGTTGGTGTGGCTCTCTCTCCTTCTAAAGAAACTTCTCGTTTTTCTTGGCATGACCGTTGTCTCACAGCAGAAATTAGGAAAGACACAGGCAATTCCTATAGTTCTGGAAAAGCCAGAGCCCTGGCTGATTCTCCTGGCTCTGCACAGTTCTATGCAGTAGGGACCCCTTTCCTCCTCCTGTTACACATGAGGGAGCTGAGGCACAGAGAGATTCAATGACTTGCCCAATGTCACACAACTAGTCAACTGCAGAGAAGGGATTGAGACCCAGGAAATCTGGCTATAGAGTTTGTGCTCTTAACCAATCACTATGCTGCCTTTGGGGGTGTAGAGTGGGAGGTAAGGCTGTTTAGAATTAATGGAAAGAGCATGCAGGTCCAGTTCTGCTTCTGTTGGCTTTCTGAATTCAAGGACAGGAGTCCAATTTTTGTGAAGGATCAAGGCTATACTTTAGATCAGGGTAGCTGGGAAAGGATGGACAAGTACGTGCCCAGTGACCTTGCAAGATGTGAGAGAGTGAAGGAGCACCCTCTCTGGGATGCAGCTGGAGGAGGAAGCAAGTTTTCCTGTTCTAGGTTGACAATCACTTACCTGACACCTGCCCCCAAAACTAATCCTACTTGATGAAGGATCTTCTTAGCAGTAAGCCTGTGCTTAATTAACCTCATGCAAATGAGCTTAATTGCTTCCCAGTAGCTGTTGTCCAGAAGCACCTAGGGATTCCTTCCCTCACACATTTCCAGCACCCAGACGAACCACGAAGTTGGAACCCATTCATCTAGATACCTGTCGATCCCCTCTGATGTGTGGGGCCCTGTGTTGGAGGTCACAGGAAGAGCCAGATATGGCGCCTGTAGCCGAGGTACTCACAGTCCTGTGGGAAACAGAAACACACAACCAAGGATAGCTCGGGAAGGTGAGCACTAACTTCAAGAACCAAGTGCGGTGGGAACACAGAAGTTAATCCCAGGAGTCCAAAGAGTCTTCCAGATGTCTTTTGCCGACAGGTTACCCCAATTTGCAGAGGAAGTGGAGGTGAGGAGCGATCTACTGGTTTATCCCAGGGGAGTGAAAAATCAAGCAACCTCCAGCGTCGCTCAGTTTTTCCCCCCTGGGTTTGCTGGGACAGGTGAAGACAAAGACCACCTCTCCCACCGGGCGTCCCTATGAGGAATCCGGAGTTCTCCTGCTGAAAAAGGAGGGAGAGGTCGAAGGGGCATGTTTACCTGGTTCTTTACTCCCAGACCTCGGACTCCAGAGCCCGACCTTCTGCGGGCACCGCCGGGGGCGGGGGTGCGGAGCCAAACGCCGCCAAAGAACAGCTGGGAGGATATTCTGTGCCCCACAGCCGGTTCCCAATTCCCCAAGCCCCATTTCCACCCCCCCACCCCCCCAAGACAAGGCGCCCTAGTCTGGGGCCTTTGGTCGTTGACTGTAATGCCTAAAATGTGTCGCAAGGTGGCAACGTTGTGGCGAGAAATAGACAAAAAATCCTGGGTTCTTTTTTTTCAAAGCATATTTTCCCTATTAATGTTTCATTTAACTTAATTAGAATCTGGTAAACTAATTAAAGTAGCTACGAGCCCCGCAATCAGCAATAATTCGTATAATTATTGATAATTACATCCATACCAATCGTTTGGTTATTAACATTTCGGGGGGAACAAACCACATCTGAAGGGAAACAGAAACACACAACCAAGGATGCGGAGCCCAGGAAGGTTTTTGCGACAAAGCTTTCTGGGTCGGATCCGCCTACACTCCAATCCGCAGAGATTCTGGCCCAGGTGGGGCACCCTTTCGGGCAGGCCCCGGCTGCCTACGGCGCTTTTCTCCCCTTTGGGGAATTCGGAAAGGAAAGGTACAAAGGAGTATTTGCTAGGCTCCTCTATGTGGGCCGCAGCCACAGAACTTCCTGCCTGGGTAGTAACTGCTATTCCCATTTTACAGAGAAGGAAAGCGCGGCTTCCAAAGTGAGGTTACATCTGGGGGGAACGGCGCGGGCACTCTCCAACACGTACGCTGCCCGGCCCTGTCCCAGCTCCGCTCGCCCCTGGCAAGCCCTGGGGACGTAAGTCACTTCCTCTCTGGACCGCAGTTTCACCGCTGGTGAAACACTGGAGAACTGATCTGGTTGGTTCCACCCATAGGAGACGTTACCGCTCCCTGGCGGGTCGCTGCTGGGAGATCGCACGTCCCGAGGCGACTTCATCCCTCGGCGACGCCTCAGTTTGCCCCGCGCCCTCACAGCCATTATCTTTCTGATGTCCTCTCTGTGTGTAGCCCTTGGAATATCCCGGGACTTCAGGGGTCGGAGACCCGGCGCAGGGAGCTTTGCGGCCTGGCTTCGCGCCATGCCCTCGCAGATGGGCTCTCGGCCCGCGCTCCTTCCGGGCAGCCCAGAGCGCGCCCCTGCTCGCCGCCTCCGCCCCGGGCCCCCTAGACGACCCGCCACGAAACTTCCCGGCCCGAGCAGCTACCCCGGCGGCGCGGGACCGCACGCCCGCCTCCAGGGTCCCAGCCCGGGCGCCCCGCGCCGCCCCAAGATGCGCAGTGAGAGCCTGGGGGGTCGGGAGGGCGGGGTCGTCGGGGCGCTGCCCTGCTCTCTGCTGCCTTCCCAGAGCGCTTCCACACGCCGCCGGCGACAGAGGCCTGAATGTTATTGCACAGAGGCTGCAACGGTGGCCTCAGAAGCATACAGGGCGCGGCACAGCACCCTGCTAGTCAGCCGAGGAGGTCAAACTGGAAATCAGGGCTGAAGGACTCCCAATGCTGTGCCCTTTCCCACTCCACCCATACTTTCCTCCCTCTCGCCCCACTTTCCATCTTTCATCTGTAGCCCAACCAGCAGGCGCGCTGTGGAAACTGAGGCCTACCGGAGGCCCGCGGTAAGGTGAGGCCTCAGCAACCGCGGCGCGGGCGCGTCCCCCGCCCCCGCCCCGGGACCTGGGGAGCCCCGCGACCCGGACACCTGCAGCCGGTGGACCTCACCTTCCTCCTAAGGCTCCTGTCCGCAAACTCACTCGGACTAAAATGGACGGAACGTTAGAATCCGCCAGGGCTCCCTCCCGTCGGGCAGCGGCGGGGCAGGCGGGAGGGCACGCGCGCACGAGCGTCGAGTCTCGCTCTTCCTTTCCAGGCCTGCCCGGCGCAGGCCCATCCTGCGTGCCTCGCCCCCCGACCCCGCTCCAGCGCTCCAGGGCCAGGCCGGCGGTGGCCGCTCTGCTTGGCAGTTCTGGGCAGGGCGCCGTGCAAACTATAAGGAAACAGCGTCCGGCCTCCGAGCGCCCTGGAGTGACTTCCCCGAAGGGGCAGGCGTGGAAATGGGCACGAATAAACTCTGGGCCCCTGCGAGCGTCAGAGGGAAGAGTCAGAGACCTCAGCGCCAGGAACCATGCGGTCGTAGTCCTCTTTCCCCGGCGAAAGCCCAAGGGAGGGTCCTAAACCCAGGGAGGGGGTGGCCTGTGGGGCACGCTGGGTGTGTCTGAAGGACTGGGGGTGAGGTCGGGCGCTTCTTGCTGCCCACCTCAGCGGACGCGATCCTCAGCCAGGGCACCCAGAACCCGAGCTATGGTCCCCACGCCCCACCTGTTGCGCAGCCCTCAGCCCGCCTCCGTTCCACCTGCCTCCGCGCCCCCCCCACTCCACCCCCTCACCTCCACCCCCCCACCTCCCATCTCCACAGCCCCAGGAAGTGACGGATTTTTTTTTTTTATTAAAAACAAAAAAGTCACGGATACAGGGTGGTCTCTCCAAACAGGCTCAAGGTGGTCTCTATCTCGTGAGTCAGTTGTCGCCCTTTTTAAAGTGCTGTTACATCAAGAGGTTACAACAAAAAGTAGATAAAGCAAAACCCAAAGGGGAATGCAAAACGGGACTGGAGTAGGTCCAGGAGAAGGAAGCAAAATAACTTACTGTATAAATAAATAAGTGAACCCACTACTGAAGCAAGAGACTCACAGTACATTTATATCCATTGCACATAGCCACTTTGTCATCAGGACCAAGTTTCAGAAGTGGACGGGACACGGGAGCGCAGGGCCAGCGCCAGCGGAGTTGCTACATTGTAATCACAATTCGGGGTCCGAGGCTGTACCGGGGTGGGGAGAGGCCCCCTTCTCCCCTTTCTTACTCCCTTCGGTCCAGTTAACCCCATGAGGTCCGATGCCCTGGAGTTTAACCGTGGGGCCAGGTAGTATTTACACTTGGAAACAGAGACGGGCTCCTGGGCCAGGGCGCCCGGGAGGGGGCGGGCAAGGCCGAGGCGCCCCGGAGGAGGGCAGGCGGGCGGGAGGCTGTATTTACATCGGTCCGAATGGCTTGTTCCTCGCTCTCGGCCGCCGCGGCCGCGGGTATTTACAAGAAGAGAGCAGCATGGCTTGAGGGCTCGTGGGGAGGCCGGCCCGGCCCTAGGGTAACAGCGGGGGCTTGAAGGAGCAGTTGCCAGAGCAGTGGCGGGGCGTCAGCATCTTGCAGGAGAAGTGGTGCAGGGCGTCGTGGGCTTCTGGAGAGACAGTCGGGCGGGCAACACTGGGTGCCTCGTCTGTCTGCCTCACCTGGCCCGGGCGGTCCACCCGCCCCCCTCCTCTGCCCGCTAAGGTCTCAACCACACGCTTCCGGCTCAGGGGTTCTTAAGCGAGCGGATCAGAAGGTAGGAGGATAGGAGAGAGATTCTGGCGACTCAGAATCACTGCTTTGGTTCAATAGCCCCATTTTACGGAACAGGAAACTGAGGCACAGTAAGAGGGACGTCGATCTGCCCAAGGCCAGATTTGGACCCCACGGCGAATTTCCCAATGCCCAGGGCCCAAGGGGCTCTTTCTCCCTCTCCTACCGTTCTAGAGTCATTTCCCCACTAAAATCAATTCCAATTCCCACCTCTCAGCGTCTGACCCAGGTAGACCTGGCCTTCCTCTCTCACTAGCCTCGTCATTCATTCTTTCATTCATTGGATCCATCATTCATTCGACGGTACAGCCACCCCTGGCACCCCTCCTATCTTTGTTCCCCGGCTTCCGCACCTTTTAATTTCTGCTGGATGGCATAGCGCGCCTTCCGCTCCTGGTCGAGTTCGTTACACAGGGTGTCTGGAAGACATGGAGAGGGGCCGGGGAGGAAATGAGACCACCCTCGGGCCGGCGGAGGTCACAGCCCGGGCCTCACCCTCTCCCCAGCGCTCTTCCTCTCGCGGAAACAAGGCGGGGGACCGAGGGAGGGGGCATCAACACTCCAAACTGCAGCCTGGCGAGGGAGGAAATGGCCTGGGATGGCGCTTAAAGGCAGACGGATCTAACCAAAATTAAAGCAAACTTAGGCATTACTTCCCAGGTAATTTTACGCCTCGATTTTTAATTTAGAAACCATGGAAATTGCCGCGATAAGAAGTTCAATCACTCCATGTAATGATGCCTGCAAGCCGTTTGCTGGGCTCGCTTGCCATTCTGAGGCTAATCAGAGTATACAAAGGATATTAAATAAAGAAAATAATTGTTAAATTACCTTCAATTTAAATCCAAATGACTGAGCCAACATTGCGGCTCCTGCCAGACGAGAGGCAGTTACGGCCCGTGCGCGCGCTCACCTGACTCCCGTCTTACCTCTGACAATTTGCAGCTGTTGCACCATTTCTTCTCGATAAGCCAATTCCCTCTTCATTTGATCCTGAAAATTATCTGTGCAAATTGATTAAGTGAGAGCTGTTACGCACAGCTCCCTCCCTCGGCCCCATTTCCCCACTCCCCACCCCCGCCCCCGCCCCCTCAGTCTCTGGCCTAGCGGGAAACCCCAGAAAAGGAGAGTCGGCGGCTCTCGCAGGGCGCGCAGCGGCAGCTGCCCGCACTGGGGTCCCGGAGTGAGATCTGGGCGCGCAGAAGCAAGGCTCTGGCGTGGGGTGGGGTGGGTCGAGATAGGGGTACCTTTAAGACTCTGAAATTCTCGCTCTAGCTTCTTGCGGAGCTCCATTTGCTCCAGGAGCAGTTTTTGCAATTCGTCTGTAAAGGTGCGAGAGTGGGAAGTAAAGGAGAGGGATGTGGAGAATTCAGGGGGCCCAGAAGTCACGCAAGTCCTGCCCTAGCCTGTAGCCCTGAGACCGGAGTCTGGGAGGGTGGGCCCCAGAAGGTAGAGGTCCTTAGCACTCAGTTTTCCCATTTGCTTTCAAAGGATTTGGGCCAGGAAAAGGCTAGGAGATAGATTGCCCAGGAGAATCAATTCAGGATGGCAGAACACATGTTGGACTTCTAGGCGCTGACTCCAGGCGCTAACCAGCCTGGCATCAGCTTTAAGTTGTTTCTAACTCCCTAACCTTACAGGTTGGTCCAGGAGGACTCAATTTACTCCTTCAAATGACAGACCTAATCTTTCCCTTCAATAATACACAGCAGGGAGAATCTGGTCAAAGCCTTGGAATGCTGCCCCCCCCACCCTCACCCCCCACCCCAGCCCCCGGGAAAAATACATACATTCACAACAGCCTGTTTTCAGCTTGAGGAAGTCCTCAGACCCCAAATCCATGCTAAGAACCCTCACATAAAGCACCACTGACTTTGAAAGTAATTGCATATTCTGTAAATCTGTAACTAGGAAGAGTGGAAGACCACCAACGCTTCTCTCCCTCCCCCACCAATTTCCAAGCCCATCCCTGGGCTGGTTTGGGGTGGGGGGGCAGGTGGGTGTGGAAAGCCCCTTTAGTGCCCTCAGAAACCAGCTCCACAGGGGCGGTAGGGGGCTGCCCTGACCATGGAGCCGTTGGCTTCTCGGTCCTTCCCATGGGAAGGCTTCCTGAGAAATCCCGCCCCAGCAGGTGCTGAGAAAACACCAACAGGGGAGACGGAAGAGCAAAGTGGCTTTAGAGGCTCCCTCCTCTGTGCCTCAAGCCACACTCCCCCTTGCGGGCTGAGCAGCAACCCCAGGATCCCATTCTGAAAACAAGCTCCATCTCCACCCCATTTAGGCTGGGGTGATTATGCATTAATTACAGGAAAAAATTAACCTCTCAGACATTCCTAAAGTAAATGCCTCCTTGTAATCTTCCTATTCAGAAAAACTCATTTTCCATGTGGTTGGGAGATTCAGATTGTCCTCTCCGATTGTCCACATGCATCAAGTTCTGAGCATCATTACTCATTTCTCTTTCTCACTGGGTTATTCAGACAGGCCTGGCCTTGGGAACCCAAACTTCCAATGAACCTCTGGGGGTTTGGTTCACTCTCCCCACCCCCACCCACATACAGACCTCTGTGCCAGGATAATGTGTCCAGAGGACTATCCTTCAGCTCAGTGGAAACTGATTCCTCAGAGCCCTGTCTTCTCAGACTCACTCCTACAGGAATAACACCCTCTACAAGGAGGGCCCATCTCCCTCAAGCACAGTGCACCCCCATTCCACAGATTTAACCTCACCTCTGGCCAGGTTCTCGATGTCTTTCTCCACTAGCTGAGTTCCTGTGACATCCAGAGTGAGCCCATCTTCACCTGGGATACAAGGGCAGGTAAGAGGGATTCTGTCTTGGAAGAGGCCTTGGGAGGGGAGGAGAGAGCTTCCCTGGAACTATGCTAAGACCTACTCCAGGCCCTCTGTCTTCAGAGGAGACAGTTACAGTATCCAGTATCACCCACCTTCCAAGCCATCATTTTAGGAGCGTAGCCATCATTCTAGAGAGTGACCCATTATAGGAGAGTGGACCCCGGGGGAAGATAGGCTCTTAGGGCAGAAAGTGCCCTGTGACCTGTTTTATGTGGGTGATAGTGTCCCTCATTTCCTCTTAGTACACCTCTTCCCTTACCCGGAAGAGCCCCCAACTCAGGAAACATGGCCTGCACCTCGCCTGCGCTGTTGAAATATTTATCTGCCAGCGCAAGAGGGGATGAGCAGCCGCCTACGCTTGATCGAAAGCCTTCCTCGCAAGCTGCAGCCAGTAGGGACCTGGGCGACCTAGGCCCCAGTTCCCGGTGGGGGAGGTGCTCGACAGTCCTAGAGCTCACCTCGGTCTGTAGTTGCGGGACTTGGCTGGGAGATGCTCCTTTGGTCTGGATAGGATTTCCTCGTTTCCAAATCGTCGGCGGTCGAGTGATTGTCTTCCTTTTCTGGCTCTTTAAGGCAATAAACCGAGTTTCAAGGAGAGGCAAAGAAACCGTGACCCCGATACGGCCAGAGCTGCCGCGGTCGGGGCGCCCCAGCCCTAATTAAAAGCGTCCTGGCCGCCGCTGGTTCCCGGCTGTGCGCCTGGGCTCGCACCCTCAGGCTTTGGGCCGGCCCCGCCTCCCCCGCGCGCGGTCTGCTCATCTCGGGCTCCACGCCCCCTCCCCAGCCCCTCAGAAAAGAACAAGACGAGCAGCCGAGCCCACCAGGGACGAGCGACCTACATCGCGCGCAGATACTGGGGCACCGCGAGCGCGCGTGGCCGCCGGCTCTGCCTGGGCCGCTCCCGCCGAGAACGTGGCCCAGGCGGCGACCCGCGGCGTGGTGTCGGAGGGGGAGACATCCTCCTGGGCTCGGCCTGCCCGGATTTCCGAGGCCCACAGCCCCTCTTCTGCGAGCCGCTGGGTCCCGCGCGCACGTGCAGGGATCCCCCCCGCGTTGGGCCGCAGCCACCGCAGCACCTCAGGGGTATCCCAAGCGCGCGGCCCAGCGCCTCCACCCTCCGCTCGCACCCGGCCGGACCACGGGGGACCTCGCGGCCAAAAACACTTGCTGAATAAATGAGACGACTTGAAGGGGGTGCCAGGCGTGATTTTTAAAAGGTTTTAAGCCAGTGTCTGAGGTGTACGTGAGCGTGTGTATGTGTGGTGGAGAGGGCGGCTTGTTGTTGTCAGGTAACCAAACGATGGAAGTTGTTGCGAGTTCTCGCTTAGCTTCCTTTTTCTTCCGTTATTTTTCTTTCCCTCTCCCTCCTTCTGTCGCTGTCTCTGCCTCTCTCTCTCTCCTCTCGTCTTCCCTCCCAGGCCTCCCCTGGCCCCGGCCCGCTGCCTGCGGTCCCCCCTTCGCATTGGCCAGCGACCTCGGCAGGGGGGCTGGGGGCGTTACCGTGGGCCTCGGGGGTGCAGAGGTAGGAGGCTGCGGGCACCAGCGCCGCCGCCGCGCTCTTCACGTGCTCGTCCCGCTCGGGCGCATACACCTGCCGCGGCCGAGAAATGACAGGCGGTTAAGGGGGCGCTTAGCGGTGGCTCCGAGCTGCCCAGCCCAGCGCCGCGGCCCGGCCGGGAGGAAACGCTGAAGGGGTGGCGGAGGTCGGCTCGCCCGCGGGACCGGAGCGCCCTCGGAGGCCGCATCACTGTTGTAGATTCAGGGTAGTTATTAGCGCCCTCGAGAAAATTATCCGAAACACAAAGCGGCTCCCAAGCCAAGGGACGTTCAAGGCCGCCCGCACCCCCTTCGCCTGCCTCCTTTTAGGCATCTTCCCTCCCGCCCGCACCCCGTCCCCAGCATAAATGACGCCTTTCGCATCCGGCTAATGACTCGTGTTTTAATGGACCGAATGGAAATGTACAGGTGTGCGCACCCACTTTCAGATGGCCAACGGTTCCGGCTCAGCTGCCCACCCCGCACCCGAACCTGCGGTCCTGCCAACCTGAGAGCCCCTCTCCCACCCGCACACCGTCTTGACAGCTTTCTATCAACGACCCCTGCGGTTCTCAAGGCAGGAGTTCGAACAGACTTGGAAAACTACGAGTTGGGGTGGAGGAAGATTCTGACGACCCCATACTGCTGAGTCCCGGCTTGGGGGAGAGGTCGCCCTCTCCTCTCCTTATCCGCTCTTCTTCCCTGGGGCTCTGATCCCCATCCAGGCGGGCATGCTGCAGGCCTGGCCTCGAGAGCGCTTTTCTCTGGCTTTGGGTCCCTTTCTTTCCTCCGCATTCTCCCACCAGACCCCTTTTATTTGTCTCCTTCTGTCTCCGTGTGACTGACGGTCTCTGCCTGTCTTCTCCCCACTCCCATCAACAAAAACGCAGCACACGCGTTTCTCAGGCCTGGCCCCCAGAGCTCCCAAAACCCTCAGTCGAGGGTTCCCGCGAGCCCAGCTCCACAGCGCTCCCGAAGCTGGGCCTACCCAGAGCATCCAGGGCTTGGCGCTCGAACGCCCGCTCAGAACAAAATTCCCAACCCCCACCAGGCCAGGGCCTGCCCCACATCCTCGCGGTGCCCAGGGGTAAGCGGGGAGGAGCCATCAGCGGGGCGTGCGCGGGGCTCACCTTGGCCGGCGCAGGGACCCCCAGCGGCCCGCAAGGCTCTCGCAGCTCATAGCCGCTGCTGGGCGAGCTCCTCTCAGGTCTCCGCACCACGTCGTCGGCCGCCAGGTCCCCAAATGCGGACCGGCCGGCTGGGGGTAGCCCCGGGCGGCGCCGGGGACGAGGGCTATCACCGTCGGGAGAGTCTGTGGGGCCGTCGGCGCCCGAGGAGGTGGTAGATGGGGGCCCTGCGGGCTGATCGCCGTCCGGGCCGCCTCCCGTGCTGGGCGCGCCGGCACCACCGGGCTCGGTCCCGTCCAGGGCGCCCTCGTCGTCGGGGAAGCGGTTGGACTCCACGTCCACCTCGGGCTCGTCGGCAGTGTCCACGTCGGGCGAGGCGGAGTGGTAGCTGGAGCTGCCCTCGCTCAGAAAGTCCGGGCTCACATACCCGCCGCCCGACCCCGCGCCCGGCCCCGGCCCACGAGCGGGCCCCGCGCCGTACGCGTCGCGGGCGCTACCGTAGAGCTTGGCAATGCTCTCGGCGTCCTTGACCACAGGCCGGAAGGCCGACACGTAGGAGCCTTTGCGCGCGGGCGGCGGCGGGGGCAGTGGGCCCAGCGGCGGCGGCAGCGCCTCCTCCGCCCCGTCCTCGTCCAGCGGCCCGCGGGACAGCGCGCTCGGGCAGCGCTCCTCTGCGCCCAGGACGCCCTCCTTAGCCGGCTCGGCACCGTCCAGGGGCTCGGGGCCGCCGCCACCTGCAGCAGCCGCCGCCGCCGCCGCTGCCGCCGCTACAGCGGCCGCCACGGCCTTGGCTTGGCTCTGCGCAGCTGGATAGGGCGGCACCGGGAGGCTGCCTGCGGCGGGCCAGAACATGGGGAACGTCGGGTACACAGTGGCTGCGGCGGCCGCTGCAGCCACGGCCGCTGCGTCCTTGGCTGCCCCGGAGGGCTGGTGACCCCAGAACATGGCGCCGCCGCCTGGGCCAGCCCCGGCCCCCGGGGGCAAGTGGCCGGTTCCTGGGCCGCCCGCGCCTCCGCCAGTGCCCGCGCCCCCGCCGGTCCCGGTGCCTGGGCCGCCCTTGGGTTCGCCCGCACCTAGTACGGAGTCGTCCTTTTTGGGGCAGAGGCCGAAGGCCGTGGGGAAGCCGTAGGGATGAGGGAAAAGCGGCGGGGGCAGCTTCTGCAAAAGGCCAAAGCCCTTGCTGGGTACTGGGATCACCGGGTAGCTGCGTACGCCGGCGCCGCCACCAGGCCCTCCAGGGCCCGTAGGGCCGCCGGCTCCCGCTGCCAGACCAAGTCCTCGTTGTGGGTGGGGAGGAGGCGGCCCAGGAGGCCCAGTGGCCTCATCTTCGCTACAGCGCAGGCTTTTGTGGGGCGGCGGGCCTGGGGCCATCTCCGCGCTGCACCCCGGGCCGCCCCCGCCGCCGCCGCCGCCAGCACCACCTTTCCCCTGCCCACCCGACCCGCCATTAGCGCCGCCGCCGCCGCCTCCTTGCAGCGAGAAGGTCCGCTTGCGTGTACCACCATTGAACATGGCCTTGACGTCCTCCCAAGCGTGGCTTAATTCGTCTGTGGCTGACTTGTCACTGAGTTTGAGGTGACGGCGCCACGAGTTGAAGTTGGCGGCGTCAGGCTGCGTATACTTGGCGTCGGGTGTGCGGTGCGAGTGGAAGATGAACTTGTTCGGCGAGAAGTACATGCTGCAATAGCCGCACTTGATGCACTTGGCACGCGAGCTGTTGTAACGCGCGGGGATGAAGCTGCCACGCGAGCCCCACGCGCACTCGTGCACCACATCGAAGGCGAAGTTCTCGGGCAGCTTGGGTGGCTTGTGCTCGCCCAGGAACGACTTGCACAGGCGTTCGGCCTCGCGCTTCGTGATCATGCCGCAGCGGCGCGACGATATGGGCATGGCCCCGGCCCGACGCAGAATCTCCAGCTGCACCGGCGTGCATTGCACGCACGTGATGCCCAGGGCCACGCGGCGATTATGGATCTCATTGTAGCTGTAGTTCTTGAGGAGGGTGTTGGAGATCTGCGCCAAGCACAGGCGCTCCTGGCCGTCGATGACCAGAGACACTATAGGCACCCCATACAGCGACGTCTCGCCCACCTGGTTGGGTTTGAGAGCGCTGGAGCCCGAGTAGGGCTGCAGCTCCTGCTTCGAGTTGGGCGAGGAGTTGCCCTCGCGCCCCGGCCCCAGCTGAGTGGTGAGAGTCTCCATGCCGCCGCTCCTGCGAAACAGAGAAAGCAGAGAGCAGATAAGCCATTTTCAGCGCCGCGGCGGTTCGGGCCCGCCCAGCAGGGCGCGCCGAGTCGGGCGCGCAGGGAAACTTGGCAATGGGGAGTCCCAGCTCATTCGCCCCCTGGACGCCTTTTGTTATTCAGATGCCTGCTGGCGTCGGAACAAAAGCCCCCGGGGTTTGGGGGAGGGGAAGGGGTAATTGAGACCTCAGGAATGCCCTGGCAGCTAGGATTGGGGAAGAAGTGGGGCTCAGAGACGGAGAATGACTTGCCCAAGGCCACACAGCAAAGCCATTGCGGAACCCAGGCTTTCAGGCGCCCAAATCCGTGCGCCTTCGGCCACCCTCGCAGCCTGCCGCCCTACCCGCCCGGGTCCTGAAGCCCGGACTTCGGGGACAGGCCGCCCCTCTGCTCAGTCGCGCATGCACGCGGGCGGGCGGGCGGGCGGGAGCAGCGCAGGGAGGGGTAGTAGCGGGAAGGGGCGGTCACTGCCCATCTCCAGCAGCAGGGGGCGGGGGGGGCAAGGAGAAGGAGGAGGGTCTCGAGGCAGGAGGGGGGTGAGGGGAGCGAAGAGGCTGAGGCGACTGCTGTTCGCCGTGCTGAACCCGACTCTCTCCAAAGCTCGCCGTGCGCGCCCAGCCCCGGGGCAGCCCCCACCGCACCCAGCTTTGTGCCGGCTCCTCGGGATAACAGCCCTGGTTTCCGCAAACTCGAGCTTCTCCTCTCACGCCCGGAGCCCCGCGTTCGTTGTTCAGAAAGATTCGGGCTGGAAATATAAGCTGTTTTCTTTCCAGCCATCAGTGGGACCAGGGTCACGCAGTTCCTAACCACATTTTCTGCATTTTTAGCTGCGTTCCAGGCCAAAGCTGGTTTCCATCCGGGTCAGCGCGTGGGACGGAGAGGTTCTCAAGGAAGTTTCTCAGGAGCCACTTCTCCTTTGCTTCTAACTGCCCACTTCCTAAGGTTTCCTCCTTCAGATATGCCTCTCCCCCTCAGGCCAAATGCACTCTCCAGGCTCTGGGCTTCCTCTTTTGGAGGGGTGTCTCCTCTCTGAGTATCCTTCATGTCGGGCTGTCCCAGCTCATATGTGCTGAGTGGAATCCTGGCTGGTCTCCGAAACCACCACGACAACGCTCCAGGTCAAAAGTTGGTGCGGTCCCGCGCTCTGCTCTCTGGCGGAGGGAGGGAGGCAGCCGTGTCTGCGGACCTCAGCAGCGAGAGGAGCCGGGGGCTGATGCTTGGGGCCCACTAGGTGGCCTGGCCCAACCACGTGTCCTCAGACACGGAAGGCTCCTACCCGGCCCACAGCTGCAGGCACTCCTGCGGCCCAGGCAGCCCAACCCTAAGGGCCCCTTCCCTAAACTCGGCAGGAAACACAAATCCATTTTCAGAGGGGCAGCTCCAGCCGGACAGGGGATCCGAGTTCAAAAGCGTTCAAGGAGGAGACTGGGATCTTCTGTCTGTCTGTCTCCCCCTCTCTTTCTGCTTCTCCAGGTGCCCCTCATCTGTCGATCTTATCTGTCCCTGAGCTGTCTGTCTCTCGCAGCTCGCTCCTCTTTCTCCCATCTGTCTTCATTCCTTCTTCAAGTATCAAGCTATGTATCTGTTATCTGTTTCATCTTTATCTCTGCGGATCGAATTGAAACAAGTTGACCCTCCTTTAGCGTGAAGTCCCTTGTAACATTTTAGGAGGCAAAAACACTGTCCTAACTCCCTGGCTGAGCGGTCAGCAAGACAAGCCCCACACCCCTCTGAAGGGCTCTCAGGCGGGCTGGGGAGGTGGCCGGGCGCCGCGGCTCTGAGAAATGACGGTCTTCTCGGTCTCCCGAAATCGGCAAGTGTGCCCTGCCCGCATACAGTGAAAGGATGACCCCCAGCTGAGCGCATCGTCCCCAAGCTGAGGGTCTGGGGTCCCCGCGAGGTTTTCCCGAGTGGGAGGAGGGGGCTCCGGGCTCCGGAGCCAGGAAAACGGGGGCCCTAGGAAAGGAACCGAATTTCGAGGACCAGAGCAGAAAGCCCGGGCAAAAGGCTGTACGCAGCGACAAGGAGCAGCGGCCAGGGCGGCTCGGGGAGTCCTCGCCGGTTCCTGGGGCTTGAGGGGTGAGCTTGGAGAGGGCGATGAGGCGGGAGGCGGGCAGCGGTGGGAGTGAGGCGATGGAGTCTTTAGGTATAATAATAAAAACAAACAGCCACAAGAACCCAAATCGGAACTAAACGAAAAAAGCTGTACGGGAAGGGCGCGAAGGTGGCGAGTGAGCCGACGCGGGTACTCACCGTGCGGCGGCGGCTGGAGCCGGGCGAGCGGTGAGCCGAGGTGCGCGGCGGGCGGAGCGGCGGGCGGGAGTCCGGGATCCGTCGGGCTCTCCGGGTGACGGCGCGGCCCCTCCCCGCGCGCGCGCACAGCCGCGCTCCCGGGCTCCCGGCGCTCACACCCGCGGCCCCGCCGGCCCCTCCCGCGCGGCGCCCGCTCTCAGCAGGCGCGGGGCGCAAAGGCCCCGGGCGCGGAGAAGTGTGCCCTGCGCCGCTGCCCCCGCGGCCCCGGACGGGCCCAGAGCGGAGGCCGAAGCCTGGAGCGCATGGCGCGGCGACGAGCACGGCGCGGTCACAGCCAGAGTGGTGAGGCCGGCGCGGGGCGGGCGAGCCTGACAGCTGCGAGCCGGGGCGCCACACCCACCGCCCGCGCAGTCGCTCGCGCCCTCCCGGGGTCCGCTAGCCCGCGGGCCACGCGCCGCGCCTGCCGCCTCCACGCACCCCCGGGCCTGCGCGCCCCAGGTAAGTTGCCGCACACCTGCGCCCTGCCCCCGGCACCTGCGGCCCACGCTCGCCAAAGGGGCCAGGAGAGAGGAAGGGCCCGGGGCCGCGAAGTTTGTCCCCAGGAACGAAGTGGGGAGGGCCCAGCGCTCCCCGCCAAGGGGCCAGGATCGAGCCAGGCCTAGGCCGGGTGATGGGGCTAAGGGAGGGCTCACAGAAGAAAGGGGCGCGGGGAGGAGTACCTCACTTTCAGGCCAGGGCAGTGCAGCCTGAAAGTGGTCCTGGGGAGCCAGCAGGGTTACCAGCGGCTGGGGCAGAGACCAGAGTGTGGGGTGAGAGGGTGTGACAGCTGGGAAGGGGCAGAACCAACTCCCCCGCCGCTTCTGACTTGGATGGGAACCGTCAGGACAGCTCCAGCCTGGAGAGGAGCGACCTCCCTCCTCTTTCATGGAGCAGTGGATTCGGGAACGGGGTTTGAAGGGGCCCCCGGCCTTGAACGCCTCCCCCCACCGACATCAAAGGGCCCAGGGCGGGACCCATGTCATTGCTGGGAGATACCTGGGGTCAGGTACTGTCTAGTTGACTGCTGGACTACTCTCTAGCTCTCTTGCTAACTCAGTTTCCCGTCAGTGGTCCACCCCCTGACGCTGCAGACTGCCCCTTGGCATCTTTTCTCTTCCCGAAGCTCCGTTTCTCTCCATCCCTCTCTCCTCTTTCTGTCGGTTTCCGTCTTCATTCTTTCCCCCGACTACCCCATTGCGTCCCCGTGTTCTCCCTCTCAATCTCGGTCTCTACTTCATTTGAGCACCCCTCCCTCTTTGCTCGCATCCGGGCGCCCTCTTGCCTCTCCCCCCGCCCCCCAGTGGCATTAAGTGTCCTTAATGGACACGTTAATTAAACTGTAATTAATCATACTGTCCGGCCCAAGTTTGAACAATTACCCTAATCAAACAGAAGTTAATAATGGCAGGGATGGCCTGGGGCACGGCGGGCCGCCCGGGCAGGGGGCGCGGCAGCCACGGCGGCTACCGACGGTGGCAGCAACGGCGAGCGAAGCCTGTCCTTGGAGCCCGGGCGGCGCCATAAATCTTCCGCGGCCAGCGGCGCGGGGTCGCCCTGCCCCCGCCCCCTCGTTTTCCCTCTCGCTCCGGGTTGCCGGCCCTCTCCCCTCCTGCATTCCGGCTCCTCTGGGGCTTGTCTCCCCTTCTTGCCTCTCGCTTTTCTCTTCTCCGCGGGCTCGCAGGGACCCTGGGAAAAGCCTGCGGGTGCGGGAACGGATCGCCCAGGCCTAACCGTCGGAGAGAGGGGGCGACTAGGCCCGGCCTGAGGACTCGTTTGCCACCTCCTTCTCCCCTTGGCTAAGGTGTCCTCTGAGGCCTCGAAAACTACCCCCAAGTTTGAGGGTTCTGTCTTCTGCGCGGAGTCTCTTCTAGAGCGAGTTCCTGCTTTTTAACCTCCCTCAGTCCCCGTCTTGGATCTCCCCGTCTTGCTCTCTTTTCTCCCAGAGCCTGCTCAGCCCTTCTCTCTCTGCTTCTGGCCCCTCCGTTGGCGCGTCTTTCCCAGGCTCTGCCTCTGTCCCGCACTGACTCTGACGCTCTCTACCCCCTCCCCCCCTTCACTTCCCCCCGAGGAAAACAAGAACCCATTTTCCGTCCCAGTCCGAGAGCCTCCCTGAGCCTCCACCTGCTAGTCCACCCTCCCTCGGCCTGGCCTCCCCCACCCCGTAATTACACTCCCGTTCGGTAATTATTCTTAGCCTCCTAATGATTTTTTAAAAGGCATCTCAGAATTCAGTGTGGTGGTGACAACGATTGCGGAGCCAGGACGCCCCCGGGGTAGTGGGGGGTGGGAGTGGAAAGAGGATGGGCAGGGTCCCCCTGAGCAGGGCCTGCCTGTCCTGCCTCTATTGTACTGCGAGGGCCAACAAGGCCTCGGGGCCGGCCTCTAGGGCGTTCCCGGCAGCCTGGCCGCGGGGCCCCAGAGACTTCTTAGACGCAAGTTCCCTCCCCAGGTTACCGTACCGGGGCCTTGCGGCGTCGCCTCGACGTCTCCGTTCAGCACCAAGCTGCGGACAGCTCCCTGCGCCGGCGTCCGGCTGTGCCGACCCACCTGACTCTGCCACCCGGTCTGAGACGGAGAAAGACTGACGGCGCGTGGAGAGACTGGGGAGGCGCCGCCGCCCGCTGGAGGGGTGTAGTCTCCGGGGAGCGGGTCTTGAGGGCCGGGCCTGGGCTCGGCTCTGGACCAGCGTCCAGTTGGTTAGTATCACCGCGAACCGCATTTTACAGTTTGCAGAGCCGGTTCTCACAAAGGCCCCGGGAATAGGTAGGGGTTATTTATTCCCATTTCACAGGCAGGAAACTGAGGGTCAGGCAGTGGAGGCCAACCCACCCAGGTTCCTCGGTCAATAAGGGACGCAGGCTGGCCTCCCAGCCCCCAAATCTCGTGCCGTGCACGCTGCCGCGAGGGCCTCTCTTGGGGAAGGGAAGGTAAGGAGGGTGCAGGCTGCGCAGCCACGAGGACCTTTTATCACCGCCCTCGCCACACTTTGTGCGGAGGAAACAGGCCTAGCGAAGCCAGGTCACCTGCCCAGGTTCAGCAGCCAGTGCGGGGCGGGGCTGAGACTTGAACTCGGGCTCCGATGGGGGAGGGTGGGACCCCTCTTTCTCAGAGCGGGCTCTGGGTCCTGCGGTCCCGTCTAGGGCTGGGGAGCCCGCGGGAGTCGGTGCCCTTGGTCTTCCTCACCCCCGTTAGCGCGGATTTTCTCTCTTTTATCCACGGGCGTGTGGCACCAAGGTCGGAGGCCGGACTCCGGATCAGGCACGCGCCTCGCGTGTCCCCCCACCCCAGCCGCGTCCGTGCTGCCTCGGCGTCCCAGGCGTCGCGTCCACGCGGCCGGGCGTCCCGCGCCCACACGGGCTCCGGCTTGGGCTTGGGCTGGGCGGCCGCGCCTCCTCCGCAAGCACATATCTTTTACCAGTTGAATTAACGGCAGTTTTCGTCAGTTAATTAGGTTTAATTTACATAATTAGTACAGTATAAAGAGGATTGGGGATAATCATGGGGTACGTAGCGCTTACTGTGTAAACACGTATTCTGAATTAAAAATCAGATGTAATTAAGGCGCGCAGGCCCTGTTTAGGCAGGGTTTTAATTGTAATGAATTTCTAATTAACACTCAATGATTGCCAAATGCAAAGGGCTGTAAAATTTTCTTGTAGTTTTGCTAATTTATTGTTTACTTAATATCTGGATATTAATCCGACGGCCAGATAGACTAGAGCCCCGCGCGGCGGCGGCCCCGGCGAGCGAAGGTGGCTGGGCGGGGCCTGCCGGCCGCAGCCCCAGCGCCGAGGCGAGGTCGCGGGGAGGCGGGGGCCCCAGAGTCCGCGAGAAGGTGCTCAGAGCGCCCGGCCCAGCTGACTCCGGGTGCGGACGGGAAGACTGAGGCTCCGGGAGGGCTGGGACTTGCCCGAGGCCTCACACTCTGGGGTCATGCCGCCCTGAGCCGGCTCTTCGGGATCAGAGGCGAGGCCAGCGCTCCTCCCAGCAACGGTTCCCCCGATCCTCGGACAGCACAAGGAGGAAGAAAAGTCGAGGCCTAGGTCCAGTTCTCCCACTGACCACCTGAGTGACCATGGACTTTGACTTGGCCTCGATATGTGCATCTGTAGAATGGACATGCTGACCGGCACTTTGCTGGAGTGAAGGATGCACCGTCCAAGAGGCCCAAGAGCACTACAGATGGACGTCTTTCTTCTGGAGCCCTGAGAGGGTGGAGGACCGGGCTTGAAGGGCTCTGCTGGGGGGTAAGTCACTTAAGCTTAGGGGAGGGGTAGGGGCAGAGCCGGGAGGCCTTGGGAATGATTTGAAGGCCATGAGGTCTAGCTATGTCCATCAGAGGGCTCTCTCTGCACTTGGGGGAGGGACTAAGCAGGGAGCCCAGGACCAAACTTCTTTGCCCCAAGGAGACATAGAGGCCCCAAGGCCAGAGTAGAGGTATTTGGGAAAGAGGGTGGGTGAGGAGCTCAGCTGACCCCAGCACTCCCCCTCACCCCAGATGTCTAGTTTGGGTCCCTGCCCATATCCCAGCAGCCCTGCCCCACCCCTCCCCGCCAAGGATTCCCCCCCCCCCCAAGCCTTAGCCTTGCCACAAGCCTCTTTCCAAGGTCCTTAGCACAGGCTAGACTGTGGGCACTTAGAAATTTCCTGCTAACCCAAGGAAACACACTAAGAAAATTCATTGGCACCCAGAGGCTTCTGCCGCACAGAGCAGGCTGCCTTGACCTCTCTCTCCAGTGCCTGTCAGAAGCCGCAGAGGCCTCTCCTGGACACTACACAGGGCCTCCTCAGAGCCTTCCTGAGCCCCTCGTCCCTCTCTGTCGCATGCTGTTTTATTTTCATCATTGGATTGTTCACTAGTTAATATTTCCTGATTAGTTATTTGTTTGTGAGTGTTTTCTGTTTCTCCCACTGGAATGTTTTCTTTGTTGTTGTATTCCCAGGGCCTAGCACACAGTAGGTGCCCAAATGTTTGTTGAATGAATGAGTGAACAGCATTTGAGTGTATGGGCTGTGAGCCCCAGCCCAGGTCCCAGCTGACTTGCTGGTCACAGTGATTGAATGCTGCCCTTGGCATCTGGTGGCCAATCTGGGTTTTCAAGAGTAGAAGGTTCTGTGCTCCCTGGTGATGTCTAGGAGGTTTGGGATTCCCGCCTTCCACACACACAAGGCTGCTCAGGCAGAGCCTGGGAGGCCTGTTCTCTGAGGAGGAGGGGTCGGGCGCTGGCAGACAGGTGTGGAGCAGCTGGTAGGCTTGCTGAGCTCTTCCTGGTTGTAAGGGGCTTCCTTCCCAGGGCCTCCTCTACTGAGCATGGTGGGGGAAGGGGCTGGAAAGAGAACAGATGTCATAAGGACTAAATAAGGTGCTGGGTGTAGGGCATATATCCAAGTCTGGGACTAGACTGAGGTCCCCAGGGCACAAAATTTAAGGAGGCATTCACTCTCAGGATCCTGAAAATCCTCCCCCAGTCCCAGCCCTGCACAAAGCAGACAGCGCAGAGTAGGTGCTCAGCACCTGTGGGTCCCCCCTCCGCTGACAGCCGCAGATCACTTCTGGATGCCTGCCTGAACATTGGTGGAGTCCAGTCAGCTTGCTGGGACAGGTCGAGCTTTATTGAGATATAATTCACATGCCATATAATTCACCTATTAAAAGTGTACAAGTCAATGGTTTTTCATATATTCAAAGAATTGTGCAACCATCACCACTATCAATTTCAGAATATTTTCATCACCCCAGAGAAAACTCCCCTACCCAACAGCTATCACCCCATCTCTCCACCCTCCCCGAACCCCTGGCAATGACTAATCTACTTTCTGTCTCTATAAATAATTTGCCTATTCTAGACACTTCATATAAATGGAAACATACAATATGTGGTCTTTTGTGTCTGGCTTCTTTCACTTAGCATGTTTTCAAGGTTCATCCATGTTGTAGCATGGATCAGCACTTCATTCCTTTTTATTGCCAAATAATATTCCATTGTATGGATATCCCACATTTCGTTTATCTGTTCATCCATTGATGAATATTTGGGTTGTTTCCACTTTTTGTCTATTATGAATGAAGGTGCTATGAAAGTTCATGTACAAGTTTTTGTGTGGCTGTATTTAATTTCTCTTGGGTATGCATCTAGGTGTAGAATTGCTGGGTCATATGGTTTAAGGAACTACCAAACTGGTTTTCCAAAGCACTGCACCATTGTACATTCCCACCAGTAATGTATTTCTGGGTTCTGATTTCTCCACGTCCTTGACAGCACTTGTTACTATCTGTCTTTTTTTATTATGGCATCCTATTGGGTGTGAAATAGTATCGCATTGTGGTTTTGACTTGCATTTCTCTGATGACTAATGATTTTGAGCATCTTTTCATGTGCTTATTAGCCATTTGTACATCTTCTTTGGAGAAATGCTTTGCCCACTTTTTCAATTGGGTAATTTGTATTTTTATTATAGAATTGAAAGCGTTCTTTATATATTCTAGATACAAGTCCCTTTTTAGTTGTATGGTTTGCAAATATCTTCTCCTGTAAGTTGTCTTTTCACTTTCTTTTTTGTTTTGTTTTGTGAGGAAGATTAGCCTTGAGCCAACATCCAATGCCAATCCTCCTCTTTTTTTGCTGAGGAAGATTGGCCCTGGGCTAACATCCGTGCCCATCTTCCTCTACTTTATATGGGACGCCGCCACAGCATGGCTTGACAAGCAGTGGGTCTGTCTGCGCCCGGGATCTGAACCTGTGAACCCGGGGCCACTGAAGCGAAGCGCGCACACTTTAACTGCTATGCCACTGGGCGGCCCCCTCTTTTCATTTTCTTAATGGTGTCCTTTGAAGCACAAAAGTTTTTAATTTTAATGACATCCAATTTATCTATTTTATTTTTTGCTGCTTGTACTTTTGGTGTAATATCTAAGAAGGCTTTGCTGAACCCAAAGTCATAAGATTTACTCCTATATTTTCTTTAAAGAACGTTATAGTTTTAGTGCTTACATTTAGGTCTATGATCCATTTTGAGTTAACTTTTGTGTATGATGTGAAGGAGAGACCCAAATTCATTATTTTGCATATGGACATCCAGTTGTCCCAGCACCACTTGTTGAAAAGATTATTCACTCCCCATTAAATTGTCTTGGCATCGCACTGGCTTTTCCGGTCTGGAGAAATGACTATCCTCCTTTCCCCAGAAGAGATGGGACCTCCTCAGAGAAGGGGCCCATCCAGCCTCCTCCCTCTGCCGACGCAAATGGAAGCTCACTGTAACTGCTCAGGAACCAGGAACCAGTCATTCTCCAGAAAATATTGGTGAGGCTTCTCTCCTTCCCCCTGCCCCCACTGATAATTCACTTCTCCCTTCCTCCTTCCGATGTACGTGGCATGCGCCTCTATTACCACACTGGCCTGGGATGGAGTGACTGTGGGGTGTTCTCTCTTACTGGAGTAAGAGTCCTAAGAGAACATAGCCTGCATCGTACAGGGCGGGAGCTATTGCTGAAGAAACAGCCTTCACTTCAGTCAGGTCCAGGTTTGAATCTTAGGTTCCCAAGTACTAAGTTATTTAAGTACTAAGTAGCTACTACTTCCTGACTGTGGCTTTGAGCAAATCACTTTACCTCTCTGAACCTCAGCTTCCTTGACCATGAAATGGGCATGCTGGTATCATAGGATTGTTGGGAGAAAACTAGCCAAGAGGAGAAATGCCAACGGCCCTGCACAGTGCCTGGCACACAGCCGGGGCTCAAGTTCCCTTAGCTGGTATCCATGGAAATAGGAAAGTGACTCTCCTCCCAACACCACCGCTGCCACCCCAGCCCTAATCCTGTCCCTCTCTCCCCTTTACTTTGCTTTATTTCTTCTTCACAGCAATTGGCCCCACCTGAACTTACTGTACTCTTTCTTGTCTGTCTCCCCTGCCGGAATGTCAGCTCCAGAGTGCAGGGACTAGCTTGTTTTGATCCCCACTGTGTCCCCAGCCCCTGGCACACAGGAGGTGCAGAGAAGTATTTGATGAATAAACAGTGTCTCCAGCGTCTGTGCTGGGCACTGCTGAGGGTTCAGTGAGGCCCTGGGGGAGTCCCCCACCCCAGCTGGTACCCGGGATGGGTGAGGCTCTGTGAGGGCCCAGCCTCCAGGGCTCAAGGAGGCCACGCTCTGTCGGGAGGGAATGGGGAGTCTGACTCTTGAAGAATGGGAGTGTGTGCAGGCTGGTGAGTGGGCAGGGCAGCTGAGGATGGGGGCCTGGAACGTGGGCTTTGTAAACTGTAAAGGGATGTACACATGGAAGGGTTTGTTCCAAAGGCATTTGGGACAGCCTCGCTGGGAAATGAAGAGGAGACATTGTTTTAGTTTCCTATCACTGCTATAACAAATTACCACAGTGTTTTAAAACAACATAAATTTATTATTTTACAATTCTGGAGGTCAGAAGTTGGAAATGGGTCTCACTGGGCTAAAATCAAGGCATTCCTTCTGGAGGCTCTAGGGAGAATCCATTTCCTTGCCTCTTCCAGCTTCCAGAGGCCTCCTGCATTCCTTGGCTCCTGGCTCCTTCCTCCATCTTCAAAGCCAGCAACGTTACATCTTCACACCTCTCTGCCTCTGCCTCTCCTCCCCTGCCTCCCTCTTCCACTTTTAAGGACGCTTGTGATGACACTGGGTCCACCTGGATAATCCAGCCTAATCTTACTTTAAGGTCAGCTGATTAGCAACCTTAATTCCATCTGCAACCTTGATTCCCCTTTGCCATGTAACATAATATATTCATAGTTTCCAGCTACTAGGATGTGAACATCTATGACATGCGAATGTGACATCTACGGCAGCCAGGGGCTGTCCTATTTTACCAACTACAGCTGTCTCAAAAAAACGGCACTTGGAAGCTGGGGTGTGTGTGGGGAACTTGAAGATTAACAAGTACGGGTGAGAGCGCGTGTGCATCTGGGGGAAGGGGCGCTTCTGTCCCCACTCTCGGCCTCCTGAGCCACCGCCTGGAATCCAGAGCATCACACTGGTGAGGGCAGTGTGGTCACCCACAGGCACTGCCATTAGAGCCCAGAACACCCATGCCAGGCCCTCACTGGAGGGCCTCATCCTTCATCCTTCTCCAGGCCTGGAGGGCGGGAAGCAGATGAAAAAGTGAGGAGTCACAGGGACTGAGGAGTGGCTGTGTGAGAGCGCGTGTGCATCTGGGGGATGCTTTGCCATGCACTGCCATGGCTTTGCCATGCCCAGCTAATGTTGCAAGACAGTAGTATTTTCTTTCTTCAAACTAAAGTGATCTGGACACTGGAACTCTGGGTACCCGCTACATTCTTCTTCCATCCTGCCCCACCCTCACTGCTTTTCCGAGTGTGCACCCTCATTGTTCTTGCTACTACCCCTCCCCCCCCAAAAAGGGGGGGAATAAAAAGCCAATTCTTAGGAAGGACCAGCAGCACAGCCTGACTTCCCCGACTGGATGTTTTTAACTAAGTCTGTGGGCAGGAGAGACTTTTTATCCTTTGCAAGTTAATGCAAACTGTTAGGGAGATAAATAAATGACAGAGCTGCCAACGGACTGTTGGGTTCAAAGGAGGGAAATTTGTCTCACTTTAGAAGAAGGACCTGCAGGGCTCAGCCCCATCGACTCGTTCATTGTGCTGTTATCTGCCAGAGAGGTGGTGACACCACAGCAATTAAGACAAACTTTCGTCTCTAAGTTCGCGCCTGCAATCTCATGGCTTCAAAACAAGACAAATGATACCGCCAAGGGAGGAAACAAAGTCTTCTTAGACTCGGTCCAAAGTCACAGTGAATATTTGTGGTTGTTCAGCAGAAAATTTGTCATTACAAGGCCTGGGGTCTGCTAGCTCCCCCTGCCCCACCTTATAATCCCTCTTGGTGGCTCTCGCCAGCCCAGGCTGTCTCCTCCACCCACTGCCTGCCCCACCCCGCCTGCCTGCCCCCTCGTTTATGAGCCTCTCTGGTGGATCAGGGACATAATCTCCGCCAACCAGAAAGGAGTCATGACGAAAAGTGCCATCGAAACCCAGCCCTGCCCGGAGGGCTGGCTGACCTTCTCCCACTTCCTTTCTAGCCCCCGTGCTAGCAGGCAGCGCCAACAAAGGACCAGGCTCAGCGCTCCGTCCAGAGCCATTCACTGCTCCCACCTCTCAGGCTCCCCAGCCAACTCCTTCCCACATCACCACACCTGCTGGCCTTCGCCACACGCCCCTCTGAGCTGATGCTGGCCTCGGCCTCCCACCTGTCCCTGGACTGAGCTGTTTCTGGATGCCTTACGTGAAAACACCCCAAGCCCTCAATGTAGAAGTTGGGACCTGGTCCAGGTGCTATCTTGGGAGTCCACCTGGCCCCAAGTACGCAGTCAGGATACTGCTGCCTGCCTGGGCCGCTGTGCGCCGTCAGCACGGGCTCCCTTCTTGCCCTCCTGCTCCCATCACTTCATGCCCTTCTGCCGCTTGCCTGGCACGCCATCCTCCCTCTACACTGAGAACACAGGCCTCCATCCTGATAGGGCCCAGACTTAGCTAAAGGATGAAGCTCCAATGGGGAATTTGGGCAGCAGTCACTAAGGATGGAAGACGTCTTCGAGGCAGCATCGTGGCCCTCCCCAGGATCCCCCACCCCATGTGGAGGCAACTATCCATCCCCTTCTGACCAACCCGTGTGACGGAGAGGCCTGGGGGAGCTGCCAGCCTGCATGCCTGGCATCATCCCGGGCCTTACCTTGAGGTTATACTCTGGCCTTCAGCCCTGAGTGTGCAGAGACCTATGTCTTCCCTGAAAAATGCGGGTCTATCCAGCTCAAGCACAAGGCCCCCGGACCTGGGCCTCCAGGCACTTGCAGCTTCCCTCAGCCAGGCTACAGCACCCAGCCCCCCTTGCACTGGCCTGACCACCCCTCAACGGAGCTGGGCCTCAGGCTGGGGGCTCTGGGTCACCCTGCTTTGGATCCCAAGGCCTGTGTCTAACCAACCCTGGGGAACAAGGGTCCCACCTTTCCTCCCTCTGTCCCCGTTGCCTTCCTGGAGGATCTCCAAAGTCCTGGGGTTCTGTAGTCTTTACTTCCCAGATGGGAAAAACCAAAGGGCAGAACCAGGAAGGGACAGTAGGCTGAGAGCTGAGGAGCCTCCTCGCCTCCAAGCCAGGGTGGCATCATGAGGACACTCCTGTCCCAGAAATGCTCCCCTCCAGGCTCCCCTGAAGGTCTGAGAGGCCAGAGGCTGCATCCCACAGGGGTCTTATCTCTGGAGGCTCTGGTTGGAAGGCAAATAGGCGTCACTGAAGGTTGGAGTGAGAGACCAGAACAGGACAGTGACAAGCCCTGGTGTGGGGGAGGAGGGCACAGCCCCAAGGGCTTCGGGCGTGGGGATCGCATCCTTGCACCCCGCCAGCCTTCCCTCCTGCCCTCTCACACCTCGGAGTGTCTTCCACATGCTGCCCTGGCCAGGTCCTGGGGAGAGACGAGTCAGACTCATCCTGCCCTCAAGAGGCTCATAGTCTGCACCCGGAGAAGCGAATAGAGGCTTCCAAGAGGAGATGCCACTTGAGAGGGGCCTGAGGGAGGAGTGGGAGTTGGCCACATGGAGAGGACAAGGGGATGAGGGTGGGTGGGGTGGCCTTCTGGGCAGAAAGAAGAGCTCATTGCTGCTCCTCTGTGTTCCAGGTCTCAGTCCTCCCATGACCCCTGAGGACAAGGGCAACTTGGCCTTGGGGCTGCCAAAGGTGACCAGAGGGGTGACTGAGCCTAAACAATCTAAAAAGAGGGTCGTGCTCTCCAGCTAGAGGGCTCTTTCTGCAGGAGAGCCTCTCAGGGGTCACCCAGCTCCCCATCTTCCCAAGACTTCGAGCCAGAGGGAAACAGACCTTGGGGGCTGCTCCAAAGCAGGGGCTCTCGACCTGGGTCCATCTGTGCGTGGGCTCCATGAACCCTAGTTGTGAACAAAACTCTGCGTGTATGCACGTGGGTGCATATTATTCTAGGGCAAGGGTCTGTCACTTTCGTAGGAGGCTCATGGGCTCCATGACCCCAAAGAGTGGGAACCCCTGCTCTGACACATCAGGGCTGGGAGGAGCTCTGGGACTCAGTGCGCTCAACCCCGGCGTTTACCAAGGAGGAAACTGAGGCTCAGATGGAGACATGCTTTGTCCAAGGTCACCCTGGAAGCTGATCTCCAGGTCCAGGGGTTCAGTGCACCCACTAGAGCAATGTTTCTTGGTGCCACTGGAGGGCACTCGGCCTGTGTCCCCAGGGGACTGTGGTCACAGAGCTGACCCCCTGGGCCCCACTCCCAGAGGTACTGATAAGGCATATGTGCACATCAGTTTGTGTGCAAACTCTGTGCTAGAGAACGGGGTACATGTGGGTGTGGATACACTCGCGCACATCTATAGTGCTTGGGGAGCTGACTTCTGGAGCCGTGGTTAAGGACAGGGCTCTGAGTTCCAAATCGTGCTTTGCTACTTATTTGCAGGGTGACCTTAGGCAAGTCTCTTGGCCTCTCTGTGCTTCAGTTTCTCCATCTGTAGGATGGGTAGAATAATAATACCACCTACCTCTCATGAGATCATTGCAGAGATAAATGAGCCGATAAAGCATGCCCTCAGCACAGCGCCTGGCATGGGGTACCTGCTCATTTTTCCTCTCTCTCCTGCCTTGGGATTTGGCGATGACAGGCTTGCTGAGCACATCTTCTCAAAGCAAGCACAAGCTTTAAGTCTGGGTGGTGTGGCTGATTCACGTTTTGGGGTGGTTAGGCCTCTGTGGGGAGCCCACAATGTGTGCTCCTTGCAGCTCTGCCCTCAGCACTGCCCAGGGAGCAGCAGCTGTGATGACCTGGGCCTCACCCAATTCTGTGACCTCCTGAGCCCCAGGGAGACAGCAGGTGCTCAGTAAGGAGACCCAGGGGCAGCTGAGGCCTGTACCATGCTGAGAAGTGTTATTAAAGATATGACAACTCCAAGTCTGCCCCAGGAAACAAAACGATGCCTCCCACAGGGTGGCCCCTTCATGGGCAACGGACTGAGCACGGGCTGGGAACCACAGCTTCACCACATTGGCCATTCTGCCAACAAACGTTTATTGGGCACCTGCGAGGCCAGGCTCTGTTCTTGGCACTGGGGATACCATGTGAAGAAAACAGACCAGAGTCTCTGCCCTCGTGGAGCGTACATTCTAGTGTGTGGGAGAGGAGACAGAAGATAAGTAAAATTAGTGGTTGTCATACAGTAACAACACAATGGAGGAAAACAGTGGAGGCAAAGGGAACATGAGTCCCAGGGAGCAGATGTGGGCGGGCTGTGATCTTAAGGAGCAGTCAGGTTAGGACCCACTGAGATGCCATTTGAACAAAGATCTGAAGGGTGCAGAAGTGAGCCATGTGGATACGCGGGGGAAGAGTGCTCCCGCACCAGGAAAGGCCTATGTTAGTTGGCATAATACCAGCTGCCAGTAACATATCAACAAAATAGGTTAGTTCAAGCCCATTTAACAGTCCAATGCAGTGGGGCGGCATGTTCTTCCACGTAGTGATTCAAGGATTCAGGCTCCTTCCATCTGTGGCTCAGCCCTCTCCAACCTACCACCATGGTCTTTTTTCCATTTAGCAGGAGGATGGAGAAAGCGGTAGGAGGCACGTCTGTGTCTTAAGCTTCTGGGCCAAGAAGCAACATACGATCTGCTCTCATTCCATTGACAAGAACTAGTCACATGGCCCCTGTTAAATGCAAGGGGGCTGGGAGACATGGTCCCGGGCTGGGCAGTGGCTTCCTGCAACAGCTCTTCACTATGGAGGGAATGAGAACCTTTAGGGGTCAGCTAGCTGTTTCTGATGGGGCAGTATGCCTGGATGTTCAAGGATCAGTGAGGAGGCCATGGCCAGGTGGCTGGAGTAGAGTGAGAGTTGGAGGTGATGGGAGTTAAGGTCAGAGATAAGGGGGTAGACTGTACGGCCACACAGGGTCACATAGGGCTTGTCATCTGAGAGCCCCTGGAGGTTCGGAGTGGGTTCGGGCCATGATCTGCCTCTGTTTGCACAGGCTCTCTCCAGCAGCCGCGTGGAGAACAGACTGTATGGGGCAGGGTGGGAGCAGGGGCCTGGGGGGAGGCTGCTGCAGTGGTCCATGTGTGGTGCCTGGCACCAGGGCAGGAAGTGGTGGAATCAACACATTTTGAAGGCAAAGACACCAGGACTTCCTGGCTGGCTAGACATGGGCTGCGAAAGAGACAAGGGTCAAAGCCAGCCCAGCATGTTAGCTTGGGCACTGGGAGGAGGGAGATGCTAGTTACTGAGTGGGAAAGTGGTGGAGGAGGTTGCCGGAGGGATGCGTGGCATCAGGAGTTTGCTTTTGGATGCGTGGGGATGCCCCTTAGACCTCCAAGTGGAAACCCGAGCCTCTCGGAGCCTCAGTCCCTGGCCTGTAAAATGGGGGTACACACTTACCTGGTGGTGGCTGAGAGGATCACCTCAGAGGATGGCTGTGAATGGCCTGAGGCGATGAGGTTCGCTGGGCGTGGGGTGAGGGGCGGTGAGGGGCAGTGAGGGGCAGTGAGGGGCAGTGAGGGCAGCCTGCCGTAAGAGGAGCTGGTGGCGGGGTGTGGGGGTGGGAGGTAGAAGAAGGGCCTCTCAGAACTGCCTGAGGCCCGTCTCTAACTCGTGGGCTCCTGCCCCCTCCTCACCTACCGCGCCAGGTCAGATCACTGTGTTGGAGCCCGTGTTGCTGCCGGGAGTGCCCGGCCCTCGACTTGGGGACAAACTGCTGTCTAGCAGGGAGCACACAACAGGGGTCCTGAGATCCCAGCTCGAGCGCTGGCTTCGCTATCCCTGCCATGGCACTTGGCTCGGGGACCTCCATGCCTCCATTTTTCATCTGTCAGATGGGCTGGACCGTGGGCCTCGTCCCAGAACTGTAAGAAGCACTCAGGGTACCTGCAGGTGCCAGGGGAAGGGCAGCTCCGGGCACAGGGGGCTGGCACCGCCACACATCCCTGCCCCCCACTCTGGGAGGGCAACAGACTCCCCGCACAATACAGCCCTCATGGGGGAGGCAACCACAAAGCAGTAACACTTTTATTCCCATCAGTGATGCTGACAGGGCCTGACCCTTTACAAACAAAAATGTTAGGAAAAAGGAAAAGTGGCAGGGGCCTAGGAGCCTCCACTCTTGATACTCCCACCCCTCTATCCGCCCCCCGTCAGTGCCTCCAGCCCGGAGGGGGTGAGGGCTTGCCCTGGCAGAGCAGGGGCTGGCCACCCTCGAGGGCTCCCTAGGCAAGGCCATCTGCCGGCAGAGTTCAAGGTGAGCAGGGAGGCCGGGGCCCAGCAAAGCTCTTCTGGTGCAGACAGCAAACGGAAAGAGGGTGCAACAGGTGGGGTTTCCCCTTGGTGACCACTCCTGGGCTTTCAGCATCCCACTGCGGCCTCACGGGGGCCCCTGCTGGCTCCGCCTCTCCTCCAGCGCCCTGCACACCCACATGGACACCACAGCGGCATTTCCGTCGTTGAACTGCACGATGAACGGGTGGCCCTGCGGGGAAGAGGAGGCTGTGACAGGCGTTCCCCAGACTCTGCACTTCATCACACTTTCCACAGTCTGCTTGTTCTCAGCCTGGATCTTATTTCTTTTCCCCAATAGCCCTGTGACATAAGGAGCACAGCTATTAGCCCCATTTCACAGCTGGATGACCAAGGCCCAAGGTGGAGCAGTGACACGCCCCCTGGAGCACTCACTGCACACCTCAGATTCTGCCTAGTGCTCGACAACCTTCTCCTGCAACTCCGACCGGCCTGAAAGCTCCCCAAGGGTGAGGGCCTGTCTTAACTCCACATCGTCTGCGCTTCCTCAGCCCAGCATCTCTCCAGCAGCTGCCAGCCAGGCCTGACTCCGGAGTGGCCAGCGTTTCAGCCCAGCTGCTGCCCAGAGACAGAGAATCATCTTGTCAGAGGCTACGTCAGTCCCTTCTAGTCTTCTTGTCTAAAGCTCTAGGAATAAGTCAAGATCCATGAGTGGAGGGAAGGCGCGCCTGTCAGGGAAAGGAGGGGTGTGCTGGTGTGTGCAGATCCACTCGGGTTCCTGGTGAGAAGCTGGGGCTGGTCTTTGGAGGGGCCAGGCCTGTCTCCACGTGGCCTGCCTCAGGCTCTAAGCCACTTAGCCCACAGGCAGGCCAGGTTATATTTAGCCGGTCCCTTCCCCTGCTCTCCTGAAGAATCAAGACTCACACTCACAATCTTAGGGCTTCCAGGAGTCCCCAGGAAGGTCAAAAAAAAAGCAGGGGCAGCCATAGGGTCACCCTGGCCATAGGTCAAAGATGAAAGGAAAATTGCAAAGCATTCTCTTCCCTCCTCCTCCCCAAGTGGTTTTTCTGCTAAGGAATGCAGACCTGGCAGTTTCCTCCCCTACCAAAAATTCTGTAGCCGGAGACTCAGGGAGCCACAGTGGGCAAGCACAGAGAGGCGGAGGTGGGGGTGGGTTGGCAGTGCTCTCTGCTGCCTCCTCCTACAACTCTCTTTCCCTCCCCTTCCCCGCTTCCAGCTCCAGCTTCCCTGTTCTTTCCTGCTTTCTGTGCCCTTCTTAGGCCCCCTCCTGCCTCCCCACTGGCCTGAGCTGGGCTCTCGGGGCTGCTTTCCCAAGGCACCCGTCTTGAGCTGCAGACCTGGGGGACGGCCACATGCTTGAAGCTCTGGGCTGCCTCGAAATGAGCTCATCACATGGGCAGGGGGGATTTGGGCCGGGCTCGGATGCTCTGGGTGCCCAGACCCCAGTGTCTGCAGGAGCAGTCAAGGACCAGTCCAGGAGAGGGAAAGAGACTGCTCCATCAGACCTGAGATGTCTCTGGAGACAGGAAGGAAGAATGACCAGGCTTCCTCACCCTGGGCTGACACTGTGTCCCCTTATCTGGCTTTTCCAATTCACACAAGGAAAACCATCCCCAGAAGCATCCTGCACGGTCTAGCTCAGAGGCAGACAGAACACTGTCAGCGGCACAGGGATGGAAGAAACACAGCTTACAGGGTGCCGAGGGCACCTAGCCCAGGGCTGAGACTCTTTGAGGCCACAGTGGATCTGGGCCTGGAGCCCAGGTAGGCGCCTCCTGTGATCTGCCTGTGGTACTCTGTGGGGTCTCCCAACACACCTACAGAACCTCCCAAGGGAGTGGGTGCCTGGTGCAGACTGCTACTGGGGAAGGGAGCACAGGCCTGGGTTGGGGGCTGAGGCAGGAGAGGCCCAGGAGGGATTCTATCTTGGCTCCCACATGTTCTCCCCCTATATATATACCTACCCTCCACCTGTCTTCCTAAATCGCTGCCTAGATAGAGGGGATCCTTCCTGAAGTCAGTGTGCACATTTCCTTTTCAGGAGGCTCAGGAGGGGCGACCTTATGCCCTTGTGAAGAACAAAGGAGAAGCTATGCTCAGGAGCCGAAGGGCCCCCTCCCCCTAAGCCTGGGGTAGCACAGTGTCACTTTCCCAGAATGCCCGGTGACTTTGGGGCCCATATGCTCCATTTCTGTTATCATCTGTTCCGGAACAAGCAGAGCGGAACCGCAGAAGGGGAGAGTGGAGGCATTCCTCCAGTTACCGGAGGCTGATGGCCACACCACAGGGAAGCATTTTGCCCAAGTGCCCTGGGAGGTGGGCGGAGGAGAGGCTGGCATTCACCGCTCTGGTGGAGACTCTGCCCCTCTCCTGCCCTCCTCGGTTGGGGGTGACTCCCGTCTCCTGCGTACCCCTGATGCTTTACACCACCCTGCGAGGGAGTAACCTGGACAAGTGGTTTTGTCTCCAGCTATTGTTGATTGGTTTGAGAGGGATGAGACGGGGAATCACAGAGAGGGAGGGAGGGAGACAGACAGACAGACATGGAGGGGAGGCCCAGCCTCTCTAGGCATCCAGGGCTGTGACATGTGAACTCGGGAGCTGTTGGCAGCATGGACCACCACATGACTGAACACAAAAAGAGAGCTGGTGTGCCAGGACTGAGAGCACAGAGCTGCACAGAGGGAGGCAGAGTGGGGCAGAAGGGTGTCAGGACAGCACTGGAGACCCCGGCCACAATACCCGGGCCTGGCAGCATCTCCTCCTGCAGGGTCCATGAGCCCCTGAGAGTCTAAGTCACAAAGGTGGGCACTGTCATCTTCACTTTACAAACGAGCAAACACAGGCCCCGTGCTCATGGTTGACCTGCCTGGGCTCCCAGAGCTGAGGCTGGATCACAAGTCTCTGTAACTTAAACCCGCTCCCCAGGGCTCTCCCCAGGCTGAGCTGGGGTGGACAGAGGTGGGAGAATCAACATCCAGATGGCAATTCCCTCTCGTCTTATTTCTACCACGTGATTCAGGCCCACATGGCCAGAGGTGGGACCAAGGCTGCAGGCTTCGAGCCTGAACTGTCTCAGGTCCTGACCTCTGTCAGCACTCTGTCCCTTGGACACACTAGGCGAGTGCTGTCACGGTGGCAGGTCACTCTTACTGGACTCTCCCTCCTCTCATCAGCCCCGTGTGAAAAGCAGGGAAAGTAGAGCATCACCCCATTTTACAGAATTTTACAGAAGAAACTGAGGCCAGGGGAGGGGAAGTGACCAGTTAAGAGCTGGGGCTGAAGTCAGGTCTTCTGGTTTCTCCTCTGGTGCACTCTCAGGGCTGGACTGCGTCCCCCGTGACCCTGGCAGGGTGTGTTCTCCCCTTCCTCCCTAGAATACAGTGGACACTCCTCCAGCTCTGTGACACACACAATGCAGGTACTCCTCATGAGTTTAATGAGAAACAAACAAAATCTGACGGACAGTTCCGGGGAAAGCATGAAAATCACTCAGCCACTCTGAGGTGTCCACGTTCCCAGTTTGCTCCGGACAGGCCCGAGCAGATACCAGCACAGCGGGATGCTCTGGGAGTCCTGGCAAAGCCAGAGGCCTGGAGATGGATGGGAACTGCACACTGACTAATACTAATACTGAGTCCAGCACCATGGATTGAGTCCTGTGGGCCAAGCACTTGCCAAGGGCTGTGTCCTGATTGTCCCACTGAATCCCCACGCTCACTCTGGAGGTGCACACAACTATGCAGCTCCACCTTCCAGATGAGGAAACAGACACTCAGGGACCTGTCCAAGGTCACTGAGGCAAGTGACTGGGCTGGACCCACAACATGGGTCTCCTGACTCCAAATGCCATGCTCAGGACCATGTGCTCTCCTGCACCTGCACCCAGAGAGCTGACCTCACAGGCCTCTCTCAGGGTCTCTCTGCAGCCCCCTGCAGCCTCTCTGCACTTGAGTGAAACACACATCCCTCCCAGGCAGAGGAATCCAGGTGTGGACAAGCTGTCCCAGTCCCATCATGCTACAAGGAACAGTTGAAGCGTGGCGTGGTCCACCTCCCTGGAGCCAGGACACCCACATGCTGCTTGTCAAGAGCATCCCCCACCCAAGGTGACTGCCCCAGACACTAGGCCTCTGTCCTCCGTGCAGAAAGTGTGTTAGCAGCCACTCTGCAGAGGCTGGCAGGGCGTGTGCCAGGCTGTAGCTGCTGAACCATCTCACCGGCCTCATCTCCAGGCAGTGGGAGCCACTTCATTTCCTGGATTCTCTCAGGGCCAATTGCAACAATTAAACCAGAGAGGGCTGAAGTATTATGGTCCACAAACTTCGCCACAGAAGATGGAGACATAATGAAGGGAAAAGGATGGGACTGCAAGAGGTAGGATGGATCCAAAAGTGGGACATGGGGGAGAGCGAGAGAGACGAGTCAACAACAACCAAAGACGGCTGGCGCCTGGTGCAGATGCCCCCAGCAGTGGGGCTGAGAGGCAGATCCTGCTAGTGCAATGAAGGGCGCTGGAGAAAACTCAGTAACTCATGAAGAGGAATGGTAGCTGTTCAGTACACACACTGCTTCATCCGGGCATTAGTGTCCAGGGTTTTGCTACAGTTGGACTCTCCACTTCTGTACCAATGTCCCTAATTTTTCCCCACCCATTTCATCTTGATGAGCTGCCTCCCTGACGACTGACAGCAGGACACTTCCGAGCCCCTCCCATGTGGACAGTGCTCTAACTTGTGCCAAAGGAGGTAGGGAGAAGAGGGTTAGCGTGTCCACTGCATGGGCAGGAAATGGAGGCTCCGAGCCTAGCAAAGTGGGTAGGTGCTGCTGAAGCTCAGGTGTCTTGACTCCCCGTCCAGTGCTCATTCACTGACACCTCACTCTCTGCCCTTAGTTGGGCTTTGAGGTGCTTCCCAAATAGGCATCTACCTATTTGGGGTCTCCACACTTTCTTCTACTGTATAACTTCCTCAAGAACATCATGCGTGTGAATCATTTAATAACCTGCTGGTGTGGCTGCAACGCCAGGCATGTAGCAGGCCCTCAGTCAGCAGCAGGCCTGTGGCCCGACCAAGTGATCCAGACATTGTGTGTGTCTGCATCTATTTACCAAGCACTTGCTGTGTGCCAGCTGGTTGCCTTACATCTTCAGGTGGCCTTGAACCCTCGCAGTATCCCCATTTACAGACAAAAGCAACTGGGGCGCCAAGAAACATGCCTTGGGGCAAGGTCACAGAGTTAGAACTCTGCCACTGCACAGTTAGCGTTTGAACCCAGGACTCTCTTCTGCCATGGAGGACATGACACTACTGTGCTCCCCGAGATCGGGCACGGGGAGTCTTAGATTTCTACTTTTTAAAAAGAATATCTTGTACATTATAGATGCTCAACAAGTAATTTTTAACTGATAAACTGAAGTTACCGTGGTAAAAAGGCATACCTGTGTCCTCCCTGTTCAAAGTCGTATGTGTCAGGCACTTCTAACCAAATAATTCATTTAATAATCAGCAACTCTATTAAGTATTAATATTATCCCCATTTTACAGATGAGGAAATTGGAGCACAGAAAGATTAAGGAACCTGTTCAAGGCCACAGAGCTTGAACGTGGCACTGTCTCGAGAGCCCAAGGCCTCAGCTGTCCCTTCCCATCAGTGCCTGGGCCAGAGGATGGCGGCACCCACCCTGTAGGGCGGCCCGCCCTTGAGCAGTAGCTCGTGGTCTGTCTGAGAACCCCAGCTTCCCTGGTTCTCCATTCCTTCTTTTTGGGTCTAGACTTCAGAGAAGCAGGAAGATGGAGGCCCAGGGCCTGGAAGAAGTTTTCCAGGACTACAGAGACCAGATCCTGCAGGTAAGGGCAGAAAGAACAATCAGAAACAGGATGCCCAGTAGCAGACGGCACTCCAGACCTAAGATGTACCTCGGTGGAGCTTTTCTTCATGTCTCTTCCCAACAGACGCCATCTCTCCCTCCGCGGAACGGTGCAAACCTTCTTGCTGACCTCCCCAGAGCACACACTTGTTCTGCTGCGTTTATTGTCCTTTGAGCCCATTTTATCCTAATACTGGACTGGAAGCCACTCGAGGGCAGGGCAGCGCTAATCACATAGCAGCCGCCAAGAAAAGTTAGTTAGATTGACTGCTAAGTTATGGTGTTTCCCTAGGAGCCCGCTGCTAGGTTGAGAAGCACTCTGGGCTGGGGTGGGCAGGGAGAAGGCTCCACAAGCTGAGGCTGCTCTAGTCTCCTGCGGGAACTCTGGACCACAAGACTTCCTTCCCTTAGGGGGAGCCCCAGACCACCAGGCACGTCCTCTCCCACCAACGACGCTGCCTGGGAGAGGATGCCAAGGACCTATCAGCCTGTTTAAGCAAGTAAGCTTGGCCCAGCTACATCCCCCCAGCCGAGTCCAAAACAAGTAGAGTCCAAGAGGCTGCTCCAGCGAGAGCCTGTCCTGTAATTAGATGGTGCCTGTCAGAGGTGATCAGAGGATCTGGAGCGGCTCCGATGTCAGTGCACTGCCCATCATTCCTCGCTGGGCCTGTGAGCCTCGCCTGAAGGCTCTCTGCACGTCCCTTTAGGATTCCAGCCCTGGTGGCAGGGGCGACACTTCAGTCCCTTTTTGGCAATAACGGAGGGGCGGTAGGATTGGACGGGACCTCAGAGACCGGTGGAGATGCAGGGTGTAAGGTGTGCTGGGGCTTCTATAGATGTTTGATTCAAATTGTTCAGAAATATTTTTAACTATATTTGTAAAAGCCTAATTAAAAAATAATGTACACACTCATCTATCTTCAACTCAAATGTTACACTGAATACTGGCGATCTGTTACCCTGCATTGTGATATGAACTTATCTTTTGCAGCTCTTAGGACAGTCAGTCCGCTTGTTAGATCTGTGCATATTACTGAACTTCTTGTACGCGGCTGACAACTAGGAGGGCTATTGCAGTGCACTGGTCATTTGAAAACACTCAGTGCTGTGATGTCCACTCACATTGTATGTACGTATACAACTGTGAGCGCCACACCAGAGCCAGGTGCACCAAGCCCGTGAAGCACGTCTGCCCAGGGCTCTGTCATGTGATGCCCTGTGAGGAGGGTGTGGGTCATGGCTGCTCCGAGTTTCTGACGGCATCAGTTCTTTCAAGCTCTGAGTACCTCTTGTCTGACCTGTAGATTTACCATGAGCAATTCACATTCAGCATTTACCATAAGCAATTCACAATTAGTTACTATTAGTGACTAAACTCTGAAATAAAACTTCTCTGCTATTCCTTTTTTTAAGCTTCTATAAGGGTTTAATAGATACCTAAGCTGAGAAGGCAACTGGGAGGGTGAGTCAGGATTTCCTTAATTCTGTGCTAGAGAGACTATATCAGAAATAAGCTGAATGCTGATGGAGACACAGATTGTAACTGTCATTCTGGCTCTCAGACTTTTGTGTCCTTGAAGAGAAGTCTCAGGCATGGCTTTATAGAGAAGTAACTGTCTACAATTAATACTAACACAGTCATGCTAAAAAAATACCATTTTTGTCTTATTTGAGGTTCTGCATTAATTTTACATAATAAAAAGTGTTCCACTGCTAAAGTTTCAAAACTACCAAATCTAATCCCTACTTAGCCAGGAGACAACTTCAGATTAGAGAAGTTAAATAATTTATGGAAGGATGCACAGATGCCCAATGTGTGCTAAACTGACAAGTGGCAGGGCAGCAAGCAGCCTTTATAATATTAACTACATGAATAATAAGTCATAATCATCCCTGGGGGTCAGTTCTTCCTTCCAGGCTGGGTGTGCTCAGGCTAATCAACAAGGGGGGTCAGGACAGGAGGTGGCTGGCACTGAGGCTGAAGGGGAGCCCCCATGAGTGACTCAGCAGGAGAAGCTGAGGCCCCTCAATAAAAATTCTTCTCTCTGCCCCCGTGTGGGGTGATGCACGGAGCCCTGGATGAAGAGTCAGCAGGCCTTCTCTTGCCAGCCCAGCAGTTGTGAGGGCTTGGGGAGGGCCACAGTTGCCTCCCCTGTAAAAGAGAATACTATGGGCGAACCTCCATTCCCCTGGCTTCATCCTTCTATGTGGAAGGACTTCTGTTATTACACTCCTGAGCCCTGTCCCCCGCAGGGAGGAGGGCAACAAGGAGAGAAAGCCCTGAGCAGGCTGGCTCAGGGGCTCCTGCCCACAGGAAGGGCGCGTTCGGCCTGTCATCATGGTAAGTTTCCAGGCAGGCTCCAGACCCTGGGGGAGGCTTGCAGTTGTTCACCTCTGACCGGGGTTCAGTGATAAGTTCCCAGCAAGGCCACTGGGGCCCCATACGTGGGCACATCCTTCAATCTAGATCTTTATAGAAGTAAAGCTGATACTTCCTTTCTGTCATTTCCTGAGTCTTATTTCTCAGCTGGTTTTCAACAAGGGGAGGTTGTTTGCTGGCCTCCTCACCCCCAGTGAATTCCATTGCTCTCTCTTCCTCCAGAGGTGGGCTGTGAGGAGCAAACAAGATCACCTGTCTGAAGACAGGGCTTCACAGACAGAGGCTGGGCAGCATGAGGGGTGGTTATTGTTCCTCCACACAGAATGCAGGCCCTGGGGTTCTCCATTTGGGGGTGCAGTAGTAAGATGAGGGCACGAGCCTTGTCTCTGTGCAGCTAGTGTGGAATCTGCCTGTCTACCTAGCCCGGCTTACTGGGCAAATGCCATGGGCACAGGGCTTTCCGAGGCAAGACATCTGTTCTGAGAATGTGCTTTCTCAGCCTCTGATTTCTGAAATTTTTCCCTGGCTGGGAGTAGGGGGTTCTCTTCTAGCCCTTCATTTTCTTTTTAAGATCTCACAAATGGTCTGCAGCTGTGACATGCCATTTCAATCAACCTTCCCAAGTTTATCTTTCACAATTGCTACAGAAATAGATGTTTCTCCCCAAATATTCAATTATTAGCAGCAAATTGCTTACCTCTAGCCATCCTAGACTATACACGGGCATCCAAGGGGGTCAAGGAGCTCTCTACCTTTCATCTGAGCAGATCTATTGTGTTTCTACACAGAGTAATTGGTCAGAAAATGGCCCAGCGAGAGAACAAGATGTTTCCAGAGGTCTCTGTGAGTCATTCTGGGGCCCGTGCTTATAGGGCAGCCACAGGATCAGAGCAGGGAAGGGGCCACAGGATGACTCCAGTGGGCCACAGAGAGGGGGGTAAACACATGGGATGCCAGTACCTTTGAGTCTGTGTTGGAGGGAGCTGACCCACGTGAGTGGCAGAATGGTGTAGCTAGTCCATTTAAAGGGGGCTGTGGTGCTGCCCTGGCAGGGAACTCAGATAAGACTGGGGTGGAGGGAAAGCAGGCAGCATGCTGGCTCCCCCAGGCAGTCTTGGGCTGAGTAGATGCCCAGAGGAGTCAGGATCAGAGGTTGCCAGAGGGACAGTAGGGGCCTTGCTCCAGCAATGTTGAGGACCCTCGCCAGAGAGGCTAATCCTGCAGCATGTCCCAGTGAATACACTGCTAGTTACAGGCATCTGGATGTGTCGTGGTGGAGATTTAAAGGCAATGCTTAGAAGGATGGATTCTCTCCTGCTGTTTTTTTCTCACCTCTTGAGATTTGATGTTTGAGGCCGGAGACCTTGGCTGTATATGTGCACGTGCTCAGGCATTTGTGTGCATATGTGGGCATGTGACTTTACAGAAGGCAGGGAAGAGACAATGAGAACCAGCACAATTTCTGGCACACAGTGGGAACTCAGTAAGTTTGTTGAACAAAATAGAATGGAGTGATTCTGACAGTGAGTGAATGAAAAGATGACAAGAGACTAAGCCCATAAGCCCTCCCTCTACAAACCCCTAGCCACACCAGATAAAATGGAACACTTTTTAAAAGCATAGCTAAACTCATAAGAAAGAAGGAAATCCTCAAGCACTAAAAATGATGAGGGAACTGAGAACCCAAATTGTAAGTGTGTGAGTGGAAGTCTTGTGGGCCTAAGGGGGGCTACTGGTTCCAGGAATGCAGCACCTGGAAAATATGAAGAACTAAGCAGAAAAAGGAGACAAGGTCCACGTGGGGAGCTGACACTGAGACTCTGAACAAAGCTGGGACTTTAGAAGGGGTGAGCTAGAAAAAGCCTGCCCATCAGCAAAGGGGACGATAAGGTGGCTCTGAGGGGAGCTGCCCCAAAAATATAAAAACAAGGCCAAGACTTGTGCAGGTTGGGGCCCAAGGTACCACCTCTGCGGTCTGAGAACCCCAGGCTGATAAACTAATATAACACGGACCTTGATCTAGTGATACTCTGGAGTGTCTCTCAGAAGCATATAAACACCATTGTGGGGCAATACTTCTGAAATTCAAGAATTTCCACAGTAATAAGCCCCACTCAATATGAGCTTACAGCAAAAATTCCAAAACATGTGAGTAAACGATTCACCATGGACAAGAGTCAGCAGACACAACACACAGGAAGAACTGAGGTCACAGAAAAATAACTGGAAAGAAAATGTAAAAAACTGTACATCTGAAAAGCCTAAAGACGTAAAAGAAGAAATTGAAATGCTAAGAAAAGAACAAGATACTATGAAAAAGAGAACCGAGATTTGAAAAAGAATCAAATATAACTTAAAGAAATAAAGCACTTAGTCACTGGAAAAAAAACAAAGGAAACTCTCTGTGGATAAGCGAGAGAGCAGATTGGATATAGGTGAGGAGAGATTTAGTAAGCTGGAAGAATGGTCTGGGAAAATTACCCAGTGCCTAACAGAGACAGATACATTCTTCCTTTCTTTCTTTCTTTTTTTAATGTGAAAGAGAAAGGCCCAGAGGAAAGAATGAGGAGACATAATGGGGGAAGGATAATATTTAAAGAGACAATAGCTGAAAATTTTGAGAACTGATGAAAGATGTGAATTCTCAGATTCAAAAATCAAAATGATCTCCAAGTAGAATAAATATAATGAAATCTATACCTAGACAAATTGTAGGGAAACTGCAGGATACCAAGATCAGAGCGTTAAAAACAACCAGAGAGAAAGACATATCACCTACAGAGGCAGCAATCAGTCAGCAGATTGTCAGCAGGAATAGAAGCCAGAGGACAACAGAATTTCTTCAAAGCCCTGGAAAAACTGTCAACCTAAACTTCTAAACTCAATTAAACTAACAATCAAGAGTTAGGGCAAAGTGAAGACAATCCTAGAACAAAAACTCAGACAGATTTACCACTCACAGACCCTCACTGACAGAACTCTTAACGTACTTCCAAAAGGAAAGGAAATCTCAGGAGGACGAGGGAGGAGGGAAGAGCAGGGAGGAAAAATAACTGGTAAACACATGGATAAGTCTAAACAAGCACTGATGACACAAAATGACAACAGTCCTGACTAATTCTGAAGATCTAAAAACCAGGTAACAATGAAATCCTGGGCTGCGATGACACGTAGGAGGCAGGGACTGATCAGAAACTCTTCAGCTCCGTGTGGGGAGAGGGGCTGTGGTAGATTGCTAGGTGCCTCTCAATACCCGGTCTCTCTTCCTCCTTAGTGATACGAATCTTGATTTTAATAAGGAACACTGTCACTCAGCAAAGCAACTGCATGCCCAGCCTCCCTTGCAGTTAGTTTTGGCCAATGCCATGTGAGCACATAGGCTGTGTGCCAATCCCCAGAACCGTCTTTAAAAGAAAGGGCAAGTATTTCCACTGTCCTTTCTCATTCCTGCTGGCTGAAGCTCGAATGCCCCTTGGCTGGTAAGACGGAAGGAGCTGCCACTAGTCTGGGCACCCACTTCCTGCCTTCTTTTACAAGACCTGCTGTCTTGGTTAAGCTGTTGGTTTTTTTTTTATCATATGCAGTTGAAGCTAATTCTACCTAATATAAAGGTAAGAGATTGAGCCTAAAGCTGAGTATTGTTTGGAAGGGGGGGTATATTAACCTTAGGCTTTGCTAAATTAAGTTAAAAATTTAGGGATACAGTAGCCACTCCCATCTGCAGGGGATACGTTCCAAGACCCCCCAGTGGATACCTGAAACTATAGAGAGTACCAAACCCTATATATACTATGCTTTTTCCTATACATACATACCTATGATAAAGTTTAATTTAGAAATTAGGCACAGTAAGAGGTTAAGAACAATAATAATAAAATACAACAATTATAACAATATACTGTAATACAAGTTATGTGAATGTGGTCTCTTTCTCTCAAAATATCTTATTGTACTGTACTCATCCTTCTTCTTGTGATGATGTGAGGTGATAAAATGCCTACGTGATAAGATGAAGTGGGTGAATGACATAGGCATTGTGATGTAGCATTAGGCTACTACTGACCTTCTGACAATACGTCAGAAGGAGGATCTCTGAGCCATAACAATGTCAATGGTTGGATGTCAGGAGCAGATGACGTCCAACAAAGGGACAATCATGTCTGGGGAGGTGGGGGTGGGATGGAGCGGGATGGTGTGAGATTTCATCATGCTACTTAGAATGGCGCACAATTTAAAACTTATGAATTGTTTATTTCTGGAATTTTCCACTTAATATTTCTGGACTGCAGATGGCTGCGGGTAAACGAAACTGCAGCAAGCAAAACCATGAATAAGGGGGGAATACTCTAATCAATAAAGCTTGAAATAGAATATAATTTCTAAACCAATGGAAAGAATAAAAAAGAACAAAAAAAATTAATCCAATAGAGTGGAAAAAGAAGAAAAAAGAAGTCAAAAAAGTATTGTAGAAGGAAAGTACAAAATAGAATAGCAGGAAAAGAATTCAAGTATATCAACAAGCAATAAACATAAACAATTAAACTAATCAATTAAAAGAGAGAATCTTAGGTAAAATTAAAAACATCAACAACAAGACATAGAAATTCATTTAAAACAAAAGAACACAGAAATGATGAAAGCAAAGGTCTAGTAAAACACATAGCAGACAAGTAGTAACCAAAAGAAGATAGCATAATTATATTAATATCAGACAAAAATAAAATTTAAAGCAAAATATATGAGATAAAGAGAGTCGTTACATAAAGATAAAAGAAATGCTTCTAAATGAAGATATAATATTTTGACATAGGCACCTAACATCACCACTTTAAACACAGAACTGCAAGGAGAAATAGACACAGTCATGCTAATAGTGGGAGATTTTAATACAGCTCTCTTAGTAGTTGATAGATAAAGCAGGAAGAAAATTAGGCCACAAAATATCTGAGTAACACAATTAACAAGTTTAATCTAAAGAATGTAAACAGGACACTGCATTCAACAATTAGAGAATACACATTCCTTTCAAGCCAAGAGAGAATACTAAAAAAAACTATTGCCCACGTAGTAAGGGAGTCTTAAATAACAAAGATCTGATATTATACCAACCATGTTCTCTGACCATGGTGCATGCAGAGAAGACAACAATCACAAGACAATAAAACACCTCTGAGTATCTGCAAATAAAAAATACTTCTAAAATAATTCATGGATCAAAAAAGAAATCCTAATAGAAATTGGAAATGACTTAGAAGTGAATGATAGCGAAAACACTACATATAAATATTTGTGAGATGCAGCTAAAGTAATGCTTAGAAGGCAATTTATAGCTTTATATTGATAAATTAGGGGAAAAAAGATGGGAAATTTATGAGGTAAGTGTCCAATTCAATAAATTATAAACAGGACAAAAAGTAAATCCACAGAAAACATATGACAGCAAATAATAAAGAACACAAAGGAATTAAACAGAAAGATATCAGAGAGATGATCAATTCAATAAAATACTGGTTCTTTAAAAAGATGTAAAGTAGACTAACCTCTGACAAAATTAGTAAAGGGAATACACAAGCAAACATCATCAGGAATGAAAAAAGGATTCAGAACAAAACGAATCCAGCAAAAATTTAAAAATAATAAGGATCGGGCCGGCTCCGTGGCTTAGCGGTTAAGTGCGTGCGCTCTGATGCTGGCAGCCCGGGTTCGGATCCCGGGCGCGCCCCAAGGCACCACTTCTCCGTCCAACGTGAGGCCGAGTCCCACGTACAGCAACTAGAAGGATGTGAACCTACGACATACAACTATCTACTGCGGCTTTGGGGGGAAAAACATGAATAAATAAAATCTTAAAAATAATAAGGACATACCAGATGAATGATATGAGGCCAACATATTTGAAAATGCAGAGTGATGACTCATCAGCGGGGGGCAGGAGGACAGTGGGATGGGTGATAATGGTGGTGACTGGGAGGTGCCAACCAGCACCGACAAAACATCACCCATAGCAGGTGAGTCACAGGTTTCCAGCCCTGGTATCACACTTTTAACTGTTCAAAGCACTTCATATCTATTGTCACATCTTATTTCAAGAAGCATCCAATTAAGTAAAGGCTGCTACCTCTTAAAATCCATCTTAGTATCAGCTTTTCTAGTTTCTTAACAAGGAGAGACCACCATTCACATGAAAATGGAAGCTAAAGTGGAGATTTTTGATGCTATCAAATCAACAAAAAAGAGAAAAAAATTGTTAAAGACACTAGATGTCACAATTTAGGGTAAATAACTTTAACTGAAGTGCCATCTTTTTTACTGTTTTCACCTCTGATGCCCCAGAGTTGTGTGAGCCTCACTCAATTCAGTGGAATGGGTTCCTTTTGGGGTGAGTGTTGGGGGTTGGGGGGTTGGGGGGCAGGGCGCTGGCTCAGGCAGCCCTTTTGGAAATTTTGAAACAAGAGCCTCACAAAGGCTGAAGCTACCAGGCCTAGTCTATAAACATAGGATTGAAAACTACCAGCTCCTCTAGAGTTTCCACTATCAGCAACCAACGTTTCCATTTGAAACTGTCCCCTTCCTCTTTTTTTAAAAGGAAATCCACAAAAAGGAAGCAAACCATTTGAAAATTCTGATCATTCTGGGTCTCAGCAGCAAATAAAAATCATCAATAGAACCCCCTTTTAGCCTTGAGCAACATTTTCTAACACAAAACACAAAGAACTGGTGGTACTTAACTATTCTGTTATTGATTTACTGTGGTTTGCAAGGTAACGTTGAAGAAAATTAAATGTACGGAAGCCTGAAATGCGTTTTCTGTGGTGGTGAACGGTGTGGCCTGTGTTTTCTGAGGCCGTGTCGTTGGTCTCACGCAGGATGAATGACTAAGGCAGCACCCTTCATCTGGTTACAAATAAGCTGGCCGCCTTCCCTGCAGAGCCTCATGAAGCCAAAGTCTATTTTCACCGCTAAGAAGGACAAAGTTATTTAGTTACAAGCTTGCTTCTCCTGGTAGTTATGCTCCAGTTTACAAGGAAACTTTAATTCAATCAAATTCAATCTGGATGTACGGAGAGGCTTCTATGTGCCAGGCTCTGTATCTGGTTTCTAGAGCCTAAGGACTTCCCTTGGCACATTCATGGCTTATTTGGTCATCTCAGAAAATAACAAAGCTTCAACAATCTGAAGTCTACCCCAATTACTGATTCAAGAGCAAAGAGGTCATATTGTTTCAAACTTGTACATTTATATGCAACATTATCAAGTAGTGTATTTCCTATTTAGTCAAACAGCCTGTTTTCAAATCCAGAGACATTTTACATATCGACAGGTCACTATAATTTGACGTCACTATAATAAGACTAAGAATCTGGAAATTAAACTAAAACTTGAACACTTTACTTTTAGCTACTCCCTCAAGCCTTTATTCAAGCCCATTTTCTTGTATTTCAGACTTAATGCTAACAAGTTTAGTATCTGGTTTCCCAATCAAAGCACAAAACAGCCAAATGGAAGAGGAAGAGGGGAGGGCTGTTAGAGGAACAATGGCAGGAGTAAGAAGTGACATCTATTATAGCGACATCACACAACAAAAACGAAAACCCAGCCTGGGGTCAACCAGTGTAGGGACAAATGGCCCTACACATAATATCAGGAGACACTGGTACAGCAAACACAGCAAACAGACAATCCTCATAATGATGATCTAAAGAATTTTTTTTATAAAGCGAGATCCTGATGCACGTGATCTGTTTAAGAGGATAGGGAAGTGTATAATACATTTAAGAAGCCCTCTTACCTGTACTTGTTTTTTAAAGTTTTGATTTTATAAAGAATAAGCTTCAGTTATCTGAATAATTTCCTTCTATGGACCAGCTCATTCACTGACAGTGCTGATAAAGCCGCGTTGCCCGTGAGTTTCCGAATGTCAATACTAAATGCGGTGAGCGCTCTCACTCGCCCCGCCGCCTTTCTGCAGCGCTGGGTGATGTCACGGGGCAGATGGCCTTCAGAGCCTCTGAATTCAGTACAGACATCTGGGGCCACATAGGGCCCAAGTTTATCGTGCCTTCCTTTGCAGAGTTTGATTACTTCTAAGATTTATGGTCAAAGTGGAGGGAAAAAAGAAATACCTCACAGAGCAGATTTATAACCTCTTGTTTTTTTAATAACATTAGGGATGACATCCTATGACAGAATCTTGGAGTGACTGCGAGGCAACTTGGAAACTCAGTGGGAAGTTTTATATTTTGGGGTTTGGAGCATTTTGTACTTGCAAAGGTCAGGGAGGAAAGGACCAGGGAAATGAGCCGGAGAGACGGTCAGAGAGTGAGTGTCAGCTGGTTTAATTTTCTGTGTCAACTCTGAAAATTAGATAAACAATGACAAACCAGCCTTTTTAAATGAACTTGTCACTTCTGGTTTTCTTGATACAGGGTAACATTTTTCAAGTCCTGGTAGCCCTACAGACAGATTTAACCCCTGAGAGGTTTATATAAGTGTTCTAAAGTCCCCATATCTGAAAACAAAAGATTTAGTCTCATCCCATAACCCTTAAAAGAAAACTAATTATCCTTGCAACTTAAATACTCTTCTCCTAACAATTAAGGGGACTTTGCCTAGAGCCAAAAGGTCGAGTCTTTTGCAGGCTGGTCTCAGCAACTTCCGATTTTTTCTTTCTAACGTCTTGGCTCCCCAGACCAGCTGAATCCTTCAACTTGGTCCCTTGATCTTTCAACCACTGTTCTACGCAATACTGTGCACCTCGAGCAGGTACTGGTTCTCCTCGCACTCACTCAGATGAGCACAGATCCTGTGCCTAGTCCGCTGCTCTTTTGTCGTGAAAAGGTGGGATGTAAGAACTGCTCTGACTTTTATATGCTTTGCGCTATTATTGTAAGCCTATATTTTGGCCATGACATGCTCCCTGGTGGTGAGGGGGACAGAGCAGTGAATCTTCTTAATAGCTGCCCTTATTGGCTTTGCTATAACAGTTTTTACTAAAAAATAACCGTTTGAATATGCTGATTTGGAGAAAGAAATACATATATTTACAGATACCAGCATTTGAGTAGGGTTTTTCATTCCACCAAGTACTTTTAAGCTCATTATCTAATTCAAGGGTCACAACAATCCCATGAAGCAGCTGGGCAGCATTACTGTTATTACCTCCAATTTGTGGATCCGAAAACTAGGTTCAGAGAAGTGATCTGGCTAAGGTAGAGTGGGGCTTTGAACTGGACGTCAGCTCCAGAGCCTGTGCCTTTTGTTAGATTACGATCATAGCAGCAATATAATGCTGACACTTGTGAGCACCTACTGTGTGCCAGGTACCAATTAGGTATTTTCATTTACATTATTTCATATGCTCTCCAGCCCTGTCACAAGTAGATGTTAGCCTATTTTATAAACAAGGGCATTGGAGCTCCAAGGCAGTAAGGACTGTGCTTCAGGCTGAAGTCTCAGGGCCCGGCTTGAGCCCAGGTTCTTTGACTTCACATGTCATTCTTTCCCCACACGCTACAACTGCCCCTCCCCCACCAAACTCCCCCACAGGTGCCACGGTCTGCCCTGGATAAAAGTATGACATAGGTGAGTTAAAGCCCTCTTGTCCCAGTCTTTGTCTCCTCCCTAAACTCTGATGCCTTTCTCCTCTCTGATGTAGAGAGGCAGTCTCCTTTCCCAAAGTGTCCCAAGCTTCAAAATCACCTCTGCTACCAGCTAACTGTTGAGAAGAAACCCATCTGATTAAATGAACTCACAGGAAGGTGTGAATAACTAAAAAGAGCACTGGGACTGTGTGCATTTGAAAAGAGGAAGGTTGCCCCAGCCCAGCTGCACCTCTATCAGGTGATTAGAGTTTTTGTGAGGGGCTCTGTCTGCGTCTGCGTGGGCAGGTAATTTACCCGTGGTTCCCAGGAGCCTGTGGATTTCCCTCTCCACAGTGCAGCCTTCCCCCAGTTCTGTGAACTGTGTCTTCCGTAAGATAAGGAGAACAGCACCAAACTCACAGGAAGGCTGTGTGTGTGAGCTTCCTAGCACAGAGGCTGTCATGGACACAGTGCTATAGTCTTGACTATCAATGGCCTGAACTGGGCAGGACTTGTCACACTTCTTTTCTACAGGCATTTTTATGACACCTAACACATGGTCAGGCCCAATTGTGGAGGACACTAGACCAGCTCCCCTGACACCTGCATACCATGTGGGTGGGCAGGCAGGAGAGAACGAGGGGCCTTGCTCTCCATGAATTAAGGACCCTCACTGCTCCCTGAGCAGCCCCTCCCCTGAGCCTCAGGCCTGAAGACCCAACTCGCTCCCTCATTTAAAACAAGAATGAGCAGACTTCCCTGGGTTCAGAATTCTGTGTAACTAACCCACAAAATAGAAAAAAGGCATCCCAACTGTTGCACTTGTGCATAGCCTATAGACAAGACAGCAGTGCCCTCAGACAGCATTTCAAATACAGTTTATTAGTGTGTGATATGAAAAGGGTATTTTTATTGCATGATATAATGCAATGGGACCTTGGGCGCTCTGTGGAAAGACCTCACACTCAGAAGTGTAATGAACCCATAGTCCCAAAAACATTATACTGTACATTAACCTATCATTAATGGCACATTAGGGCTAGGGGCATTGCACGCTTGCTGGTCAGGGCTCCATCAGGACAGTGTTGAGAAAACCACACAGTCTTCCCAGGCTTAAAGCAAATAGAGAAAATAAATATTCCTGACGTCTACAGGCAGCTTTAAAGGAAGTTCAATCCCAGCTCTGCGTTGTAATTTCAAAGCCTGCTTTTTTAAGAGAGGAAGACACACAACTAAACAAAAGAAGAAAACGACCCTCTTGCAGTTTACCCCCAGCTACTGGCTATGCAGCCTCAATGCTGGTTCCCCAAGGTCAGAAGCAGACGGGCACCTTTGGTAGCGTAAAAGCTGCCAGAGGGCACTTTGTCCTGGACCACAGAGCAGAAGGGGCCTCTGCAGAAGGGAGACTGTGCGTCTACCTCCCTCGCTTTCCATATGGGGAAATCAAGGCTCAAAAGATGAAGGAAGACACAACCTATCCAACAGAAAAACGGGCAAAATATGTGAAAAAAATTACAAATGACGAATAAAGATATGAAAAAAAGTTTTCAACTGCATACTTAAAAAAATGCAAATTAAAACAACAACTAGATACCATTTAGCACTGATCAGATTGGCGAAGATTAAAGTCTGATAATTTAGCATCAGAAGAGGTGAGGGGGAACTGTCATTCTCACATCCAGTATACAAAGATGTAGATAGATAGAGGTGGTCATCATCTTAACAGCAAAGATCTGGAAATGGTCAAAATGTTCTATGACAGGGTCTTGGTTAAATAAATATGAAACATCCGTATTATGGGATACCATGCAGTCATTACAAAGAATGAGGTAGACTTTTATATGATATGGAAAAATCTCAAAGGTATATTGAATGAAAAAGGTCCCCAACAACAACATTAAAAATTCTAGACAGACACACAAACTACTATTAACAGTGCTTAACTCCGAGAGTGGGGCTGGGGCCATGGGGGAGAGGGGGTTTGAAGAAGACCAAGTTCTTACTGTATACATAATTTAAAAACTAGTTTTAAACAATAAATGATGAGGGCAGGAGCCAACACTTTGGGAAATCTTATTTTCCAACTACTCTGCTAAGTGCTTTGTGTGCTTCATCTTGTCTGGGTTTTCACAAACACAGACACAGTAGGTTGGTCACTATATGCCCTCTCTACGAAGTGGGAGCTGAAGTGTCGAGGGGTAATTTGTTCAAGGTGTCCCTCCTACCCATGTAACTTCAACGATGAAAAAGAGTATTTGTAAAATAGAGAAATTCTTTCCAGACTCTGACGCAGCCCACAGCCACCTTCCTGGGGACAGCTTGCCTGCCCCGGCAGTGATCGAGGAGGTGCAATCAAGGAGGTGTGGCAGGAAGGCAAGACAGAAGGCTGCTGACTTTGGCCGAGGTCGAATCAAATTTCTGGAAATATCACCATATCACAAAAGGAGACGGGGCCTAGGGACCTCAGGGCTGCACACCGTTCAAGTAAATAATGCTTGGCAACCAGGGCTCAAACACACCGAGAGAAGTATTTCCCTAATCAAACATGAATTAACTTCAAAGGAAACCCGGGTGCAGTTCCGTGGAGAGGCAGCTGGCCTCAGACCAGCAGAATCCCAAGGTGAGAGTGGGAGCAGGAAGTATCGGGCAGCCCCACACCTCTGAACTGTCTGTGCCAAGTCTCTCCATTACTGCGGAAGTGGGCTGTTTTCTCATTCCTCCATTCTTCCCAATAAAATCGTCTTGTTATTTTCAGATAACACACTTTGCAACAACATTTAAAAATGCTGGATTTTATTTGTCCTAGGATCTGCCAGCACATGCTGTAATTAAAATGTTGATTAGTAAACAGTTTAAATATATGACAGACAATGCAGTTAAAGCCTACAGTTAGGTCAATATGTGATTTAGATTTGCCATTTAAAAAATCTCATTTAAATTTTGCATACATTAATCACTACCATACTTCAAGGTTCTGATATCCACCTGACTACAATATTAAAATAAAACTTGCTGCCCCAGGGAAATCCTACTTATTCTTAATTGTTTCGAGGCTTTGATGGGCTTTTAATCTAAGATTAATTTATGCAATTTTAAATAACTCTTCTTATGATTAATAAGCTTGAAAATTAAAAGGAGTCTAAAGCAATTATAATGAGCATTTGGTCATAACCTCATTAGAAGAAGGAGTGAAGGATACAGCTCTGGAATTCTTACAAGACTACAATTTAAGGTTACTTTTAGAGAAGTCAAACATAGTTCCTGAAATTGCAAAGGCAGGTTAGCAAAGGTCAGTGTTAAAATGATGGCTAGCTAGATTAGCATACTAATGATTTTCCCTGATAGTGACAGAAAGTATACTGAAAAAGAGAGACAAATGACATGCTGCCAAGAAGCTACAGGCTCTGAACTCAGTTTCCTATTCTTTTGGCTGGAGAGCTTCATGGAATTTCAGAAAGAAGCAGAGGGTTAGGACACCCCTATTCCTAAATCAGTTCCAGGCATAGTCTGTCCACACGGAGCAGGCAGACATCAGTCCCAGGTGTCCGTTTGCCTGTCGTGGTGCAGCCTCATCCAGCCACCGCCCTGCTTCAGAACCAACAACAGCTTCCTGCAGCCACACTCCCCTCCGGTGTACAAAGCCCTTCCAGATTGGCTCTCCCCTACCCAGCTAACGTGACCCCCTTCACTTCCAGGGGTCTTCTTTGCTTTGGCCAGGGTGGGTGGCTTCCTCACTGTCCTGCTTCCTCTGGTCTGTTTCTTCTTCCTGGAACACCTTCCCTCTTGTTATCAGCAGTTATTAGGATAATAACAAGGTTACCATTTATTGAGCACTTATTTTATGCCGGATATCATGCTAAGCATGTAACATGCTTTTATCTCACTTAAATTTCCCACTTTGTGAGACCCCATTTTTATAGGTAAGGAACCTGAGCCTGAAGAGAGGTTCAATGACATGTTTGCAGTCGAGCAGCTAGTAAAGGAGGGGTGGAGGGATGGGAGGAGCTGGCTGTCTGCTGAGCCACCACTTTCTAATTCCCGTATTTAGACAAACTCTAACAATCCTAAAAGTCTAGCTGGAGTAGAGCTGCCTCCCCAACCACTGAACCCTTCAGCCACCTTTTCCTGAGCTCTTGTACCGTGCAAGTCAGCAGCACACAGACCATCCTGTAAATGTCTCCTATGGGTATGTCTAGTCGGCTCCTTGAGAACTTGGACGTTTCTTACATTCTTTTTGAACCCATCACAGCACCTCACAGACACAGACAACAAATACTTACGGATTGACTGTTTCACAATAATTCCCTCCAAGAAGATGCCCATTACATGTTACAGATAATAGAGGACACAAAAAGTTAAGGCTTTCCAATGACTGCGGAGGAAGAACCCACAGAGGTCCGCCCCTAAGAAATGACCAATTCCTTGGACACTGGCTGCAAACATCTGACTTACATATAGTTGGTTCTAAGTCACATTAAGCTCCACTAAACACATCTGTCTTCCAAGAAGCTACTAGTCTGAAATGCCCAAGAACATTAGACAGATGAGAAAATCACAACCCAAAGAGGCTTAATGATCTAGTGGCCCACATACATCTAGCACTTTACAGTTTACAAACACTTTCAAAAACTCTATCTTGGGGCTGGCCCGGTGGCAGTGGCGGTTGGGTGTGCGCGCTCTGCTGCGGTGGCCTGGGGTTCACCGGTTCGGATCCCAGGTGCACACCGACGCACCGCTTGTTAAGCCATGCTGTGGCGGCATCCCATGTAGAGTAGAGAAGGATGGGCACAGATGTCAGCCCAGGGCCAGTCTTTGTCAGCAAAAAAAACAGGAGGATTGGCATCAGATGTTACCTGAGGGCTGGTCTTCCTCAAACACACACACAAAAAAACAAAAAAAAACACTCTATCTTGTTAAAAAACAAACAACCTTTCAAGCTTGGTATCACCACCCCCATTTTACAGATGAAGAAGCTGAGACCCAGACAAGCTAAGTAACCGCTGATTACCCAGTTACTTAAGAGGTAGAGCCTGTACTTGAAATCCTACTTCTGATTCCCAGATCAATGCTCTTTCCAGTTTACTGTGTTGCTTCTTGTCTCACATTCACAATACACTCATTTTCAAGATCTAGAGCCCATCTTCAGCTTCTCCAGACTTCATACAGAGAAGGCAGAGTATATCCTGCCACTTGTCGGGCCACAGACCTTTCCACCTTTCCAGTTCTCCCACCAGGGTTATAGGAATGAGCGAGGTCACGGCTCCATGCCTGTGCTCCTGCTGTTGCGATTCCTTGAATGCCCGTGTTGGCATGGACATCTGGGGGCTGTCTTCCCAGCCATATTCCTTCTGCCTTTCTGATGGACCCCGATCTCAGTCTGCTCCCTATTCTGGGTGTGACCTGACTACTTTGTTCACATGTCTTTTAAGGCACTCACCAGTTTGGCTTTTACTTCATTTAGTTCTTTCTGATCCTCTATTAAACAGAGATTATTGAACAGTTACTTGGTGCTGTGTATCATGCCAGCTGCAGGCGACGCAATGGTTATAGAAAAGCCTCACTTCCTCACCCACTGTGAGCTCCTGGAGGGCAGGATGAGTGTCTGCGGAGCCTCTGAATGCCTTACAGCTGTGCAACTCAAGTAGCTGGTCTGGGAACTACTTGCTCCTGTTTTGCAACGAGATCAGGAGCTACAGTGCACTGTGAATGAGCACACAGCTTCCTTCACTGAGAAAGTTCTACACAAAAACGTCAGCTGAACTAAACGTAATGCTTTGAGACATGCTTGATTTACATTCTGGCACAAACTCCCTGTGTTCAGGAAACAGTTCAGAAACTACCACTGGTCCGTGGCCCATATTTGAGTAGCACTAAACCAAAGCACCAGCAATATATTCTGCACACGGAACGTGCTCAGTGAAGTTTGCGGCATTAAAAAGGAATTTCTCCCAAACTCAAGCAACAATATCTCTTGGAAGTTCTCATTGCTATAACCATGATAGTAGAACTGGAAACTCGGAGAAAAGGTTTGTGGCCAGATAAATAGCAGAACATACTCTGCCCTCAGTTTTTGCTGCAGGTTGACAAAACCAAAAAACAATAACAACACAAATTCTCACAGCTTCCTCTCCGATAACCAACCAACAGACCAGGTGTAAACTGCTGGTGATTCCTTTTTCTCTTCCTGTTAGGTCCCCGTCGCCGTGTGTAGCCACCAGCTTTCTGCTTCGACCACAGCCTGCAGATGCTGGACGGGGCCAAGGTAGAGGGGACCATACGGAGTGAGTTGAGCAATCATCCCAGAGGAGCACCTTGGTTTCACAAGCACAAACTGCTGAAATCATACATATTTCTTTGTGGGGTATCTGTATTTAGTTTTATTTTTGATTGCAAGAAATAGTTTGACTTAGCTGAAATTCTCACAACCACAATAACAAACTCTATTCCTCAATACATATAGCCTTGATGTAGTGCAGAATGGTCCTGTGTTCTTCCTGGCTGTGTGACTCCAGGCAAGTCAAATAACCTCTCTGAGCCCAAGTTTAACACATCAGTAAAATAGGAATAAGAATAATCCTTATAGTGTCTGTGTGAAGGTCAAATGAGATAACATATGAAAGAACTCTGTAAACTTGTGTTTAAAAAAATGTTATCTGCTTAATTTCTCTATAACAAATCTATTTTTTTTAAGGTTAAAGAACAGAAGCCTTTCTGAATTTATCTGCAGCTCCAAGTTGCATGCAATTGTTACTCCAATTTCTTTCAAGTAAGTTCAGAGAAAATAAGTCACAGGATGGATTTTGGCGAGTGTGGATATTAGAGGGTCTGGTACTTTTCCTTATGATCCAAGCTGTTTCACATGGTGTGCCAAAAGTGACACACTCACATACATACCCAAATGTTCTGTGAGGCCTAGCTCACCTGTCACCCACTCACAAAGCCTCTCCAGATACCCTGGCTGGAAGAAATCTTGCCTTCCTCAGAACTCATTTTACCTGTTAAATTCATATCATTTCAATTCAATAGCTATTTACTAAGCCTTCTACTTGGAGAGAAGGACTGGGCTCGATGCTAAGGATACAAAGATAAACAGGACATGATCTTGTCCTCCAGGAACTTGTGGTCATGTTTATGGACTGTTACCAGTTACGTAAACAAATTACCGCCACAAAGTGTGAAAGCACTAATAGAGGTACCTGCCAGGAGGAAGGATGACATAACAGGAAGTCACCAACCCTACTGAAGCAGGTCTGGGAAAGCTTCATAGAGGCTGTGCCAGCTGGGTCTAGGAGGCTGAGTAGGAGTTCCCCATGTGGATGTGAGGAAAGGGCACTCTTGGCTGAGGAAGCAGCGCAAGCAATGTGAGAAAGCCATGTGAGGCCATGTGAGAAAGCCTCATGTGTTTGGGGACTGTTAGAACGTTAGAGCGCAGGTGTGTGTCAGGGAGCGCCATGAGGTGAGGGGGCAGGAGAAGGGGAGCAGGAGTAGGTGAGGGAGGGTCTTTGGCGAGTTTCACATTCTATCCTCTACTCAGCTGTTCATATCCTCATCTTCCTTGTTAGACTGTAAGCTGGTTGAGGTCAGGACTCAGGGCTGACACCAGCATCAGGCAGGATGCCCTGCACAGAGCAGACACTCAACAAATAAAAACGCTGAGTGAATACTGAAATGCACATTGGTGAGGCTCACGGCGTGTTCTCTCCCATCTCACAAGAGTAGAAAAGGCTTCTACTTTTCTACAAATCTGTACCGGACGTGCAGTGGGTTATAATTCAGCCAGCCTCCTGAAAGCTATCCTTACACCTTCCTTTGGTACTTAACCCACTTTCCAGATGATGGGGCCCTGCTCCCTGCACAGGAGAGCTGGAAAGGAGGCCATTTCCGAAGGCAGGAAGGAGATTGTGCCCAGCCAAAGCTCTGCTGACCTCCCTGACACAGGGAGGAACAGCTTGTTTTGGAGAAAGACCTTTCCAGCCTCGGAGCTGGTGCCTCAGGCCCTGCGTACACGAGCATTCCAAGGTTGCCAATTTGCCTTCCAGAGAGTTAGAGTGAGCGTCTTCCAGAGGCAAGGCTGTGGCTTAAAAAAAAATTCATGTTTAATTTAAAAATTAGAAACTGGAGCAGGCTGTGAGCACAGGGGTTGATTGAAACAAAATTTAAATTCCTGTCAAGCCCATTTAAACACGGGGGCCCTTCATAGACAATTAGCTGCTCCCTATGAATGCTGAATAAACTCAGGCCTGGTCACTGCGAGAAGAGAGGCACCTACTGTGAGGCGCTGAAAAAAAAATTAACTAAAATCAGGCTGTATGAAATATTTAGCCTTCCAGTATATCATAGGGGTTTGAAAGTGTAAACAAGACAAAAATCGATTCCTCGGTGCCCTCAAATCAATCCCCCAAAATGGTTAGGGCATCTGTTTCTGCTAAATTTTGTTTACATCGGCAGATTTGCCTTAATTGCAGTTGTTTATCTCTCATTGTCCCTGGGGCCCTAATCTTCCGATTACTAATACTTAACACTCATTTCACATCTAAAGCTACTTCTAATCCTCAACAGGTTTTGGGGGCTCTTAAAATTATTGAAACCGCAGAGGCAGGAGACACAGCCTCTTTATGAAAGGAACATTTTCCCATCTACTACCAGCTGGGCCCAATCATCACCAGGGATGGCTGCAACAAAGGTGCTAAAAGGCTCTTCCACAATGACTGCTGCTCCACCGGGGATTCAGAGGATAAAAAAGAGCTTTGATGGAAAAATCTGAACAAGAGGCTAAAGCAGTCCAGCCAAATAAAGTTACTGTCATAATCAAATGCTGTCAATCACCATGAAAATCCAATTAAAAATGTTTCAGCACAGCCCTCTTAAGTGGAAAAATGTACCCTATTTATACAAATTTTTGTCAACGCCATACCAATTCCACAATTAGAAAGTCCTGCTACTAATTGAATCCCCCCAAGTTGAAAAAGATGCAGGCCATTCAGAAGCATTCTGAGGGAGTTGAGATACACATAGGCTATTGGTATACAATTAAGAGTTAATCGGGTTACATTTGAAAATTCCATTTTTATTTGTGTCAAGGGAACCTTTGCACGAATAAATGAATGGTACCTATTCTCCTACTTCAGAATCAGTGACTATTTATACTAAGAGAACAGAGAAACGGTAAACCAGGATACTGGAAAGAAACTAGTCCATGCTCTGGCAAATGTCTCTCGGTAGACCAAGGCCTAATGTTTAATTCTAATCTTGAAAATTAAATAGAGGACAGAAGGCCCAAATGTCTCTACTGCTTTTCTGCAGTCTCTAAATGGCCAAGGGAACCTCAAATTATCTGCAGGCAGATTTGTCCCCCCAAATAACTGTGTATCTACAAAAGGCCTCACCGAAACCACAAAACTTGCGATCCCCAAAGGTCTCTCTCAAAACTGCTACAAATTAAAAAGCAAACAACCCATTAAGCAAATCCAGCTGGTTACAACTGTAAATAGGAGGCTTCTAATATTTTTCCAGCCCTTGAAATTCCTGGTTAGACTCATTAATTATTGATAAGAAGTGCATCTATTTATTGGCGTGTACTCACAGGAAAATAAGTTTGCTGCCTTCAACAGCAAATCCCAAATCACAGAGACTAGGCTTCAAGATCCTTTTATACTCCCCACAAATGGCTAAATCTCTCTGGTCGTTTTCAACCTAATCCATTATTCCCCAGAGCTGGGGGGCAGGGTGGCACGCACCTGATATGCTGATAGATACAGACCTTGGGGTCCCCTGCCATCAATCTAACCAGGCAAAGATGGTGCTGGCCAGGTGGTCTCCTTTAGGTCTTGGCTCTCTAATGACCTCTTGATTTGGAATTAACTGTCAGAGGTGAATTCTCCAGGGGTCAGAACACATGCCAAAGATCACAGGTGCTACTGAGCAACACTTGCTTAACACTTCCTTGCTCTTCCCCCACTTCAAGGGCGGGATGGCCTAACGCTGGTGCCTGTTCTGATTTCTCACACCCATGCTATACTGGTTGTTAAATCCCTGCAAACATGGCAACATTCTAGAAATTCCTTTATTTTGGCACCAAATTATTTCACCCAGATGACCTCTCATAGCAGGATGTCAAACAAAACCCACTGATCAGACCACGTATTCCAGTATGGTCATGCTAACTTATACTGTATATCGCAGTGTCCAGGTCCAGGGAGTGCTTGTTCTTGCGTCAGTTTCCTCAACTTTTCTCTGTAAGTTCCTGGAGAACCAGGGACATGTCTAGTTTGCCTTCATCTGTTCAATGTCTAGTACAATGTTTTACTGAATTGGATTAGAGAGAGTGGCACATGCAAAGAGCAACTGATGGTGATTTCTCTTCTTTTAATTAGATCAGAGACCTCGCCTGAATGACAGTAGCATAGGACCAAGCTAGGCACTGAATTATAACATCATGATTGTCCTTCAAGGAACTTACAATCTAGCTGGAGAAAAAAGCCATTAAACCAGGGAGTTTCACCTCTAGCTGCTCCTTACAATCACCTGGAGAGCTTCAAAACTAAAACAGTACCTGCTCCCTGGCCCAAACGCCAGAAAATCTTTGATCTGGGCTGAAATCCAAGCATTTTTTTTCCTTTTTTTAACCCACTCAGAGGATTCTAATGAGTTCCCGGGGTTAGGAATCACTCTAGTACACAGACCAATTTGTAAATATAAAATGAATATGTAATTTATATAATTAAGTGCTGTTCCAAGCTGGAGACAAATTCTGGAGGGCTTCAGAGAAGGGAGCAAGCACTACTAAGGGAAGAGTGGGGAGAAGCTGAAGGAAGGAGGATGGAGACCTTCAAGGACAGGGAAGAGGAAGACATTCCATGCTGAGGCCACCACCCAAAGAACAGAAACTCTCCATGAGCTTAGTAGTGTCAAATGACACACTCCAAAGACCCAGCTTAGCCGCCACGAACGTGGCATAACACTGAAGAACAGCCCGATCGATCCACTTTACTGCATTCAAGATAACCAAACTATTCCTGCGGTCAAGGCTACACAGCCTCATTGTGCGTTGAAACTCGGTGCTGGGAAGACGACAGTCAGCTCAGTAAAACAAGAAAGAAGTATAGCAGGCAGGAGTTCAAACAACCACAATCTTAAACAGGCAAATCATCACCATATTAAGAGATCTGACTTGACTGATGGAGGAAAAAAGTTATCCTTAACTGGGAAATTAAAACTGTCAGATCACCACGATCAAGGAATGACAGATTTTATCTATCTGTATCTCTTGCTACACACATGTATATAAAGACACACACGCACATATATTTATCTGCTATAGTCTTGTGAAAAGATTAAGCAGTCACGTCTATGGAAAAACAAAGCTTGTTTTCTGGGGTTATAATCTCTCTGTTCTTGCTGAAGTGCTAACATGTCATCAAAAATTCAAATTAAAGCTGTCTGATTTAGTGCAATCTCAAGCATCCAGACAGTGATTCTGCCATTGTAATTATGTGCAATTAAAAAGCTAAAATCAACTTCTTACTAGTGGATTCCTATTTATAAGCAGACACAAACATGATTTTAATGGCTTTCAGAACTTGAAAATAATAATAAAAAAATCATTATATGGTTGTCAGCTGGACCCTATGTGGAGCTCCAAAGCTTCTGTGATGTCTTTTGTGCTTGAAGGAAATATTTAGTTGAAGTTACAATCCCAGCCAGGGTTTCTCTCTGCAAATTCTGGGTGCCTTAGCTCAAGAGGTGATTTGCACCTCCAAATGAATAACCAAAAGCAAAAATGATGCCTGCAAGAATGAGCAGTCAGATACACATATGAGTCTGGCCCTAATGGTCTATTTTAAAACATGTTCTATATGACACAGGCAATGGTTAAAATTAGTAAACTACAATCTAGTTCAGAATTTCTTATTAAACCATCATCAGTATCTCAAAAAGCTGAGATGTTAAGCAGAGTGGTCCATGAGCACCATGCAAGGGGGCTGCCAAAATGTGCCTTTCCTCCTATTTGTGCTTAGGACATGAAAGCCCTGGATCAAAATAAAGTAAAACTCATCTTTGGACCACTTAGTAGAATGTGGTGATAATGTTGAACTTTGTCTGAGCCCTGTGCTCCCAGAAAGCAGTTACAAGTAAGAAATCTCCCCACTCTTTTGTTAGCCACAAAGGATCATGCTGCTCTCATTGAGATAAGATCTCTTTCCATCCTTCCTCACGACTTCCGTGAGACTGGCTGATGACTTCCTTGTTTACCTGCCTCGACAACCTTGGCCCCCTCCCTTTTCTTTGAGACATTCCTCACTAATAAATATTCTCCCTATTGCAATAGTCTGAATAAAATCATCTCCTTAATTGTCCAGTGCATTTTATCTTTCACAATGGTCAAAAGGTTTGGGTCTAATAATGGCGAACAAAGCCATGTGATGTAAATCCAAAAGTTACATTGGAATTGGAGTGCTGGAAAGACAGAAATCTAACGTGGTGATTTCTCCAATTTTTCAAAGGGACCATACAGATGTCCAATTTATTACACACTTTGATTAACTGAGAGAACAACCAACCAAACTATCTGAAAATGTAATTACAATCAGGTTTGGATAAGCAGAAAAGCTACCAGTGACAACTTCATTTAGAGAAGTTAAACAAGTTAACATCTCTTTGCAAGTAATTAAATGTTTAAACAGATTTTTCTAGAGCAGTTTGGTGTTTACTAGCCCCCAAACAATACTACCTCTTCTACGTAAAGCCTTCTCTGAGAAATGAGATGCCTTCAAGTTTGCAGCTGCTGGGATTTAGACGAAGGGAAAAAAATCTAAAAGCACTATTTTGATTATAGCTGACACTCCTCCCCCAAGACCCACACCTGCTTCTTGTATTTCCAGCCCCATTATTTACTTGCTTTCTAAGCAAAATGTCCACTTTCAATTGCAAAACTGCACTCTGTTTCTTCTTAGGAACCTGAATAGAAAACCAAACCTGAGGAAATACTAACGGAGGACGCCCTGCTCTGCAATATACAAGGAAATGCACAAAATAACAGGCCTTATTAGAACCTAAGGAGAAAACCCACGTTTTTAAACAATTACTAAGGCAGTATAGTAACAGCATAAAGACAATTTCTGCGCCAGCTTGTTTCTCTGAAATTCTCTCTGCCACTGAACAGCTAGAACAGATAATAACTATTAGTAAATCAAACTCCTCTGCAATATCCAGCTGTGCCTCACACATTTACATACAGATAGAATGGGTATATGTTTTTAATATGTATGTGATACGTACTTTTACCACAGCCGAAGTGCATGCTACAAAGGAGGAGGAGAATGGGAATCGGATCAGCATGAGATAATAAAGTGGCCTAGATAAAGTATTAGCCAGCGATTGATCTCAAACCGGGATGCTGCTTCTTCTGACCTGATTACTTACTATGCATAGATTCCATTAAATAGAGCTTAGACATGGAAAGCTTCTGGAAATATTCTAAATGCATAGAAGGATCTACAGCAGTCCGAACCCCAATTGTAACTGCAGAGATGCCCATGGCCCACACCCTCCCTGATTGAGTCAAGGCCCACATTCAGAATAGGCTGAGAGGTTAAAGGGCTGCCTGACAGCTGGTGGGAAGCCCTGCTGAGTCCCACAGGGAGGGCCTTTCCCTTCCCTCCCCCACACCAAGCAAGCCCCCTCTCAGTGAATACCTCCCTCCCAAGCTGCTTGTAAGGAGCTGCTGGTCTGGTCCTGGCTGCACAGCTCTAAGAGAATGGGAAGCTAGCAAGGGAGCTTAACAATCATTTAGGGCCATGATCCTCTTTGAAAAACTGATGACAGCCAGGAGTTCCTCTTTTCAGAAAAAAATGTAAAGCCCTACACGCATACCCGATTTTGGATGTAATTTCAGGGGCTCTAACAGACTTCCTGAAGTCACAGACTCTAGGTCAGGGACTGCTGATCTAGTCCATCCCCTTCATGTTGCAGATGAAGACATTGAGGTGGGGGAGGAAATGGGGAGTTGCTGACAAGGGAAGGGAAGTGTGGACGCCTTCCTTGCTAAATCATGGCCTGACCTTCGCTACAAAAGAACCCTATAGGAAGACTGATTCTGCACAAAGAATTCTTTGTGATTTACACAAAAAAGAACCCTATAGGAAGACTGATTCTGCACAAAGAATTCTTTGTGATTTACACAAGCAAATGGTCTATACAGTAATGCTTCTCACCATATCCCTTTTATTTAAAAATACCTAAACGTATAATTTGAATAGCAAAACCAGACTCGAACCTCTCCATCTCAATGCTCCCATCTCAGGTTGTCTCTGTCCCTGAGTTTAAGGGTCTGATTTTTATTTTTTTGCTCCCCTCAATCTGATTATTGACATTTTGGGAAAATTTCTCTATCATCTTTGCATTACCATCCTCTCCCTTCTTGTTACAGCCCCACCAATCCTTTCTGACTGGCAGAAGCTGGTTTTTTCCATGTAAGTTGTGACATCCCTGCTTGGTTGTCTCAGCCTGCTGAACACTGTCACCTCCGGAGTTTCTACAGCCTGGAAACTTTTTTCTAAGTTTGTTGGTCCCAGGTCACAGAGCTGGGGCAGCACTGACATAGGTCTTTCCTGCGATTTACATCAGCGTGACTTAAAAGTAGGTTCTCTAATAATGTAATCATTATTACAGGAGCAGAAAGAGTGTGTGGAGGGGTTCCTATCTGTCTGGTTGTGTCAGCAGCTGAATGTTCCTGGCTGCCTGCATGGCTGGTTTTCCTTTGTTGGGTTTAATGATGACTCCTGATTTATGCAATAGCTCTTAAAGAACTGAAGAAAGGTCAGATCTTCCCCAAGGATGAAGGACTTCCCTATACTTGAGTGGGAGTCCACTCCAGAGAATTCACTCAGGAAAAAAGATATGTGTGCTGCTTCTATGTCAGGTCAAAGCTTTCAGACCTAGACACTAGGGTTCCTTCTATAAGAAGTGAAATTTCTTAACAGATTGCCCAGCTGGTGGTGAATATGTTGCCTATTTGAACTCCACCTTTGTGGGTCTGGAACTCCACGAGGCCAATGTCAAAGAGATTTCTGTTCCAGCTGGAGGTTTCACGTTGCTCTGAAAAGGTCTAGGGCCTCCACACACTCATGCTTTGCCCATCCTGTTGCCTTTGCCTGGAAGGACCCTTTAAAAACTCTCTATAAAATTCAATCCACCCTCAAAGGCTCTTTTCAAATGGTACCCTCTCCATGTAGCTTTTCCTCACTTCCCCAAATGGATCCCTACAGATCTCTGCAGCTCTTTCATAGCAGTTATTTTATTCTGGTTATCTGTATACTTGCCATGTCCCCTGCAAGACTGGATGCATGTGGCTTACTCTTCTTGGTATCTTCTGCGGAGTCTAGCATAGAACTTTGCACATAATAGTCTATAAATATCTGCTGAATTCAATTTCTACCTGGTTCTGAGATCTCTCAAGATGATGTGGATACCAATGATGAAACTTTTGAATGAATTCTTTTTGTAGCTTAATGACTGTCAGAAAAGTGCACTGGCTCGTGTGGATCCTGGACTCCCCTCAATGTGAATGTTAAGGGAATTTCTTGGCCCAGCTTTAAAATACTTCCACTCAGAGCATAAAAACTGATAACCATCTTAGGAACAACCATGCAAAGTAGAGAGAATTAAATAGCTAAACAACTGAATGAGTTCTAACACTGGGATTTTAATAGCTTCGAGGGTCTAAACTTGAGTTGTACACTTTGTCTTTAAGACCGACATGGTCAAAAATTGCAAAGATGATGATATTAAGACTTGGGTTTTCTGGTATATAAGGTGACCCTACCAAATAAAAAGACAAAAACTGCTTGAGTGCCCACTCTGTGCATGGCCCACCCCTTCCTGCAATCTGATTACCTAGGCTGGGACCTGCTGCGTTCACCGGGGGTCAAGGCCACACCTGGAGTTCAAGAGTTCTGACGGTGAGTCCGTAAGTCAGTATTTCCACCCAACCCTGTCTCTGATTTGGAAAATGCAGGTCCATAGGGAAACCTCAACCACCCTGTAGGCCTCACAGCTGACGCGGCCCAAGCTGTGCAGACCGTGTTGGTACCCTGCTGGCTGGAGTTACCGTGCTTGGAAGATAAATAGGCAGGACCCCTCTCTCCACCCCCCCAGTGACATGCATTCCAGAGGATGCTCTCAGCTTTCAGATGGGAGCACCATCAAATAGGTTGTAGGCAGAAAGGGAAAAGGAAAAATTAAAGCCATTAATATGCTGGAAGGAATAAAGAGACTGGTTCCTTAAGATTGGGTTCTTAGGATGTGACTCAGGTTCCTCAAGCCAGGGACAACCTACTTTCTTTCTCATCCCCTATTGAACCCAATATTTTGGCCAAAGGCAGGCAGGGCTCAATCCCCTTGAGCACAGGAGCCTCACACACACTCCACTGTTTCCTGCCTCTTCACTGAGCCTTTTCTAAGCCAGGGAGTGCCTCTCTATTGCTATACCTAAGGGAACAAATTTATTTCAATCAAACTGTGAGCAGTACTAGAAATAATGTTAAATTAAGTATAGGATGGTGCTTCCTGTGACTAAATTTTTCATTGTATTTTATTGATTTATTGATGTTTATTAATTAAAAATGTAGGACAGCACACACCAGGGCGTATAGTTGTAAAGAGATGTATCGAAATACGTATCCCTGTCTCTCCACACACACATAACACACACATAGACATCCACACCCACTTGCTTCCTTCCAAGGCACTGAAAGTACTCACTCTTCAGCCTTGTCTTTATGACTTGCCACCCTGGAGTGGTGTTCCTTACCAACATATACATCCGCATACATTTATGGGTGTATGAACAATCTGCAGATGTTTTATTTATAAGTGGCAAACTCACTGCAGCACAGAAACATGCATTTACAAACAGCTATCTGTTTTATGAAACCCTGTTCCTTAGTTTTAATAGCTGAACTATCCAGCCATAGCATAATAATGTACAAGGTAAATGGGTCTCCATCTCTGGAACCTGTTCCAAGTTTTCTCAAATGTGACTAACTACATGAATTTCCCAACTATCAAAGAGACCCCCCCCCCAAAAAAAGACAGTTTATTCTAGACATGAAACCTGCACAGTTATAAACTGCAGAAGTTTTAGGGATGAACTTTAACTTGAAACTATCCTGAAAACTGAAATTATGCTCCAGGGGTAACATGAAGAAGAAAACTACCTTCCTGGAAAGCACTCATGATGCTAAAGGGAAACGTACTGTTATTTTATATTGGGGGGTGAAATCTGTATTGTAAAGAAGTTTGGGTCCTTATAGTGTTTATTAGGATGAAATACAAGGGATGGAAACCTCTGAACCGATATCTGTAAAACACTCCTTGTTTAAAGTGGTAAAAGAAAATTGGTCGGAATTTGCTCTGATTGCAATAATCTAAAGATAGGGAATGGTGCAAAACATTAGAAAGAGAAGACTATAATTATTATTTACTAATGCTCCATCCTAACGTATTCTAACAGCTTGTGCATTGTCAAATCAACAATCTGCACTAAATAAATGACCATTTGGGAATTGTTAGGGAGCGTCTCCGTTCCTCTCCCTGCTTGACTAAAAACTGTCATTTGCAATCAAAGCAAGCAGCCTTGGAGCTGAGAACACAGCACTAGCAGCCTTGTAGTTGTGTCTTTCTGAGGAAAGACGAAAGATTCACATTAACTTGATCTTTTGCAGCCAATCTAATTTCATTCTACATGAATCCGAGGGGACTCCACACCACATTCAGGATTTCCTGTAGGATTGCACTAAAAGCTTAACATGCTATCTTCTCTGTTACCAATCTTCTGAATTCTGAGAGGCTGTGATAGCAAATGAGGACAAGGAGGAGTAACCCAGATTAACTTGTGACCCTTGAGTGTGAGGCAAAGGAAAAGTTCTGCATTAAGTTTCAAAATGGTGATGGATTTTTAAAAAGTAAAACTACTATCTGAGGACATGAGCTTTAAAAACACCCACCCAAATAAAGTAAATAATGTTGCCTCCCCAGAGCCTTTGGATGTTTTAAATTCCATTCTGGTCCTTTTAATAGAATGTTAATCATAGATATATAACTGGAGAATTCTAATGTAACTAAAAAAATTTACTTACCATCAATTCCTCAGGTGCTGGCCTTTCTTTTGGCTGTTTTCGCATGCTGTAGGAGAAAAAAACCCCTCACATTATCTATATCACTTGTAAATTTCTGCTCTAATTCCCACTATTGACTATTTCCCCCGGAATCTGAATTTTTCAAAATTCATCATGTTCAATTCTTGGCCAATGTATTAGCATCTTATTCCCTTTCTTTTATTTTGGCCTTTAACTAATCAGATTTTGGGGGAATCTCATGAATCAGAAACACAAAATATTTTTTTTTGAGCTACTCTTACAATACAGATAAAGAATGAATTCAAATTTATTCTAATTCTACTTTTGAAACTCATGTGAAAAAGAGCAGCAATATTCTCTTCCTGACTCTATTATTAATTTATTTCAAACTTAAATTTAGGGAATGATATATTTCTTTTCGGTAAATGGGATATGACAATAAGAAAAGAAACATGACTATCAAGTCAAATGAGAAAACATCTCATTCCTTCATTATTACTCCGAATGACAAGTAATACATAAAAGAGGTCAGGAATCTGGATAATACTACAAAATTACAAACGCATATCACATTATCTAGACTTTCCTTTATTCTGGCTACAAGTTGATAATTCATTAAATAGCTGTGGGAAAGTTAAGTTTGTTTAAGCTGCTTAAAGAACCACATTCCTCATGCAAAACACTTCTTGTCTTATATGCAATAGGTATCACTAACAGCTGTGGCATGTACTTAGCTATGTGATGAAGCACCCACACATGGGACTGAGGTGACTGTGGGTAGCTTGCCTACTTGATGGCCATATTTGTACTGAACTCAGAGTACCTGTGCGATGAAGTCAAGAAAAGAGAGTGCTGCTTCTATTATTTGGAAAATCACACAGATGCTTTTTCTTTATATAAGGCAACTTCTAACAAGCAAGAAGATAACCCTTCATATTATCTCTGCATTTACTGACAGTATTTTTTTAAGCAGAGAGATTTAAGGATCCTTTGGTAAACAAGAACCATAGTTATGAACCATTAGTGACATCGAGGACATTTGCCTTCCCTATAAATAACCGTGTGCACTTCTCAGATACTGCATCCGTTAGCAAGTGATTCAAGCTGTCTCGCCAGTGGAGTTGGTGACAGTCCTAATCTGACACTCCAAAGTAGCTGTACCTCTTGGGAAAACAAGGCTATCACCCACTATCATTTCTGTTTTGCCCCGACATCTGTGGAAATTTCAACACAGGTTATCCCTTACTCTGTCTCCATAAAACTTTTACGTAACAGCTGATTAATTCTTTGGAAAGGAGGAAGGCAAAGCCATATCTGCTTTTCTCTCTGTCTGCCCAGAAGCAGCCTCACTCGAGGCTGGTCTCAGACCACACAGTGAGATAAGCACCGTGGTCCCCATCACAAATCCAGCACTTCTGGGGCGGGTGATGCCCAAACCGGCATTCCAGGCAGGAATCGCATGGTTTGCTTTTCAATTTCTGCATTTCAACGTGGGGCATTCCCATGATATGCTTCTGAGTGTTTCCAGGAATTCCACATAAAGGAAATTAAGAGAAATTAACACATATTACTGGATAATGGCTCTAATATTATTAATGAGTTCAGGATTCCAGTGTTTAAACAATATGTATACTTTTTTCCAACATGGCATGCTTTGGAAAGAAAATGTTTGCAGAGTGAAAATAGTTTTTAAAAGCCACAGAATATAAGTATTTTAAATAAACAGAAAGTGTTAATAACCTTTTAAAAGTCGGGGGAAAAATCTCTTCCCTACATATTTTCCTATGGTATATAAACTGTATGAGACACTTTTATTAAGAGGTAACATATTACACTTAGTCAAAAAGGTGATAAAGCTTGACACTTATATTAAGGAATATTTCTTGGTTTCACTTCAGTGTAATCATCAGATAGATCCTGGGGGGATGAGGAAGGGGACAGTGTTTCGGTTTAGCAAGGACTCCTGACTGTACCATTTAGGGGCACCATAGGAATGAAGGGTTCATTTTCCACCAGTGGACATGATTCTGAAGGGGTGATGAAATGAGGAATTGGGTGAAGGAGGGAAAGAGAAGTAAGCGTAGTTATGAAGGAGTTCCAGAATGTCCAGAACAGTTTCTAATTAGTTCTATCTCCTGTTTTGGTCATTTCTGTGTTCCCAATTTCCTCTCTCTCGCTCCACGCTGGGGTCAGGGAGAGGGCAGAGGAGGGCAGTGGACCAACTGGGCCTTCCAAGGCCACACGAGTGTTGCCGAAGGGGGTACAGGCAGATGATGTGGAAGGGATAATAAAAGAAAATCTGGTTCTACTGGGAGGAAAAAGGCAGAAGCTGAAAAGAACTTTTGGCAGAAAAATGCTTGTTTCCTCAGGTATTTTGGAAAATGACAAGGGGCTGCCTAGAGACTCTGAGGGGCCCTTTGATCTAAATCCTGTGGTTCCTCTCAGTTTTTTAATGGTTAAAGGGGGCCTCATGGAACCATGTTTTCATAGTCTTTCAAACAGTGACATTCACTGAAATGGGACACCAGTATGGTGTTTAAAATATAACCAAAGACAAATGTTATTTACTGAAAATCCGATGAATTAATAAACTATGCTGCTTCTGCTAAGTGACAGACAGTTTTACGGGAAACTTAAGGTTACATTAATAAAAATAAGCTTCATATGTCTGTTCAATAGGGGCTACAAAATTGTGTATTTCTTAAAAAAAAAATTGGAAAGCAACAGTATCGGTGCTCAAAGAAGCCTGATTCTCAGCAGTTTATTAAAACGCGAAAAAGCCTCTAAAGTACATTTATGACCCTTTGTGTAAATAACGTTTACATAATTTAAACAATTTCTTCAGCTTTGCTGCCCCATCTGCCCAAGGCCCCCAAGTCCCTCCCGTCTCCAACAGGAAGCAGGGAGAGCCATAAGGTCTCACGGAGCTGCCGAGTTAATGGCATGTATCATTTACATTGAAGGCATGGCATGTTTGCAAACAGGCTCACCACTGAGTGATGAAATGTACAAATGGCTCGGAGAACTCTCCAACCGGAAGGACAGGCGAATCCTGGGATGGAGGAAAAACATGTCATCAAAAGTCACAGCAATCCTTTTCTTTCTTTGTGCCCCACTCCCCGCAAAAGAGCAGTATAAAGATGAATATCTAACAAGGATTCACCACCACGTGGAAAGGAAAATAAGGCCTCATCTGTTAAAAAGAATCTCTATATCCTCTTCCACATGTTTGTGCGTAAAAATGCAAAATTTAAAGCCACATACATTTTATATTAGTGAGGAACATAAGACCAAAGGGGGAAGGGAGGTGAAAAAGGACAATGATAGCCACAGGGTAGGAAAGAAGGTAGGAAAGCGTAAATGAGAAATTAATGATTATTTAAGTAACACACAAATGGTCTTGTAATTAACGAAGAGCTGTGAAATTATTCTTGTGTTGACCTTTGTTTCTTTTACTGGATTTGCTATTTATTTACACTTTCCTTTCTATTTACATTTATTTGTATATTTTACTGCTCTTAACTGCTTGCCCCTAACTGAATCATTTGGGTCAGATTTTTTTTTTTAACTTGAATAGAAAGGGTTTTATAGAAGAAGCTGTTTCCCGAAAAAGAATTTCAGCCAGTCTAGGCCAACTCATCATATGAGAAAGCTGATGAATTTAGGACACAATGAAAAACTCCCATCTTGACCACCAAATAGAACTGGGGTGGAGGTGGGAGTCACTCAAAAGAGCAGAAAACTACACAGCCACAAACAACCACCACCGAGTAACAGAGGGAGCAAACCCCATTACCATTTGCAAAGGAAGGCTTTAAGAATTTAGGAGTTTTTCCAAGAATGACAGAGAGCGCCACTGTGTTTATAGTGTAACGGCTCAGGATGTAATGAAATTACACTGCAGAGTACTTTAACAGTCATCTCATTAGACCTACAGTTGGAACAAGAGAGCCACATAAAGTAGGCAGCTGCAAATGACTCCACTCTCATCTATTCTCATTTGCTATTAAAAATACCTTTCGGCGGCTTTTTTCCTCCCTGACATCCCTACACAAAGTGCCCTGCAAAGTATGATACATGCACCTATTTAAATTAACAAAGGAATGACTTATTTTAATCTCACTGTGCTTTGGAGTGCTTTGGCCATTTGGATGAGCAATATATCATTACATACAACCTTCCAGCGCTGCAGGCAAGAAACTCAGAGCATGCAGCATTTGGTGGGAGCCAAACAATTTCTCTAGCACACAACTGTGTCAAATGCATGCATGTATTCATTATTGAGAATGAGAGGAAATAGCTTTGATGTAGTGGAAAAAAGAAGATGATAAAAGCACCTCTGCAATATGCGTGTCATTATCAATGGTGGCAGATAGATACAATTGCAAGCCTCCTATGTGATTAGTAAATATACATATAATTGCTGTGGCCAATTATCAGAAAAATGAGATCGGTAATTACAAGACAGAAAATTAACTAGAACTCTTATTAAGGCTTTGTTTCCAATTCAAACAATTGGAAACTGCTGGAAAATACAATTAAATCAAAAGGAACTGAGGGGGTCAAAGCAGCCAAAAAAAGAAAAAATCCCAAGGAGGTTAAAAGAAAAGGAATGTGAACAAAATGTGTCTTAGTTTTTGCATATCTGTCCTCTTTGAATTTACTCTATTCATCCAGAGTGGGAGAAGGTTAGTAATTGTAAACTTAAAATTCTCATCAGTGGAGAAAGGCTTCCAAGAGGAAAGGAAAACAAAGGAAAATGGGAGTGAAATAAAATCTTGCCAAGTTCAAAGGATTACGTGTAGGCATTACATAGAGAAGACATGAAAAATGGGGGGCTGATGAAACAGTCCACTGGAAAGAAACAAGGCACGCAATAACATGACAAGTCCTCGATAAAGGTACTATAAAATGGTCACAGAAGTCCCATCAGTTTGAAGAGCAAAAATAAAACATGATATCAATTTTAGCCTGGCCTGTTTTAGGAAAGCCATATATATCATCAAGCCTGTAAGAGTCTACAAGGGCCAGTTCAAGAAATGACATTTTATTGCCCCAAAAACTATTAGTAAAAAGATAGTTCAAAGTCTGAGGTACAAAAATTATGGGACTCTGATCAGGTAGTTAATTCTCTAAGTCATTCCTTTCTAAAATTTTTTTGGAGGCTGTGGTACTGGAAGCGTCTAAGTAGTGGTGGCTTTAAAATGCAATGTTTAGGAAAATAAAAGCCTACTGTCTTAATGTGGCTGAAGATTTACCAAGATGGTTAAAATTCTCCACTGGTTTTCTACAAAGATCCTGGTATGAAGCATGATGCTAATGTGGGCCTCATTTCAAAGTATGATACCAAGAGTAAATTAATGAATTATAGACTAGGCAACTTGATGAAGATGTCATTTTAACATGGATGAGAGACAAAACGAGGAAATGTGACATCTTTGCACGGGTAGTTAATTTTATTTAAGACCTGACATTGTAGCCTGTTAAGTTCCTCATAATATAAAACTAAGGAACACTGGGTGGTACCCATGAATAATTTATTTCACTTGTGAAAATGCCAGCCCAAGTCGACTTTGCAGAACCACAGAAAGTGGATTCTCATCTCAGTAGTGCCTGGAAAGAATCACTCATCAAAGATGCGGGGGGAAATTCTAATCTCACACGCAGAATGCCAGATGTTTCTTTTCATTTTAAAATCCATGTCTCCTCCACACCTCAAAGGAGAATTTCTTGCGATACAGAAGATTGACTAGTGGGGGAGGGTGGTCAGAATGCCACACACAAACATGGGGGATGGAGGATGGGGGGGTGGGGCAAAGGAGTCCTCTGAGAGCCCCCAACTCCACAAAAGCATGCAGGCTGTAAACACTCCAAAGGAAAGCAAATAAATAGACCTGACAGTGTTCACCACACTGGAGGATTTTAAAGTATACTTTTCTCATTTTTAAGCAAGTAAAATTAGAAGTTTGTTTAGATCAGGATGTAAAAACCTCCAAGAACCTGCCTATTTCATTATCTACTTCAGATCTGTGTGAAGGAGGGAGTGGAGGCTCATAGTAAAGCTGCCCCAGTTTCACCACAGCTCCCAGAGAGGGAGAAAGTCACCGCGGGGTTAGAGGGAGACTGAGAACCATGCCAAGAGGTTCAGAGGATCTAGTAGTTGCTGCTCCTTATCAGAAACGTTCTCTGTGAAACATGGGTTCAGGCAAGATGAAGAAATACATTTCAAAAATATAAACACAAATTGGAGAAGCAGTTACACCAATAACTTGCAGTACTGGCTGAAACCAACTTGAAATTGTTAATAAAGGTCACTCTCTTTAAGACCCTGGGTGCCATACTCCACCTTAAGGGTTTTTTGGGGATGCTTTTCTGTTGAACTTCTAAGCACGGAGGTATGGAACAAAACAGTGGACACAACCTCAACCAAAAGGCTTAACCTGAGATTCTAGTCCCAAATCAACTTTGGAGTTCCGCGGAAGGGACACAAGCTGGATCTTGTTATCGAGCAGGCAACTGTTACATAAAAACAGCTGCCACAAACCATTTCAGTAAGCAATTCTGGTCATCAAGGAGGACAGTCTCCAAGTCTCAGAGGTTTCAGTAACTACCTGGTCAGCCCCTTATGCGAAACAACTGGAACACAAGCATGCGGCATGCTGGAGAACAGTGAAGGACACCGGGAAAAAAGTTTGAGTGATGCCTTCGCCTGGTGAATAATGAACAGTTCAGGAAGGTCAACCCATTACAACTGAAACTGTTTAATTATTAATTATGCACAATCTATGAGCAAAAGGACAAGTTCAGAATGTTTAATGTATGCTAACTTCAACTGGACTCTCTCTGGGTATTTTGTTATTAGCACTTGTCAGCAAGGTACTCAGGCATAAAAAAAAGGCAAGCAGCAGAAAATCTGAAAGTGTGTGTGTGTGTGTATGTGTGTGTACCTGCACACTCAAAGAGGTGGTGGAGATGAAGAGGGAGAAGGAGGTCCAATCCCAACCACAGCTGCTGCTAGTTCACTTGCAGAGTAAGTGTACCAATAAGTACATTTGTGACCTTGAGAGCAGACAGATAAGTTGGATACTCCAAACACAGAAAACATAAATGAGAAAAATGTTTTTGAAATGACTTACTTAAAAGGGAGGTCATTATTTTAAAGGCATAGTTTTTTTTGGAGGCCATATTTCTTGGCTTTGAAAGGATCCATGTCATTAACATTCACACACACACAGGAGTGCATGTAAAATTGGTAGAATCTGAATAAATTCAGTGGATTGTATCAATTTCAATTTTCTGGTTGTGCTACTGTACTATACTTATAAGCTGTTACCATCGGGGGAAACTGGGTGAAGGGTACACAGGAACTCTCCATATTATTTCTTACATCTGCATGTGAACCTAAAATGATGTCAAGATAGAAAGTTTAAAAAGAAAAAGGTAAAGAGCTATTTTTAAAAACTCTGTTGAGGTCCAAACTCTTAGCAGAGCTCTGCTTTGTATAAGAGAAAAAAGCCTGGCATAACTACTCAACTGAAAAAAGTTGAGAACTTTCCTTAAAAAAATATAGTTGAGAATATAATTTTTGCCTTTCATTCATAATTAAAGATGACAATGGAACCTGACAATGATATGGTGCTTACTTCAGACACTGATAGGGAATAGACATAAAATACTGTATAAAAATGATACAATCATTCATTACTTATTTATTAGTTCATTCATTCAGCAGTTTTCTTGACCACCTGCCATGTCAAAGGCACTGCGCCTGGCATGTGGGATGACTGATACTTAACCTATATCCTTGGAGAATCTGTGTATTGTTCAGGGGATAAGAGGTGTACCCCTAATAAACAGCCCTGCAGGATGGAGGAATTGGCCAGGTGAGAGAGCCATGGCTGACACTCGGGCAGTACTGGGGAGCTCCATGAGTTCGATTTAGTTTGGCTGGTACATATGAGTCCCTAAAGGAGAGTGATGGGGAATGAGATATGGAGGCTGTGAGATACCTTCTTCGCCGTTCTTTCTTCTTTCCTCACTCCTGGAGAGCAGCTGGGGCTGGAGGGACCTTAAACATCTTAGTCTGTGTCCGATTCCCTTCTCTTTGTGCAAAACAGACATTCCTTCAAACCAAGATTTTATACTTATTGGCAGTAAAACAAGGAGGATAGAAGCACAACTCAAAAATCTCAAGGTGTTGGCCACAATGGTGAATTCTAAGGTCAATCGTACTGTGTTTAGATTAAACCAGTCTGGCAAGTTAAATAAAATATGGCAAGCCTTCTAACATTTTTTTAATAGTCTATTTCTAGACTTCATGGTGTCAAGCCATCAAGCCAACAGGTGGTTAACATCAGAGAACCACCTGGAATCTAACCAGCATTGAGAGTTAAGCTCTAACATTTTAAAAATAAATCTTCCCATTCAAGCCTAATGTTCCTTTGGCCTGGCCCAACAATGTCTGGTCCTACGCACTGGGGATCATACTAATTGCCACAGCTGTCTTAGATCGCTCCGTGTCTATCCACAGTGCTGGGATCAAAGGTCATTTGTGATTCCAGTGGCTTCACGTCAGTCAGAATAGCATTTTCCCTTGTCAGACCTCAAACTCGTTTTTGATGCTCCACTGTTCACTGCTTTAAAATAGTGTCTCTGTGAGACAACTGGCAGAATCCATACAAGAAATCTGCTTTCCACTGGGGAGGAAACCTAGTTTGTTCGAAAAAAAAAATTAGACACAAAAGCTGAAAAATAAAAAATACTGGACCCTCACCTTTAAAGATTTTCACAGAAGCTAATCTACATACCAAAATATCTACCTGTCCAAAGTGTAATCCAATGGTAGATTCTGGGAAATTAGCTTAGTTTTAATATTTTGAGGTCCTCAATGTTCATATCTGTAAGTTTCTGCTATAACAGAGAAGGGTGGGAAATAGATGGACAGGCGCTCCTGGTCAGTCAGAGAATGAGTCAGCCTAGTTTAAGATATGAGTAAATCATCAATACATACCAGATTTGTACAAATGCAATCAATGCTTGTTAAAAACAGTTTACTTAAAAACTCGGCCTCCGTGAGGGAACAGTCAATATTTTGACATTAAGTGTATTCTGGATTTCACAATGTACACAGAACTGACCTAATCTGTGGGGTGTTATCAAGGACAGCACTGGGGTGGGAATGAGGATTTGAATTTAGGAAGGCTTGCAGATGGACGTCATCAGAAGAGAAAGCCTCTGACCTGTCTCAGCTGGAGACCAGAAAGCCCTCCTTTTACTCATCCCACTCCACATCAAGCCTTGAGCAGAGAAAGTGAAAGATGATTCAATTTCCTGGGTCAGCCCATGCTCCGGGTTGCCAGATGTGACAAATTACATGTTCGAGCATTTTGGTGTGAAGTTCTGTCCACTGGGCCCAGACTGACAGTAGCAGCTCATTTAACTTGTCTCAGATGGACTTGGAACCAAGAACAAAAGGCCTGAATTTTCACCACTGAAATACCCACCTTACCCATAAACCCTCAACTCAAGGGAGAATCAGCTGTTAGCCAAGTGAACATCATAACCAGATGGCTTATAAAAAAACACAAAATATAAATGAACAAGTTTAAGTAACTGAAATTTGAGATTATAGAGATTTTTCCTATTTTCTTTTTCTCCTAAATGTTTTGAAAGTTCTTCAGTTTTGGGATAAAAGAGAAGAGGAAGAAACTTTGTCACTATGTCAAAACGAACCCTTCATTTAGTCTACCAAATTTCTGTCATTTAAAAGATTTATATTTACTTAGAGATTTTCTAAACATATGGCAAAGATCTTGGTATTGTATAAAATTCCTTGAAAATAGGTAGGTGGAGAACTGGAAAATGGATTAATCTTTTAAACTGTATTTGCAATTGCTTCCTTTCCAAAGCCAATGAACATCTTTTTTCTCTTTTTATTTTAGGTCTCTTGTTGGTCATAAGCTGTAGAGTGCACAGTATTATTTAGAGGTGTCTATGTGAACAGAACACACACACTTGCACACTAACATCCACATACAGCTCCCTTTTCAATGGCTTACGCAGAGCAACAAAAACTTGTCTTTGCAAAGGGATTTCATTTACAAAAGTAAAACCCATTATTGTCCTCTTTCTCTGTAGCCTCCCAATGCATTTCTATTGCTTTTTCATAAAACACTGCTGCAAATAATCAAGCATGACCATTGACATCCACGAGATTGAGTTTTAGGAACCATTAAATGAGCTCACTCTCGTGGGAAGCCTCCTGCTCAGGCTGGTCTAAAGGTAATTATTCAGCAATTCCTACCTGTGGTTTTTACCTTGTCCCTATGTAGTATTTGAATTTCATATACTAGTAAGGTCAATTTTTTTCCTCAGGAAAAGTCCAGCTACACATGTTTGATCCAGGACCTAAGTTATAATGTTAATATATACACTGGCATTTCACCAGGTTCTATGTGTAGAAGTGCTGATTAAAAGCAATCTTAAAGGTAGATCATAAATTATATTAAACAAAAACAAAAGAGGAAACTCTAGGAGTGAAAAATAACCCTTAACAGGTTCCTAAATGAATGGAATTATTCCTCTTGTCATAGGTAAAGCGTTAACATTAAAACACCTGAACTACATCTACACAGTGTTCAAGGGCAAGAACCCGGCAGGTCCGTGTCCTGAAAAATCAACAAGCCATAACTCTATCAATGCAGACTCTGAGAACTCACCGAAATCCAAAGTCCACATCGCCACACTGGATGTCCTCCTGAATGTTCCCTCAACTGTTAGTTAAAATAATTACTGCCGGGCCGGCCCCGTGGCTTAGCGGTTAAGTGCGCGCTCTGCTGCTGGCGGCCCGGGGTTCGGATCCCAGGCGCGCACCAACGCACTGCTTCTCCGGCCATGCTGAGGCCGAGTCCCACATACAGCAACTAGAAGGCTGTGCAACTATGACATACAACTATCTACTGGGGCTTTGGGGGAAAAAAATAAATAAAAATAAAAAAAAAATCATTTGACTAATGATGTTAGGGAACCATTAAAAAAAAAAAAATTACTGCCATGTGCCACCTCCACTGCAAGCTAGGATAAGAGGAAAACAGAATTTCCAGGGGCTGCATGGTGCAGGAGTGTTGACGGTATTTGCTTACACATTTTTATAAACAAATTCAAAGGCTATGTCAGTTGTGACCCAAAGGCTAAAAATTATCTGTGAAATTGTGCTATACCTGGTTCCATACAATAAATGCAGAGAGAAGGGAATTTAAAGCTGGCTAAGGGAGATGTTGCATCAGTTTAAAATTAGTCAATATGAGAAGAACAAAGAGAGGGAGACAGAGAGGGAAGAAGGGAGAGGAAGTGGAAAAAAACAGAACTACATACTGTGAAATGAACAAGTTCAGTTAGAATGTTCATCAGGATTTGGAAAATCATAACGCCATCTGCTACTCTGGACCTCAGAACATCAGGGATCTCGTGGGCCCAGACGCTTCCATTTCCAGGAGGAAGGAAGGAACTTACACTCCCTGGAATGTTGCCTCCATTCTGGAATGGAGGCAACACCCCAGCCGACCAGTTTGGAATCTCTTTTGAGAACATTTGCACTGCTCACAGACGCGTTTTCCCTGGTTTAGGGAAAATTAACGGCAGGCAAAATGATTACAGCAACCAGGCAGTGAGGCCAGAGCAGTGCCCCAGCCTGAGCTGCTGGGTAACTGACCCTGGCATCCAACTTGGGCTCAGGGTGTGTAGGTCCCATCATGGTGGATTAAACGAGCATTGTCCTACGGCTGGATAAGACTTCACAATAGAGCAACACATGTTAAATGACAGCAGCCAAAACTGGCCCCACCAGGCAACTGCCCATTCACAGAACACTATTCACAGGCCTCCACCACCAAGAAATTAATTCATTAATAATACATCAGGCTTCGCAGACTATTCAAAGAAAACAACACAAAGCTATTTGTTCAATGACTGCCTAAAGACAGAATTTTTCCTGGTTAAAAAAACACCAAATCTAACTGATTTACTGAAATCAAAATCATAGGGATGTTTATACTAATATTTTGCTTGGTAAAAAAGAAAAAATGGAGAAAGTCTATCCACTGAATTCACTCAGCGCCACTAGGAAATAATAAAAATACAGACTTTTTTTCAGCAGAAGCTAATAAAATCTGATTTTATATAAGCATGTATTTAAAAAATGTATTTTTCCCACTTTATTTTTTTTTAAATAAGTTTAATGGAATTTCCACATTTCATTTATATTTATTTATTTATTTTTTCCCCCAAAGCCCTAGTAGATAGTTGTATGTCATAGCTGCACATCCTTCTAGTTGCTGTATGTGGGACACGGCCTCAGCATGGCCGGAGAAGCGGTGTGTCGGTGCACGCCCAGGATCCGAACCTGGGCCGCCAGTAGCGGCGTGCGCACACTTAACCGCTAAGCCACAGGGCCGGCCCAATTTTTCCCACTTTAAAAGTGACTGTACATCCTTCAGACTATCAGGAAAATTTCTGCTTTTAACTTGTTTCTTCTGTTACATTTTTTTAAACTCACTTCTTTCTTTCTCCTCCCTTCCAACAACTTATAAATATGAATTAAAAATTATAAATGAACAGAACATTAACTTTTAGATTACTGCTGTGTTTTGGTAGAAAGTTAATGTCATTTCTAAAGAAATAGTTATTACCGATAGAAAAAGTAATTACTAAAGGAATCATGGCCTTAATGCTCACCTATTTTCAATCTTCAAACCAGCCAAACTGCATTAATTTAAACGTACTGGACTTTTCAAAGGAGGTATTCGATTTCTAAAGGTTGCCTTACATAAAAGAGGAATATCAGTTTTCAGGCTCCCAATTATATATTCCCAACACTATGAGACACAGGTCTAGATAACAATATTGTGGGAGGCCACGACTATTGTATATGCACTTGTATTAACTTACAAGTTTCTAATGCCTCAGTCATTAACTGATACGAGTTGCAAACATCGAGAAATCCCACATCAGAAGTGCCTGTTTATGAGTGGTTACAGTGTTAGTCACCGTGGTCAGAAGCCCTAGGCCTGCACAGGTTGTTGGAGAGCTCAGGCCAGCAAGTCTTGTCTCACTTTAAACCAATTGTAGTTATTGGTTCTGAAAGGAACAGGTCATCCTTAGGATGCTGGGAGCAGGAGAGATGGGGGATGTTCCTTTTACTTTTTGCTAACTTCAGAAGCCAGAATTATGGCAAAGTCCCTCAGGGAAAAAATGAATGGATATTATTCCTTCCGGAGTTGGCTAATACCACTTTCTGAATTCTAGGGAGGTATTTTTTTTTTTTTTCCTTCCCCAAAGCCCCAGTAGATAGTTGTATATCATAGCTGCACATCCTTCTAGTTGCTGCATGTGGGACGCGGCCTCAGCATGGCCGGAGAAGCAGTGCGTCGGTGCACCCAGGACTGAACCCAGCCCGCCAGTAGTGGAGTGCACACTTAACCGCTAAGCCACGGGGCCGGCCCATCTAGGGAGGTATTATTAGGCAACTATTCTCATGCCTCCACCCACCAGAGAGCACCTGCTCTGTTCACAGCCCAGCAGCTTCTTAGTTAACCAGCCCTTAGTTAACCTGTTCAGGAACGAGTGACTCTGCATGAATGAATTTTTTAAGAGCCAAAGCTTTTGTATATATAAATCTTTCTAAAAGGAGTCAAGTTCCTCCCTGCCAACATAAACAAAATATGCAGAATAGAATTCAATTCTTTCTTAAAGACATGGAGTCATTCTTATAGACAGCAAAACTGAACTGTGTTGCAATATACCTATGCCCTTGGGGCATGTCTGCAATGCTTTCCAAGTCATTTTCTTTTATGGCTTTTAAAATAATCTCTTCCTTTGATGCCAAAATGTTCAGCTGTCACTTTTTGCTTCCATCAAGGTCAATTACAGTATAACAGAAAGAGCCTACCCTTTGACTGTCACTCAGTTTCCTCATCTGTAGGATGGAGTGTTGTGGGAAAGCAACATGATATGGAGAAACATTCTGTAACTCACAAGGATTAAGGATAGACTTCTGAATTTCCATAAAGGATCATATATACTAATTATGTACTCCTTATCATATACTCTCTATTACTTTTTAGATTTGTTTTCTGAGGTCTTGAAAAAACAAGTAGTAAGTTCTTACATTATGCATAAATATCACTCAACAAATATTTATGAGTGACTACTGTACATTATGTGCAGTACTAGGAAGACAGAAATGAAAAGCCCAGGAACTCAGAGTCTAGTTGATAAACTTCTTATAACTGGGTCTGAAACAGGAACTAATATAGTTTTGAATGAGGCGCTCGGTGCTGTCCTATGAACAGAATGCTAACCATCATCTGTGTGTGTGCCCCATCTGAGGGAGGACTGACTGCCCAGGCCGTGTGCTTTGTCCCAGACCCCACTTTTCCACCCTCCCCTACATCCAGATAAACAAAATGTGGTATATCAAAACAATGGAATATTATTCAGCCATAAATAGGAATGAAATACTGATAAACGCTCTAACATGGATGTACCTTGGTAACATTATGTTAAATGAAAGGAAACAAACACAAAAAGCCAGAAATTGTATGGTCCAATTTATATGAAATGTCCACAACACGAAAATCCAGAGAGACAAAAGGTAGATTGGTTAGTGGTTGTCAGGGATTGGAGGGGAGAGAAGAATTAGGAGTGACTGTTAACAGGTACTGGGTTTCCTTTTGGAGTGATGGAAATGTTCTGGAACTGAGTGGGTTACTTTAACGGAGTGAATTCTATTTCAATTAAAAAAATTTCAAAGAAGAAAAAGAAAACAGAAATGAATTTCTCTATGATGGTCTCTGTACTTAGCTGCTGTGTTACAGGACAGAGGTCCTTTTCAGCTGGATAAAATGGGCCTCAGCAGAAGAAAAGACAAATTTAGACCACATTCCATTTTGTGTAGGACTAGCCCTGCTAAGAAAATCCATATTTTAATTTACTTTGAGGAGCATTTCCTGAGCTCCTACCTGGGCCATGATACCTACCAGGTTCTGGGATAAATCCTTGTGCTGGATGACTTTCTGATCTAGTGGCAGACAAACTCACGAACTAAATTTGATTCAGTATGATTAAAAACTATCATACAGCTTTGTAAACAATGCTATGCCGAATTCTGCCTCGCACTGGGCGGGAGTGTGGTAGGATGCAAGAGGTGGAAAGGTAACAGAGACAGCTTCAAAGAGCAGATGATGTTTGCCTTGGGCCTTGGAGGATGTTCAGGCATTTACAAAGTGAAAAAGGGGAGAAGATTTTCCAAGCACAAGGAGGAATACAACCATAGGTGTGAAACTGCGGGGCAGCTTTGAAGACTAAAGTGACCCAAAGTGATGCTGAAAACAATACGGGTGAGAGTCTCAAATGCTGTGCTCAGAAGTGTAGACACTACCCCATAGGCAGCGGGATCCCTGAAAGGTTCGACAGGTTGAGATCTGTATTTTTTAAAAGATAATTCTGTGCTGAATAATATTCCACTGTATGGATACACCACACTTTGTTTATCAATTCATCAGTCAATGGATATTTGGGTTGTTTCTACTTTTTGGCTATTATGAATAATGCTGCTATGAACATTCGTGTACAAGTTTTTATGAGGATTTATGTTTTCAATTCTCTTGGTAGTAGGAGAAACAAGGCAGAGAGAAAAGCTTAGAAGTTTTTAATAATGCAGTTATAAATCTTCTCTTCTTTTCCTCCCTTTCCCAGTCCTCAATTTTCTCATCCCCTTCTTCATGTGTTACTCTCTTCTAGAACAGAGACGCTGGCTGTCTCTTGGTTTGCCCGTCTCATGTGGAAGTGCCTAGCTGTGTGATTACCCTCCATCCTCTTCTTCACTGAGCTGCCAGGTGGGGGCTGGCATCAAACGCTGCTTCCTTCCAGCACTGGACATGTTTACTGGCATTTCTGGTGAACATCAGAGGAGCCATGTCTGAGTGAAGAGTCTGCGTGAGGCCTCTTGTGAGTGCAGGTGTTTGGTGCAGGGGATGATTGCGCCCATTCATAATGACTCTTGTTAGTACCACTGTAATGATGTGCATATGCCAGCCAGGCAGATAATAGTGGAGGCTCTCTTATGTCTTCATTAAATTTTATGATTAAATTGAGTCATAAGAACTCACAGAAGGCATAAACTTTCATAAATGGAATTTTGTAATGATGAGCTATTAAATATGTTTTTGGCCAAGAGAGTCTGTTCCAACTTAAGCAAGCCCACTTTACTCCTCCTCATCATTGAGGACCCAAAGCCAGGCCCCACAGCAACATTCCCCACCACGTTCTCCTCTTCTTGCCCATCACTCAGCTGGCCCCTTCCTTTCTGTCGTCCTTCCTCCCATCCCCACTGTGGCTTCCTGTCAATACCCTTTTCCTAGCTACAGACCTTACAGGGAAAGCCAGCATCTCTCTCACCTCCCACACTGGAGCACAAAGGTCCTCTTCTTAGAGCTGTGGTTTGCCATGGCTCTACCCGTCTATTGGCCTGGAACCCTGGCATTGTTACAGTGATTCCACTATCTTGATCATGTCATATCTAAGAAACTGTTACCTAGTCTAAGGTCACAAAGATTTACATCTATGTTTCCTTTAAAGAGTTTCATAATTTTAGCTCTTCAATCCATTTTGAGTTAATTTTTGTGAATGATGTGAGGTAGGGGTCTAAATTCACTCTTTTGCATGTGGATATCCAATTTTCCCAGCATTATTTGTTGAAAAGACTTTTACCATTGAATGGTCTTGGCATCCTCCTCAGAAAACAATTGACCATGGATATATGGGTTTATTTCTGGACTCTCAATTCTATTCCATTTGTCTATTCTTATGCCAGTACCACACTATCTTGATTACTCTTAACTTTGTAGTGAGTATTGAAATCAGGAAGTTAGAATTCTCCAACTTTGTTCTTTTTATCCAAGATTGTTTTGGCTACTCTAAGTCCCTTGCATTTCCATATGAATTTTGGGATCAGCTCATGCATTTCTGCAAAAAAAACCCACTGGGATTTTGACAGGGATTGCACTGAATCTGTAGATCAATTTGGGGCATACTGCCATCTTAACAGTATTAAGTCTTCCAATCCATGAATGTGGGCTGTCTTTCCATTTATTTCTTTAATTTCTTTCAATGATGTTTTGTAATTTTCAGTGTAGAAGTTTTCCACTTCTTTTGTTAAATTTATTACTAAGTGTTTTACTCTTTTTGATGCTATTGTAACTTGAATTGTTTTCTTTTTTTTTTTTTTTAAAGATTTTATTTATTCAGTTTTTCCCCCCAAAGCCCCAGTAGATAGTTGTATGTCATAGGTTCACATCCTTCTAGTTGCTGTACGTGGGACTCGGCCTCACGTTGGACGGAGAAGTGGTGCCTCGGGGCGCGCCCAGGATCCGAACCCGGGCCGCCAGCATCAGAGCGCGCGCACTTAACCGCTAAGCCACGGAGCCGGCCCTTGAATTGTTTTCTTAATTTCACTTTTTGATTGCTCATTTTGGATTACTAGCGTATAGAAATACCACTGAGGGCCGGCCCGGTGGCTTAGCGGTTAAGTGCACGCGCTCCGCTGCTGGCAGCCTGGGTTCGGATCCTGGGCGCGCACCGACGCACAGCTTCTCCGGCCATGCTGAGGCCGCGTCCCACATACAGCAACTAGAAGGATGTGCAGCTATGACATACAACTATCTACTGGGGCTTTGGGGGGGGGGAACAAAATTAAAAGGGAAAGCACATAAGTAAAAGAATTGATCCCGTTAAATACACTATTAAAAAAAAAAAGAAATACCACTGATTTTTGATCTTCTACAACATTGCTGAACTTGTTTAATCAATAGTTTTTATTTGTGGATTTTCTATATATAATATCGTGTCATCTGCAAATATAGTTTTACTTCTTCCTCTTCAACCTGGATGCCTTTTCTTTTTCTTGACTAATTGCTCTGGGAATAGAAGTGGTGAGAGGAGACCTCCTTCTCTTGCTCTTGATCTTAAAGGGAAAGCTTTCAGTCTTTTACCATTAACTATGACGTTAGCCATGGATTTTTAGTAGATGTCCTTTATCAAGTTGTGGAAGTCCCCTTCTCTTCCAAGTTTTTTGAGTGTTTTTATCATGAAAGAGTGTTGGATTTTGTCAAGTGTCTACTGAGACGATCATGGGATTTTTGTCCATTATTCTAATAATATGATGTACTACATTGATTAATTTTTGTATGTTGGACAAACCTTGCATTTCTGGGATGAATCTCACTCACTTGGTCGTGATATATAATTTTTTTATATACTGGTATTTTCTTGATGATTTTTGCATCTATATTGATAAGGGAAATTGGTTTGTAGTTTTCTTTTCTTGTGAAGTCTCTGTGTGGTTCTGGTATCAGGGTAATACTGGCCTCACAGAATAAGTTAGGAAGTGCTCCCTCTTCTCTATTTTCTGGAAGAGTTTGAGAAGGACTGGTGTTAAATCTTTAAACATTTGGTAGAATTCACCTGTGAAGCCATATGATCCTGGGCTTTCCTTTGTGGGAAGATTTAAAGAAAATTCTTTACTTGTTAGAAGTCTACTCAGACTTTGTATTTCTTCTTGAGTCAGCATTGATAGTTTATGTTTTTCTAGGAATTTATCCATTTCATCTAGGTTATCTAATTTGTTGGCACACAATTGTCCATAGTATTCCCTTATAATCCTTTTTATTTCTGTAAGGTTGGTAGTAAGGTGCCTGCTTTCATTCCTGATTTTAGCCATTTGAGTCTTCCTTCTCTTTTTTTTGGTCAGTCTAGCTAAATGTTTGTCAGTTTTTTAAAGGACCAACTTTTGGTTTTATTGATTTTCTCTGTTGTTTCTCTTAGATTTTATTTATTTTATTTTTTTCCCCCCAAAGCCCCAGTGGATAGTTGTGTGTCGTAGCTGCACATCCTTCTAGTTGCTGTATGTGGGACTCGGCCTCAGGATGAACGGAGAAGTGGTGCCTCGATGCGCACCCGGGATCCGAACCCGGGCCGCCAGCATCGCAGCGCGCGCACTTAACCACCAAGCCACAGGGCCGGCCCACTCTCTGTTGTTTCTCTATCCTCTATTTCATTTATTTCCATTCTAATTTTATTATTTCTTTCCTTCTGCTAGCTTTGAGTATAGTTTGTCCTTCTTTTTCTAGTTTAACGTAGAAGGTTAGGTTATTGATTTGAGATCTTCTTTTTTAATGCAGGCATTTACAACTAAAAATTTCCCTCTGACCACTGCTTTCGCTGCATCCCATAAGTTTTGGTATATTGTGTTTTCATTTTTGCTCACCTCAAAGTATTTTCTAATTTCCCTTGTGATTTCTTCTTTGTCCCATTGATTATATAGCAGTGAATTGTTTCCACATATTTGTGAATTTCCCAAATTTCCTTCTGTTAAAAATGATCTCTGTTTTTGACCTCCTGGGTCCTTTGGCTCCTTGGCCATCTGTCCATTCAGTCTCCATACTCTGTATATGCCACTGTCCTCTATCAAAGCCCTGCATTCATCTTCCTCAGGAGGCCTTCTTAGAGTAAGCAGAAGAGATAAACTCTCCATCTGACCTACCCAGGTGTTCACAAAGAGTGGTATGCCATGCCATTCCTAACACCAAATCCTTCTTCCTTTCTGTCCACAGCACGGAAGAACAACCAGTATATCCGAATTATTCAGCTAGCATCTTAAACAATTAAGCCCATTGTTTATCTACACACCTGGCCCAATTGAAGGCCATTACTGACCACTGAAAGTTTGTGCTTATATTTCAGGACCATTTTGGTATTTTACAAATCTTATAGTTCTAAGAAATCAACACTTTCATGTAGAAGATATTCCTGATTGGGTATAAAACATGACTTATATGAATTCACTTTTTACTAGTAAAATGAATAAATAAACAGAAGTATAAATCAGGGATTTGTTAATTGTCCTGCTGAGCACCTACAGATGTTAGATAGAAATTTATTTTTAGTTGTAATATGCTTGAAACATATACATACTCAGAGTAATAATCCATTTTCTGGGTGTCATATTTTAGACAACCTGAACATTCTGAAACACATCTGTGAACTAAAAAATAGTTCATAAGAAAGTTTCAAGCCCTTCTGGCTGACATTAACTTTTTTCCTTTCTTGACCTTGACTTTTACTCCTCCTTTAAATGAGCTTAAATGTTATGTTCCCTGAGGGGCCTCTCCCAATCCACTTGTAGAACAAACCCTCTCCTGGCAGAACAAACCCTCCTGTCTCTGGGTTAAATAGTATGCAGCCTATACTGAACCATAATTATTCATTTCTGTGTCCACATCTTTTCCAAGGCTGTGGACTACTTGAGGGAAGGCTCAAGGGGGAAGTCCCCACTTCAGTCTTTGCAATCCACAGCATGTACCTCAATCCACTGATGGCCTCCATTAGTTGGCTCCAGACAGCCTGGGATTTGGTGACTCAGATATGACTGCTATATTCCCACATGCCACATCCCCAGTGTTGCCAGCCCTTTGTTGCTAGCCAAACTGAGAGCCCAGGCACTGGGGAGAGTGTTAGATGGCTACATAGCCTCCTGAGTTCCAACATATTGTGTTGGCCGAGGATATGGAACTGTGCTTCTGCCTTTCTACCCTGACTCACAGATCAAGTCTGCAGTTGGCACGGGTGCCTTACCTAGAAGCCCAGTTCTCTCTAAGCTTAGAGGCTGTCCTGATCATGGCCTGTTCAACTTGGTCTAGCATATAGTGGGCACTCTTGATAACTATCTGCTGAATGAATGAACATAAGCCTATCCATTTTACTTCATTAAAGAGGGGTTCAAGCCTGTCCCTCTTCTCAGATGAGTATGTTTGACCTTACACATACCACTTGGGTATCTGATTTCATTTGGCACCTTTTAGTTTTGCTAGGGTCACTATCAGGAGTGGAAAGACTGAAGATAAATGGTCAGATCACTGGGGCAGCAGGTCGTCACTGACAAGAATGAGGAGTGACCATAGAAAATAGGCGATCACAAGAGAGAACACAGGAAAAGCACCAAGCAGAGTAGCACGGCCATGTAGGGCCATTTAGCCTGGGAGCAAATGGCTCTATTCACCTCAAGAGGCCCACGCACATCACTGAGTGCCAAGACAAAACACATAGGCAAAATGGTTGGTAAAATTCAGTGAAAGAACAAGGCAAGCCCCACACAATTCTATAGCCCTAGAGGGCATCAATACATCAAAGTTTAGTTCAAGTTACCATTTTCAAAACAAGGACCTGAGTCATCAAGAAAAGGTTAAACGATATTTACCACATTCTGTCAACAGGCTGCCAAGAGCAAATACATTTTAGAAACATTTCTTTCTAAAAATGCAAATTTTCTCATTGATGTCATAGCTTAAAGTAGTAAATATCAGTTATGTAGATCATAAGGGCCACTTTATTCCCCAAAGAAATCAGATGGCTAAGGCATCACAGCACACACACACATATCACTTACATCGAACCAAAGTACTTTACAACACAGGTATTCAGGGACTTGGAGAGGGCCTGATTACATAAGGATTTTAAAGTAAGAAGTTCTTCTGGGAGACGCAACTCTGAGGCATCAGACGGTGTCTTTAAGACATTGCTCATATCCCAAGTTAGCCAGGTCCAAGCCAGATAAACTCCACCCATCAAAATTGAACTGGATTGCCCAGATTTCTGATTGGAGCTTGATTCTCCTGTTACCTTGGCTACCCTTCCAGTTCCTGTTCTGTGGTCCAAGTTTCACGTTCATGATTCGTACTTCTCTGTTTAACTTTTGGTGTCTTTTATTTGGACATCTGGTGGCTGATTCCGGCTTTGTCCCATGATTCCACCTCCTGACTCCTGGACTGGCTCTGACATTCACTCTGGCCACTCTAGGGCTGGCTCCTGCCCACTTGGTCTTGTTTTACTAGTTCTTCACCCTTTGTCAGGCCATGCCAGGAGGTTAAGCTACATCCACCTAACAAAGAAGTATGCTACACTGGGCTTTGGTTAGCTATTTTGTACATGACTCCAAATACAGCCATCTTGTTTGAATCAGGCTCCGTTACAGGTGGTACTTTTTTTTTTTTTTTTTGGTAAGGAAGATCAGCCCTGAGCTAACATCCATGCTAATCCTCCTCTTTTTGCTGACAAAGACCGGCTCTGAGCTAACATCTATTGCCAATCCTCCTCCTTTTTTTTTCCCCAAAGCCCCAATAGATAGCTGTACATCATAGTTGTACATCCTTCTAGTTGTTGTATGTGGGACGCGGCCTCAGCATGGCCGGACATGCGGTGTGTCGGTGCGCGCCCGGGATCTGAACCTGGGCCACCAGTAGCAGAGCGTGCGCACTTAACCGCCAAGCCACGGGGCCGGCCCACAGGTGCTACTTTTTGATCTAACTTTTCTCTAATAGAAACAGTATATATTATCATTGGATACCCATTTCACAATGGGGTATATCCCATTCCCAAGGAGTAATATGGCTCAAATCCTGGCTGGTTATATGTACTCAGGAATAGAAGCCCTAAAAGTCAGATGCAAACGAAGATAGATAGTTAATTGCCTTCTGGATCCAGGTCTTGGCAAACTTAGTCCTAAAGAGCCATTATAGAAGAGGTTCTTAAACTTTAAGGTGCAAAGAGTTACCTGGGAAGCTAGTAAAATCAAGATTCCTGGGATCTACCCCTAGAAAGTCTAATTTAGTGATCTGGGTCCAAGAATCTGCATTTCTAACAAGAGCCTTAGGTAATTCTGATGCAGTTAGTTCTTGGACTACCCCTTGAGAAACACAGCATCAAGCAATGAGAAATCTGACAAACATGAGACAAGCACAGTAATTAAAGGACTCCCCAATCTTTTCTTTCTTAGAAGATATGATGCACCTTGCCTAAGGCAGGTCATCTGGCCAATTCTTTCCTAATACTCTTATTACTGAACATCAGCTCAGTTCCAAGATCAACTTATGTTTATTTTAGTAAAGACAATGCGAATTTCCCAAGTTTCCATAAAGAAGATATTTTAATATGTTTTTGGAGTAAGTGGGAATAGGTGTCTAAATTATACTTTTCTCTCAACTGAGGAAGAACTATTACAAAAAATACCATTTAAGTTACATGCTATTGTCCTTCATCACACAGACCTTCCCTCCTTGGACAGAACATCTCCCTATGATAATTTCAAGTCTCAGGATTTTGCCCAAATCAAACAAGTAAAATATTTTAAGTTTAACAGCAATCACTGCTACTTTAAATAAGAAATGGAAACATCCATTCGATCCAGAAAACTTTCAAACTAGCTCTCTAGCAATATATATACTATTGGTGAAGATTACCGGTACCTGAACATTCTGATGCTCAGGAGCCTGGCAGGCCAAGCACAGCAGAGCCGAGGAAACAGGGTAGGCCGTGCACTTGACCAGGCAGGCCAAGCTTCCCTGAGCGCATCCCTAAGCAGGCCTGGAGGGGGACCTCAGGAAAATCAGTTTAATTGGGAGGATTCTGATGGGGACAGGATGCTTTTAGAATCTAAGATGACAGAAGATCTTGATGAGCTATTAGATCCAGGAGGCCTGTCTGATATTTGAGATAATGGGGCCTCCATTTGTTTCAGGACAATGCCTTCATTTTTGCACTAAGATGGTTTATGGCTTGCTAGGGATATATGGACTAACTGATGCAACTATTAAGGATGTTAGAGCCCCATTCTTACTATTATTGTGATATGTGTACACATTTGGTTTTCTCCTAGGAGGATCTTTATTTTTTCCCCCAAATCTCATAACTGGTTATACAGATGTTTAATTGAGAGGAATAATTATGAATTACGGTTTGTTTTTTTCTTTCAAACTTTCCTATCTGAGTCATTTATCGCCTTCATTACAAGTGTTTTAAATATTGTAAAATTAAAGTTTAAAAAAAAAACACTGCTAGTAGGCAAGCCCAAGCCCAGAAAAACTAAGTTTTTAAACATTAATGTTTCTTAATTTGAGAGACTTGTGTACTATAAAACTGCTAATTTACAGAAAAAAGGAATTTAAAGTCAGAATCAGAAGTAGAAAACGTTGATTGAGAAAGAAATGCAGGTAGATTAACTCCATGGAGTCAGAGGGACAGTGGAACTCCATGGATCAGGATGATCAGAGATACGATGACTTAAAATGGGAGAATACTAGTTAAAAGCACAAAAAGTTAGGAGTATGTTCTGAGGAAAATGTTAATCAGGAAATTAAAGCTGAATTGTTGACCTGGAGCTTTTGAACACTCTTATATGCTTTGGGTAAATAAAGCAAGACAAATTTTACCGAGGTTATGTTTGCTGTTCAATTCCGACCCTTGCCTACTGAATGACTTTAAATATCTGTTACAGAAAAAAATGATACCACTTTAATTTCCGGCTCCATCTCCATCTGGCCAGGGGGTGGATAAATTAATATTATCGTGTTTTGTCTTTAGGGCTTCTGATAACCCTGAGGACCAGCCTGTGGGACAGTCTGTTTTGGCAAGGATTCCCGGCAAGAATCAGAAGAGCAGGATTCAGGACAAGGCCAGTTCACGTAACACAGCTCAGAGCCATACAACACTTGTTCCGAGGATGTTGGGCATTGTGCTTCATTAGGAAACAAAATATAAGCTTTCCACACCATTAGGAATGACTTTAGGAGTGAAAGCACATAAGACGATGCCTCACCTCATCAACAATGCACTGCAGAAGCTGGAGAGGCTGCAACGGGAAAGAAGAGAGGAAAAAGTATTAGCGTCTGTGCAATATCTTTACAGTGGAGTGGAAAGAAAAAAATCATTAATGCAATAAAATATAGCAAGATTAATCAACAACAGCAAACTCTTATAAAAACATTGATGCTCAGGACGTTCTATTATTTCTAATGGTACCTAATCTAATACAGGCAGTTAAAGGTTTGCATTTTCTTCAAAATGCAATTTGCTAAGTTTAAAACAAGGCATTCAAGCATGCAAAGGAAGCAGCCATCAGGAAAAAGAAAAGTGAATTTTTTTCTGAACTCATAAAGCTTACCATTAAAGATCCCTGGTTTTTCTGAATCTGAAAAAAGGCAATATGTAATTAGCATGTCATAATCAAAATGACTCACTTGGACACATTATGATCACTGAGAGAAAATTATTGCATTGCTGGTGGCAATTTGTGGGCATGTGTTAACACAATTTACATAATGAAAATACACAAATGTTAATAGCTCGCTTCTCATTTATAGGCGAAAGTCAGCAGAATGTTAATTTCACACAACACTTTTTAGTACCCTCCAGGTTGTATTAGAATAGGGAGAAAAACCATAATCCATTTCAAAAGGCTGTTTACGATTCAGATATAAATAATGTTTTATATTGCTAGATTGTGAACACTGGGCTTAATGTTGCAATCATTGCTAATGTTATGAAGCTCACTCTTTTTAAATTAAAAACCGATTTATTTAAAATTGAAATTAAATCATAGTCAGAAATTAGAATTTTGGATTCTTGCCAGTGTCTGCTCACAATCCCCTATTTTGTGAAGAAAACTTTAATTACGTGGTTGAAGTATTTGCTTCTAACTCAGGAGTGGGGTGAAGACTCCACCTTTTCCAAAGTTCCTTCAGCCTGTTTCCAGAGCAGCAATGCTCTCTGGGAAAATCAAATTCATGCAAGTTTTACACTGTTTTTCAGGGGATAAAGCAGAAAGTAAGAATGCCTGTTCTGAAGGCAGGCTGCTCACAAAGCCAACACGAATAAACCATATCTCTTAGAACGTTACTAAATCGTGACACCAAATTAATAAAACATCCACTTAGTAGTTAAAGTATTAAACACTTCAGTGACTCCCCTCCCCGCCCCCAAAATGCCTGCAGTTATGACAAACTCAATGAAAATGGAGTCCCAGGTACTAAATTTCCCAAGAAAGAAAATTTCAGAAACATATACAACTATTGAGGGGTGAGCTGTTTGCTGGAATAACTGAGCTCCAGCCAGCTGGTATAATATAGGGAAAACAATAATTCCTTATATGTTTTTAATGGTGCTTTTAAAAGTTCTTTCATATACACGTTCTCATTGATCTGCACAACCATCCTGAGGTTGGCAGGGACGATCACCTCTATTCTATGATGAGAAAATTGGGCCTCCCGGAGGATGGGGCAGACCTAAGCCGTCAGGAACAGGCTATGGTTGTGCTGGAGTTTCTCCCACGCTCCTTTCTCTCCAGCTTCTGCATTGTATCTGCCTACAATCATAGCATTACTTAAAAACAATTTGATTTGCATATATTTATACTTGGCATGGTAAAGTGGATGAATTATCAGTTTTCACATATGGGTTCTTCTCACCTAGACTATAAGCTTCTTAAGGGCAGACACTATGTTTTTGCATTTCTTTTGCATCCACATGGCTGATCAGCAGACCCTTCCACACAGTGCTTGAGTGTTTTAAAAAGTGCTTTCCCATGTATTACGTCAACTGAACATGGTGCTCACTCATTGCTGCTCTCGGCTCCTCATCACCACCTCCCCAGTCACCACTCCCCAAAACCTCTGTGCCAGGCTGACTGGTTCTTAGTCCACTTGGACAGTTCCTACTTAATGTCCTGAATTACTGCTCCTTCTTGTTCTTCTAGTCAATGAGTACTTCTGCATAAGGCTCTGCAGGTAAAGACTTACATTAAAAAGGAAGACAGAGCAGTTAACTACCACCCTGGAGTGGTTAAGGATTTTAGTAACAAGCCACACCACCTTTAAAAAATCTTGACAAGCCCAGGTAACTTCTCCTATGATATGAGATACCTTTGGTGTTTGCTTTCACTTTTTTCAAGTGCACATGGATACTCCTCCCCCTCCCTCGGCCCCCACATTCTTAGTAAGGTATATCGACTTCAACAGGAGAGTTACTTGTAATGAACAAAGAATTAGAAATCCATTTTTGACACTAAAGATAGTGTTTTTCACAAATTACCAGCAGTCAGGGGGATTATAACAATCTCTGAGGAAAACATGCGGCAAACATTCTAAGTAAGATGTTTCAAAATGAATTCAGGAATGGATTGTGAGACCCTGTTCCCAGTAACACGAGTTGTGTGAACCAAATGAATTGACGGGAGGACATTTCCTCATGAAAGAAGATCTTAGAGAATGTCTCCACTCTGCCCTATTCTGTGGGTTAAAAGCATGGTTTAAGACACCTGAAAACTGTACTACTTGAACGCTTGCTCTTTACTACAAGAAAGGGAGAAACAGCAATATCAAAGTCTTTTTTAATGATCTTATAAGTATACTATTTTATCCAGGATTTTAAAGAAAGACATTGTTACCAGGTTTTATTACACAGTTTTGATAGCAACATATTATATGAAATCATCTTCATAAATTTTGTATTAAGGTAGCAGTGCCAGTACCTGAAATTGATTCAAAATGCTTAAGATACTCAATTACTTTTTAACAGTTACACAATGCGATGACTTATATCTTCTATTTCACAAGAATTTGATGCTGCAACATCATTGTAATTGATTCATTTTCTCAATTAAATAAGGCTACTGTGCTTTTCTTCATATGAATGCCATGTAGACTGTACAGTTAGATGTATCATCTCCTTTCTCTGTCTCAGATATATTGCCTTAAAGGATATATTCTGTTCCTCTGTTAATTCCGCCAGAAAATTTAATGCCACAGTCATATTTTTCAAATTCTGAACTGCCATGTACTTGACTGTATTTATATTAGACATATTTTTCACGGCTAAACTCTTTGTTGTTTACCTTTTTCAAGATCACATTACTGTACAGGCACAGCAACCATAAAACAGATCCAAACAAGTCAACCTCCAGTCAGTGCCTCTGCTTTTACACACAGTTCATGAAAAAGTGAAGCCCCTAGTTTTATCGCACACTAAAGTGGTACTAAGGGTACTCAACATAAAATGTTAGCTTTGTGAATGCCTCTCTTTATTCTGGGTCTGCCTTCCAAATGCTTAGCCGTGGGAGCAGAGTTCAGAGGAACACAATAATATTGTTAGGGCTGATGTACTGACTGCGCTGCACAACATATGAAATGCTGTTTATAACTAACTTGTCCAAGTCCACATTCTTGCTTGTACCTTTTGCTTGTGTTAAGTTTTCTATGTCTAACTAATATTTTGGGACAATGAACAGAACAATCATTGTTCCAGTCATACACTTTGCTAACCCGTCTCTAGAACCAGTAGCATTTTGATACACTAATTAGATGAACCTCTTCCCTCTTCTGGGCAGAGCTTTCTTTCACCAGCCGTTAGGTCCAAGATTTTAAGCCACACTAACGGGATAGTTATGCATCATTCTGACGTAAGACAGACCCTTATTGTTTAAATGGGGAAGAATGACTTTATAACAGGCAGGCATAAATATCAGCCAGGTCTTAGAGTATTATTGCCATAACATTTATCATATATTTCCTTCCAAGGACCATATCATTGGCAATTAGAAAAGCTCCTATAACATGACTTACGACTTTAGAAAATAATCCTGGAAAGGAAATTGCCAATGCAAAAGTTTGCTTGTAGGGCCTCAACTATTTAGTTAATGGCTCTGGTGATATAAAACAACTTTGGAAGTCTCACACTGTGCTTCTATCTCAGTAGAGGTACTTTTTACATACAGTGGTAAAACAGACCCTGCTACCAGCCCTTTTACATTATATTCAGAAGCACAATCAGAAAACTAAAATGAATCCACCTATGTAACTTAGAGAAGACACTAGCTATAGCTTTCATTTTCTATTTTACTCTCTGAAATTATGGCTTGCCCTGCAGCTCTTGTCTGAGAGATTTATGTGTGACCTAGGTCAGATCTTCCAATATCAGCTGACAAATTTTCTCTTTACATATTTACTGCTTTTCAAGCTTATGTTATTTTCTCTTAAATAGAAAAAAGAAATAGAAAATTAAATCATATGGTTGGAATTTTTGAAGAATATCATTTTTATTTGTTGTGCTACTGGTATCACATTCTAGCTTTCAATGTTGACTCTTCTTTATTATCTTTTAAATTTCAAATTTTAGGAAGTGTAGCTGTTTTGCAAAGACTTTCTTTTCAAATCAGATGCATTAAGCTATAACCCTGGCTAAATATAAACAGGGATTATGGTAAGCTGAGATTTTCATATTCTAAATGAAGAATAATGACTAACGAATTTTTGAAATGGAAAGGACTTCAGAGATCTAGTGCAATCTACTCATTTTGCTGTTAGGGAAACTGAGGCTCAGAAGGGAGCAGTGCCCGAGGTCATAGATAGAACCTGGCCTAGAACTAACTGCTGACTCAGGAAGCTGCCTAGTGTGGGGGAAATGCATCAACACTGGAGTCAGAAAGACCCCTGGAATTCCAGTCAGATCCCCAAGGCTTCAGAAACTCCCTCTCTTCTTAGGCTCAGGGCTCTTGTCTACAAACTGAAGGCAGGAGCTAGAGGAGCCCACGGGTTCCTCCAAGGCAGAGCTTCCTGTCCAGGTGCCAGGATTGTTTTCCTATCCGAGGGAAAACTAGTTCCAGCATTCAATCTAATTTTATCTGGCACTGTGCTAGGTGCTAAAACTTAGGGACGCACCACCTCCAATCCATTATTACTTGCAAAAACAAAGCGCCCAAATCTCAAAAAGCCTTCAATGAGAGTGAAAAAAAAATTCACTTCCATGAGCTGAATACACATTGCTTAGTACTACTAACTTAAAATAAGAGTTCCCAAACAAAGGAGTGCTTTTTAAAAAGGAATGGAACAAAATTTACTCTGGCTAACTACAAATGGGAATTTTGGTAAACTGATATTTTTAGATATTGAATGCATTATGAGACAAAATAAATGAACAGTATATATATTATTTCTAATAATATAAAATGAACAAGTATAATTCACTTGTGCCATCCTATCTCTATTCATCAGCCCCTGTCCTTGTTCAAGTTCTAATCACGCCTCTGAGTCTATTAGTGTATCTTGCATAGAACAAAACAAAAACAAAACATAAGTCATAAGACTTATTTAGGCAAAAATAAATGACTTAAAAATAAGTCATAAGAGGATTTAGCAGGGAGCTACTAAACAAGGCATAAGAAAGGCTGATTCCCACTGACTGGGAATCACTATAATTCCTACATCCTAAGATCCACTTACTGGCACCTTCTCTCTGCTCACATCTCAAACTCCAGCTGGAGCACTGCATTCAGGAGTCACCAGTTTTGAAAAGCTAAAACTACATGTCCCTGAATGTAACAAACAGCAGAGTGGGACAGAAAGGCTCTAAGATGCCTAGAGGAGGGCACAGCTCAAATGGGACCAGACAGAATATCATCATAGCCATAAATTAGATCACTTGACTCTTACTGCTTCCCGAGTATCAAGGACAATGCATTTTCACACAAAATACAACAGCTGGAGCATCAAGGTACAGTGCAACATTATTCATTTGCTGGGTCTGCCAGTCAGTGAGCAGGAAAAAAGGACCTGATTGCCCATCTATATTCTTTTATCCCTTGTGTATTTAAAATTGACATAGCTCATGTCCTACTCCACACAGGTGTATAGGAGCCACAGTAAATCATCCTCTGGGCAAATGTAAATGTTAATATTTAGACCTGAATTTTGTGAGAAATGCAGGGGGTTAGAACCTCAATCCAAAATGATCAGTGTGAATTACAAAATTAACCTTTTCTCTAATGGTACAAGGTGTGGCCAATGAGTCCGTTAAGCACTTTCCTTTTGAAGAAGATTTTGGACATTTGCTGTATCAAACTTTTCCCTGTTCTTTGTTCCAAAAAACGGTGGTCTTATTTCAGGATCTAGTTTAAGAATATCAGTTATGTGTGCATGGGAAGGGAGGAAGGTGTTGCTTTTTCTGAGAAAGGCCTGTTGACCATTCCACTCTTCAAGGTCAAATAAATTTGCTATAGCAAGTTTTTTTAACGTGTCAAATGTCTGAAAGGGTTTTTCTGGAGCTATCATTTAGTTTGCATCTCTATTAGCTTAAATCGTCCCCATGCCACAGAATCCAGAACGATGTTAGAGGTCACCAAGTCCAATTCCTTGCCCCATGAAGAAATTCTCTTTATAACATTCCTGACAGACAGGCATCCTATCTTTGGTAGAAGACTTCCAATGGTGGGATTCCAATGATTCTACCTTGGGTAGCTTAAATTAGAAAGTTCTTTCTTATTTTAAGTCCAAACACGTCCTCCTATAAGATGTGCCCATGTTCCAGAGCTGAGGGTGATCAGATCTAACGGCAGCTCTTCACAAATCTGAAGACAGCTGTCATGTCCCCATGATGTCTTCTTTCCTGAATGAACACCTCTTGTCCTGTGACCACTGCTATGTTTGGTTGCCCTCTATCCTCCCCTTCTATTAGTGATGATGCTCTAACAACATCCCCTGCCCCCAAGCAGCCCGTGTGCTTCCTGGGAAGACGACTTCACCCCCAGCTTTGGGGTGTGTCGGGTGCTTCAGGCTTAACTATAAGTCAGAATCATCGAAATTCCCTGGGCACAGGGAGTTAAACTGTCCAATCAAACTGAAGCCTAGGGCCTCTGGTGGTCTGTGGGGAAAAGAGATCTGCTCTTCCCTTCTAAACGGAAAGCAGGTTGCCCCAGGAACTCCAACAACCATTCTTGGTCTGTGAAGGGAGAAGCTTACTAAGAAAAGAGTCAAAAGTGACTTGTTGGATCAAGTTCTACCTAAAACTAGTAATACTTGGCTTTTTAGTCATGCAATTTAAAACAACTCCCCTTGTGGTTGACCCAACTTTGAGCTGGGTTTTCTGTTACCTGAACCAGAAAGCCGCCTGGAAGGACCCAGGCATGATTTCACATTCTCCACCACTGCAGCCACCTTTCTCTGAACGCGGTGCCATACGTGTATGTTCCTCATAAAGTATGATGCCCACACCTGAACACATACCTGGACTGACTAGCGCAGGTCTCCTTGTTTTGGACACTACACACTATTTAGAAGAAACTCATGGAAGCAACAAGCGCATTCACCTTTTTGGTAGCCATATCACAGAGCTGGCTCAACTCAGAGAACGAGAGAGAGAACGACTGAAAAAGAATTACTTCTTTCCTATACTCTTCTATTTCTTATGTGTGTCATACGGACAGAGTATTTGAGAGTCAAAATGAGTGAATAATTAAACCAGTTATAGAACCTAGGCAACTCTGATGAAGTTTCTATCTATTGTCTCTCTTCTGCAACAGAGAGAAACTGCATCCTTTTATGTGTTTGGCTGAGGCGAGGCCTGTCTAGCACTGAAGCAGAATCATAGACTTTTGAAGCCTGAAAGGATCTTAAAGGATTTTTAATCTGACCTAGCTCCCCACCCCTATTTGACCTTTGAATCCCTCCTTTATTACACCCCTGCTGATCAGGCTTCTGTCTGAATGTGTCCAGCGATGGAGAGCTTACGTCTTCTGACTGTCCATTCTACGTCTCGTTCCAGTTCTCCCCTCCTGACGGTACAAGTCTGTGTCTTTTCTTACACAAGAACCCTCAAATATCTGAAGACAACTACCACATCTCCTTAGAAGCTTTTATCCTGCAGGTATTAATTCTAGTGGGGTAGAGTGGGAGTAAGAACATGGAAGAAAAGAAAGGGGAAAAAATTATTAATTTAAAGCTGAAGGATATATTGATCCTTAGTTCTGTCTGATTCCAAAATCTGCTATGCCAACACGTAAGAAAGTAAAGTTAGACTAAATCATTAATTCATGGATTCATATGTGTTTATCAAGTACTTACTCTATGCCAGGCACGGTACTAGACTCTAGGACCCAAAAGTTGGATAAGATACAATTGCTGGTCCACAAAATTGAAGTAACTCATCTGAGGTCCCTGCAACTTAGCTAACAGAGCCAAGACTTAAAGCACAGGGCTTGCATTCTCCTCTAAATGTCACTCAATATTTGGATAAAATATAATTTGCTGGATTAAGGGTGCTGTAGATTTCTAACATAGCTTCTCGCCAACAGGTGATGTTTCTAGGCATTGCAAGGAAGGTTTTCTTTGTGGGCTAAGACTCTACATATTGCTGCATTTTTTTTTTTACCACGATCTATTTGACAACATTGTTTGGCCTGCTGAGATTTTGAGATAAGCTGCAATTGCTGCCAATACATGATTCATATGGGATCAGAAAGGTAAGAATCTTGAAATATAGTCACATATAACCATGTGAATTAACGTGTGTCTTACTGGCTTGACTGTAAATGAAATTCAAAATAGATTTAAAGAAAAGAAGTCATGGATCTAGAATAAACTGAACAAAATTTGACTTTTGTTTCAGAGTTTCAGTTCACATCTCTCATATTTTGACATAGGTAAAATCAGGTATCAATAAACTCCAAGAGAGAACTTGGGGAGATGGTGATGAGAAAAGTAGCTGAAGGTGTGGAAAAGAGGAGGAAACTCCTCCTACAAGATGAAAGGAGACCACAGAACACACAGTCCAGCACTTTTCAGACTCAGTTTATCAAATAACTCTTAGTTCATACAAGACGTTGCTTAGACACATTTAAAAAATTAACAGATAAAAGTAGAACTGCTCTGTGTTTGTGTGTGCATGCATGTGTGTATGTGTCGGTGAGTAGATTCCCACTTACTCTACGTTCTGTCTTCCATAATTCTGCAATCACTGACCTAGGACACCTCCATCATCTTCCAGATGAGGAAACTGAGGTCTGAAAAGAAATAAGGTCAAACAACTAACAAGGAAAGAAAGGGGCAGAACTTAGGTTAGCTCTGTGCGTGTATGGGCAGAAACCATACCCTGACAACGACTTAACTTGTCGTTAAGTTAAGGGGACCTCACAGTCCCCTCTGCCCTGAGTCACTGAGAGTTTCTAGCTATCTGGTAGGAGGCACAGGGCTGTGCAAAGAGCAGGGGCTGGAGGGAGGCCTTTTGACTGGGAACTTTCTTTTGTTTACTGTATTTTACCAAACTAGATCTAAGACTAGAATCAAGGTCTCCCCATGCCCAGAATGGTGCTCTCTGCGACCTGTTTCTGAACAGAAAACAAGACAAGCTCCATTACCCACTTTGGTCTTTCTTTCTTCCTCTGAGCTCTTTTCCTCATATGACCATTCTATTCTCCAGCTTTTCTTTCCTTCTCCCCGTGGTAGTCACCATCTGTAGACCTTTAACAGTGTACAGCATAACAGAGTCCACACATGGTTCTAATTGGTTGCCTCAGTTTCTCACAATTCCTCGGAGATGACACCTTGGCTCTGTGCATAAACTGCCTCCTTTCCTAGCTCCTAGTGGTCTCTGGGACCCTCTTCTACCTGGTGTGCCTAGCAATCTCCAGTGCTAAATCGAATCAGCTCTTTACACCTTTTAGGCAACTCATTGATTTTTCAATGAACTTAGCTTGTCTGTTTTACTGGCACTAAAGAAGGTTGGGTTCTTAGCACCATTAACATTTTAGATGAGGAAGAATTCCCAAACCTCCCAGGCATTAATCCAGAACTACTAAACATCTAAAAAGTAATCTGTGCTCAAACAAAGCTTGGCCAGGTCTGCCCCCTTTTTAACTTGGATGCCAATGACCCCCTAGCCCCAAATCTACTCAAGTTTTCTATACTGAATGGTGATAAGTAAAACACTGGGGTACAATAAAAGTTGCTGTCTTTGTCTGTTGCTGCTGCTACTACCACTGGTGAGGACCACTTTCTCCCCAGGGATCCATATCCACCAGCAATTACCTGGCAGGCCTGGAGCATCCTGGGACAGTAATTTCCATCTCTGCAGACACACCAGTTGGAGGTAGTACTTGAGTAGATGGGTGTGTAAAATAAGGATGGCCATTTGGGCTCAAAGCCTCTGAGTGCCTTATCTCACTTTCTCCCCCCTACCATCCCTCTGGAGTGGGATACAGTCTGACCCTGTTGCCAAATATCTGGTAATCATGAATGAGTCATTTAACGGCTATGAACTCCCATTTCCTCCTCTATAAAATAAAGGAGTTGGATTAGATCATTGTAAGAACTCCACAGCCTGAAATTCTGTGATGCCATGAAGTAGCAGGCAGCACCAATAAAACCAAAGGGAGAAAAATGGAAGGCCTCCCAGACCACAGAGCCTAAGAGGGAGAGAAGATGGCAAAGTTGCCATCTGAAAGCCAGACTGGGCACCAAGTTCATTACTTCATATTTCAATTCTATTTCTGGGCTAAGCTGATTATTTAAAAATTGTACAAGAATCATAGTCCCCAGTTCCTGAACTAAAAATGACTAGATTCTGTATATAATTCGATATATTATGATTGTGAATCATAAATTATAACTCAAAAAAGAAAGACTGTAAAGAAAGGGTCTTATGGGATCAGAAAAGTAATTCATTTTAGTCCTACTGGTGTGAGACATGGTCATATATTTTCAGAGTTACATAGGTAAATCCCTAAAGTACTTTCTGGAAATATAAATAATACTAATATTACCTTGCTCTTGTTTACCATCTTATATTTTTCAAAGTGCCCTCTTAGGCATTAGCTCATTTGATCAGGACAATTCCCACTCCTCTCCCCCAGCAGTCTAGAAAATGTCCTATGATGTGCCAATTCAAAGTCATAGAGGGTGGCAGGGAACCCCTCAGAGGCAAGTGCCAACTGACCTTAGGGGCAGAGATCTTAAAATGCACTGATTTTCAACCTCAGACTAGCTCCCAGTCATCTCAAAGGGATTCATGAAATTTTCAAGCCCAATTTCATTATCTGGTCTCTGCCACACTTGCCATCCTCCATCCTGACACACCACCTCTCTCCTCTACCATTCTTCCCTCCCCTTTCTCACTTCCCTCCCAGTGTTGCTTTAAAAGATACCTACGGAAATTCCTAAACTGTTAGGGAAATGAAAGTAACAAGAGTATTAGTAACTACCAGGTTAAAGTACTGGCAGGACACCAATTACAACATGCTGCTTTAAATCTTTATCTTTTACCAGATGAATCTCTCTTTTTTTTTTTTTGGTGAGGAAGATCAGCCCTGAGCTAACATCCGATGCCAATCCTCCTCTTTTTGCTGAGGAAGACTGGCACTGGGCTAACATCCATGCCCATCTTCCTCTACTTTATATGGGACACCGCCACAGCATGGCTTGACAAGCGGTGCATCAGTGCGCGCCTGGTATCGGAACCTGTGAACCCCAGGCCACCAAAGCAGAGCATGTGCACTTAACCGCTGCGCCACAGTGCCGGCCCCAGATGAATCTCCCTTTGACTAGAATGCCTGCAAAGTTCTTTCCCATCCTTCTAGCCTCAGAGCCTCAGCTCAAGCATCATCTGCTCTGTGAAACCTTCATGACTTCCTAAGTGAGCCGACTTCTTCCTCTTGAGGCCAGAGTGTACCACCTCCTGTTGGGTTCCTTTTACATCAACTTCCACTCATTTGATTTACGTTTTTCTTTCCACTGGACTAGATTCTTGGAGAGCAGGGACCACGTCTGTCTCATCTCTGTACTCCCAGTGCTCAGCACAGTGCCAGGACAGAGTGGGTGCTCAATGACAAATATGTGTTGAATTGAATCAAGATGTATGTCATACAATAGTTTAGAAGGTGCCACAAAATCAAACCAACATGAGGTCAGTACTTTAAAAAAAGACAGGAATCACTAACCTAGCTGGCTAACTACATATACAAGTAATTTATCTTTAACAGAAAATTTTACATTTCTAAGCTACCCACACTTTGGTGATAATTTTGCTTCCATTTCTGCTCTATTTTAAAGACATACCAGGAACCCACCTCCTTTCTTTGGCATAGGCTAAGCAAATAAAATTATGAGACCTCTTAATAAGTATGAGATAGACATTGGGAGAAGAATTTGACGTGGGCAATTAAAAAATTCCTAGGAAGAAGCAAATGTGTGTAAGTGAACATCTTCAGATCACTTAAATTTTACCTCTGCATTTTATGGAATATAAAATCTGATTTTATGGCTTGAAATATCAGCATATTTTAAATGTCCATAACCTAAATAGTGAGGATGAAAATAAACAATGAATTAAAATATGTAGGCTAGAAATCTGTTTAGGAAAAAAATTGCATGCATATTGCTCTTTTGGAATCTTGCCAATTAAAGGTGAGTACTTGAAGTTTGGGGTAATTATCTGCTACTGTTTCTTTCTCTGATTAGACACCTCACACAAAAAACTAGATACTTATAATTAACTAAAATCCTTGATGTTCTGGACTTCAAAAAGTTCATGCAACAAAGGATAGATTCCAAATATCTCTTTCCAAAGAAGCCCAACTTTTTAGGTATTATTTTGCAATTCTAGGTTGGTCTAGGCATGATCAGTACCTTAATACATAAATAAGATAATGAGATCTATGGTCTAAATTTAACACTGAATATAAAACAATATTAAATTATCAAAATTAGGATTAGTAACAATATAGTCAAAGGCTTTTAAAACATGAATAAAATTAGGTATAAAAACTAGTACTTTGGCATTAGCTTTTGAAGTGTTTAGTATTTTAAAACAGTTTTAAGAACATATGCTTTCTACTCTATTATGAGACAAATACTCTACCCAGAGCACAATTTATTACTACAAAATAAATGAATGTTTAAAAGACAGTCTGTCAATTAAAAAAAAAACACACATTAAAATAGCAGGTTTCCAAGCCAAGTCAAACAAAATATTTTCTCCTTGACAAGCTGCTTACATTTAAATGAAAACAGGGCAAATTTGGTCAATAATATGGATTGCATATAATAAAAAGGACCTTAGATCATGTTAACACAAGAATCAGAAAGCAGTAACTTCAATTAAAACCACCCAATTATTTAGCAAACTTTCAGATACAGCAAATAAATTAATCTGTTTTAAATGGAAGTGCTCAGATAAGCAGCTTTTTGACCTATGAGTAAATCTCACTAGCGGCCATCACAGCAAAGCAAGAATCTGCTGAAGCAAGGCAAAGCTCCCAAATCAAACAAACGGTATTAGTAATCAAAAAGCATTTGCAAAACATATTTCCTTGGTTAGTAGCAGGGGGTTCTGAGCAAACGCCACCTACAGCTTCCCTCGTACTCTGATATATAGTGCATGGGGGTGAACACACATTTCTCTTGCCCATGAACAACTGCAGTATTTTGCTTTTAACAACAGGATATTTTCATTTCTGTACTATCTTGTGAAAAAGGCCCGTCGTTATACTATTAAGAATGCACGTCTTTCACTTAAAATCCTCTATTATCCACTTATGTTTAACTCGTATTGGGATTTCAGAATGCCTTGTTATTGAAACAAGTAATATGTCATCATTTTGTTCAGCTAACAGGCCTGACAGACCCTGTCTCCTTGAGTTAGGAACAGTAGATCTCTATTTTGTACATTGGTGGCAAAAGCTGGCAGAATAAATGAGAATTAGCCAATTGGTAGTAAAGGTTTTTAATCCCAAAGATCCAGACTTTCCTTTTACCTTAGCCTTAATTATTCTATTTGGCCAGATGATGGTATATTTTTTTCAGTAAAAATGATCTCTATATATTGCAATAATTTCTTTGAATGGCCTTCTTATGAATTTTTAACAAATAACACCACTAGTCACTATATATCTCTTATGTTTTTTATCCTTCTTACTACTTATCATCTTCTTTATTTGAAACAGATTTTTAACAGATAATCATCATTACAACAATATCTTGCTTGCATTTTATTCAAATAATTCTTAAAAACAGCTTAAAAAGCCGTTTGGAATAACATCAAGCTTGCCATCAATCAAATGAAAAAATTCCGCTGGCGGTTGTATAAACATCAGATCAAGTCTGATGTCTTCAAGGATTTCAGAGTGAACCATAAAAAACTCCATTAACTTCTGACAAAGAATGCAAATTAATCACAACATGGGGTGAAATGAAATTAAAGGCTCTTTTCTAATCAATGACAAGGCAGGATGAAATATTTGTTACTCTCTGCGCTCACAGACTGCCTAGGATGTTTGCACTTCCCTTGCAAAGCCCCAAATGTAAGGTGTGAGTACAGATTCACCCACAGTCGCTGTTTAGCCCTCCTCCCCACTCCCCACCCCCAGAGCTATCTGCTTACAAGTCGTGGAGATTCACAAAACACACTAATCATCTGAATCTCAGGTGCACTCAATTTGTTATTCACACTCTCCCATGCCAGTGAAAAGCCTGGCACAGACAGATGCACCAGGAACCCTAAATGACAGTTTTGGCCTCCGGAAGTACAATCACTACAGCAAAATCTAGTACAGCCTCCAGGTGAAATGTCTGGAGCTCCATATGGAGCAGGGAAAATTAACAACAAGATGAAAATCACTGCAGCAGCGGGGAGTCGGAATTTTTGAAAAAAAAAAATGAAATTTAAAGATGAAGAAAGAGAAGTAATAAATTAATGGGGTGTGAAAACATTCAAAGCTGTACAATACCAGGGGCACTATTTGCTCAGATTTTTTTCCTTTTTTTAACTTCAGGTCATTTTGATGTAATTTATTAACCAAGATCAGGAATTGTAGCCAAAAGAAGAACAACATTTTTATACATGTACAGGTCCTTTAAATACATCTGTATCTGTATTATCTTCACTTTTCTGTGGTGTCTTGCTTACCAAATTTCCAAATGCCAGAGCTGGTGCATCCCCTGAGAAGACTCCTTAATGGTTTTACTATCATCCTAATGCAGGGCACTATTGTAAAGTTTGAATGAAGGATGGCAATTTTTTGCAGGCAATCTTTCTCATTTCTCCTAAATTATGGTGTCATTAAACAAACCATTGCCCACCATCATGTGTTTTAAGTCAACGGAATTTGGATCTACATGACTAACTGTACACAGCTCCAGTCCCTGTCCAGACCTGCACATCTTTCCAGATTATTATTAAAGCTAAATTGTTCAAGAAATTGAGATACTATTTGAAAGATATTTACAAATACATTTTTTTCAGTATCCTATTGTAGAATATGCTTCACAGGCACCCAGAATTTAATGTCACTGGGGTCAGTGGGACCTCTAGAGCTCTCCAGAGCCCCCTGTCACTCTACTAAACACATGGTAAGAAGGGCAAAGGGCTCTAGGGAGGGGTCTTGTCATTATCTGCAATAGCACAACCGTCCGATGTTCAGCATTTCTCGTCTACACAAGAGGCCTCCCTAGGGCAGAGAAGGCAAACCAGAAGGGCTTGGTGGGGCTGAGTGGGAAGAAGAGCAGTGGTAAGAACAGCCGACCAAATTCAGAGTACACAGAGCCAGCCCTAGACCTAACTGTACTTATTCATCTCTGAGGCAATGCGCCTCGCCTCTCTGAGCCTCAGTCTGCTCACCTGGAGGCTGGGGATAACAGTCACTGCAGGTGGGATGTACAGCCTGAGTCAGAAAACAGAAAGTGCTGTGGAACTTGATATCAGAAAGGTGCTAGTTGAATCCAAGACATCATTGCTTTTCCTATTATAAGCTGCAGTAATAGACTGTGCATTTTTAGCGGCTCTTAACCTTTTTTTCTATTGAGTCCTAAACTGCATGCCAATGAGGCTATGCAATCTTAAGGCCTAAAGGAAACTAAAATAGTATTTTCAAAGAACAAATGAGAACCCAACCCACAAAACAATGAAATTCATATAGAATGATTATCTCAACAAAAATCCAGTCCTTTAACCTTTATGTTGGTCCCAGGCCACTGACTCTGCCTGATATCTTCCTAACACCCCTCCCTCATCTGCGTCCCCACGGCATACACAGTGTGTCACTGGCTGGAAGAGGTGCTGCTAATGACGCTGTCAGCAGTACTGACGCTCGGCTGGGGGAAGAATAACTCTCGAAGCTAGCCTCTCCTCCCCACATTCCCCTCTGCTCATTTTACACTCTGCTCCAGCTGCAGCTGGCAGGTTGCTGAGCACATCCTTTTGCAACCTTCGGTTGACGATCAGAAATTCTGTTTTGTGCTATAGCCCAACGTCAGGGCCAGTGGGGTGGCCCTTTGTACTTTTCCAAGTGCTTTCATATCTGTAATCTTGTTTGATCTGTATACTTCCTCTAATCAGATGGGAAAGACAGGTAACAGGATCCTCATTTTAGAGATAAGGAAACTGAGGCCTCAAAGAGTTACAAAGCAAGAATTAAGGCCTGCGGTGACAAGAGAGTTTGTGGTAGAGCCGGGTTCTAATTCTCATCTTCTGGCTCCTGGTCCACAGCTCTTCCAAGAGGCCAGTCTTCTTCTCAACTTGCCACTAGTGAAGAGTGCTCAGATCTGGTACCCTGATTTCACTTAGAGTTCAGAGCAGCAACGCCCTGGCACTGTCCCCAGCCCTGAGTACAGACGGGATTCAAAACTATGCAATCTTAAGGATATATGAAAGGCTCATGTGTTCAAGGACCAGACCCCTGGGTGACAAGTGGGAAGAGGCAGTCCTCAGCTCAGTAAATAGAACACGGTTTGACTCTATGGCTGCTTTGTAAAGTAGTGAGTTTCCTACTACTGGAGGTCTTCAAGCAGAGTGTGGATGTTTGCTTTCCAGATATTGTAGAGAGGTTTGATTCAATGATGTCTGAGATCCCTTCCAATCCTGAGAGTCTGTGATTCAGTCTTGCCTACTCCATTTGGGATTCAATGGCACCAAACCAGCTGCAGTTCAACAATGAGCCACTCAGCCATTCTGTTTGCCCAATTGATAAGGGGAGGCTATTTCACAGAGTGGCTGGGGGTTCAAATTAGATAATACGAGCCAAAGAGAAGGTATTATTTCATAATCCAGTCTCTGCGATACCATAAAAATAAACACTCTTCTACTTTTGCTTTATTTGAGGGCAAAAAGGAGGGTCGGAAAGGAATTTATAAAGTATTCTTTCCTAATCTTCAGTCTATAGAACAAAGCCTGTAAAATAAATGCCAACTCCACCAAAAGTCATTATTGATTTTAGCAACAAAGCACACAAACTTCTGTTGAAAGATCTGGGAAACAGGCCTGACGGCATCAAAGTTGCTTATATTATTTGAAATAAAAGTTCCAGTTTGGTGACAATATTCTATGACGATTCAAGGAACACAGTTTTTCCCTCCACTCTGGCATAAAAATTATTGCTAACTAGGGAGTTCAGCACATTAGAATTTTCCCACTTCCACTTGACCGATCAAATAAATGTACGCTTAGACACTCAACAAAACAATATTGCAAAGGTATTGAGTCTCTTCCCAAATTGACCAGAGCCTTCAAATGCTTCATTTGTCAAATGCAATGGCAATCCATTTCTTAGACTTACCACTTACCAAATCTCACTGATTAATTACTCTAAACATTAGGAATCTTAAGAATATAGCTACATTCCCAATCTTTGGCATTTTTATTAGATGGCTTACAAGTTTTCTACTAACACTTGTTTGAGAGAGATATTGTACACAGCCTCTTCTCTTCATTTACAAAATTTTAGGGAATTGCATAAATTGGCAAAACAGTGAATTGTTTAAAAATTACTGACAGAATAAGAGGTTTACCAAGATAAATATTCTAATGAGCTATAAATCCTGAAAATGTGATTTTAATTTAATTTGATGGGCTACCTAGAGCTAAGCAGCAAGGCTGTACATACCAAAATCTCACTAAATGCTAGCATGCATGCCAAGCAATTACATTTTAGATTTTTCTCTTTAAGGAAAAGATAATGTTTAAACAAAGAAGCCTACAAATTTGAAAAATGAGATTAACATTCTTGAATCTAACAACCTGGACTCTTTCTCTTCCACTTATCTGATGGCTCTAACTGTAAAAGAAAAAGGATACAAAAGAGACATTTCAGCATGTGAAGGGTCTTTAAATGTCCACATGGGTACCAGGAGAATTTGCTTAAAACCGCTTATAAAGATGGCAGAGAGAATGAGCCCCATCCTATTATTCAATAACCATGTTTGTGATGCATCTGCATAATCTAACCATGCATAAATTAGTATGTGTAATACAACACTTATTTGCATAATAATAGCAAGTTAATAGATGCTTAAAGAGCAGAGACCAACACCACCTTTAAATCAGACATGCCTCCAGGCACTTTGGCCTGTACAGACCAAGACGCCAGAAAAACACCGAGCATCAACCAGAGGAAAACAGTCAAACCATTCATTTTTCATCCCTCTAGACATTTTACTTATTTCCCTACACACTGGGGAATCATTTTCAAACCACAAAATAGTTTTATATTTTAAGTGCTAGCACTCTTCTATAATAAAAATCTTAAAGAAATTATAAAGATTATCATCAGCTATGGTAATATAATGAATAGTTTGTTTTCTCAGAAATGTGGATAGGAAGAGGCAAAATTTTTAAAAAGAATATGTTCAAAATCATACCCACATAAAATTGGGGGCCCGTCTATTTGCTTAGCAAAAATAATGACCTATTGAGATATTTTTACCATTCATCTCAATCCTTTAATTCAAACAATTTTAATTAAACCCAAAAGCTCAAACAGTGTATCAGGAAAAGGCTGTGCCTCTCCCTCAATCTCAATATGAGCACATGGTACTGGGCTAGGATAAGGAAAAACATCACCAATGTCACACAAAGGAAGAACACGATGATGGCTTTCAACCTTTAACAAAGAGGAAAAAAATCTGGAGTTTAAAAAAATAAAAAATCAATAGAGACTTCTAAATGACTCCTTTAAGATATCACTTTTCAATTTAACAGGACAGATTTATTTGTATGTGGCTCAAATGTTCACAATTGCTCCCTGCACCTTCATACATAGGAATGAATGTCACAGTGGCAAACAGCAGTAATGAACAATCTTACCTGAGGATATGGAAACCTCCCAAGAGCAAGCTGGGAAAGGAAATAATATTTGTCTAGTTATAGATTTGCATGCAGGGCAGATCTCCTTAAGACAGACAAGTACTAAATTTCAGAACTGTATCCAGCAAATACAAAAAGCTTACAACCTTGAATGCATGAACTAAATTATTGCTGTAATTACATTGAGTTGTATTTAGAATGGACATTTTCAATGGACAATGTTGCATCCCCAATAAAATATTCTAATTTTAACAACTAAATATTATCCTTATGTGGTTTCTCTTAGGAATATTCCCAGCTCTATGGGCATTATTCACATTTACACGTGTGCTACAGTTCCTTCTAGACAGAGAAGTAAAACAATGGAACGAGACTGGTGGCTTTTCCGCTTGTAAAATGGGAACACCTAATGGTTCTTAGCCCACAACTCTGTTGAGTTTTCAGTTATAAGTATATAGGAAGGGTTGTAGGAAATGGGGAATGGGCCATATGAAATAGAAAATTTTGCCATTATTTCCATCTACCTGTTAGTTTTTTCATCCATTTTTCTACCTATAGTTAGAAGAAAAGAGCTACTACTAGTGGGAAAATGGCCATTTTAAGACTGAGAAGTCAGAACTATAAGTTTAAGTCTGAAATTGAGAAAGTGAATCCTTAGAGCTTCTGATTTTACTTGATTTGTAAACTGCTATGTTTCTAGCCCGTCACTTAATTTTGGTCTTTGGATCCTCACCTGTAAAAACAAAATGATTCAACCAGGAATAGGACTGATATAAAATAATGAGATCGTATTTACAAACATACCACAACTTATTTAAAGTAAACAGTGGCAAAATTTTCCAATTTCATAATGTGGGCCATCCTCAGGGCTGAAATCCTTTATATGTATTTGTAACTACTCTCCAAGTAGAATCGCTACATCAGGGATCTTTGAAGCTAGAATGGATCCAAGAGAGAATCAACCCATTTTACAGATTAGAACCTCAGAGTCCCACTGAAGAAGTTCCCACACAGTTTATCAGTAGAAGCCTAGGGACTGACCCCAAGACTTGCACCTTAATCCAGTGTTCTTTCTAGCGTATTGCATTGCTTTTCTAGATCTTGAGAAGTTGTGCATTTATTTCAAAGAGACTGACACTGCTCAAACATTTTTGAACTCCTCTTTTGGAACTGTGTTCAGAATCATTTCAAGTAATAGAAGAATAACATTTTGTTAGAATTGTATCTTATCTTGGATTTGAAATTATACCCCTCAGCTTTTTGATCCACTAAATTATTTGTCGACTAAGGTTTGAATGGCATATGGGTATTACCAAAACCCAAAGCCACCTTCAAAGAATAAATACTTTGTTCCTTACTAAGGATAAACAAGAAGGTGCTGAGATTAAGTTTCAAAGTTCTAAGACCAGTTTGAGCAACAGCAATGTAAAGGAATAAACCATATGACCAGGAAAGGTGACTACTTTGCAAGAAGCAACACTCATTTGGATGTATATTTTTATACATACGTTTTGGAACACCTGGTATGTTTCATTACTTTGTACTCATTTCCTCTATACTCAGAGTTACCGATTTCCAAGATATAAAGTTATACTATTATTATTTCATTCGGTGGATATCGTTAATCCCTTCAAGTATAAATAGCAAAACCTCACAAGATATGGTGAAGGAAAGAGAGTGTGGAGGTCAACCAAACTCCCTTTTACACTTTTGTGTGATTATGTTTGTTGCCTATATACTGTTATTAATTAGGAAGGGGAGAGACTCAGCTCTCCACTGCCCCCACTCCGCCCCCACCTAATACGTGCCATCAGTTTGCCTTACATTTTGTAAATACAGTGTGTTTCTGGCCAATGAGAGTGTGCACACTGATTCAGGACGAGTCACTGTGGTCTACTGTGGCAGTAATGGGTGGACTAGGTATCTGCACCATTCTGTGCTGACGGGCAGTGACAGCTCACCAAAAGCTGTCACCTATCTTCACACATTACGAGTTTTGCATATTCTTCCATTTGGAGTTAGGAAACTACCAAGAGGAAGATCTCTCATCTGAAAGCACCAACAGCTTAGTAACTAATAGAAAGCATTTAGAACAGTCTATCTCAAGCCCTTCTATAGGTGCTATACCATTCACTCAGGTACACGTTGAATATGTCATTAAAGACTATGAGAGAATTCTGTCCACATGGCTTACCAGTAGAAGAAACTTGCCCACCATAAGTAGAGTTAAGATTTAAACTAGTTGGCGGGTGCCAACACTGGCCATTGGCTCCTGCAGTTTAAAGAACTAAGCAATGATAAATGGAAGGCTTTAAAATAGCAAGAGTGGGATAAGGTGAAAAATGTGAATTCTTCCCACTTCAACACAAAGCCTCAAATTCTCAATTCATCATTGTTCTATAGAGATGCCAGCCTACAGCTAACTTGGGAACATGCACACATCTACTTGGCCCCCTCTGTCATGACTGGTACAAGGTAACAAGGATGGCCGATGTCATTCATTTACTCTGTAAGATACCACCATGCAAGAGAACAGAGAGAAATTCAATGCAGGCTAGTCAGCTGGGAGCCTCTCTGTACCAGTCTGCTTAGGAACAGGTGGCTGTGCTTGAACCAGTGAACTCACCATTCTTGGGACTGGCTTTGCTTTGTGTGTACTTTCCTGACATCCTGTGGCATCTCAGTCCTACTTGCCAACTACATTCCAGGGAGGACTGCATCTAAGACATCTTGCAGGTCTGACCGCTTTTGAGTCACAGGATAGAGACTCTGTCCTTGACCAGAGCAGCCCAACAATCATTTCCTCTCTCACAGAGTATCAGCACTGGGCTGCTCCAGCAGCAGGCCAAGGATTCCAATTCTGCACCAGTGAAAACTGGCAGTGGTACCATTAGGCTGGCACTACACAGCCATTTTAAGGCCCCGGGAGAGGGAACTGCCTTCCACGTATGTCCGTGTCCTTCCAGGTTCAACGCAGCTACAGTGTTTATGTTCCACGCTCTTTTGTCTTGTGGCAAACAGAAGGAAATATATAGCCAGGCCCCACAACTCTTTTATCAAGTTCAATTAGGAGAAGGTAAAAAAGGAAAAGGGCTCTTAGCAGATATGCCTGCATGAAGAACAAGTTCTTCATGAGGCTGTCAAAAGCCACACACTGGGCCCTTATGGGGAAGAGAGAGCACATATGCTATGAGTGAGTATTTCAGAGACAGCCGGACCTGGGGCCATTTTGTATCTTTTACCCCTAGTGGTCTATTAATCTACTTGCATTTCCCCAGTTTTTATTGTCAAGGTATTATAAATTAGGAAACTTACAAAAGAGAGTATGTAATCTTCTCTGAAATGGCCTGCAGATATGTCACTGTACTAAATGTGTTTCAGATTTAATGAAGCTTTAATGTCCTTTTTAATTTTGCCTGTTTCTGTATCACCAGGGGTCGGGCAAGGCAATCAGCACTCAAGAGGGTGGTTTGGTTTAAAACTAGGAAAAAACTCATTTGCTTATGAGTTGCACTGTATTTTCTTAATTAAATTTACTGAGTAAAATGGTTTAAGTTCAGCCAACCAATGACCTTTGTTTGTAGATTTAGATTTATAAATAGGTTAACAGTTAAAGAAAAAAAAAGAATCACAACAAAGCAAACAGATTAGAGCTAAGCCAATAGAAATCTTTGCTCTTTTTATCATCTTTACAAAAGAAGCATTTAAATATAGGCAGCTTAAGTCCAATTTAAAAAAAAGTATATTGAAAAATGTGGACCCACATAAGCGCCAGCAATTCATCAAAGGACTCTCACATCCTTTTCATTCCCAGGAGGGGAACGGTTCACACCGTAAAAGATTTGGAAAAGCTTTATTTATTTTTTGGGGGGTGGAGGTAGAAATAAGAGAGGGAGAAGATTCTATTTTATGTTAAATTTAAAAAGTGCATTTTAATTCCAAATACTTAAGATTCAGCAAGCTGCTAAATACTCTGTTCGTTGTGGGAGATTTACTATGTAAAAGGCAGAAAAAGAATGCTCTGAAAACATTTACCAGTTGGAATACATTTAAATAACAGTAAAGCATTAATATTTTACTATAAAAGCAGGACTGTTCCTTAGTATAATCTTATTGATCTTTGATTTGTCCAACCATAATCTATGAAATACTCAAGTCAGCAGTATTTGAATATGTTGGATTTTATCATTTAAATAACAATTATATGTGTGCGGAGGTGTGATCATAACAATTGCCAAATACATAACAATTGCATGATAGAAACCTTTGTATTTTAACAAAAAGCTAGAAGATATTTATATACAAAGCAACAAAAATGGCTTCTGTTGATAATAAGAATAATTACTGTCATGAAGTCATAAATGATAAAGAGAAAACATACATTGTAGCCAGAAAGCAAGTGCAGGACACAAGTTCAGGATGTTTCTGGTGATCAGGTCTTCCACTTAGAATATCAACAATCTGAGAGTAGTTTTAAATTTACAGTTATACTGAAGAGCACTGGATTTTTTTTATTCTTAATTTAGACATACTCTATGTTTCTCTGTATAACTGCAAATTGAAAATAAGCATTTTCAATACAGCCAGTGATCTTAGCTGAAGGAGGACTTTATAGTCTGAAATGTTCTAAAATTTGTTCTTAATTACCTTGTGCACATTTTATACAATTAAATTTCCATCTAAGGATTTTGCATTTAGATTGTGCACTGCAGTCAAACTTTCATTTTATAGAAATGCAACAGCCACTTTGGAACACTCAGACACAGGGAAACTTTAAAAAATCAGACTTAACTACTGGATTACATAAAATTCCCGAGGTGAGATTTCCTTCCAAGACCAATTTACACGGTCCTAGAGAGAGAGTTTAAATCATCTGAAAGTATACTGGAAAGAACCATAATAAATATTAAATACCTCAAAATCTACCCTACGATTTTCCTTTTCTTCCCATGTATCAATTTCACCATCCTCTTACTGAATGGTTTAAAAACAATCCAAAGGATATAACAGCAATTTACCAATGTTAAAGTGCTTCGGAGGTTAAACTGACAACAAAGAACACAGAAACACAACGCGTCTTGAAGTAGGGTTTCAATTAAACGTAGAGGATTTAGTAATGTAGGACCAAAAAAAAAAAAAAAGAGTTACAAATTAATTTAATCTTCTGCCTATAGTTTGCAGCTGCACTCCAAAGTGTCTAGGGCTTAAGAACAAAGCCTTGCAAGGCCTCGGAGTGAGGAAAGCTTCAATTTTTAATGTATAACGCCATTAGCTGATAACTTGTGGAATCTGCAACCCCTGCGGAGGGGCAGAAGTGCGAGTAACAGAGACTGATGAAGTGACATATTTGCTCATGTCTAGAACTATGAGGAACAGGGTTATTACTAACACCATCACGCCCAACAGAAATATGCCCTAATAACCTCTGGGACCCTCCACATTATCACTTCTCACTATATCAAATACATGAAAATCAAAACCTAATTCACTTTAATTAAAGACAATTAGTTTGTTTTACTATTATTGTTTTAACTTGCATGATACTATAATACATTGCAAATTAAAGATGGGATAATAAATGTAACGAAAGCATCAAACTGTGTACACCTTTCCACCCATGCTTGGTGAAATTAGCTTATCACTGGTGTCTTTTTGAGGAAATTCAAGGACACCATCATTAAAAGTGGTGTAGAAACATTTCACTCTAAAAAGAATACAGTGAAACCATGCATATCTTTTCCTTATTCAGTTTATACTTCTTTTCACATAACACTGTCCTAAAAACTCTAAGGATTTCTTTAACACAAACAGAATTATGACCCAGTGGAGGCACCAGAAGCTTAATTAATTTGCCCAAGGTCATACTGTAGATTGATGGCTAAGTTTGTTAAATTACTAGGAACTCTGGACTCTAGAAGTTTTGGCAATGGCAAAGGACCCTGTCTGCAAGGGCCCAGAGACTTCTAGAGCAATGGGTGAACCGCAGCAAATAACTCATTACACCTGCACAGCAAGTGCCTCATGCTCCTGAGAGCTTGCAAATAACATGTTTTCTTTGTGCAGAAAGAGCCTAAATGTGAGGTTCCCATCAGGAGTGCTTCTTAGCATGTGCCAATATTTAAAAAAGAACTACTCATCCTCACCAGAGTCCACTGATAAAAAGAAAATTTACTTTAACTTAAGGAGCCCAAACACAGTAGCACAAAGAAATAAATCAAGCACTTCTCTATCATTCAGAATGTCTTGCATTCTATCCCACAGATTACTAATAATGAAGAGAAGAGAGCATTACAAATAAATGTTTCTAATAGAGGTTTTTTTTTAAATTAGAAATGGGCTTATTACAGTGGACACTTAAATAGTGAGAGGCCAAGAGTAATTCACAAGTACAATATCCTAACGCTGTTCCTTTAATTGCTTTATTTGTTTCACTGTTAAAAAATGACTGCTTGCTATAGCCTAACCATGAATGCTGAAAAGCATGATACATTGAGGTCTCAACCTGGGCAAACTGTACCTAAACTTACACTTTATTGCAGCTTAGTTCACAATCTTCACCTAATATAGGGTTATATCCCAGTGCAGCAGGAGGATAAATCATCCTAGAATATTACTCCAGCAAAGTTTAGCCGTGACTGGAGCATATGTGCTTTCGAGCCACTGAAGCAAAGGCCCATAAAATACACTAATTACTGGAAGTTATGGTCACTGAGTGATTGATAGCGCTCTGCAAGGCAACTTCCTCATTTTCAGCTCTTCTGACGGGGCTCATCCGCCACATAGCAATTATTAATTCATGACCCACCCCTCAGGCACTAGTACCTTTACTTCTAATTCTCCTGCTACCAAACTACTGCTACAGCTGGACACTGTCTTTCCTCATTCTGATGGCTGGGTAAGGATGATAAAAAGTAGATTTCATGCTAAACGCTATTGTTTTGAATCTTTAAATGTTGCTTGGTCTTTCTTTCTTTTTTTTTTTTTTAAGATTTTATTTATTTATTTTTCCCCCAAAGCCCCAGTACATAGCCGTCTGTCATAGCTGCACATCCTTCTAGTTGCTGCACGTGGGACGTGGCCTCAGCATGGCTGGAGGAGCGGTGCCTCGGTGCGCACCCGGGATCCGAACCCGGGCCGCCGGCAGCGGAGCGCACGCACTTAACCGCTAAGCCACGGGGCCGGCCCTGCTTGGTCTTTCTAACCCTGCTGTCTCAAAACATAATTCTCCTTCCTGTCCCATAATGCTATTTCATTTGCATGATTTTCTTAAAAAAGAGCGTGTGTTTATGTGTGTGTATATATATGCATACGTATGCATATGGATATATATGTGTGTGTGTGTATATATTAATCTGTCTATATTAAACCAAAAATCTTATGAGTAATTTTTTTGTTGAATACTGTGGTTTAAACGCAATGTATATTTTCAACGAGGCCACAGTAAATGTGAGGCAGCTAACTGATTAAAAAGAAAAAAAGGAAAAAACCCCTCCATTTAAAGAGAACTACTTTTGTAGCTTTGAAGACACTCTAATTGTTCCAAGGTGATTTCCATCAGTAGCTCTACTCAGAGCAATGCTAATTAAAATATCTGGGTATATAACTAAATCTCTAAAAGTCACTTAAAAACAACTGCAAAGGTCTCTTTGATGGTGTTCTGTACATTGAGAAGAAATTCAGTAAGAGACTCTGAATTAGAGAGAGAGAAAGTTCAGGTAGTTCAGGTATGATGGATGAAAGCAAACACTTTACTTTTCTAATAGAAAAATAAGCGTTCTTCAAATTTTTGCACAACTCAAAATGTAATACTGAGAGTAATTCTCCTATCTGGAATCTGAGATGGTGTAAGAGATGAATAGATGGGGGCTCCAAGCTACCTAACCTGTCAGGACTTGGTTCAAATTGTTCATCCTCTTCTGTCAGGAGTTAGTCCTAGAGGACAATTTTGAAGAAAATTCATCCCAATCCCTGTCCATATCATTCACTGGGCAGTGTATCCCAGTCCCACCTGGTTACAGTTCCCAGTGTTCTACATCTTCCTATGTCTCTAATGCCTGGCAAATTTTAACTTGTTTAAGGGCAAACTCTAAGTCATAAACTTTTATATATCCTCTGTGACACGAGAAATAGTATTTTGCAGTAGGTTGATAATAAGCATTTGTTGATTACGATAACCCCCCTGATGGTGGTGTCTCCTAAAGCCTGGTCAACCTGCTGGTGCATGGCTTGGCTGTTTCTATGCTACAGCACTTTAATGAAGATAGTATACAAACTCTTCAGTATCAGGGGTTGATAGTCTTAACTGGCAAGGCCCTCTTACACATCACTGCTTAGAATAATCAGTTTCACATATTTAAGCATTATGATTAATTTAGATGGCTTATTTCTTATTAAAGACTAAAGGGTTACAAGAAGGGAAAAGATTAGAGTTAAGTGCTTCCAAATCCATCTCATGTGCTTAATTTAATAATCATTTTAATCTTCACAGTAAGAATTAAGAAATGACATATTTTCAATACGTTTGTGTAATGCTGACCTGTGTCCTCTGATAGTGGGCAGCTTTAATCATGATAACAGTCCCCAGAGACTTAGCTCTGGGAAGGTCTCCAGTTCTAAACTGCTCACTGGAGTCATGCAGCTGTGGGTACCTGAGAAAATAGTGCTGGAGTATAGTGCATCAAGCTCAACCTAATCTACACTTTCTATTTCTAGACATTTCAAAGTCAAGGGAGGCATAATCAGGTAATATTCTCACACTCACACTTCTGGCCTCTGTATGTGCTACTGCTCCTGTGAGAAAGAATGAGAGAGAGAAAGAGATAGATAGATAGATAGATAGACAGACAGACAGACAGACAGACGGACGGACGGGACGGATGGAGTGGCCACCCCCACTAAGGCACCATGCATGCAGATGAAGTCATCTTGGATCTTCCATTCTTAACCACCATCTGACCGCACCCTCACCAGAGGCCCCTGTGGATACAAGGAATGGCTGAGCCCTGGATTCCACAGAAATCTGAGTAAATAAATGGTTGCTATTTTAAGCCACTAACGTTGGGTAGTTTATTAAGCAGCAATAGATAACTGAAACGCTTTCACAATCCTATCAGCCCTCCCTCTCATCTGTTCAGTCCTATGCACTTCCATTGCACTTTTACTTCTCTTTCTCCCTACTAGTCAAGGAGCTCCTGAGAGCAAAGTCTGTATCCTTACTGCCAATGCAGGGTAGCACTACATAAGTGTTTACTGATCAGATGGAATTCTCACTTACCCACTTCTTATTATAGTAGACATATTGGAAATTAGGTTAATTTTTATGGTTCTTTAAAAAAATAAACTAGGCCTTGGTTTCTACAAAACAATGGCAATTGTACATTTCGAAATATGGTAAAACTGAACCAGCTATAGAAATAGTGTAGGTAATAATCCTGTGAAAAGCAGTCTTGACTAAGGAGCAGAGTCACAATAAACCAGTCTTTTCTTTTATCTAATTTCCTGCCCATTTACATTTATCTCCTCTTTTTTCAAACTTCTTGATCTACTTCTTTTCTACAGCATAATGGAAGAAGCAGACTTTAATCCAGGCTCAGGACACAACTGCTGCTGCCTGGTTTAGTCACATAACCTTTCTGGAAAAGTCCTTTGATTCTCTGGATCTCAGTTTCCTTATGTGCAAAATAGGAACTGAGATGCTTATACGGTGGAACACTCTTGGGTGCCCTACATTACTGATTCTTCAGTCATTTACCCTCACAGTGAGGAGAAGGTAAAATAAGATAATGCACATCAAAAGGCTTTAAGTGCTACGTACATGTACAGTATTACGTTGTCACCCTTCTTGTTAGAATGACACTGAGTAAGAAGATGTCAACAGCTAGGAATAGAGGAAAGAGCACTAGACTCCACATCAGAAGTCCTATTTTCCAGTCCTCTTCTGCACAGTGCTGTTAAGTGTGGACACCTTCCCTCCCTTCTCTGGACCCGAGCTTCCTCACAGGTAAGAGAAGGGATCTGATTTAACAAGTTATAAAGTCTCTCTTCTAGTTAAAAAACATTTTAGTCTCTAAATACAAGATAAGGTGTGTAAAAGAATTTTCTAAAGAAATGCTATAAAAATGTTAAAGTTATTATTATCTAGTCCAGAACCAAAGTATGTAAAATGGTCTGTAGGATCTTCAAGAGAATTTTTAAAGCCAATTCCAAGCGACTGGATTTGAGTACTGAAATTCTAGGAGCAGTGGTTTTTTTTTGTTTTGTTTCTGTTTTTTGGTGAGGAAGATTAGCCCTGAGCTAACATCTGTGCCAATCTTCCTCTATTTTGTATGTGGGTCACTGCCACAGCATGGCTTGACAAGTGGTATAGGTCCACGTCTGGGATCCAAACCCACAAACCCCAGGCTGTCGAAGCAGAGTGTGCCAAACTTAACCACTACACCATGGGGCCTGCCCCTAGGAGCAGTGGTTTTTACCACTGGATATCTTGAAGATAGTAGCAGTGCTTCCCCAAATTATCACACTCACAGAATTTTAGAGTTGACAGATGTCACTAGAAGACTGGCCCCTTCTTATCTTTTAGATCTCGACTCAGAAGTAATCCCACACCACTCATTTACCCCTATCATACAATGCTGTTTATTTCTGTCTAACAAGTTACTATTGTCGAGCACCCTTCTTTAAAATGTAGGCTCCATGAGGGAACGGCCCGGTGGCATAGCGGTTAAGTGCGCACGCTCTGCTGCTGGTGGCCCGGGTTTGGATCCCGGGCGTGCACCGACACACTGCTTATCAAGTCATGCTGTGGCGGCATCCCATATAAAGCAGAGGAAGATGGGCACGGATGTTAGCCCAGAGCCAGTCTTCCTCAGCAAAAAGAGGAGGATTGGCAGATGTTAGCTGAGGGCTGATCTTCCTCACACACACACACACAAAAAGTAGGCTCCATGAAAGCAGGGATTTTGTCAGTTTCATTCACAGCAACGTCCCCAGCACAGTGCATGCCACATAATAGGCACTCAACAAAAACCTGCTGAGTGACTAATGAATAAATGACTGCATCTTGTCTAACTTTATACCTGTCTCTTCTACAAACCATTTCTTCTTTAAAAGAAAACCTGAGACAAGTGGTTATTCATTCACTACTTAAATACCCCCAAGGGATGGGGCAGTTTTACCGCTAAAGGCTACGATCCCACTGTTGAGTAGGAAGGGTGTGGGGATCTAGCCATTAGAAAATTCTTCTTGATATTGAATTTAAAACTATGGGCTTTTCTTGTTTTTTTGTTAGCTTCAGAAAATGCAGCCGGCCAGTCATAAAGCAGCAGCTTGCCTCTTCTCTACTGACAACCCTTTAAACATCTGAATATGGGTTGTCAAATACTTGCTTTGTCTCTCCTTCATTTCTTTATTGTTCACATCAAGACTTTGTTGATTTAATGGTTTTTTTAAAAGTCCAAATTGTGTGTGTTTGTGTGCATACACAATTTGGCCATGTGCTGTTGTAAAAACTTTAAAATCAGCCTGAAATCCATCAAAATAATAAAATACTTAGCTGGGACTGCTAGCACCTGTTCCAACTTATTTTGTCAATCTCATGGTTGTTCACGATAGCTCAGAGCACAAAGCAAGCTCAACAATGCCTCATTCAATAGCAAACACGTCACTTTGTCTGCCAGGTTCACATTCACTACAATCACTGACAACCTTGGAAAATGCACATTTAGGCACGGTAATCTGAGACAGCTGGATCCCTTCACAAACCTTGCAAAGGACTGAACCAGTCAATCCATCATATGTCAAAGGTCATTTTAACAGCTCCTTTTTGCAATAAGTTACAAAAAATTTTAGACAAAAAAAATGACAATGGAAAAAATCAAGTTAAGACAGAATTACAAAAATGGGAGCAAAAGCAGAGGAATAAGATACAGAAACTGTTATAAGCTCTTTTCCTCAACATTCTTCAAGGGAAGGGAAGGAGGCCCACAGACAAGGCCTCCAGAACCACACTTCCGCCCACTTTCCTATACAATCTTCCACTGAAATTTCCTTGGTGTTTGGACCCGTCAGCTTCGATCCTTTTGCCTTCTGATGGTTTTCAGCAGAAACTTCTGATCAACAGGTAAGATATTTCACTAGATGGAGCAGCTGACTGAACATAGTATAATAAGATTCAATCTTCCACTCATGTTCTTGACAATAATTATAAAAAAGAAGAGAAGAAAATATCAGTATTTAAGAGGAGCACACCAAATGCTAAATTTTTATGGTCTAGAGAAGCTGACAGCAGCTGCTCATAGGGCATCCAGAGTCATCCCTCAGACCAGGTTCATAATTACCAAGGGCTAGAAAGGTAAACAAAGCCGCAGCTGTAGACCACTAGAGACAGCTGTGTTTCTGGGTGCTTTTTTTGTAGGGAGGAGGGGAATGGGTTCTTCTATATATTTAGAGGCAAGAACCAAGTCTAGATAACGCTCCATAATTCTTGTCACCCAATACATAGACGAGGATGCTATTTTAAAGAGAAGCTTACTTCTCAAAGCAACCTTATGGGGTTGTTATTGTTATATGAAAGTGTTCATAAAAGAGCCTAGAATATTGAAGGTGTCTGCTTTCAAAAAATATGTTTTCTATTATTGTTTATCGTCTGCCTCCCTCATTACATTGCAGGTTCAGCAAGGAAAGGGAACATGCCTATTTTATTTACCAACGTTCCCCCAGCACTTAGTAAAGTGTTTGGCACATAAAAGGCGCTCAATAAATATTTGAGAAATGAATGAATTCTAATGTTATCTTCATTTTATAGATCAGAAACGTACAGTTGGAGTGGCAAAATGACTTGGTCAGGATCACACTGATTGCAAATGGTGGTGCCAACAGATCTGGTTAATCCACATTTTAATAGTTCAAGAATTAGGATGACAGCCCTTGAATCTGAAAACAATATCACAGAAAGAAAACTACATCTTCTTCATCAAACTTCTCCAGAAGCTTCTGTCAAGGGTGGTGGGCTGGGTGATCCATGCCACTTTTTCAATACTTTTATTTTCATTTCACATAGCTTTATGTGTTTGCTTATAAATGTAGAAGATCACACTTCATTTTCTTGGTATCTAATGAATCTTATCTGGTACCCATTAAACAATATACATACAGGCAAAATTTTAAAAAATGAGCTGTGTTTATACCTTTTAACATTTCCATAAGGCAAGGTAGTTACATCCAACTATTTCGTACTTTTTATGCTAAATTTTCCTTGGGGAAAATTCTATTATAGATGTCTACAGGAAATTCAAAAATTTCTATTCCCCAACAAAAACTCACCTCCTCTGGCAAAAGCACTGACATAGGTCACTTAGAAAAAAAATAAGGTTTTTTGTCTTTGCTGTAGGAATACTAAAAGAAGGGCAGTCTCAAATAGCACATAAATATTTCTCTCATGTTATAAAATTAAAATGGAAACATTTTCTTTGATGATTTCCTCCCCTCTGTTTTCTCTATTCTTTCTTCCTGAAACTTCTGTCTTTCATGTTAGACTTCCTGACCTGGTTCCCTAATTTTCATTTCCCTATTTGTTGTGGTTGTTCTCTGAAAGTTCCTTTGTTAACAGCAGCCTGTTCTTGCTGCTTGGATGCAATATTTTCTCTTATTCCTCCGAGAATACTACAGTAGTTCATTGGAATTTTTCTCCTCTGCACAGTTTCCAAGGCCCTCCAAGTTGTTTTTTTTTTTCAGTTATTTGAGATCTGTGTTTTCACTTAAAGGCCTTCCTCAAATGTCTTGCTAAGAGTAAGGCACTGAAAATCTCACTGGGAACACTGTGCTCACTGGTGGAGCCTGCAGACTGAGGTAACATGACCAAGCTGGGCTCTTTCCTCGGGGAACTCGCAATGTCCAGATCTTTAAGACTTCTTGGTCCCATTTCCCTAGAGTAAGTCACTTCTAATCCGCTGCCTGAAAGGTAATCTTGGCTGCCAGTGTCCTAGGAAGAGGGTGTGGTAAGAGGCTGGGAGGTCTTAACATTTAAAATCTAAACTTTCGGGCCGGCTCTGTGGCTTAGCGGTTAAGTGCGCGCGCTCTGATGCTGGCGGCCCGGGTTCGGATCCCGGGCGCGCCCCAGGGCACCGCTTCTCCGTCCAACGCGAGGCCGAGTCCCACGTGCAGCAACTAGAAGGATGTGAACCTATGACATACAGCTATCTACTGGGGCTTTGGGGGGAAAAAATGAATAAATAAAATCTTTAAAATCTAAACTTTCACTTAATGCCTCTGTACTCAGTAATGGGACACAGTCTTCTACAGTGCCAGGTATCACTTATTTTATTCTCTCCAAAAAAACCTCTATCCAGTCTTGTGTTAGGGTTGGAGAGGGGCAACTGTCTGCCTGTGCTGAGTTAGGGAAAGAATCTGTGGGTCAAACAGCTTAACTGCTTCTCAAAAAGACTTTAAAACAATTTTCTTCTTTTTGGTCCCACCTTCACTCCTAGTTCCAGATAACTAGTACCACCAATTCCTGAGCCTTTTGGGTGTTCTACAGGAAATCAGGTGCCTCTTACTTTCTCTACTGCTGGCTCAGGATTTCAGCTTTCTCAGCTCTGTTAGGTTGTTTACCATTGTCCATCTGCTTTCCCATATCCTAAATTTGGTTGTTGCTGTCTCCTTCCCCTTTAGCTTCGTCTTTATGGTATTATGCCTTAAAAAAAAAATGTCATTATGGGGGCTGGCCCAGTGGCGCAGCAGTTAAGTGCGTGCCTTCTGCTGCGGCGGCCTGGGGTTCTCCGGTTCGGATCCCAGGCGTGCACTGACGCACTGCTTGGCAAGCCATGCTGTGGTGGCGTCCCATATAAAGTAGAGGAAGACGGGCACAGATGTTAGCCCAGGGCCAGTCTTCCTCAGCAAAAAGAGGAGGATTGGCATCAGATGTTACCTCAGGGCCGATCTTCCTCACCAAAAAAAAAAAAAATCCTTTTATGGTTATTTTTAGTGGAGTTTGAGGTGAGAGTGGAAGTTAAAGCATATATTCCATGCTTTAACAAAATCAGTAGGCTTTCTGAACCAAATATAAACATTTCAAAAGGTAATTCCTTCTAAAGAGAGGGGATAATGCCCTCAATTTCTCATTGTGACCTTTGTCGAGAAGCTTTGAAGTAGAGTTCCCATCTAAAGATAAGGAAACTAAGGCCCAGAGAGATTAAATGACTTATCTGAGGAGCTACAGTTTATACTGGCAGAGGTGGAATTTAAATCTAGGTCTGATACTTTGGCAAACAGAAAGCTGTTCTTCACATGCAAAACATTTGTGATCTATTCAGCAAACATTTATGAGCACTATGTTAAAGGCTCCAACAAACTTTAAACTCTGATCTTGATTCTCAGAAACTGCTTTAAAATCAGGGCCGGCCCCGTGGCTTGGTGGTTAGGTGTGCGCGCTCCGATGCTGGTGGCCCGGGGTTCGGATCCCGGGCGTGCACCGAGGCACCACTTCTCTGTCCATCCTGAGGCCGAGTTCCACATACAGCAACTAGAAGGATGTGCAGCTATGACATACAACTATCTACTGGGGCTTTGGGGGGAAAAATAAATAAATAAAATCTTAAAAAAAAAAAAAAATCATTACAAAAGTACGCAAAAATTAAGCCAAAAAGATTTCTTGAGTACACACTAGGGCAGTGGAATTGTGCTAGAGAGTGTAGGAGATTTTGAGAGAATCAGATTTGAATCCTATCATAAGGAACTATGACATATCTATAAATTATTATAATACAAAATGGAAAATGCACATGCCACAAGGAAGATGTAGATGGAGGTCAGAAGAAGAAGATATTACTTTCAGTTGGAGAGATCAGAGTTGGTATCATGAAGCATGCGTATTTAAATTGTATCTTGAGGGCCGGCCCTGTGGCTTGGTGGTTAAGTGCGCGCACTGCAATGCTGGTGGCCCGGGTTCGGATCCCGGGTGCGCATTGAGGCACCACTTCTCCGTCCATCCTGAGGCCGAGTCCCACATACAGCAACTAGAAGGATGTGCAGCTATGACATGCAACTATCTACTGGGGCTTTGGGGGGAAAAAATAAAATAAATAAAATCTTAAAAAAAAAAATAAATTGTATCTTGGGGAGATGCAGAAAAATGATATTCCATGTAGAGAGTGAACAGCACAGTATTCCATGGATTTATTTTTTTAACTTGGTAAAGGTAATTCTAAAACTCACAAGAAAAACTCTCTTTGTCAAAACAATAGAACCCATAAAAATCTTCAGAAGATGGTGTTACTTTGATGACAATGACCTTGTGTGGCTCTCTGAATATGGTCTTCACCTATCTAGAGAGATTTTTCTAAGCCATGGACCTTGCTTTCATCATTTAACACATCATTCAAACCACTTCAATAAAACAGTGATCATGCTGAAGAGGGGTCTCAGAGGACTAGATGACACTCCAATTAACCAAGCACATCGAGCCAGATTGTTCTATGCCTCAGACTCAAGAGACTGGCAGAGAGAGGAGGCAAACAAAGGCAGAAAGAGCGAGGACCCAAGTGAAAAGAGCAAAATGCGTGTGCTAAAGACGGGGCTTTCAGTTTGACTCCCGCGGAAAAAGCCTGTCAGAAGATTATTCACCGCCAACCTTAATAAGGTTTATAATAACCCGCCAGATAGAATCACAAACCAGAATGTGTACTTGTAGAGCATACTCAGTGAGAATAAGATTATAGGACTTGGCCTGGTGCCTTTTTAAATGTATATGCGTCATCCTGGGTACTGCAAATGCAAGGCTAGAGGAGGGTGTATGTTGATTTATTTTTTGACCAAAGAAGGGCCAACTTAAAAATCTAGCTTTTGCCAACATGTTGTGACTTAAATCACACAAGAATATGAGTGGAGTAACTAATTAGTGAAAAACATCAGTGGGACTCTCTCCTCAAGCCATTCTGTAGGAGAAGAGATAAGCACTGAGCTGCTTGTGAAATTAAGAAATTGTGCCCTAAAATGTTTTAGGTACTTCTCACTACTAAGAATTAGATAAAATCATCAAACTTGGTAAAACAAAGCCCTTATTATGTACCAAACTCATTTTCATTTTAAAGTTTGGTCCTGAAGTCTTGAATGGCAACTACCAGGGTGAATAGTACTAAAAATCACTCAGTTAACTGAATCCGTGCAAGCTTTCTAGAAGAGAAATACTCTGGGGGCAGGATTAATTCTCCCTGTTTGTCCTAGTTCAGCAATTTTGCACCCTTGTTAGTGGATCTTACTTCTTTTTTTTGCATTTCCACACTGATTCCTGTCATGAGGAAGAAGTGCAATTCCACGTGGGTTCTTTTCTCCATTACAGACTGAGCCCATACAAACCCCATAAATGGCAATGACCTTTATTTGCTTCCGTAACTAATCCACACAAGGAGAACTACAAAACATTTAAAGATCTGAGTTCAAAACCATCAAAAAAAAAAACACAGAAAGGGCCAAATTCTTCCCATCTAGTAAAACTGCCATGCTCTAGTCTAGCTCAATAATATCATTTTTTCCATTCTTAAGCGTAATTTCCATCTTCGTGTTACTTCTGCCAACTCCAAATACTAAATACAGCTGACAAAATTCAAGAAGAGACCCACTTTATCCCACAAACAGAGGGATGCTGAACTGAGAGGTAATGGGGGCAGTTCTGTCCCTGGATAAAAGATGGTCTGATATTAAAGATTCTTTGCTTAAGGCACAAATGTACCTGTCTGTGACTTTTTTAATGGCACATTTTAGTGGCATGTAGCATTATCTTTTATGAAAGAGTATGGCGAGAGGCCTTGTTATGACTCCCCATGGGGACTGTGACAGCACATTAACAAGGGAAGGAGCAGTATGAAGAAGGCAAGCAAGGGTGAACCTTGTTATTTTAGGAGTTTAAAACAATGAAGGCAACCTTCTGATTCTTGCATCACCAAACCTCAGGGATGGGTTGAGAGTTTATGAAATTGGGGGCAGGGATGCTAGGTAGAGGTAGAAGGGCTCTAGTTCCCATTTTGTCTCTATTTGATTCTTGTGTCATTTCAGGAAAATTCCTTTGCCTGGTTTCCTATATTTTTATCCCATTTGTTTTGTTACCACCCTAAGGGAATAAACTGATTGCCTCAAAACATCTGAGGAAGGTATCCACACAAATAGGTAGTGAAATGGCACTAGAAGAGACCTTGCATACTTTGACATCTGATTTCTCCTGAAGTGTTTACAGAGATCTGCCTTAGAGTGTGCTAGGGGATGGGGAGGGACTCCTCCTCCTTTTCCTTCTTTCTCCTAGTGGCAAACTCCCTTCAAGACTAACCCAGCTCAACTGTCAACTCCTTTGAGAAACCCCTCTCCTGCCCTCCCCTCTGTGGCTCAGAATCCTTCACAAACATCTTTACTGAAGATTGTCACACTGTTCCGGGCTTTAGGTGTCTGTCTTCTCTATCAGACATAGGCTTTTTTCAGCTTTGTGTGCCCCATTCTCCAAGGCCTAGTACCTGGTAAGTGCTTTTAAATAATAATTATTGAATGAATGAAAGTTTCTACTCTTCAGAGTGCACACCTAGAAAGGGAATCTTGTTTTTAAAAGTGAGGATAAGCAGAAGAGAAGCAGCTGTTCTTTGAAGATGTTGACTATGTTTCAGAACACAATGTGTCACTCAAATTTTAAAATGTTATTGAGTCACACTTTTCTCCATCTGTAGTGATTTTAAACAGGATTTACCACATCTATTCCAAGTGTACTGTGGTGAAAACAAAGAAGAATCTTGGCCTTCAAGTGCTTCCCTTGGACTAACTTTCCAGTCTCTTCAGGTAATGTGCTCATCACATCTGCCCCTAAGAAAAAAAGAAGCTTGGGGATTCTCTTCATTACTGAATCACCCACAATTTCTCATGTATGGACTTAAAACCTCTAAATCTCCTTCTCTATCACATATTTCTCATTACCTTGTATCCCAAATGAATTTGGTATAAAACACATGTCAGGGGCCTTACTCTATTCTCTAACCACTTACTGGTCTACCACATGTGTTTGGTCATATGTTGTCACTTACTTGTCTGGTGGATCATAAGCTCCTAGAAGAGAGAGGCTACAATCACATAGTTCCTTTTGAAAGCATTTAGTTAAGCATCAAGCACAAAGAGGTGCTCAACAACCCTTTCTGAAGATCATAATCAGACTGCACTTTACATCCTGTAATGATATCTCCTCCTCCTTCCGATTTAACATCTGGCTTCTCAGCATCCATTTTAAAACACAGGAAGCATCGAAATGCCTAACCCTTCCTGGCCCTCCCTCCTGACCATCTGGTCCTCTTCTACCCTCCACTTCACCACATGAGCCAACCCATTCCTTCTGGCATTCAGGTGTCCCACACTCAGTGCTGAAACTTTTTCACACAGTTCCCTATACCTTAATCCTCCTCAATCTTGCAAATTCAATGAGTCCGTCTTCTTCAGTCTTCCTGAGACCGTTCAATAGTTCACCTCCAGATAAATGAACATGATGAACAAAACCTCAAATACATCAATGGCAATCTCCCTCCCTATAGCACAATGAATCTGCTTTTATTAATCTTTGCCTCTCTAGCATCCAGCAAAACACTGGTAGACATATATTTCAATATGCAATACAAATATATTCTATTAGGCATCTAGCTACCTACATACCTATCTTAACTGATCTCCCTGTTTCTATGCTTGCCCCTCTATAGTCTGTGCTCCATAGAGCACCCAGAGATCCTTTGAAAATGTAATTTAGATCATTTACTCTCAGAGTAAAATCTAAAGTCCTTACTACAGCCTACAAGGCTGCATATGATCTGGCCCCTGGCTACCTCTCTGAATGTACTTTTTCCCTTGCTAACTCCACTCTAGTCACTCTGGTCTCTCTGCTTTTCTTAAATATGCCAAACATACTGCAGCTTCACACCTTTGTATTTGCTGTTGCCTGATGGCTCCCTCCTCTCACATCATTCATGTCTCTGCTCAATGGTTACTTTATCAGAAAGGACTACTTCACTTTATTTTTCTCCATAGGACTTATTACCACCTGACAAATTATATATTTAGTTATCCTTCTGTTTTCTGTCCTCCTCGTGCCCCAGCCCTCACCAAATGCAACTCCATGCGAGTCAGGACTAGAGTGTCCTTTCATTATTATATCCCCATTGCCCATCTAGCAGGTATAGCAGGAGCTCAATATATGGATGAAAAAATAAATGTGGAAGGAATGAATGGTGAATATTTACATGTGTTCTAAATCTTAAATCTATTAGTTGTGCTCTCTCACAGTATTGTTATGCCTCTGCATATTATGCCACGTGAGGGTATATCACTAAGTCACACAACTCTATAGACTTGTTACAGAAAGTTAAGGAATGACAATAGCAGACTGTTTAGAGTGACAGAATGTTAGTCTGGAAAGGGGCTTAGAGATCATTATTTTACAGATGAAGAAATGGAGGCCCAAAGTGATGGACACTGGCTTGCACAAGGCCACCTAGAAAACCAGTAGCAAAGCTGGAAGTACAATCTAGGACTTTCATTCCCAATCTAGGATTCTTATCTCTACACCGTGTAACTTCTCAAATATTCTACACTGTATCTTGTTGTTTATTAAATACTTGCAATGACAGTAATTTAAAATATGTAAAGGGAAATTATAAAACAGCAAGACCTGAGCCCCACATATCAAAAGCACTAGCTGCCCCTGAAATAAGCTAACTGAACAAGCCCTTCAGGATTCTGTTGGGAGACTCAATTCTGAGCATCTGTCTACCATTATTGCTAACCTCTCAGCTGATGCATACATACTGTATTTCCTCTTAGATTCCCTTTTATGAAGCAGCAGAAGAATATGGTTTAATAAACATTGAATACTTTATTTTTGCTTTCTTTCTGTAGTGCAGGTGAATTGAGTCTGAAGATATTTCCTTACCAATTCAACTGCATTCATGCATTACAAAAACCATAGAAAAAGTATTTGACCAAAGAAAAGGTGATAAAATCGTGATTGCAACTCTATCCATGACCTTATTTAAGAAGTCTTTTCTACTTTTAAAAAAGTCCTCCTTTATCTGAATCAGTGTATGTGAGAAACAATTGTTGAAGAACCCTGGTGAGTATCCAGACTCTACACTATTGTAATTCACAATGAGCCAGATGTCCTTCTAATATAAATCATATGCATTTCCTTATAGATCAACGATCATTGTAGAGAAACCTTAGCACAGAGTACTAGTGGGGCTACATGTAGCACACTAAGATAAAATCCATTCTAAATACAGCTATAAAGAGTAAAGACATTAAAATTGTATTAAATACATATCCCTTATCCTCCCCCAGATCACATTACAGCCTGTCCCCCAACACGTGATATGACTATGGGAACAAGGTGGCTTTTTCTTTCTAAACCAACATATAGAATTTATACATCCAAATGAGTAGGACTGTACTCTTTAAAGTAATCACCTTTGGAAGTTATATATGCATTCCAACAAGGCTACCATCACACAGAATTTTTCTGGAATCTCTTTTAGAACACAGGTTCTCCAGATTTAGTGTGCATAATGACCACCGAGGGAACATATTAATGCAGGTTCTTAGAGATTTGGATTTAACTGGTGTTGGATAGAGTCTGGAAACTTGTATTTTTAAGAAGCATTCCAGATAAGTTTTATGCAGGTGATCTGTGAGAAATAGCACTTTAGTCAGTTCACAAGCCATTCAAGGATATCAAAATAAGGATTTTAGAGTTGAACTCTGTGTACACATACATTTAACACACTGGAGGTTTAATTTTTTTTCAAAATCTTCAGTCTTCCTGATAGAACATATTAGTACAGATATATATAGAAGAATCTATTTGCAAACAACAACAAACCTCCATGAAAGAGATGCCTAAGCTCCAGACATCAGAATGGATTCCATACTGCTCCCCTGAAATTCTTTCAGGCTGTAAGAAAACAGAAGGGAGCTTGTGAGTTGATGTAAGCTGCTCCAGGAAATATACACTAACATGAGCTCAGCTAAGACACGGTGCCATCAATATTCACCTAGCACTTTATGAAGAGCAAAACAATTTTATATGTATGTGTATACATATATGTGTGTGCATTATGTAGATAATATATAGAAATTATATAGGTAATATAGATATTTTATATATAATCTCACTAAATCCTCACCAAGTCCCTGTGAGGAAAACTTGATTATCTTTATTTTACAGATAAAAGAAATGGAGGCTCATATTAGTGAAATAATTTAGGCAAAATCCTAAACTGGTAAATGAGCTGAGACTTGAACCCAAGTCTTCTCCCTCCAAATCCAGTGGTCTTAGTTGTAGAGTGACAAATTACACAATATTATATAATATTATCACTTATTTGCATTTTGATTGATTGGTCTGGATCACTAGGGATTCTTTCATTTTTAAATTTTTAACTTTTTATTTGGAAATAATTTCAAACTTATAGGAAAGTTGAAAGATTAAGACTAGTACAAACAACATCCATATTTCCTTTGCCCAGATTCACCTACTATTCAATATTTTATTCTAATTATCAGGGTTTCTCTTGATATAAACCAAGGAACAGTTTGAAAGGTCCAATTGGGACTACTGGTCCTCCATTCAAGATGTGTAGCAAATACCTGGTTTAGAAAGCCACTACATGCACACTCTCTACTTCAACAGGAAAAATTTCATACTGAAGTGAGTGCTGCCTGTTCTCTGTATTCTTCGAGGATTTGGCATTCAGTTGGGTACTTCACAGGTCTTTTGAATGAACATATGAACAAAGGAATAAGAGCAACTGAGGTCCTCACAGAGGTGACATGGTTGCTCAAGGTTACAGAGACAGTCATGGCAAGGCTGGGATCATAACCCATACCTTTTGGCCCCCAGATAGCATTCTACTCTTTGTACCACCCCTGGAGTTCCTGGCAGCTACCATAGCCATCATCCTTTAGGAGCTGCTGTGAGGGCCCTTAAGAGTAACTGGGGTCAAGGTCAGCCTGACCCACTGCAGATGCAGGAAGTGGGCATCCATCACTCACCAGCAAGGGATACACCAGGGGTGTGGCCGGTGGGGGCCAGGTGTTCTCAGGTGAGAGGGGACAGTCCTACATCTCAGGGAGCCGGCTTAGCCAGGACCCAGAACTTTGTAACCTACTTCCCACTCCCACCTACCAGGCTACTTCAGTGTAGTTGCTGCCTTCTCCTGGGACCACTTTCCATAAAACTACACAAAGCCCTGCCCTGAGGTAGCAGGATGGATTGTCTTATTTCCCTTCTTTTATTTATTTCTTTAATTTGTAAAACCCCTTTCCTACCAAGAATAATTCTTCCCAAGGGCCAAGTGCCATTTCTCCCAGCTGCTAACAGACATGGTCATTCCAATCCCCTAATACTTTTTCTTTTATGTTCTAATCCTCCTCACCATCATTTTTCAAGTTCCTCGTTCATACATGAATGAACCCATTATCTAATCCTAGGTAGTTCATTAGGTACTATGATATATTCATATGGAACTGGCTAGTGAGTTACAGAAGTGATGCTCCTGCCATCATCATCATCATCATCAACAATAACAACACCATTCTATGCATTTACTGAAGAATTCCCATGTGCCAGGCATCGTTTTAAGTGCTCTTCATGCATGTCTCATTTCAGATTCAGAAACCCGTATTAGATTAGTACTATTATCATCCCCACTTAACAGAAGAGGAAAATGTGGCACAGAGAGGTTTCGTTTGCACCCACTATTTAAGGAGAGTAACAGCTATCATTTAATGACCACCTAGCACATGCTACACACAGGGTTAGATACTTTGCATAGACACTCCATAACAATCTTGCAAAGTTAGATATTACTGCCTTCATTTTACAGATGTAAAAACTGAAGCTTAGTAAGATTAAGTAACTTGCTGATGTCTAGAGCTGTGGACTAGCATTAAGAGTATTGTTTAGGAACACAGCCGGGATTCAAACCCAGGTACATCTGTCTGCACAATCACGATTTTTTCCAGTGTGTCAAACCACCCCCAGACCTAGAAGTCAGAAGAGCCACACACTAGTCTTGATCTGGTCAGTATTTCTCAAAATGCAGTCTTCAGACTAGCCATCATAGAAATGCCTGAGGTGCTTACTACAAATGAACCTCCTGAATCACAATCTCTGGGAGTGGTTCTGGGGACCCTCGTTTTAAAAAATAATTTCCCTGGATGGTTCTTTGGTACACTCAGCTTGAGTCACTAAACATTTCCATATTCCCTGCAGAGGCAACGACCTACCTTCCTCTTCTCTGCTTAGTGGAAGTTTCTTTTATAGGCTCTATTCAACAGCCACCTTTTTTGTGTGTATGTGAAAACTTCCTCTTTTCCTCAGGCAGAATTACAAACTCCTGCCTCTGTATTTCATTAAAATGTTGTTCATATATTTATTATTAATCCATCACATGTGTTGTAATCATCCGTGTTCTAGTCTGTTTCTCCTAAGAGGCAAAGAGAATGTCTTCTTCACCTCATACTTAGTGCCATGCCTGGTGCATAGTGAGTGCTCAATCAATGTATGCTGAAGGGACACCATACACCTTTACTGCACATTTGGTTTTAAGTATGAACTAATTATTAAGTTCCTTGGAGTGTTCTAATATAACTTCACCACATATTACTGCTATTCATGTCCATCAAGAACTTCCAGCAAATATGAAGATCCTAAAATCCCCCAGAACTGTTAAACAAATAACCAATGTTGCCTTCCTCTCTGTCTTTTCTTTCCTTCCTCTCTTTCTTCATTCCACTAGCTGACAGTTATCAATACAGCACTTCATCCAGAGTACAAAAAAAAGAAACAAAGTGGAACCACATACAAAATATTTTGGCAGGATCACCAATAAGATTAAATACATTCATGACATTTACCCACTGATCGACCAAAACAAATGCAAACTGTAAGCTGAAAATAAAGCATAGAAAAATTAAATTAAAAAAGAAAAAAATAGAAAAAGTGCTAATGGTCACAAATATCAGGTGGCAAATAAGAGAACTCCTTAAGGACGAGATTCTGACAGCCTCTCTTTGGAAAAATTATTCTTGCAATAAACTAACAAAACGAGATTACTGTTGTGATGCAGTGCTTAAGCACAAATGCTAGGAAAAAGCAGGTAGCCAGCCAGCTCTATGGGTCTATCCTAAAGAATTCGTATGGTAGATAGGGACTGGGAAATGCCCCCAGGCCCTTGAAACTGACACAGGTACAAGATAACCCCAATACATTCTGAATTTTTTTTTTTTTTTTTAAAGTCAACGTTAGCTATTGTTTTTTTTGTTTTTTTTTGTTTTTTTTTTTTAAGATTTTTTATTTATTCATTTTTTTCCCCCCAAAGCCCCAGCAGATAGTTGTATGTCATAGGTTCACATCCTTCTAGCTGCTGTACGTGGGACTCGGCCTCGCGCTGGACGGAGAAGTGGTGCCTTGGGGCGCGCCCGGGATCCGAACCCGGGCCGCCAGCATCAGAGCGCGCGCACTTAACCGCCAAGCCACGGAGCCGGCCCTACATTCTGAATTTATGGAGCCAGGACTTGATGGCCTAAGGTTGCACAATTCAAATCTGTTCCCACACTTGAGGCCAAGGTGGCTCTGTCCTCTCCCCTCTCAAACAAAACAAAACAAAACCAACCACCAGGTACTACACTACTAACAGAAGATCTGTGATGGACATTTTGCAGTTGAAAAGCTAAAACTGGATTACTTTCTGACATGACAGCTGTCACCAGTATAGAAAGCTAAATAACAAGAAAAACGTAAGTCTTGTCTGAAGCACCTCTGTACTGGGATTTAAATGTAGGCAGAAAAAACCCTGGTCTGTTCATATTAAAAAGCAGAGTTTACAGAGGGTTACAAAGGGCAGTGGCTCCGAGCTGGCACGTACATTTCACTCCTTCCAGCTACCCTCTGTAACTCGGCATTTACCCAGGACCCATAATTAGTTAACTTGTTCCAGAACTGTCTCTATTTACAACAGAATACCCCGGGTTTACTTGTCAAAAGCAGGAGGATACCAAGGTACATCCCTTATCTTTCTGATAAAAGAATTTCTGCTCAGGGTTAGGCTACTCAGAAAATTAACAAAGTATGCACAAATACTTCAGGTTAGTATGTAATCAAAATATGTATCACCAAAAATGGGGATTTGTTTTAAGTCAGCAATTTTCCCGTGTGAGTAGTTGAGCATACTGGTTAAACAAGGGTTCTGGAGTCAGACTGCTCTAACTGAATCATCTTCCAGTTCACTAATTTTCTCTTTTGTTATGTCCAATATGCTGCAAGTAGTGAGGTTTTAATTTTAATCTTGTAGTTTTGTTTGAGACTTTCTCAAATCTACTACGTCACTTTTAAAATTTGTGATCTGAGGTCGATGTGCATCTGTTGTTTCTGCTGGTTCTTCTTCATGTTGCTTTGTTTCCTTGTGTGCCTGGTTTTCTTTGACTGCTTGCTAGATTTTGCTCTTGAAAAAAAAATCTGGAGAGGTTCTCTGAGGCCTGAGGTGAATGTGTTCACCTCACACCAAGTTCTCAGCATGAAGCTGCTTTTCCAATTCAGGTCATGTATACAAATACCCAGGCTGCAAATCTGTGCCAGAGTTAGTCTATGGCCACAACTTTCCCCTCTTCCTTTTCCTCCTACTTCTCTACTTAGCTCTGAGAAGCTTCTCTTCTGTTCCTTGGGACTGGGGGAGGAGAAGCAGCCTTAGCTCTGGTTTGCTCTTATACTGAGGGTGAGCCCTTCAGGCTTCCAGCATGATATGGGGAAGATCTCCTCTGAGACCCTCTGCCTTAGGGACCTCCCATGTCATTCACAGCTGTGGTACAGGCAAACAAATGCCCTCAGGAATAAGAAGCGTTAGTGTTCCAACATTCTGCTTTCCCATTTGTTGCAGGATTCCATCTGAAAATTGTCCTGGGGGTTCCTCATTGTCTTTTTAGCTCTTCACTGCCATTTGAGATGGTTTAAAAAGTATTTTAACTAGCATTTTTCAGCAGAAAAGTTGGTCCAAATAACCTAAGCTGTTATTACCAGAAACTACAAGCTGGTATCCTAATTAAATCTTGACTCTCACTACTTGGCCAACTCGGAGACCTCCGGCTAAAGTTGCTTCACCTTTGGTTTCCTCATCTGTAAAACAAAGACAATAATAGTAACATGTATACCTCACTGGGTTGTGTGAAGATTAAATGAATCCATGTAATGTGCTTGATTCAGCACACGCCACACGGAAATGCTCATTAAATATTAGCCTCTTTCCAATCATCACCACCATCATTACCATCACTGCATGAGCATGGCCAACTGAGATGGATCATGTCATCTGTATAGGTTTTATTCTGGGTAAAGATAATTTCCAAGGATAGGAATAGCCCAGGCAGAAAAAAATGTTCAGGAGATAAGAATAGTTATTTAGATTGACTTTCTGATCCTACAGAACAAGTATTTGGGTAAGATCTCTTTTGTAAATTTCAAAACTTCAGTTATTAATAACAATAATATCAAACTTTTACATTTGATTTAAAAAATTATAATAAACAAACCACAGTGACTAAACAGTGGGTTAAAGTTTTAGGGATGTCTATCTTTAAAATAGAGTAAAATTTTTAGTAATTAGAATTTCTGAGAAATGGTTTAATTTAACGTAAGGCCCCAAAGCCTTGTAGACCCCTTTTGTAATCCTTCTGGATGAAATTCTTTTAAAATGTGATTGAAAATCTTTCTTGCTTTGGATTAAAGTGTTTATTGAACCTAATTATCTGTTCAATGTAATGTATTCTTGAACATGCCACTTCACTTTCCAGGTGTCAGTCTCACTGGTCAACACGGAGGTTGGACCAGATGACTTTCCAAGTCTCCTACAAGCTCCACTGCTTGACGTGCCCATACGTTGTTTTTTTTTTTTTTTTTTTAATGACCTAGGATCTTAGAAAAGCCTCTCTGTTTTTTTTAATTATCATTTTCTTGTACCTTACACTTTAGATTATAGGAGAATGAAGTGAGATTGTTCACACATGTAGGACTATTTCTGTGATTTATTTTCTTTTCAATATTTGAGCGGCCTAGGTGACTGTATTTGAGTAATGTGGGGGTCTTCTATACCTTATAATGCAAGTAAGATACTTAATATGAAAAATTAAATGCTCTGCTCATAATTAGGAACAAGTCATTTTTGAAATGCAGCTTTCATGAATTCATTAATTTAGCACTGTGGGAAGGACTGGTTATAGAGAATGAGCAGAATAAACTCTGCCCCTGTAAAGATCAGACTCTAGACTGAGAGAGACATAAATAATTTGGATATAGGGAGAGAGACAGCAGTTACAAGTTTAGTTTCTGGAGGCTGATTACTTAGTTTGAATCTTGACTGGTAAATTTTAGCTGTATGAACTTGGGTAAGTCACTTAACTTCTCTATCCCTTGGTTTCTTCATCTATAAAATGAGAATAAAATCACCTCCCTCATAGGGTTGTTGTGAGGATTTAGAGAGTTAACATATGTAAGAGTTCAAAAGAATGACTGGCACACAGTGCTAATTAAGTGTTAGCTATTATTATTATTATCACTGTACAGAACTATGTATGAATATAAAGTGAGAGAAATGGAGGTAAAATGAAGGCATTACATCAGATGACCTCTGATTGTATATTCCCACAATTTATTATTCGCCCTCTACCCCATCTATGTCACATTACCTTCTATTTCTGAGTCTTTGTTCATCCTTCCACATTGATCTCTGTCTTTTACAAGTGCCCTTTTCACATACTGCTTGAATCATCAAATTCATACACTGTATGCCTTCTTATTCTCTAAGTGTATGCTTGGTACAACTTCAGTTTTTATGATGTCACACACCATGTAGCCATATATAATGTCATGTTTCCTATTTTGCCCATGTCTTACGTGGATTACAGAGTGGTTCCACCGTACCTGGCCAAGAGCATGGAAGGTGCTCAGCAAATACTGGTTGATTAATGGACGGTACTGTGTCAGATACAGCTTTCACTGGCAGAGATCAGAGGTTGGCAAACTTTTTCTGTAAAGCGCCAGATAGTAAATATTTTTCACTTTGTGGGCCATATGGTCTCTGATGCAACTGTCACAACCACACTACTCTGCCATTAGAGTGCTAAAGCAGCCACAGATAATATGTAAATAAATGGGCGAAGTTGTGTTCCAAACTTTCTTTTTTCTTATTTAATTTTTATTTTGGAATACTTATTGATTCACAAGAAGTTGAAAAAAATTTATATACAAGGAGGTTTTGTGCACCCTTCACCCAGTTCCCCCCAATAGTAGTACTATAATAAAATATCACCATGTATAAGGCAGGGATAATTCCAGTAACGGAATAATAAATATTATTTCCATCTTCCCCTACTCCCAACCTCTGATTTCACACCAGTTAGGCAAGTACACGGCCAACGAGGGCCTGCTGAACTGAGCGAAGCTCACCATCAGGCTATCACTCTTCACTTCCTAGGTATCTCATGTTTTTTACAGCTTGAACTGTAAAATTGATGACTAGAATTCATTCACCCAAGAATAAAAGCAATTTTAGCTTTGCCAATCTGAGCTAACGTTTCATAATTTTAATCCTCACATTTTCAATGAACAGATGGACGAATCACATTCATCCATAAACAAAAAGGAAATCAAGTAATTTCTTTAAAGTACATCTGAGAAAGAACTGTAATCTGGATTTGTACATTCAAACATAATGCAATTTAATTATTAGAGCAATTTAAAGCTACTAAGAACATGACGGGTAGTTGAGAAGTTGTTTCATTTATAGTTGCTTTTTTTTAACCAGTGTTCCATATTCTTTCAAAGACTGAAATTGTGGCATTTAGCAAAGTTTTGTTAATTATAAAGGTGGCTCACTAATCTCAGCTAAACTGGTAGAGCCAAGAGGGTGAATAAGTTTTATAAAAAGATATGGTGACTTCAGAAGTTAATTTTTTTTTTCACATTACCTAGAAAAACGAGAAGGAATGAATTTTCTTTAAAAACAATGCAAGACAAAAATTAACTATTCTGGTTATCTCAATAAAAAAATTGCTTCGTACTATTCTGAGAGTAAGATCCAGGGTTCTATCCATATTAACATATTTTTATCAAGATAATATATGAACAAAGAATACTGACAATAAGATCCAGGGTTCCAACCATTCTAACACTGTTTAACTTCATATACAGACTACTGGAAGTCAAATGGACTACCTGAATAAATCTAGAACCCTCACTAAAAAAACTAAGCTTAAGATGGTAAAACAAAACTTTGCTCTAAAACTGATACTAGGTAAGCTTTCTGCTTGTTTCTTCCAACCCTCCATTCTGAAGTGACTATGGAAACCAATACACAAAAGCATTTTGATGGACACAAATAACTTCCCTTACTTAAAAGGTAGGGGAAAAAAAGGTCAAAGCCAAGTACACACTGGTCTTTGAAATAGTTCTATGCTTCCACTTTTTATTCTGGGTAAATTTATTTCGTGGAACTAAATAAGTTATCTTACAATAGGCCTGAAGTCAACAAGTAAACAGAATGTAGATGTACAAGTTCTAAAGAGAACTGCCTGTTAAACCCTTATATTCAGAGATCCATAAGTAAGAGTTGGTCATATCAATAATTAAACTTTGATCTGGTGACAAAGCATGCTTCTATTCTTGGAAAAAACAACCAATCTTATTGACTGACATTTTGGTATATTTGAGGGTTAATTAAATAAGCAACATGGCAAAGTAGCCGACATGCTATGAGGTGCAATTTTTCTGTAGGATTAAACTTCAAAACTCAGTGATTTTCCACTTGAACCAACCAGTTAAGTCAACAAAGTCAGATAAGTTGGTAGCTCCTGTATAAACCCTAACGTCTTCTAGGAAGATTTAAAAATAGGATCATGACTGGATTGACTTTGTAATTTATGAACTGTTAGGCTAAAGCTGTGGAATTAATTCAAGAATTATACATTACCAAGTACATAAAGATAAAGATGTTGGTTTTAAATGTTATTTTTGCATAAGTTTACTTACCGCCATATAAGCATTTGTTCCAACATACGTCTTGGCTATAGAATTCACCAGCTATGAGACAAAACAGTCTGTTAGAACAATATAAAGATAATGTGGAAATAAAATGGGCAATTATTCCTCATTTAACCTACAATCATCATTTCTATAAATCAACTAAAAATTATGTAAAAGGGAACAAATTCATCTACAAAGGCATTAAAAATGATTAAATCTCTTTTCTTTTGAATGTGATTTCCAATTTAAACAAGCACAGCATTACAGTTTATAGCAGATAACCTTAAACAATTCACTTAAGCAGGATGCTTATCGCTTTAGTACCCCAAACCCGCCTGATATAAAAAGTCAATTTGAAGTAGAATTTGAACACACTCATTTTTTAGTCAGATGGCTCAAGACGTGAATGAAGCCCTACGCGTTACTAGAATGAAACGAACACTAAATACGCTGGAGGGATAACAGACTTTGACAACTCATAATACAACGATGACCTTCGCTTTGGTCTTCGTGTTTGACTGGGAGTAAAGGTGGCTGCAATTCAAATCAACATCACAGCACGCTCATGGGTCACTATCACTGGGGTTCTCAGGGGAGGCCCAAAATGGAAATTAATTAAAATTTGTGCTGCACATTGTAATGGCCCTCCACCATTGTTGCTCCCAATATTAATTTTTATTGTGGGCCAGTTGGGCTCCCCAGGCACAGCTCCCACTCTGCCCTCCCTTTTGTCTGGCCAAAACGCTTTCATATCAAAGCTGCATATCAATGAAGTTTGCTATTCGTAAGTAGTAATTACAATATCAGCAGTTTTTACTGTCATTAAACAATGAACAATCATATTCTGATGAAGGAAACTCGCTCAGAGATTGAAAATGAATAACAGACTCCCAGCCGAGGAGAAGATGCAGAGTTCTGTTTGTCTGGCAGCTAGGCAATTTTTCAATCCAGAGAGTAGATTGAAAATAAAAAGTGGATGTCACAGAGAGGAAAGCAGACTGGGAGGAAGAAGAGACCTACCTGAGTGCTAACTCCAAAATCACACAGCTTGACCTGTCCTCTTGTGTTTACTAGCATATTGGAGGGCTTCACATCTAAAAAGAGACCAGAAAAGTCCATGTAACTAATTCTATATCTACAGTGCTTGCTCTAAAAAGAGCACACACGCACACCATACCATACTGCAGAAATGACATCATCTCTTCAACCCAGAATCCTAATCACAAATTTAATGCAAAGCATTTTATCTGGAGGCAAAATGTAAGGTCCTAACTCCTCCAATTCCAACCATTTCTAGCTTCTATAGAAGCAAAGGTTTATTTCAAGTGAAAGTTAAATAAAATCTTGGCTTCCAACAACAGTAAATAGACGCATCATCCTATCCCCAGCCTTTTAGCAAAAGTAGGTAAATAAGAAAATGTAATCTTCTTGCAAAGAATTTGCACAAAAGGCTTAGCTTTGCTCTCAACGTGAAACTACTCCTCCCATCTAAGAAGCAGTAAGGCCAAAGGGAGGCCAACAAGGAAAAAATCATTCATTTGTTGCTGGTAAGAGGTCATATCTGAATGAAACAATGAGAAAATGGAAGCAGTATTGCTATTTCTTGGTTTTATGTGACGAAAGCTACTTGAGATAATACTCAGAAATTGATCTAAAAGATGTATGTGTGTGTGTGCATGCAGGCACTTATCAGTCTTTGTTTCATTTATCCTTCTCTTCCCTTACATCATTTTTGACTGCTGTTATAGTTAAAAGAATTGACACAGCTTTTGCCAAAGCAGTCAGTTGCTAAATAATGACACGAAGGGTTTCTGTGAAGCATTGTTGGTGACAACAATGAGCCTTTTCAGAAATTCAGGAAGCCCACAAAAACCAGCCAAGCAGGATCAGAACACACTAATTTTGATGGTACAGGACAGCACTTGGTTCAGCGTTTCATCTGCAATGGCAAAAGTGGTCTGGAACAGACAACTTATTATATTTAATATAGCATATAACTTTAATTACCCCAAAACTGAATAAGAGACTCAACGTTTTATGTAACATTAAAAAAATATCTGTGAGTTAATCTCACCCCAACCCTCCACCCCTGCAAAAGGCTACCTCAAAAAAGTATCTTGCCAAGTGTAGGTACTTAAGTCAAACTTCAAGTTCAAACTCAGTAACCAACAATTACTGAACCCTATCTGCTACGTGACAGGCACTTTCTCACACATGTACTCATTTGGTCTTGCCTGACTGCCACTAGAATGTAAACTCCATGAAGGCAGGGACTTTGTCTCTTTTATTGACTACTATATTCCCAGCTCCTAGAAAAGGCATATAATAAGTGCTTAATAAATATTTGATGAATGGATGAGAGAATAAATGAATGGAAACCATAAACACAGTATTATTTTATGTTGATGATTCTGGTTCAGTGATCAGGGGTTAGCTGTAGACCATGTCTCTGTAGCATGCCCTTCAGACAAGACACACTATAGACTTCCTTCAGGGGGTTCTCTGCTCTCTCTTTGAATACAAGTTAGTTTGCCTAGGCAGGTGTAAGTTCTTTTATCAACGGTCTCTCTGCCTTCAGTTTTCCCCAATTTCATTATAAATCTATACTTCCAACATATTAAATATATCACTTGCACTACATCATTTCTCTCCTTGAGGAGGAAGTAAAATATCTCTTGATCTCCTCTGCTAACCCCAATGTGAACTCCTCAAGAATAGGATTGTGCTTTCAAATGTGCACCAGCAGTTAGCACAATACACACATCACAGACAGGCACAGTATAAATAAACGTTTGCTGAACTGAAAGAAATGTTAGCCTCTACACAGCCAGGTCTTATTTTCCAAATCTAATTCTCATTACAGGCCCTCAACTTAGAATATTATTCTTTTGGACAATCTGCTCTTTTATATATTTACACTCTTAAACTACCACATCAGATGGAGACAGTTAATGAACAAATATTTTGAGCTCCTGGAAGAAGGAGCCGCCTGGAAACCACAAGGTATGCCAAAATTAACAAATCTTTAGCTTTAACCAGACACTTATTTGATTGAAGTGGATCAACAGAGAGAGAAAGAATAAAACAACAAAATTATAATTATATTCTAAAGATTATATTATAAAAGGCAGGTGTAAATAAAAACTCTACTGCATTTTTCAGCTCTCCAACACCTTTTTTAACTTACAGGGTAAGCCTACTATATGACTTTTGCACATTCGCCTCTCAGCCTAGTTTTCAGGAATACTTTACCCATGAAAGTAGTAGACAACCAGTTATCTTCCAACCAACCTTTGTATTCCAACTAGACTGTCTTTATCATTGTCTCAAAAAAAAAACAACAACACTAAACTCCAACTCAAAAAACCCATCACTAAGCCTTTGTTCATGCTGTGTGTTCTTTTCTCTCTCCCCTCTCCCCACTCCAGGTTTAGAAACCCTTCCTTGATATTTTCTGGCTGTCCATCTCCCTGTTGCCCTAACTACTCAGGTCATCAAAGTCACTGCTTCCTTTGAACTGGCAGGGCATTTACTGTCTGTGCCATTTGTTTGGAACTGAGCATATGATAACTTTTTTATCATTAGTTACTTATCATATTTACTGTTATAGGTATCACTACCTCAAGTAATAAGTTCACATGGTAGGAATATGCTTTATACATCTTTGTACGTATCCCTTCTGAGCATAGTATCTTGCTCACTGGTCAATGGTTTTTTAAACAATACGCTAAATTTGCTAACATTAAGTGTCTCCCTCACCACCAATACCTTGAGACATCATTTGAACAAAACAGACCTCTTTAAACAAAATCAATGGATTCAGGCCAGGAGACAAATTTTAGTGGTTTTGGCACTGCCACAAACTTGGCATCTGACTTTGGACTAGGCATGTGATATTTTAGTTTCTACCTCCGAGTCAATCTTCAAGAACTGCGAGGATTAAATGAGATAATGAATGTAAAATTGCTCTTAAACTGTCAAAGACTCTACAAACATAAGGTACTATTATTATCCATTGGTAATCAAACTACACGAAGTGGTATATTTCATTGTATTTAGGAGATAATTTCCATTGCTACTGTAGCAAATTTAAGCTGTATTTGAATAAAATACTAGCTGAAAGAAAATAATTTCCAAAGCCCAGTAAGTAGAACTATAAAACCAATTTAATGTTTATGAAGAGGAATTTTTGCCAGACCATATGCACTCATTCCCCAACAAGGCTACTGAACTGGTCTCCCTATTTTTATACTTGCTCTACTATAGTCTGTGTTGAACGCAGCAGCTAAAGTGATCCTTTTAAGACTTAAATCAGACCAGGTCACTTCTCTGCCTAATACCTCCAAGGGCTTCCCAACTCAATGCAAAATGCAAAGTTCTCATGACGGTCTCTAAGGCCTTCTCTGAGCTGGCCCCCCACAACCTCTGTGCTCTCATCCTTCCTAGCCCTCTCCCTGTCCACTCTGCTTCATCTCACCTGCCTCCTTGCCAGGCAGGCTCCTGCGCTGTGGTTCCATATCCCTGGAATACTCTGCTCCCATATATGTATGCATGGCTTGCTCCTTCACTTCTTTTAGGTTTCTGTTCGAATGTTACCTTTTCAGGAGAAGCCTTCGCCAACCATCCAGTATGAATAGCAATACCTTCCCATCCCAGATACTCCCTTTCCTTCTTCCCTATTTCAATGTTCTTCTTAACATTTAGCACTATTTACACACTATATCTGTACAAGTAAATCTGTTCCCTCGCAGTTCTCCCCTCTTGAAGGGAAGCTTCATGAATGCAGAGACTTGATCTGTTTTGTTCACTACTATATCTAAAATGGTGCCTGGTACAGACAAGAAACAATATTTGTTGAGCAAACAGTGAATGGATATCTCTACTAAATAGATGGGCAAACGTGCTCACCCAGAGAAGCATGAATTTGGCCTGAGAAGGAGGTGCATCTTTTCCTACTTAATAGCATATACTTCAGAAAGAAAACACTTCACTATTAATGAATACATTTCTAAACGATACTTTTCATTCTGAGAAGAATCCACAGTCATTCAAAAATACTCATTCAACAAATACTTATTGACACCTTACCATGCGCCAGATATGGTAGTAGGTGCTGTAGAGAGAAACATGAGTTAAGTCCCTGTCTCTGCCCTTCCGGAGTATATTCTTTGACCAAAAATACTGCACATGAGATTTCAGCATGATAACATTGCCTACATATACTTTAAATGGGATTTTCTTCCTGAACAATTGGCACACTTTCTATAATCAAGACAATGAGAGTTATGTAACTAAATAGCTCCCAAGCCTGGCTGTGCATTTGAAAAAAAATGTTTTTGAGTTCTATCTCAGATTTAATGAATCAGAAATTAATCTAATACAGTCTAGTCTTCAGGCCAGCACTTAGAAAAGACTGACATAACCCACTGTATCTCCCTTGATTTAACTGCTAGAAAGTTCAGAACAGCTGAAGAGAAATTTCTTCTCTTGTTTTACTTTACTTTTTAAAATCAATTTTATTCATTTTTAAAAATCAATTATATTCCAGTCATTTTGAATGTTCAGTTTGATGAATTTGACAAGTATATATATCCCTGTAACTACACCACAATCAAGATATGAAACAATTCTACCACCCAAAAATTTTCTATGCCCCTTTAGTCAACTCCACCCTGGCCTCTGCAACCACTAACTGGTTTCTGTTGTTACAGATTAGTTTTGCATTTTCTATATACACTATAAACTCCATAATATGTCATTATAATTTTTGCTTTTGACAGTCTTATAATTAGTTTTTGGATGGCATATCTCTGTCATTATATTTAACGTGGGTGTCTTGCAGACAGTACACAGTTGGGTCTTGCTTTTTTAACCAGTCTGAAAATTCATGCTTTTAATTGGAGTATTTAGACTATTTACATTTAAAGTAATTACTGATATGGTTGAGTTCAACTCTACAATCTTACTATTTGTACTATCTGTTCTTTGTTCCTTTTTTTTTTTTTTTGCCTTCTTTTGGGTTAGCTGGGCTCTTTTTAGCATTCCACTGATATCTACTATTGGTTTCTAGCCAGAGGTTGGCAAACTTTTCTGTAAAGGACCATATTTCAGGCTTTGAGGGCCATATGGTTTTTGTTGTGAATACTCAATTTTGCCACTGTAATGCAAAGCAATCATAGGCAGTACGTAAATGAATGGGCATGGCTGTGTTCCAATAAAATTTTGTTTACAAAAACAGGCAGTGAGACAAATTTGGCCTGTGGGTTAAAGTTCACCAGCCCCTATTTGAAGTTTTTTTTTTTTTTATACCCATTTAAAAAATTCTAGGATTTACAATATGTTTCTTTAAATTCTCACAGTCTACTTTCAAATAATATTAGGACATTTCATTTATAAAGTAAGAAACTTATAGTAGTATATTTCCATTTTCTTTCTCCCATCCTTTGTGCTATTATTTATATATCTTTCCTCTACATGCATTATAAGCTCCACAATACACTGTCTTTATTTTTGCTTTAAATAATTATCTTTTAAAGAAGTTTAAAAGCGAGAAAAAAGTCTTCTATATACATCCACGTTTACCATTGCTGGTGCTATTTATTTCTTTGTGCATATCTAACCATCCATCTGGTATTTTCTGCCTAAATAACTTCCTTTAACATTTTTTATAATGCTGGTCTACTGGCAATGAATTCTCCCTGCTTTGTTTGCCTAAGAAAGTTTATATTTAGCTGTTATTTTTGAAAAATATATTTACTGGACATAGAATTCTGGATTGATTGGTTCTTTTTTCCCCAACATTGAAAAGATGTCTGTCCATTATCTTCTGGCTTACATAGCTTCTGACAAGAAGTCTGTTGTCATTCTTATTTTTGTTCCTCTCTACTTAATGTATTTTGTTTTCTCTGAATATTTTAAAGATTTTTTTAAATCACCGGTTTTCAAATGTTTTATTTTGATGTACTTTGGTATGGCTTTTTGTTTATCCTGGTTAGGGTCTGTTTAACTTCTTAGACCTGTGGGTTTACGTGTTTCATCAAATTTGGAAAGTCTGGGGGAATTATTTCTTCAAATTATTTTTTGTTTCCTTTTCTCTCTCCTTTCCTTCTGAAACTCCAGTTACACATGAATTGTAGACTTCATGATACTGTCTCAAGGGTCACTGAAGCTGTGCTCTTTTTTTGTCAGGCTCTTTTTTCTTTGTAGTAATTTTGGATAATTTCTATATCGCTAACATCAAGATCATTGATCATTTCTTCCATAGTGTATAATCCACTGTTAATTCCATCACGTGAAATTTTGATTTCAGATATTTTATTTTTCATCTCTAGATGTTCCACTTGGTTCTTTTTTATGTCTTCCATTTCTCTCCTCATAATGCTCATGTTTTCCTTGAAATCCTTGAGTACACTTATAATATTTATAATAACTGCTCCAAAGTCCTTGTCTGCCAAGTCCATTATCTTGGGGGGGGCAGGTCCTCTTTCTACTGACTGATTTTTCTCTTGGTTATGGTCTTTCATTCATCATCATAAGAATCCTTTGTTCACCTACTAATTTTTATTTGGATGCCAGATATTGTAAATCTTATATTGTTGAGTGCTGAATTTTGTTGTAATCCTTTAAAGAGTGCTGGACTTGATACTGGAAGGTAATTAACTTACTTGCAGATAGCCGATCATTCTGAGGCTTATTTTAGAGTTTTTATTTATGGAGAGCCTAGAGTAACCCCTACTCTAGGGCTAGTTTAGCCCCATTGTTAAAGCATGACCCTTCTAAAGTCTCTCTTGAATGCTCCAATGTATTCAACAAGGTCTCTCTACTCTGGCTGGTATTCTCAAACTTGTGTAAGCTTTGGGAGTTAGTTACAGTTCCCCCCAAATTTTCTTTCCCAGACAGGAGTTCTTTGTCTAGCTTTGTAAGATTTTGCCCTACGAATGCAGAGGTTGATATCTGGCCAAAGATTCAAGGAGACTCCTATACAATTTCTCAAGCTCTTTCTCTGCACAGTTCCTGCCTCTCGAGGACTCTACCTTGTAAATTCTAGCCATTTTGTCCTTCTTGATCTCCAAACTCTGTCTCTTCAGCTCAGTAAGACCTCTGGGGTCTGTTTGGGTTCCTCCTCCTATGATGCAGTGTGGAAAGTGTCTCCAGGCAGAAAGCCTGGGTGATTATAGGGCTCACTTCATGTTTCCCCTCTCTCAGGGATCACAGTCTTGCACTGCTTGTTATCCAGTGTCTGAAAACAGATGTTTCATAAATTTTGTCCAGTTTCCTTGTTGTTTTTGGTGAAGGGCAAGTCCCATAGCAGTGATTTCTTTCTGAGCAGAAGTAGAAATATCCCTTTATTTTAAAATTCTTATTTTTTGTCTTTTGTTCATTGTTTCAACTTTATATCATAAGTTGTCTCAAATCCTTTTTCAAAATAGATGGGATAGAAATAATATCAGGATTTTAAGTAGTTAGGCTAAATCTGAATTCATGTGGCAGAATTTGAAGCAAATGGAATCCCTTTAAATGTTGGAATGAGGATAGCTTCTCTGATTTAAGTTCTACTTTATCTGAATAAAATATTCCACCTTATATCTGAAGTAAACAATCCTAGTATATAGCCACTGAACTTACTACTTCTAAGTTTTCATTTAAAACATGCAAATGCCACATCTCTCAAGAATAGCTCCAGGAATACTGAAGCGATTTAATTTTTTTTTGGTTTGTTTTCAACTTCACTCCAAGCCATAGACAACAGCACAAAAGATTAAGCAGAAAGATTACTTTTAAGGAGGTAGTTATATTTATGCTTATTTTAATGCAATATCAAGTTATAGAAAAAAAACAATTGAAGGCACACAGCTTTTCATGCAGCTTACTTAAAAACATCATAGCCTTTCTTCTGTAAGCAAAGCACAGAAAAGATGTCATTAAAGTGACTGATTATAAATGGCAATCATCAGGGCAGATGTAAGTCATTTTGGTGTAATCAGGCCATTAATTATTAGGGTTTATCAATTAGTTTTATTGAAGGCAAGGGAGCTTAAATGAATAGTAGAGCATTGATTTTAACTGAGACGTTGTCTCAAAGAAAATACAAATGAGGTGTGTAGAATCCAGGAATTACAGGTCCTTTTCATACCACTAAAAAGAAATACGCTTCTTCTAATGTAAAACACAAACCTTTAGTGAAAAACCAAATTAACTCTAATCCGCTTTGCATTTCATATGAAATATCACGTTTTGGTGTTCTGTAATTTGAGGTTTAGTTTTAACCCATCTCGACCAAGAGGTTTATGCCACATTGAAGAAAGTGAGATAAAGGTACAATGCACAATGACCCATTTTTAAAGTCAGATATTTCTTATCTTCTTTCACTTTAGAAAAAAACTTAGTCATCTTATGCAGATAGGCTTTTTATAGGAGTCAGAATAGATTCCTGTTGGTCAGATCCTCTCAGAGGAAGCAGAGATGACATGGAAAGTGTGTGAGTGTAAGTACGTGTGTGTGTGTGTGTATGATAAACAAGATTAAGGGTGATATCTGATCTTCCCACATTGACAAGGCTGTTAGAATTAAGTGAGACTGTGCTTAGCAGTGCCTGTCACAGAGCTGGGGCTCAATGAATTGCTGAATGAATAAAACTGAATTTTAGAACTATTTTGTAAACTTGAATGCATTATATATACTGGAAGCTACTGCTTTCTAGAATTTGTAATGACAATGACTCGCAGCCTAGAAAGTCAGGATGTGGATCATCTACTATACTGGACTAGACTCAAATGCTAAATAAGGTTCACTTTCATTATACAAGCTCTAGCTGAAAGCAGGTTTCTTCCAGAACGGCAAGTGCTATTCAGCTGGGATCACAGAAGAGTTAACAATTATCCAATCACAACATGTGTCTCCTGTCACAATGTTTTCCCACTCATTTAGTGAGATTTCACAGTAAGCTGGGGCTTTTTTGTGCGTGTGTGAGGAAGATCAGCCCTGAGCTAACATCCATGCTAATCCTCCTCTTTTTGCTGAGGAAGACCGGCTCTGAGCTAACATCTGTTGCCAATCCTCCTCATTTTTTGCCCCCCCCAAAGCCCCAGTGGATAGTTGTATGTCATAGTCGCACATCCTTCTAGTTGCTGTATGTGGGACGCGGCCTCAGCATGGCTGGAGAAGCGGTGCGTCGGTGCATGCCCGGGATCCGAACCCGGGTCGCCAGTAGTGGAGTGCGCACACCTAACCGTTAAGCCACGGGGCCAACCCAAGCTGCGCTTTTTAATGATGACATAATGAACATGTGAGTTGCAGCAGCAACAGCCCACGTAAATAACAGGTAGTTATGATGTAATTCTGTTTAATAATTTGAAGTGCTTAGAAGATTATTAGAAAAGTATCAGGGAGTGGGAAGAACAGAAGAATTTACAAATATGGTCTCATGTCATGCAAAAGACAACAGTTGGTGGTTTTCTACAGGAGCCTACAACTGAATAAAAATGAGCCTCAAAATGTCTTTAAAAATTAAGCATAAACTTACCATATAACCTTTGTGGTCACTTTCCTATTCTGTCTCTAGCAAAGTACGAAATATCAGTTAATTATGCCAATCATATACTATGTATCAATAATAAAATGGTCATTTCTTCTCAAAACTGATATGTACTAGATGACCTGATGCACTGTGATTACAAATATTTAAAGATAGATACTAACCACCCCCAAATATCTACTCAAGAGAAATAAAAACACAGAATAAGGACTTGTATATGAATAGCAGCGTTATTCAGAATAGCCCCAAACTGGATACAATCCAAATGTCCATTAGTAAATGGATGGATAAAATGTGATAAATCCATGCAATGGAATATTATTCAGCAATAAAAAGGAATGGACTGCTGACACATGCAGCAAGTACATAGATGAACTTTAAAAACATTATACTAAGTCAAAGAAGTGAGATACAAAAGATTTTACATTGTGTGATTCTCTTTATATAAAATGTCTAAAAAAGGCAAATCTATAAAGTCAGAAAATAGATTAGTGGTTTGCTGGGGCTGGGAGAAAGGATTGATTGCAAATGGAGATAAGGACTCTTTTTGGGGGTGATGGAATGTTTTAAAGTAGATTATGGTGATGGTTGCACAGTTCTATAACTTACTAAAAATCCCTGAATCATACACTTAAAATGGATGAATTTTATGATAGATAAGTTATATATCAATAAAGCTGTTTAAAAAATCAGCCTCAAAACATATTTTGACATTAACTTCTCCATAGTCTTTTAGGTGCTTTCTGGTCACCCTGGTCTCTTTCCTATTCCATTCATAACAAAATATGAAACATCAGTTAATTACACTGATCATATACTATATATCAATGGTAAAATGGTTATTCCCTCTCAAAACTGATACGCACTAGAAGGTCTGATTGTGATTATAAATATTTAAAGAAAGACACCCATTTTTTGTGTGTGTGTGAGCAAGATCAGCCCTGAGCTAATATCCACTCCAATCCTCCTCTTTTTGCTGAGAAAGACTGGCCTTGGGCTAACATCCGTACCCATCTTCCTCTACTTTATATGGGACGCTGCCACAGCATGACCTGACAAGCGGTGCATCGGTGCACGCCCGGGACCCGAACCCAGGCCGCCAGCAGTGGAGTACGTGCACTTAACCACTACACCATGGGGCCAGCCCTGAAAGATACCAATTTTTAAACGTCACTTCTGTGTGTTTCAGATTATTTCCCCAAATGAACAAGGCTATATTTACAAATATGAAAACAAGTGGTTCAAACATGAAAAATTTGGTCAATCAACCAACCATAGCTGCCTCAATAACCTCCAGTTAACTGCTCTGCTCTGATTTTCAGGCTGGACTGAATTTTTTTTTTTTTCACTGAATTGACCAAATTGACTGTGGAAATTGGTATCATGTTGAGACAACCCATGTTGCCACCCATAACTGCCTCGTGCAGGAAACTATCTTTACACATGCTGCATCAATTAGCCATTAAACAATCCACACAAACAGCAGCAAGCTGAAGCTTGCTAATACAGGACAGAGCCGGCAAGAGCATGAGCTTTCTGCAGCTCTCCACAAAAGGCTCCCCCGCCCACTGCCCAGTGCCCGCCCCCAACACAATCAGGGGTCAGAGTGGGAGGCTACCCTCAGTCACGAGATGGCGGGGTGCCAAGGGGACTGTTCAAAACAGATATAAAAAGGCTCTTGCACAAAACTACAGTTGGAGTTAGCCCATGTGCTTTGTATAGGGACCTATATGTCAATATTCTGGTAAGATCAGTTCCAAAGAAAACTGTGACTTTTGTACATGCTACTATATACTTTCTTTTTTCAGGAAAGGAAAACCATGCAAATTGAGGATTCCCTGTTTGCTGTGATCTATTCACATCAAGTGCTGGTGATATCTTCTACTTCTGCTCCCTTTTGGTCTCCCTTTTGTTTTTATACTTAAAATATTTAATTTGCTCTGTGCTTTCATGTGTAAGCCTCACTTACTGTTTTTAGAAATAGGCAAGGTAGAATTCTTAAGGAAATGTGAGTTCAGTTTTAAAATAAGGCATGGGGCTCTGTTGTGGGATGATAATGGAAGCAGAAATAAACTTCTCTTCAACTTTTTCCCCTCTATAAAGCAATTACACTGTTTTGCTTGAATGCCAGGAAGCCACTTTTCAGTTCACCAGGAGCCAGAGGACACATTAGCAGGTCTTCCCTCTTAGTAAACTCTCCTAGCACTGTGCCAGGGTGCTTCAGAAACCTTCTTTCATTATGTTTAATTGTCTTATGAAAAGACAACAACTAATATATCTATCTAGTTATTTCTTGGGGACTGCATTCTAATGAATGAGAACAGCAGGTACAATTAAATATAGACTATGCTGACATTCTGTATTACAAATTTATCTGTGCACAACAGGAACACACTTAAGAGAAAACCACAACGCAATATAAAAGTTATTCTAATCACTCCATCACATAATAAAGGGTAGGTCACCCAAATATTCTTGCAAAAGCCTTAAATAAAATTAAGCAGCATAATCAGCCATCCTAAATGACAGTTATTCTCTAGAGTCTCATGATTCAGTTCAGGATGGAGGCAACAAACATGGTTTTCCTCGTTCAAGTATGATAAAGGCAAGAGACATGCAGTATTTACAAGGCTAATACCAAGGGCAAAAAGGCCTGGGCTTCTCAATTCTGCCTTCCCTCAATCCTTTCATAGTAATTAAAAGAAGTTCCCTTCTAATGTGGATCTTACATTCTTATCTGGCAATACGTACAAATTCTGGGTGGTGTATGGGAAACACCAGGTATGGAGGAACAAGTTCCTGGTGTCAGAAGGGACCTGTATTTTTGCCCCAGCTCTAGAACAACCTACTCCCCCACATCTAAGATACCACCAATTGTAAGACTCCTAGTGACTAGAAAAGCTTTTCAGTGAAAAAGGAAAGAAAACAATGGAATACTACATTAAATGCATAAATAATTGTAAAATACATTTTGATTGTAGACTTGACTTGGAGCAGCATCAGAAAAGCAACTCTGATAAATTATTCTAAAGAAATAATAAAAATTATAGCCGATAACACTTCTTCAGCACTTGCTATATGCCAAGCACTGGGCTAATGCATTATTAACAAATGCATTATTGTCTCATTTAATTTTCATTATAACCCTTGAGATAGGTACTACTATTAACCCCATTTTACAGATGAGTAAATCATGGCACCAACTAATGAAATTAGTTGCCCAAGGCCACACAGCTACTCTCCAGTCCTAACTCTTAAGCCTTAACAAACTGCATTATATTTATGAGATAAATCTCATCTGAACATATCAGCTAGATTTTTATGCCAGCTTTGGCATGAAGAGCTGGCTGATCTTTAGATGTTTTATTTTAGATTTTTCCACTTCTCACAGAAAAGTAGATATAGGAGGGAGATTTGGGGAAGGTTCTAACTATTCTCTCACTTAATCTCTTGAGCCTTCTCTTGAGAAACTGTTATTTGAACTGTAATAATAGCTACTATGTGCCAGACACAGTGAGTGCTGTGACCTCAAAGAGGTTAAGGATCTGACTCAAGGTCACATAGCTGAGTTGAATTAAGAGGCAGAAGCAGCACTTAAACCTGGGTCTGACCCTAAAACTAGAGCTATTCCGTCAGGCTACCAATCCCTTATTGCCTTTCTTATGATTAAGTTATTTAGCCTTTTTGGGCCTTAGTATTTCCTCACCTAAAAATGGGGATACGATGATAACCGTTCTTGCAAGGTTATCACGAAGCTTAAATAAAATAATACACACAAAAAATCTACATACAGTAGTACATAGAAGGCACTCAATGAACGATAATATTAATAGCAATAATAACACTTATTACTGCACCCAATCCAGAAGGAACTTAATCCTCCAATAGCAAAATAATTGATTTGATTTCCAAGGTGCTGATCACCTTAAACCATGCCTTTGGAGAAAGTGACAGATGTGGAGAGGTCCTCCAACTGCTCAAAATTCTTGGCAGAATGTTCTATATGAGGATAAATATCTTACTTTAAAACTAGAAAGGAGGACAAAGGATAACTTCCAATTAAGCCACATTACAAAACAATCCCAGGAGAAAAATATTATTTCCAGAAAATTATCATTCAACTTATTTATCTAACAAACATGCATTAGCATAAAATCAGTGTTATAAATTAACTGTGGTCTCCAACCTCTGCCAATAGAAATGACCCCCACACCATGGTTCTCTGTCTCCCTCTGATGAGCTCCTAAATTTTATGGTTTGGCTAAGAGACGATCAGAGCTATCTGTGGGGCTTGGTCAATCAAACACTCATCAGACCACATCTTGCAGGGTGATTGGACAGGGGCTCACCATAAAGGTGAATGGCTCACTTCAGGGTACCATGAAGACCTGTGAGTCAAACACATGATGATCACATAATCTACTTTAAATCTCAATCCCCAGCAAGGCAGAAGGATCTTAGGGGAGGTGATAGGGGGACTAACTACCCTCTCTCATTTGTATTCCTTCCCTGTATGACACATGACCTGTCTCTCCTCGAAGGCTTTCACTGATACTCATTTCCAAAATGGGAAGGGAAGGTGGTCTGCATGGCAATTTCCCCTGGGTTCCTCATCTTCTTACAGATGTCCTAAAAGGGATGACTCTATCTATGATAAATCCTATCACAGATGCATGGGAGAAAAAAGTCCAGGACAACTGTCTCTAATTAAGAAGACCACCCAAATACAGACAACTATAGAAAGATCACATGTTCTGTTTTTTTAAAGTAAGCTTTTTGAGATCATTGTAGTTGAAATACAGAGACGTCCTGTATACCCTCTATCCATTTTCTCCTGATGGTAACATCTTGTAAAACCATAATACAATATCACAAACAGGGTACTGACAGTCAAGACAGAGACTGTGTCCATCACCATACCCTTTTATAGCCCCCACTTCTCTCCCACCCCAGCATCGCCTAATTAGCCCCTGGAAACCACTAATCTCCTCTCCACTTCTATAATTTTCTCATTTCAAGAATGTTATACTGTGGTATATATACACAATGGAATACTACTCAGCCATAAGAAACGATGAAATCCAGCCATTTGTGACAACATGGATGGACATTGAGGGTATAATGCAAAGTGAAATAAGTCAGAGGGAGAAGGTCAAATACCGTAGGATTTCCTTCATTAAGTAGTAGATAATAACAAGAATAAACAAACACATAGGGACAGAGATTGGACTGATGGTTGCCGGGGGGGGGGGAGGGAGGGAGGTGAAGGGGATGGTTCGGTACATGTGTGTGGTGATGGGTTGTAGTTGGTGTTTTGGTGGTGAACATGATGTAATCTGTGCAGAAGTGGAGGTGTAGTGATGTACACCTGAAATTTTTACAATGTTGTAAACCAATGTTACTGCAATAAACAAAAAATTAAAAAAAAAAAGAATGTTATAAAAATGGAATCATACAGTATGTAACCTTTTATGATTGGCTTTTTTCACTCAGGGTAATTATCTGGAGATTCACACAGGCTATGTATATCAATAGTTCATTCCTTTTTATTGCTGAATAGTAGTATTATATGGTATGAATCTATCACAGCTTGTTTAACCATTCTCTCATTGAAGGACATCTGGGTTGTCACCAGTTTTGGGCTATTATGAATAAAGCTGCTATAAACATTTGTGTACAGGTTTTGTTTTCATTTCTCTGGGATAAATGCTCAGGAGTGCAACTGCTGAGTTGCATGGTAAGTTGCATGTTTAGATTTTTAAGAAATGCCAAATTGTTTTCCAAGGGGGCTGTATCATTTCACATTCCTATCATCAATGTATTAGTGATCTAATTTCTCTGCATCCTTGCCAGTATTTGGTGTTACTACTATTTTTTTATTTTAGCTATTCTGGTAGGTGTGTAGTAGTATCTCATTGTGCTTTTAATTTGCATTTCCTTAACGGCTAATGATGCTGAACATCCTTTCATGTGCTTATTTGCCATTTGTACATCTTCTTCAGTGGCCTGTCTCTTCATGTCTTTTGCTCATTTTCTAATTGGATTGTTTGTTTTTTTACTGTTGAGTTTTGAGAGTTTTCTATATTCTACACACATATTCTTTAAAAAAACACTTTTAAGTAATGCTATCTGAGGTTTCTTGTCTTTTGAAAATCATTACCACAAATACAGAAATCCTCAGTGATTACCCGAGGCAAAGAGAATGAATGACCAACATGGGGAAGGAGGCTTAATTTCTAGAAACGTTCATTTGTGTGGATAGTCAGAGCTGGAGAAAAACCAACAAGCCAGAGTCATTAAATTAGTTTGTTTACCTCAGTTAATGGGCTAAGGCTTTTTTTGTTTCTTTTTCAAAAACACAAATTTTCATGAGTTATGATCTACCACAGCATTGGCATATGATTAATAGTTAAAAGACAATATTTAAAGGATTTAAAAACAGGAGCCAAGGTGTAATCGTGCTCCTACCACTAGCACTTGCTTAACATAAATGCCCCACTTCCAGACACACTACCCAGTCACAATGCTCAGGGAAGGTGCCCCCACACCTCAGCTCTCTCATCATCACATGTTGCAACATAAAACCAACTGGGGATGATTCGTTTTAAAACGACTTGGGTTGCTCAAACAATAACCAATTCCTAAAAAAAAAAAAAAAATGTATTTGGTCCTCCAGATAGCAAAAGTATGGCTTAGATTATTTCAAAACTCACTATAACCTATGGGTAAGCACAAACTGTGTAAATCTCTGCAAAAGAGGCTGTTAGCACAGTTTGTGCAAATTACATTTTTTCATAAATTACTTAATCAGGTTAGTCTTCTATTGATAGTAGAATTCTTTCCCTAAAGAATCACTTTATCCAGCAAATGATCATTCTCTAATTTATTTTTGCCACAAATCACAATTTTTACATATGCAAAGGTATTCTTTTACACTACCACCTTGACATCAAAATTTCTTTCCTGAGGAATTCAAAGGTTTTACTTTTACCATCTTATTCCTCTTTTCTCATTTAATCAATATAATAGAATAATTATGGAATGTAATACAAACATTCTTATAACACTTTTTAAATCTTAAAATTTACTCTGATCTCATTTAAAAGGTGTTAGCAAATATATATAACATTTACCTGCCGACACTCTTTTGGATTATCAGCCTCCAATTTTCTTCCAAATTGCTTATTTAAAAAGGCTGCCCTTGCACAAGACCCTCTTGTACCTTTTTTTTGGCAACTTCCTGTGGATCTACAATTATTTCAAAATAAAAAGATTTTTTTAAAAAAGATCGCCCTTGCTTTCCATCCAAGTTGTGACTCTACATATCCTTTTTATAATTCTTTGTTGATAATACTTTATTTTCAGCATACTTTATAGTTTAAATACACTTTCCCCTTAAAGATGTCTTTTGATTTGACTACATCAGTCTGGTTTAGAAAAAACCATTTTCTCACTAAGACACATTGCTTTAATTCTCAATTATTTGTTTACATTTCAGTCTATCTTCAGTTCTAAAATACTTCATATTTCCTAGAATTCCCCACTATGAAAGAACACAAAATAGTTTACACACGTTAAGCACTCAGAATAGTGCCTGGTACAGAGAGTAAGTGCTTAATAAATATTCATTATTATTACTCTTACTACTATTATTACTATTTTCATAGCAAAATTTACTCTCAGGGATTTCCATCTTTTTCTTTCTTCTCCCATATGTCCTCTGATTTGCTTTGTTCCCTTACTTTGCCAACACATCATACTTTCTTCAGTCATGGATCACAGCAACCAGAATCCTGGTGCTTGAAGCAACCTGAGTGATCATCTAGCCACCCCTTCACTGTACACAGGAGGAAACTGAGCCCAGAGAGCAGGAGTGACCTGCCTTTCCGGGTCCCACAACAAGGCAGGCAGTCAGTGGGAATGCGCTGGGAATTCAAACAAAGCTTTAGGCCGTCTTAGAAACTGAGCTTTTTAAACTGTCCAAGTCAGGCCAAGTCAGAGCTGCACATCTACAGCTCTTTAATAATATCTGAGGAAAAAAACAGGCTAACTAGGCAAAGAAAATTTTGTCCCCTTTCCAGATGCTCCAAGTTGCTGGCCAGAGACAACAGCGACTTGTAAGTTTCTCTCTCTCCCTCTCTTTTTGACTGAGCAGATATCCTTTAAACCATGAGGGATTTTCTTTTTCAAGCTACTGAGTTGTTAGATCAAACTTAGGCAGGACTTTTCAGGAGCCATGAAATGTGGTGATAATAATAGAATCACCAAGATCCTTTGAAAGAATGGTTTGTCTTCTTGGCAGAGGAAGCTTCTTTCTTTTTGTTTTGTGAGGGAGATCAGCCCTGAGCTAACATCCACGCCAACACTCCTTTTTGCTGAGGAGGACGGGCCCTGAGCTAACATCTATCGCCAATCCTCCTCCTTTTTTACCCTTTTTCTCCCCCAAAGCCCCAGTAGACAGTTGTATGTCATAGTTGCAGATCCTTCTAGTTGCTGTATATGGGATGCGGCCTCATCATGGGTGGACAAGCGGTGCGTCAGTGCGTGCCTGGGATCTAAACTAGGCCCGCCAGTAGCGGAGCGCGCGCACTTAACCACTAAGATACGGGGCCGGCCCCAGAAGCTTCTTTCTAAAGTAGAGCTTCTAGGAGCCGGCCTGGTGGCACAGGCGGTTGGGTGCGCGCACTCTGCTTCAGCGGCCCGGGGTTCACAGGTTCGGATCCCAGGTGTGCACCGACGCACCACTTGGTAAGCCATGCTGTGGCGGCGTCCCACATAAAGTGGAGGAAGATGGCCACAGATGTTAGCTCAGGGCCACTCTTCCTCGAAAAAAAAGGGGAGGATTGGCATTGGATGTTACTCAGGGCTAGTCCTCCTCACAAAAAAGAAAAAAAAGAAAAAAAAAAAATAAAGTAGAGCTTCTACCACACTACTAAGTAGGAGAATGCCTTCTTTCTCTTCCTTTATTTTTCTTTAAAAGTCTGACTTACTGAGGGATAATTTACGGTAAAATTAACCCTTCCCAGGTGGATAGGTCTATGTGTTCTAACAAACATGTACAGTCATGTAACTACTACCAAAATCAAGATATAGAACATTTCCAACATCCCCGAAAATTCCCTCACAGCTTTATAGTCAACCCTTCCTCTACCCTTTGGCAACCACTGATGTATTTTCTGTCTTGATAGTTTTGCCTTTTCTATCATGTGATATAAGTGAAATGACACAATAGGTAGCCCTCTAAGTCTGGCTTCTTTCACTCAGCATAAAGCATTTGATATTCATCCATGTCATGTGTATCAGTGGTTTGTTCCCTACTACTGCTGAGGAGTATCCACTGTGTGGACGTACTACTGTTGGGTTGTTTCCAGTTTGGGGATATTGTGAATAAAGCCACTAGCAGTGGGATTTGTTGGATCATGGTGCAAGAAAGTGCCAAACTGTTTTCCAAAACAGCTGTACCATTTTATATTCCCACCAACAATGTATGAGAGTTTCAGTTGTTCTGTATTCTTGTCAGCACTTGACATTCTTTAATTTTAGTGGAGGTCTCTCTTTTAATGGAGAAAAAAAGTAGCAGGAAACATTTTTTAGCACACTGAACTACTGCAGAAAGTTTAAGCAACCTTCCTTCTTCTCTTCCTCTTAAAACTCACAAGCAATCCTTCAGGAAATTCTATTGACTCTACATTTAAAATATACCCAGAATCTGGCCACTTTGCCCCATCTTCATGACTGTCTTCCTGATCTGAGCCTCTATAACTCACCTGGATTACTGCAATGGTTCCTAATGGCTGAGTCTACCCTTGCCCACAGACACACAGGCCTCCTTGCTGTTCCTTGAACACTTCAGGCACATCCCACCTGCTGTCTTCTGCTCTGTTCCACCACAGACCTACTTGACTAGCAACTCTCCTCCTTCAAGCCTTTGCTCCAATCTCATCTCTGTGAGGCCTACCTGATGAACACTGCAACCTACCCTTTGTCTCCCCTAAGCCTGATCTACTTTTTCTTTTCTCCATATCATTAATCACCTCCTAACACACTCTACAGTCATGCGTCACTTAACAACGGGGATATGTTATGAGAAGTGCATCACTGGGTGATTTCGTCCTTGTGGGAACATCATAGAGTGTATTTCAGAGACCTAGATGGTATAGTCTACTACACACCTAGGCTATATGGTATACCCTATTTGCTCCTAGGCTACAAACCTGTACAGCATGTTACTGTACTGAATACTGTAGGCAAATGTAACACATGGTAAGTATTTGTGTATCTAAACATAGAAAACGTGAGGTAAAAATATGGCATAAAAGATAAAAAATGGTATACCTGTATAGGGTACTTACCATGAAAGCAGCTTGCAGGACTGTAAGTTACTCTGGGTCAGTCTGTGAGTGAGTGGGGGGGGAGTCAACGTGAAGGCCTAGGACATTACTGTACACTACTGTAGACTATATAACCACTGTACACTTAGGCTACACAAAATTTATAAAAAAATATTTTTCTTTCCTCAATAATAAAGTAACCTTAGCTTATTGTTACTTTTACTTTATAAACTTTTAAATTTTTTTTAACTTTTTGACTCTTTTGTAGTAACACTTAGTTTAAAACACAAATACATGGTACAGCTGCACAAAAAAATTTTTTTTTTTTTTTTTTTTTACGAGATAAAATTTTATTATTTTAGAGTGCTATGGATTTTTACATAGGATCTACAACTCAGAATCCATAAAAGAAAATTTTGATAAATTTACTACATACTATTTTTTAAATTCTGCATGGCAAAAAAACAACCACAAATAAACTCAAAAGGATAATGATAACATTTTTAAAAAGACACATATATATGACAGTCATATGACAATTTTCTTAATGTATAGACTCTTCTTTAAAATCTATATTTAAAGGACAATAATGCAGTAGGAAATGGGTAGACATATGAATGGACAATTTACAGAAAAAATGCAAATGGTTTTTTTTTTTTTAATTTTTTGTTTATTGCAGTAACATTGGTTTATAACATTGTAAAAATTTCAGGTGTACATCATTGTACTTCTAGTTCTGCATGGACTACATCATGTTCACCACCAAAATACTAATTACAACCCATCACCACACACATGTACCGAATTATCCCTTTCACCCTCCTCCCTCCCCCCTTCCCCTCTGGTAACCACCAATCCAATCTCTGTCCCTATGTGTTTGTTTATTGTTGTTATTATCTACTACTTAATGAAGGAAATCATATGGTATTTGACCTTCTCCCTCTGACTTATTTCACTTTGCATTATACCCTCAATGTCCATCCATGTTGTCACAAATGGCTGGATTTCGTCGTTTCTTATGGCTGAGTAGTATTCCATTGTGTATATATACCACAGCTTCTTTATCCATTCGTCCCTTGATGGGCACTTAGGTTGCTTCCACGTCTTGGCTATTGTGAATAAGGCTGCAATGAACACAGGGGTGCATGTACCTTTGCAAATTGGTGTTTTCAATTTCTTTGGATAAATACCCAACAGTGGAATAGCTGGATCATATGGTAGTTCTACCGTTGATTTTTTGAGGAATCTCCATACTGTTTTCCATAGTGGCTGCACCAGTTTGCACTCCCACCAGCAGTGTATGAGAGTTCCCTTCTCTCCACATCCTCTCCAACACATGTTGTTTCCTGTCTTGTTAATTATAGCCACTCTGACGGGCGTCAGGTGATATCTCATTGTAGTTTTGATTTGCATTTCCCTGATAGTTAGTGATTTTGAACATCTTTTCATGTGTCTGTTGGCCATCTGTATATCTTCTTTGGAGAAATGTCTGTTCAGGTCTTTTGCCCATTTTTTAATTGGGTTGGTAGTTTTTTTGTTGTTGAGATGCATGAGTTCTTCATATATTTTGGAGATTAAGCCCTTATCAGATGTATGGTTTGCAAATATCTTCTCCCAATTGTTAGGTTGTCTTTTTGTTTTGTTCATGGTTTCCTTTGCTGTGCAGAAGCTTTTTAGTTTGATGTAGTCCCATTTGTTTATTTTTTCTATTGTTTCTCTTGCCCGGTCAGATGTGGTGTTTGAAAAGATGTTGCTAAGACCGATGTCGAAGAGCGTACTGCCTATGTTTTCTTCTAGAACTTTCACAGTTTCAGGTCTTACATTCAAGTCTTTAATCCATTTGGAGTTAATTTTTGTGTATGGTGTAAGGTAAGGGTCTACTTTCATTTTTTTGCATATGGCTATCCAGTTTTCCCAACACCATTTGTTGAAGAGACTTTCTTTTCCCCAATCTATGTTCTTGGCTCCTTTGTCAAAGATTAGCTGTCCATAGATGTGTGGGTTTATTTCTGGGCTTTCGATTCTATTCCATTGATCTGTGTGTCTGTTTTTGTGCCAGTACCATGCTGTTTTGGTTACTATAGCTTTGTAGTATATTTTGAAATCAGGGAGTGTGATACCTCCAGCTTTGTTCTTTTTTCTCAGGATTCCTTTAGCTATGCGGGGTCTTCTGCTGTTCCATATAAATTTTAGGATTCTTTGTTCTATTTCTGTGAAAAATGTTGTTGGAACTTTGATAGGGATTGCATTGAATCTATAGCTGGCTTTAGGAAGTATGGACATCTTAACTATGTTAATTCTTCCAATCCAAGAGCACGGAATATCTTTCCATTTCTTTGTGTCTTCTTCAATTTCTTTCGGAAATGTTTTATAGTTTTCGGTGTACAGATCTTTCACCTCTTTGGTTAAGTTTATTCCTAGGTATTTTATTCTTTTTGTTGCAATTGTAAATGGGATGGTATTCTTAATTTCTCCTTCTGCTACTTCGTTGTTAAATTTTCTTTCTTTATATCCTTATTCTATAAATGTTTTCTATTTAAAAAAAAATTTTTTTTTTTTTTTTAACTTTTTAAGCTTTTTTTGTGAAAAACAGACACAAACACACACATTAGCCTAGGCCTACATAAGATCAGGATCATCAATATCACTGGCTTCCACGTCCGGATCTTGTCCCACTGGGAGGTCTTCAGGGGCAATAACATGTAAGGAGCTGTCATCTCCTATGATAACAATGCCTTCTGGAATACCTCCTGAAGGACCTGCCTGAGGCTCTTCCTGAGGAGGTGTCACTCTTTTCAGAAATACATCCATGGTGGGTTTGCTTGGTTTTTTCTCTTTTTCATCATAGGTTTGCTTGTAAGCAGATAATGTATCATGAACATTCCTCTCTATTAATTAAAACCCTTTGGTGTTGGTGTCCATGTTTTCAAGCTTTTTAAGGAGCCTGCTGAAGTCTGCAAAAGCTTCTGCTAAACTCTTCACTGTGAATTTTCTTGGAAGTTCTTCTCTTCTTCTCCTGCAGTTTCCTTTTCTCTTGCTATGACATTACAACGGCTACGGCATCACTAGGCGATAGGAATTTTTCAGCTTTATTATAATCTTATGGGACCACCATCATATTGTTGACTGAAATGTTGTTATGTAGTGCATGACTGTATTTACTTACCCAACCCTGCCCTACCCCTGCTAGAATATAAGTTCCATGAGTATAGGAATTTTTTTTTCCCCCTGAGGAAGTTTGGCCTCTGAGCTAACATCTGTGCTCATTTTCCTCTATTTTGTATGGGGGATGCCGCCACAGCATGGCTGATGAATGGTGTAGGTCCATACCCAGGATCTGAACCTGTGAACTCAGGCCGCTGAAGTGGAGCACGCCGAAGTTAACCACTACACCACCAGGCCAGCCCCAGTATAGGAATTTTTTATTTTATATATTGATGTATTCCAAGGACTTAGACCAGTGCTTGGAACATAGCAGGTATAAAATAAATAGTTGGGAATGAATAAACTAACAACACTGGCTTTGGCATGTAATAAAGCACCAACTGGAAGATCTGTGTGAAGTCAGATTTATAAAAAGGAAAGCGAGGGGTAGAAAATAAAATTTCTAACACGCATGCTGAAACCATAAGACTTAGTTTGTCTAAAATCAAGTCTATTTGGGCAGCATTTGCCTTCAAAATAATATAAAATATACATATAAAATATAAAAAATATTAAAAAGCTCTATTAGAGAAAATAAATGAAACTAAACCAGGCTCATAAATACAAAAAATGTCCTGGGACACTATCTAGGTTTTTCATTCTTGTAAACTTCTCCATCTGTGTAAGATTGCCCCAGCCTGATTGCCAATTTTATTTTCTTAATCTAAGTTCTATTCTCATTATCCTTACATTTCTATTTTTTATCCTCAGGGAGAGAGAGAGCAGTTACTGCCAGGGCATTCTCACATCTTCCAAAGAAATGGCATAGGTGTTAATCTTGTATATTTGTTTGATGTGGGTAATGATGGCTATGATTGGAGCTGTAGGTTTATTAATACGCAGGGCTCTCACCTCATTAGAGGCGATACATGTTTTGAAGTTAAGCTGCAATGTTTGCTGTAATGTCGGATCTGGCCTAACAGACTTTCTCACTGTTCATTTTCTTTGTTTTTACCCAGTCAGTGCATGCTATGCTTACAGGGCTCACACGTATGCTTTTTAATGAAGACAACTTTTCCACAGTAGTTAATCTTCGTGGACGTTTCAAACATATTTAGTAATTATATCCTCATGTGGTATCACATGTTTATCCTAGAGAAAAAATTTTCATAATTTTTGACTCAGTAATAATACAAAGTATAATGAACTCTCTCCCTGGCTTGATTTGCGTGGGGTATGCTTATTAACCAGATAAAGTGATTAATTCATAGTTATTATACAATAAAAACATACTTGCATTATTAGCATTTGATAGTTTATAAAGTAGTTTCACATATATCATCTCAACCAATTCTTAAAAAGAACAAAATAAACAACAGTAAAACCTGACTGAATATGACATTCAATGATCCATTATGAATGGCAACTGTTACACTTCAATTTCTAAAAAAATTTTCAGTTGACATAATACACTATCAAATAAACTCATCTGTACCAGACTAACAAGCCTCATGGGATGGCTGGTTTGTCACTGCTTGTCACTCAGATTTCATTCTACCCTACAGTCCTCACTGGATATGCACCACAGGAAAGACTCTTGATTTTCAACAGCTTGTTCGGAAGTACAAGACCCTTGTTTTTAGGGGCAGCATTTGGTAGGGAAGAAGATGATGATCAGAAGAGAACACAGGTACTTAGACCAAGACAAAGCAGAAAGAGGCTTAGATCCCTCATTAATAATTCTCTTTCACTATCTTCTTTTCATTCTCTATATTCTTGAGACACCTGTACCAGGCCCCCCCTCTTGCAGAAGGACACCTGTCTTTGATTTGACAATGTGACACATATTCAGCTAGAATTCCCATCATCATTTATTTAGAGAAGCAAAAATGAGTATACGTGCTTTTAAGAAGGTACAGCAATCAGCTTACATAGTAAAAGTGTATAAACAAGTATATTACCTATTTAATTGCCTTAGCTGAACTTAAAAGCTCTGATCTTTAATTGCCTGATTGAACTGATCTAAAAAGTACAATTTTTTAATCACGGAGAAAATTAAATAGCTTTTTGGTAAATAAAAAGGCATCTTTAATCTTATTTTTATGGAATCCAAGTTATTAAACATGGACAAAAACCTCTAAAATATTACCTCTAAAAGTTAACAACTCTCAATCCAGAGTAAAATTCTCATTACAATGCTTTATAAAAGTCTTCAGGGACACCTGGCTTCTTCCACCTTTCAATAAAAACACATGCTTTTAAATCCAGAAGGTAAAAGTTTCCATGAATATATAGGAAACTCAAAAGCTTAACATATAAATATATTTAGTGAGGTGTCTTAGCACAGCATATTATTTCTATAGTTGGGTACCCATAACTACTGGGGAATAACCATTCACCTGCACTGTAATTCCTTTAGTCTTTCCACCTAGACAGATGCAGATGCATATTCACTCACTTGTATTTATTTAAAACTGAAATCCCTGGAGAGGGTTTGTTGGCCCACTACCACCACCTCCTCTCAGCCCCTTGCAGATATCTGCTTTCCGTAACTAGTGGCATTTTATAGCAGGTCACTCTCTGTGGGAATTGGGCTGGCCAGCACAGGCTGAAAAGAGAAGGACAGGCTCAGGATTCCTTTTTGAAACCTCTATTCCCGGTCAAACTGCTAAGACCCTTCTACGTCACAGATCAATGAATGCTTTCTTAGCCCAAGTCGCATCCAGACCTGGGAAGGAGGACCTGGTCAACCATACTTGCCCACAGTGATTATAGGGTGGCTGTACTGGTAATCTGACAAACACCTTAGACTTTATCTTTAAATCCACACATAAATCCATATGAAACAGGTCTATGAAGACCCTATTTCAAATGGAAAATTTAATTATTTCTTCAAAACAAAGAGTGAAACTAAAACCAAATAATTTAGATACAGGAAATACTAGAGGCATATCTACTTATCAGCATGATTTCTGATTTTAAAGACGAAAAACAAAGATGATCGCAGAATAACTAAATAGTATTTCCCTACCCACTATAGTCGTAAGTGTTACTAAGATTCCTCACAGAAAGCTATGGCTAGTGAGAATTCATTACAAGCCAAAATTATGCTGCATGCCCAGAGTCCTAAGGATCACTTTAATAATAACATTTGCATTTCCATGGCAAGGTCCTTTTAATGAAGGCTTTGCTATTGAGAATTGATGACTTCCTTGAGTTCCTTTGTCAAGTGGATAGCAGATGTCAAATCAACAAAAATCAATAAAATGACAAGAATTGACCCCTGTGTTAATTTCTATTAAAATGGCTATAACCACTTTATGGGTTGATGAGAGTGGGGAGGTGGGAGTACAGGGAATAGAAACAATATAAGTCATATTATGTTAAATACCATTCTCTCTTAATCTTGGTGGTTTTCTCTCACCCACCAGATGTGTTTACATGCTTACTTACACCCAGGAAAAGTAATGCTAACACAACTCAGCTCTCTCTCCCCACATCTACATTTTGTACCAACTATACTCTAGAAATAGGGCAGACTGGCTTTAAAGAAAAATGTGGTTTATGATTCGATTTAATCAGCATAAACACTCAAGAAATGAATTGATATTTTACTTGTCAAATCTATACACCCTCTTCAAAAGAGGGAGGAGGATTAAAGAAGAAATTTGGAATCACTAGGATATTAAAACTATCACAACAAAAAACAACCCTTAGTGACAGATGTGATACTACAATTGAAGACATCAGTTGTTTTCTTTCATAGTTGAAACCTTTTTTTAAAAAAACTTTCCTTTAATCACAATTAACGCACCAAATGTGCATAAAGCTAGGCCGAGCAGATGCGTAAAATGAAACAGTAATATTAGTAACATTAGCCCCTGAAGTTGCTTTATTATAGTCGGTTTCTTACTTAATAATTTGCTCCAAATGAATTGAGACATTTTGGGAACATTAAAGAAAGCAAAGGGAGGTTCCTTTTGCAACATTCAACAGTTATCTGATTATTCTCTCAAGTGTTCTGTTAACAGAGTAGGAGACTAATTTCTGACACTTTCACCAATTCCTTATTTAAAGTTTCACTCTCAAGGTATGTGAAGCAATCTCTTAAGGAACAGTGCGTGATGATATATGAAACATTAATAAAAGGAAGGGATGAAACTGTATAAAAAGTGAAGCTTTTGCATTAACTAGAGTTAAATAAGAAAAATAAGATCCTGTCATTTTCAAACATATGAAATACCTTTTTACATATTTGGTAAACATGATTCACAAAAATACAATACTAAGTTTATAATCTAAATCAGAGCAGTTGAGGGAGAAAATTCAAAAAATAACATTTATAAAGCAACCATATTTTTGACTACCAAATATATCAGCTGGCTTAAATACCAGATCACTTACTCACTACAAAAATCAAGGTATCCAGAAAGCTCCCCATCCCACCCCAAATTAAGTCAGAGCTTGTAAGCTCAGTACATACCTCTATGTAAAATCTTTAAACTCCACAGGTAGGTAAGGCCTTTAACAACCTAAATTTAAGAAAGACAAAACAGTACAATGATGGTTTTTATAAGGAACCTTCCACATTTAAGTATATAATCATAAAACCATAATTTTTCTTTTAAAACTCTGTGAACCAATAGGCATTTATTAAACATCTACCATTTCTGTTCCAGGCTCTGTGTAATGAGCTTACAATGTTCTGAAGATAAGGTATAACAAGTGAAAGAAATAAGAGTATGTGCATATAAAATGATCTGGAAGTGCACTTAACTAAGTTTTTAGCGGTGAGGTGGGTGGGGCAGAGAGGGACAGAAAACAGAGACAAAGACTTTTACTTTTTATTTTTCTATACTTCTGTATGTGAAATCTCTTTTAAAGTCAAGACATTTATGACCAAGAGGAGACATTTTTAAAAAGTTAACTAATGAAGGCAATGGGTGGAACAGAGGTCGCTTTTCCTACCAGTAGTCGGAAGGCTTTACCAAGTTGCTGGGCCTTGAGTAACAGATTCAACTGATATGAAGAAAAGAGAAGAAAGGCCGAAGTAAAAATATATAATCAAAGTGTTGGGGCAGTGTACTCTTCAAAAATATAAGGTCATGAAAGATAAACACTGAGACACTGTTCTAGATTAAGTCCTAGAGATCCACTCTTCAGCATAGTGCCTATAGTTAACAATACTGTATTGTATACTTTAAAAATTGCCAAGAGGGGCCGGCCCGGTGGCTTAGCAGTTAAGTGCACGCGCTTTGCTACTGGTGGCCCAGGTTTGGATCCCAGGTGCGCACCGACGCACCGCTTCTCCGGCCGTGCTGAGGCCGCGTCCCACATACAGCAACTAGAAGGATGTGCAACTATGACATACAACTATCTACTGGGGCTCTGGGGAACAAAAGAACGAGGATTGGTAACAGATGTTAGCTCAGAGCCAGTCTTCCTCAGCAAAAAGAGGAGGATTAGCATGGATGTTAGCTCAGGGCTGATCTTCCTCACAAAAAAAAAAGAAGAAATTGTTGTAAAAGGAGATGCACATGTGTTTCTTCACACCCATTGACTCTGTATGCACATGAATGTGAACTTACCAATTTCAAGGCTGACTATTAATAATTTGGTATCAAATCCAAAAAACAAACCACTATTACTCAAAATTTACTACAAGAATTTAAAAGTACCACTCAGAAAATTTTAAGTGAGTCAGGATTATAAGAACAAGAAAACCTACCATTATGAGAAGTAACTGAGTGATTTATATATCTTGAAAATGATGAAAAGAGGGTTGGGGGCTAAATATGCAAGAATTTCAGTTGATCAAGAAAGACTAAGAGCAATAGTAAAAACAGAAATGCAAAGAGAGAAACTCAATTTCCAAATACTAAAGATCTGGAATAAGATAAAAATCTACATCAATTAATGCTGAGCAGAGGTTAACATACTTTAATTGTTCTCATAGAATGGAATGTTCTACTGAAAGATTTGCTAACACTGTATGATCAATTCCATGATATGTCTGTCTATTTTAAGAGAACAGAATACATTTTTATAGCAAATAATTTCTTCCAGGGTTTGGAATAAGTGACATTACAATAACATACATGTGTTCTGGACAATAAGATAATAAAAAAAGAAAATATCAAAATAGTAATAACGATAACTAACAGAGGAGGAGGAAACAGGACAAAAATATTTCCTTAAATGCTTATACAAAATAACATCAATAATGAAAATCATTTTTCTTTGAGTAGTAGGACGAAGTCATCTTATTTAGCATGGAAGTAATCATCTTCTGAGTTCTGGAAATAGGGTTAAACTTCTCAACTTACAAGCCTAGTTGCACATTATAAATCTTCCCATTAAAGATAGCTCATCACTAAAACTTGGTCCCACAGAAAATGAATAATCAGAAAACACACAAGGGAAAGGCAATCCATCATATTCAGATTATCAGGCAGAAAGAAGTAAAAACAAATACTGATTTTATGATACCTGCTAAAATTATAAATTTTGTTATAGATTTAAAAATAAAATATTATTTTTCCAACTTTGTCAAAATAGATTACACTTTTCTTTAGAAGCATATAAGAATCAGTGTACAGGGAGCTAGATATTTGTCCACTGAAAATCTAGAGGGTATTATGTATTGGTATTCAGTAGGCTAGGTTACACAACAATGACTTCACAAAGCCTTGACACTAAAAGTACTTATATCTGCTGTCAATCACTCACTCCTTGACATGTCAAGTGCACATCCTTTCAGGGACAACTTCAATCAACACTGGCACTCAAAATATAGCGCACAGTGTTACTGCTTCAGAAATGAGAGGAAAAATAAAATGTGTTAGGTGGCAGGGAACGACAGGCATTCATCTTCATAGGAGACCAGATTCAAAAGGAAAGTGGATAAAAATCATTGAGCAAGTTGGAAAGCTGAAATCAGCCAGTTTATACGGATTTCTTTTTCTGGGAAAAATATTCTCTTGTCATACATCCTACAAGAGAAAATTTGAACAACATATCATAAAGGCTACAGGAGTCCAACCTGTAATGAACCCTGGATCTTTGGACCTAGACTGCATTCCAGATTATTAGAATCTGGAAAATAAAGTTAGTTTGGGGAGGGAAAGATGCCTAGATGTGGTTCTAAGATATGAAAGGAATCTGAAGCAACTGTATGTGTTACTCCATTATTCTCTCATATGTACTTCTCTTTTTTTCTTTTTAATCTTGTTCTCCTTTTCACTCCTTCCTCTTCTTTTTTCTCATTCTCTTAGGAGAGCAGAATGAAAGAGCATGGGGCCTGGAGTCAAATAGCCCTGGGTTTAAATTATTACTGACTAGTTATATGATAACTCTAGGAAAGTTATTTAACCTTTCTAAACTTCATCTTGCACATGTATAAAATAGGTTCAATAATCTACACTTTACAGAGTTGCTGTAAAGGTTAAATGACATAATATCCGTACCTAAAACATTTATCAAAGATTGGCACAAAGAAGTCTTCAATATACATCTATTTTCCTCCTCTCTCCCTTTGATTCTGTTGCTTCTGACTTAGCAATAGCGCCCATGTGCTTGCTTTCGTGGCCTCACAGAGGGAACGCAAGGGAATAAGGTTGACGCTGTCTTCAGAACACTAGAGGAGAGATAATCAAGGATACTGGGAACTCAATCAGGCTTTGAGAACATTTACTTTACAAATCATGACCTACAACCCATCAATTTGCTAGTCTTATTTTGATTGGTAGAATCCTTCCACTGGTGTTTGTCAGCTGCAACAAAGGATTACCCAAGTTTGTAGCCTACTCAAATTACACTAAAAAATATACTTTGGAGGCATTATACAAGCATAGGCCCCAGCAGAGTTAATAAAAAGTGGCAGATGAAGAGCAAGATTATCAAAAGCATTTCTTCTACTCTGACCGCAGGCAGTTTTCATTACTATGACCTGACGAGCCATAAAACCTGGAGAAATTGAACACATTTTAGGAAGGAAAAAAAAACCCCTAATTTTTAAAAATATAAGGGCAAATATAAACAGTGCTTTGGGCTAGCACTTATTTTAAATGTTTTTCACTAAAATAATTTTTGTCATATTTTCAATTCCCCAATAGGTAAGCTCTGTATTTTTTTTTTTTTTTTTTGCTGACTCCATTCACTTCACAGGCTTCCCACTCCAGTAGAATTGAAAAGACCTCTGGCCTTGTGTGGATGCCCTACACAAGAGGGAGGTAAGATTTATGAAGTTCAGGAAGAGCATGCTTCTTTACTGAAGAAGGTAGATTCCTATTTTAGTCAAGTTCAACAGATAATTGAGTACACAGAACTCATAAACTTTTTTCATTTTCAATTGGTATCCTTGCCTTTTTTCGCTCTTTATTATACGTGTTATTAAACTTTAGAGCCAAGAACTGCCAAAAGCCACAAAGCATTCATCCCCCCCAAGATTAAAAGAGGAAATGAAACATTTTTATTTTCATCTAAAATAGTGATTTAAGTACTCAAATTTCATACTAAACTAATTTACCTAAACATGTAGATTAGAAGCTACTTAGCAGCAATAGCATCAGAAGAAAAAATTCTCATCACCCTGGGCAGTTCACACTAATAATTAGAAAGAAAAAAGGAAAGCTGTGAATTACAATGAACTAAAACTAAATAAGTGTCCATGTTGGATTAAAGGATCTGAGTTGTCAGCTTGATGTATAATGAATGTGAAAATCAGCCATTTAATTAAATGGTACATGGTATAATCACTTTGTTCTGCATTAAACTGCTTAAGCTATCAGAGTGCCTTTAGTTTAGCAATTGTTTACTATTACACCACCCCATGACTTCTCTTAGACACTGTTTAGCCTACATTATCCAAATTTGAAATCCGGAGCTCATATAGTAATGTTAGTTTAAGTTGATATATTTCATCAGTTTATTAGGGAATATAGAAAATAGAAAAACTGCTTTTAGTCACAAAGGGAATAAATTCCTGGATATAGTTGGTGAAAAAATTAAAAACCAAGAACATATAAAGTCTGCAAAAATCTTTAAGAATAGAATAGTATTTTCTTGTAGACTGTTTTATTTTAATAATTTAGACTTCAAAAGTATTTTCTAATCACATGCCTATAACTACAAAATGTCCCAATAATAGCTTCTTTTTGAAGAACCTGGAAATTTTACTGTTTAACAAGAGCACTAAGCTCCCTACAAACACACAGAACTAGAACAGGTCAGAGTACTCATAAGCCTGAAGGATGTCATGTGACTATGTCATCACTGTGGATTGACCTATGAAGAGAAGAAAGGACAAAAATGATAAGAAAAGGGGGTTAAGAAGGCCCTGGCAGTCAACAGGGATTGACGAAAAAGAAAAAAAAGATAATGAGGCTATAAAGAGAATAAGGTTTGACTAGAAAGATTAAATCACCCAAATTTCATAAGGTTGAAGCCATATACTCACTGCTACTGCAATTCTTCCAAGGACATGCTCTGGAATTTTTCTATATACATCCAAAGATCCCCCTGTAGAGACAAACATATTGTGTTACTACAAATGAAACTACTGGAACAGTGCACTGGGCTCCTCCTCCGTGCATTCATTCTAAGAATATTTTTTTTCTCTTCTTACATCATGCATTGGATATCTAGCATAAAACTGGTTTTTAGCCCAATTTTATTTACAACATAATCATACTTCCAGATGAAGCATAACTAGATACTTCCATTCTATTTCCAAGTGTATAACCACATACAGGTAAAAACTGAAGGAAACTAGTCAAGGACAGACTAAGAACCTGCACTTCATGTGAAGTTAAACACACACACAAAACTACAGATCAATAGGACAATCACATTTAGGTATCTACCTTGTGTAACAGTTTTCTCAAATGTAAACCAGGACCCTATCTTAAAATTTTCACATTAACCAAACAAAGGCTGGTAAATATAAGGTCCAAAATACACATAAAAACTAATAATGTAAAATAGTAACGTTAACATCTATCTAAATGAATGTCACCCTTCAAAATCGGTACCAAGACAAGCAATCAATCTATTCCAAAGATTCTAAGTTCAAAACAATTTTTTTGGAACTTCTCTTTGATAGCACTTTGAAAACCACTTTATAGAGTGAAAAAGAAAAACTAATCTTAAGTCATTACATTTTGCACTAAAATAGTATTCACTCACATCCTTCATCTTCACCAAATTCAGCTTTTGGCAGTTTCCAAAAACCAAAACCACTAAACTGTGAACATAATAAAGGCATGGGCCATGCTGTTTGCTTGTTGTTTTTTAAATTTTCATCAACCTATAAGTTAGCACAACTAGCAGATAGTAGATATTCGATAAATATCTGTCAGATGAATAAATAAATGAATTAAAATCACCGTGAATTTCACCAGATAGGTAGAGTTGCTCTGAACATAGTTTCAAAAGAAGGGACTGCAAACCACTTGCGGCAACAACAATATCACTGACATAACTGCATAACTTTCCTAGGACGCTATTTTAAAGGAACTAATATTCACTTGGAAGTATAAATTTGGGCATGCTGGTTAAATTTTTAATCTTACACAAGTAGTATAAGAATTTCAGGAAGATATGCAAAGAACCACTACTTTACTCATATTAATGATATGATTATATAAGAACTATTTTGACACTATATAATAACCGTTCTTTGAGTCAAGTTGAGGTGTACAGTCTTTTGGTTCTATAAAGGAATTATCCAGGATATCTGAGAGATAATTTCTCTTTCTACCAAATGCTTAAAATTCATATTAACTACTTTACTACTGGATGATTTATAAGTATGCTTCATAAGGTATTAACATGGAACATGTTATTCTTTTGAAATGAGGTTAAGTCTGTTTTGCAAAAAGAATATTTTTACATGTCAAGTTTTCCCAAAACGGAACATCAGAGAAAAAAATTTTATTTCCCTGTAAAAAAATATATAATATTTTTATATATATAGCTACTGGCTTTGTATTTATCCTGTTTAAAGCAGGAAAATGATCATTTCTTCAGGTAACTTTGGCTTGTAGTTTCCTGATTCTGACAATAAGCTGGAAAACCATGGTGTGACTAAACCTTATGCTTTGGCTCTGGGTGCTACCGGAAAGATAATGAAAAAAAGACACTTCTGCAATGAGCTGAATGAACCATCTTTAGTTACTAAAATAGCGTTTTTACTATAGATGCAATAAAAGTGAAAATATGATAGAAAAAACATTTTACATTCTCACTGATCTTTCAGATGAATTGGCAGTTGCAAGGATGAACAGTCTCAAGAAGATCAAGATTTACATGTTGGTATTTCTGTCTGGCCCCAAGTCCTCTCATCACTACCCTCTAGTCACCTTGGCCTTCTTGTTGGGACTTGATTACATGGTTTGCTTCTACGTTGGAGTATTTATATTTGATAATCCCTCTGCCTCAAAGATCTTCCCCATGACCTTCCCTGAGCTGGCTCATTGACACTAAAGTTTCTGCTAAAATGCCACTCCCATAAAAAAACCATCCCTGACCATCCTATCTAGCATCTCCTCTCCTATGAGTTCTCATCTACCCTGCTTTATGTTCTAACTAGACTCATCCTTCTCTGAGAGTGTATTGTATGTTTCTTGTCTGTCTCCCTTTCTAGAACTTAAGCCCCATAATGACAGGGATTAAGTTTTCTTCACTGTTGTATCCCCATGTTTAAAACAGTGTCTGAAAGAAAGTGCTCAACAAATATTTAGAAATAAATGACTAGGGCCGGCCCCGTGGCTTAGTGGTTAAGTGAGCGCGCTCCGCTGCTGGCGACCCGGGTTCGGATCCCGGGCTCGCACCGACGCGCTGCTTCTCCGGCCATGCTGGGGCCGTGTCCCACATGCAGCAACTGGAAGGATGTGCAGCTATGACACACAACTATCTACTGGGGCTTTGGGGGGAAAAAATAAATAAATAAAATCTTAAAAAAAAAAAAAAAAGAAATAAATGACTAATAGATTAAAATAGATGATGAGGATTTATACTAAAGGAATAGTTTTAGGGTTGGGAGAAAGTTGAAAAGAAGTTTAACTGTAATGAGAAGGAGAGAGAAGGAATAATAGCTAGAGGGTGGTACATAGTTTTTGGTTCATATTTTTTTTTTGGTACATTTTGCTGTTCTACAGAGAGAATGAAGGTCCAAAGACAGAGGGTGACTGACGGAGAAAACTCTACCCAGTGGATGCACGTGTGGAGGGACTGACCTTCAGCAGCTCTTCACTCAAGAGCTGCATCAGGTGGGTGCAGTTGTGGCTAGTTCTAGGTGCAAAAGCAGGTATGAGAGCTCATACCTGATAGTCGATGTTATCTCTGAGAGAGAAAGAAAAAGACAGACCAGGGGAGGGTAATAAAATTTTAGAATAATTGATGTGGAAATAACAGAGAAGATGGGAATGAGAGAACAAAACTTAAGAAGTGGGAAATTTTAGGAACTGGTTAGCGTGGAGTAAAGGGAAGCTGCCAAACAGGAGTAGGAGAAAGCACTTTAGGCAGCTCAAGTTTAGAAAGTGAGGAGTCTCGAAAAACAGAGTTAAACATAGGCTGTAAAGTGAATATTTTAAGTTAAAAACCTAAAGTATTAAAAACAACTAAAAGATGACATCAGCAAAAATGGCAGAATAAGGACCTTTGAAAATTCTCTTCTTCACAAAAGCAATGAAGAAACAGACAAAAATTGTCAGAATCAACTTTTTCAGAACTCTGAAAATTAGCCAAAGGATTGCAGCAACCCAAAAATTATTTATTCAAGATAAATGCCTGAATCTTGGTAAGAACAGCAAGCTTTGTGGCATTTTTAACTTGTTCTATTCCCATTGCCATCTCTCCAGCTCCACTGCAGCCTTGAAAATCAGGAGCCTACAACCACAGTGAACAACAGAAGCCTGACAGCCACTGGACAGGCAGAACTGAGTAGATGCTCCTTCAAATCCACATTCTCAGAAAAGTTTCATTTTTGACCTGTCTGGTGGTTCCATGGAAGACCTCGCGTGCAATGCTGTCTTTATTTGACCTCACTCAGAGCTTGCCAAGTACAAAAACACCTTTTCCTTAGGGGCATTTGTTGAAAACAATTAGAAGCAACTGATTAACTTTGCAACTGACTGAGGTGGTAGATAATAGCTGGGGTAAACAATAGGCTAACCAAAAATCTTGAAAGGAAAAGCTGGGGAATGAGATGTCCATAGAGGCTTTGAAAAGCTTTAACATATTCTTGAGAATCTAGGACATGTGCATGTAAAAGGCTGTGTGCATGCTCAGGAAGGCCCTGAGGAGGCTTTAAGCAGTTAATTTGGGCTGAACTACACAAGCAGAAAGCAAAGACTAAGGCAGAGTTATCAACTGCCTGGGTGAGTGTTGAAGGTGTGCCCCAAAACACACACAGAGACTCTCAGAAAAGAATGGGAGACTAATTTATTAGCTCCAAGCATTTAATGAAATCTCTGTCCAATCATCAGCCGACCAGTAAGCTAGCTAAAAAGAGGCTTCAGTAGTCATATACTGAAGACTCAAACATTACAGAATAGTTGAGAAAAGTCACTTAACATAACAGTCACATGTTTATGTAAAAAACAGCAACAACAACAAACTCTGGGGATGAGGGAGGATCTGATTTCCAGAGGTAACACATTACATAATTTAAAATGTCCAGTTTTCAACAACAACAAAAAGTGAGACATGTCAAGAAACAAAAAGTATGGCCCATACACAGGAATAAAGCAATCAATAGAAACTATCCCTAAAAAAGCTTACACATTGGACATACTGGAAAATATCTTTAATCAGCTATTTTAAATACATCTATATACCTAAAGGAAACAATGTGTAAGAAACTAAAGTAGGAGGGTGATGTCTCCCCAAACACAGGATATCAATAAGGAGACAGAAATTACACACACACACACACACACACACACACACACACACACACACAAATTCTGGAGTTGTAAAGGACAACAATCGAAATGAAAAAGTCACCAGAGCATATCTGAGCAGGCAGAAGAAAGAGTCAAGGAACGTGAAGATAGGTCAATTGAGATTATCCAGTCTAGGGAACAGAAGGAAAAGAGAAGAAAGAAAAATGAACACATTCTCAGAGACCTGTAAGACATCATCAAGCATACCAACATATGTGGAACAAAAGAGCTGAAAGAGAGGAGAAGGAAAGAGGCAGAAAGAATATTTGAAGAAATAATGGCCAAAAAGTTCCCAAATTTGATGAAAATCATTAATCTACACATCTACGAAGCTCAGTAAACTCTAAGTAGGATAAATTAAAAGAGACCCACACCTAGACACATTATGAAACTGTCCATAGACAAAGGCAAAAAGAGAATCTTGAAAGCAGCAAGTGAAGCATCACATCAATTACAATGAATTCTCAAAAAGATTAACTGCTGATTATTCATCACAAACCATGGAGATCAGAGGCAACAGGATAGCATATTTAAACAGCTGAAAGAAAAAGGCTGTCAACCAAAACTCTATATCCAGCAAAACTATCCTACATAAATGAAGGAGAAATTAAGACATTCCCAAATAAACAAAAACTAAGGGAATTCATCACTCGCTGACCTACCTTACAAGAAATAAAAGGGAGTCCTTCAGTCTGAAGGAACTTCAGATTGAAGTTACTAGACAGTAACTCAAATCGACATGAAGAAACAAAGAGCACTGATAAACGTTACCATATAGGTAAATATAAAAGACAGGATAAATGTATTTTTTGTTTATAACTCTTTTTTTCTCTTATCTAATTCAAAAGACAACTGCATAAAGCAATAATTACAAATCTGTGTTGATGAGCACAACATATAAGGATGTAACTTCTAAGACAGTAACAGCACAAAGAAAGGGGAAGGAATGAAGCTATATAGGAGCAAATTTTTGTACACTATTGAAAGGAAGTTGGTATTAATCTGAGCAAAGTTGTTACAAGTTAAAATGTTAATTGTAATCTCTCAGGAAACCAAGAATATAACTAAAAAAAATACAGTAAAAGAAACCAAAAAAGAATTTAAAGGGTACATTAGAATATATCTATTTAACATAAAAGAAGGCAGTAATGCAGAAACAGAGGGACATAAAAGACATAAGACTTATAGAAACAAATAGTAAAATGGCAGATATAAATCCTACCTTGTCAGTAATAACATTAAATGTTAAGGAATTAAACACTCTAATTAAATGAGATTGACAGAATGGATTAAAAAATGATCCAACTATATGCTATCTACAAGAGATGCACTTTAGATTCACAGACCCAAACAGCTGAAGGTAAACAACAGAAAAAGATATAACAAGAAAACAGTAATCAACAGGGAACTAGAATGACTATACAGACAAAATAGACTTTTAGACAAATATTGTGACTAGAGACAAAGAAACACATTTTATAATGATAAAAGAGTCAATCCATCAAAAAGATATAACAATTATAAACATATGTGCCTAACAACAGAACGCCAAAATACATGAAGCTTTTCTGACAGAATTGAAAGGAGAAATAGACAACTAAAAAATATTAGTTGGAGACTTCAATACCCTACTTTCAATAATGGATAGAACAACTACACTGAAGATTAACAAGGAAATAAAACACTTAACACCACATACCAACTAGACCTAACAAATATCTAGAGAACACTGCACTCAACAATAGCAGAATACATTCTTATCAAGTGTACATGGAATATTTTCCAGGACAGCAATACATTAGGACATAAAACAAATCTCGATAAATCTAAAAGGACTGAAATCATACAAAGTATGTTCTCTGACCTCAAAAGAATATTAGAAATCAACAACAGAAGGACATTCAATGTGGAAAATAACACACTCCTAAATAAAAAGGGGTCAAAGAAGAAATCACAAGGGATTTCCTTTGTGGGGAATTAGTAAATACTTTGAGATAAATGAAAATGAAAACACATCTCAAAACTTCTAGGATGCAGCAAAAGCAGTGCTTAGAGGGAAATGTACAGCTGCAAACGTCTACATTAAATAAGAAGAAAGATCTTAAATCAATATCCTAATTTTCCAGCTTAAAAAAACAGGAAAAGAAGAGCAAACTAAACCCAAATATAGTAGAAGAAGAAATTAATAAATATTAGAGCAGAGATAAAAGATACAAGAATAAAAAAAAATAGAGAAAATCAAAGAAATCAACAGTTGGTTCTTTTAAAAAGACAAAGAAACTGACCAACTTTTAGCTACACTGACCAAGAGAAAAAGACTCAAATTACTAAAATCTGGAACAAAAGAGGGAACATTAATATTGACTTTAGAGAAATAAAAATGATTATATAGGAATACTAGGAATAATTGTACACCAACAAATTAGATAACGTCGATAAAATGGACAAATTTCTAGAAAGCCACAAACTACCAAAACTGACTCAAGAAGAAATAGAAACTCTGAATAAACCTATAACTGCCTATAATTAGTAAAGAGATTGATTGGGAATCCAAAAACTTCTCACAAATATTATTCAGCCTTAAAAAGGAAGAAAATTCTGACACATGCCACAACATGGTTGAACCTTGAGGATATTATGCAAAGTGAAATAAGCCAGTCCCCAAAAGACAAATGCTGTATGATTTTACTTAAATGAGGTACCTAGAGTAGTCTAATTCATATAGACAGAAAATAGAATATTGGTTGCCAGGGGCTAGGGGTAGGAGGCAATGAGGAGTTACTGTTTAATGGGTATAGATTTTCAGTCTTGCAACATGAAAAGAGTTCTGGAGATGGATGGTGGTGGTGGTCGCACAGCAATGTGAATATTCTTAACGCTGCTGAACTACACACTTAAAAATGGTTAATATGGTAAATTATATGTTATGTGTATCATGCCACAATTTAAAAAAAACTGTTGGGAAAGGGTCTTACACATGCAGTCTTTCAAACCCCGCTTGGCCACAAAAGAATGGGCCTTGGGCCTGGAACACTTGCTCACCAAGAGATAAAGAGCCCACATAGCCTGTGCTGGGATAATCTCCTTGTTTGGAAACATCCTTCTCTGTTTCAGGCTCAATGTGTACACCTTTGTCCTGCTTACGCATGTGCAACAACGGCCCTCAGGCATGCCTCCCGCTTTCAGCATTTCTGACTTCAAAGGAGTGGAGGCGGGGGGGTTCCATTTGCTGCAGCATAAGAGGGATGTGTGTGGGCCAAGTGGCCTGCCAGGAGGGACCTGCTACTGGCCATGAGAAACTGACATACACTATTGAAGGTTCGTCTCTTTTTTTATGTGAGTAAACCATTGTTCAAACCAGTGCTTGACTGCACTGTGTTTTCCTTGGAGACTCTGATACCAAGATGCAGTGGGCAGAAGTACTTGGACTTCTCCTGATAATAGGCAACAGACGCCACTTGACCATAAAAACTACTCACAAAGAAAATTCCAGGACCAGATGGCTTCACTGGTGAATTCTACCAAATGTCTAAAGAAAAATTAATAACAATTTTTCACAAACTCTTCCAAGAAATAGAAGAGGAGGAAACACTTTCCAACTTATTCTTTGAGATAGAATTATCCTGATACCAAAACCAGACAATGACATTACTAGAAAAGGAAACTAGAGACATATCCCTTAAGAATACAGATGCAAAGATCCTCAACAAAATACTGGTAAACTGAATTCAGCAACATATAAAAAAGATTACACATCATGGCCAAATGGAATTATCCCAGGAATGCAAGATTTGTTCAACACACAAAAATCAATTAATGTAATACACTATAACTATGGAATAAAGGACAAAAAAACACATGATCATTTCAATAGAGAAAAAGCACTTGACAAAATTGAATGCAGTTTCATGATAAAAATATTCAACAAACTTGGAAGAGAAGGGGAATTCCACAACCTGATAAAGGACTTCCACCAAAAATCCACAGCTAACATCATACTTAATGGTGCAAGACTGAAAGCTTTCCCTCTAAGATCAGGAGCAAAAGAAGGATGCCTGCTCTTGCCACTTCTAGTCAACATTTTACTGAAGGTTCTAACGAGGGTAATTCAGAAAGAAAAAGAAACAAAAGGCATCCAGATTCAAAAGGAAAAAGTAAAAACTACCTCTATTTGCAGATGACATGATCTATATAGAAAACCCTAAGAAATCTGCAAAAACACAGTAGAGTTAAAAAATGAGTTTAGCAAGGTAGCAAAATACAAGAGCAATATACAAAAATCATTTATATATCTATACACTAGCAATGAACAATCCAAAAATAAGAGTAAGAAAAGAGTTCAGTTTACAAAATAGCATCAAATAATAAAATATTTAGGAATAAATTTAACAAAAAAATTGTACAACTTGAATACTGAAAACTACAAAACATCTGAAAAAAATTAAAGAGGATCTAAATAAATGGAAAGACATCCTGTGTTCATGGAGTAGAAGACAATATTGTTAAGATGGCAATACTCCTCAAACTGATCTACAGATTCAATGCAATCTTTATCAAAATCCCTGCTGGTTTTTTTTGCAGAAATTGACAAGCTGATTCTAAAATTCATATGAAAATGCAAGGGACCCAGAATAGCCAAAACAATCTTGAAAAAGAATAAAGTTGGAGTACTCACATTTCTCAATTTCAAAACTTACAAAAAAAGCTACAATAATCTAGAGTAATTAAGTAAAAGTAAGCAAGTACAGTATAGTACAGCCACAAGGACAGACAAATAGATCAATGGAATAGAATTAAAAGGCCAGAAATACATTTTACAGTCAATTAATTTTTGACAAAAGTGCCAAGAAAATTCCAAGGGAAAGAACAATCTTTTTAACAAATGGTGCTGGAACAACTGGATATCCACAAGCAAAAGAACGAATTTGGACCCCATCTCACACCATATACAAAAACTAACTCAAAATTTATCAAAGACTTAAATTTAAGAGTGAAAACTATAAAACTCTTAGAAGAAAAGAGCTGTAAATTTTCATGAGTTTGGATTAAACAATGGTTTCTTATTCATGACATCTAAAGCACAAGCAATCATAGAAAAAATAGATGAACTAGATTTCACCAAATTTAAAAACTTTTGTGCTTCAAAGGACATTATCAAGAAAGTAAAAAGAGAACCCACAGAATGGGAGAAATATTTGCAAATCCTGCATATGATAATGCCTAGTATCCAGGATATATAAAGAATTCTTACAACTCAGCAACAGAAACACAAATAACCCATTTAAAAAATAGACAAAGGATTTGAATACACATTTTTCCAGAGAAGATATACAAATGACCAATAAGCACACGAAAAGAATGTCAACATCACTAGTCATTAGGAAATCTAAATCAAAACTAAAATGAGATACCATTTCATACCTACCAGGCTATAATAAAAAAGACACACAATAACAAGTGTTGGCAAAGATGTGGAGAAATTAGAACCCTCATATATTGTGGCTGTGAGTGTAAACTGGTGTAAAATGAAATGAAACAGTTTGGCAGTTCCTCAAAAAGTTAAACAGAGTTACCACATGACCCAGCAATTCCACTCCTAGATATAGACTCAAAAGAACTGAAAACATAGGTCCACACAAAAACACGTTCACAAATGTACACAGCAGTATTATTCATAATAGGCAAAAAGTGGAAACATCCTTGGGGGCCAGCCCAGTGGCGTCGTGGTTAAGTTCAAGAGCTCTGCTTTGGCAGCCCAGGGCTCGCAGGTTCAGATCCCGGGTGCAGACTGATGCATGGCTTGCCAAGCCACGCTGTGGTGGCATCCCATATAAAGTAGAAGAAGATGGGCATGCATGTTAGCCCAGGGTCAATCTTCCTCAGCAAAAAGGAGAGGATGGGCAACGGATGTTAGCTCAGAGCTAATCTTCCTCACACACACACAAAAAAGTGGAAACATCCCAAATGCCCATCAACTGATGAATGAGTAAACAAAATGTGGTATATCCATACAGTGGATTATTCTTGTCACAAAAAGAAATGAAGTATTGATACACGCTACAAAATGGATGAACCTTGAGAACATTATACTAAGTGAAAGAAGGCAGACAGAAAAGCCACATACTGTATGATTCCATGTATATGAAATGTCAAAAATAGGGAAATCCATAGAGACAGCAACTAGATTAGTGGGTGCCAGGGACCAGAGGGAAGTGAGAGTAGGAAGTGACTGCTAACGGGTAGGGAGTTTGTTTCCAGGGTGATAAAAATGTTTTGGAATTAGTGGATGGTTGCCCAACCTTGTGAAAATACTAAAACCCACTGAATAGTACACATTAAAAGGGTAAATTTTATGGTGTCTCAATATACCATTTCAATAAAGAAATTTTTTTTTTTTTTTTAAAGATTTTATTTATTCATTTTTTTCCCCCCAAAGCCCCAGTAGATAGTTGTATGTCATAGGTTCACATCCTTCTAGTTGCTGTACGTGGGACTCGGCCCCGCGTTGGACGGAGAAGTGGTGCCTTGGGGCGTGCCCGGGATCTGAACCCGGGCCGCCAGCATCAGAGCGCGCACACTTAACCGCTAAGCCACGGAGCCTGCCCAGAAATTTTTTAATTTAACTGAAAAATTGAAGACTTCAAAAAAATTGATGAAAAGTCCCCAAATAATAACATGTATTGGTTCTATGAACCCATTTTTTCTAGTCAGTCTCTTCGAATGGTAATTGTCATGCTACCCATATGGTTGTAAGACTTTTAACTCTTGGCATCTACTATAACTAATTTAGAACACATTATACACCTTATTATAGTATCAAGGTGTCAATGTTGGCTCATTAAAAAGTCTTGCGGGGCATGAACGGCTTTAGTAATGTACTGAGAATCCCCAAAATGAATTAAGTATATAAAAAAAAAGTTGAGTTTTAATGGGCTAGACATTGAAAAACTAAATATGTAACATTTAAAGACTGTTTTGATTTAAAATGGGTAAACAATAACAATGATGACATCATTTCACTGATAGGGTACCAGGAAATCTGCATTTTGCCATAAAATTCAGATGAAGAAAGATTTACCAAAATAGAAATGAATAAAAAATACAGAAGGAAGGAAAGGGCTAGAGTCCAAAGAAAAATAAACACATCTTGGCTAAACAGCTGTGCTGAAAAACAATTTCTTATCTTGCAATTAAGAACTGATTTCTTTCTAAAAGACACAGGACATTGGGTTAATAGATTTCTTTAAAAGAAAATCTGTTTTGGCTATTGAAACATTAAAAGAATAGAACATCTGTTTTGCAAGTAAAGACAGATTGTATGGAAGAATCAAATATCAAACCACTGATTAGACTAGCATTTAATCTGTTCTATTTAAATTTTCAATAAAAGTAAATGAAATTACATTCTTGAAATTATAGCTCAGCTCCAAATATCTAACACCAGGAACCCCTAACACTAAGATGTTTTAGAGTATAAAGGAGGTAATTATTAGTATATTTTAATCATTTTTAATTCTACTTGACGTCTATTATCAGAACCACGTTTTAAAGCACTCTACCCTCAAAATCATTTTTGAAGCATTATAAAAGGGAAAACTCACCATCCATGAATTCTGTACATATTGAAATTCTGTTTTCTACAAAAAATGCACCATAAAACCCTATGATATATGATGAATCACACTGTAACAAAAATAAAACAAAAGTAGTTAAAAACCTGCAAGCCAAAACCATAGGCATGCTTTATAAGAAAAAATGACCAAGAAAATATTACCTTATAAAGAATTTCCAATTCAGACATAATTTGCTTCTGAAGTTCCAGTGTAATATCTAGTAGTATGACCTAAATATAGAAAAGGAATCAACATTCACACATTTATTCACGTTTAAAGTGAATATAACTATACTATGAAATATAAAAACTAGAAAATATGGTGTTTATTCATTCGCCCTTTCTCCTCCCCACCACTACAATCCCCAGTAATACACACTGTATCCACATCTGTGTTACCCTTTGTACTGGGAGTGGTGGTAGAGAAGTGATTGATGGGGCCAAGGAACAAGCCAGGTCTCAAAGGTCAGTATTAATGGCTTTAAAAGTCAGTTAAGTTATAACACCCTTAATTTATATACCCTATCTTGGCCACATTGGTTATTTTCAGAAGAGGAAGATAGAAATGACCCTGAAACCATTAAAAACGAACTGTCCTATAATTCAGACACTAGGCGACAAGCAGGGAGGATGATGAGTGAAAATGACAGGGTTTTTAGCTTTGAGAGAAATAAGGAGTTTTTAAAATACATCATCTTTTTCTACTTTTCCAGTGGGGTAATGTTTCCTTGTTAATACTGTTGTAAAATGTTGGAGCTTGAAGGAACTTCAGAAATGATTTCATCTAACCCTCTTCTTTTAGAGAAGGACATCAAGGTTCTGAGGAGCCACTCAGCCTGGCAATGTGGTAGCGTCAGGGCCCCTTCCTGACTCTAAGGACTGTCACTTTCCAGTATGTCCTGATGCTTCATGGTTTTCCTTAAAATATCAACCACTGAGTCAGATTCGTAACACAGAAATGTAAAGTAGTTTATTTATAAACTTACCTAGAATAAATTCTAGTTTATTACAAACACTTATTTTTTAAAAAAGACCATCAACCGTTCAAATTTTACTTAGCCACTTCAGTGAAGTAAATTCAAGGGAAATTGTTTTTTACTTAAAAAAGACAGTGATGAGAATAAAATAACTGGAAGACAATTTTTAAGACTCGTGGTCAAGTTTCTGACTCCAGACATTTCTAAACAAAAACTTAACATTCACGATTACTCTGATCGTGTATATACCATCCAGTATTGAACTACATTTTGTATGAAAACTGCAGAATATGTATAATCAAACTGGAGGGAAAAAAAACATAAATTATGAATTGCAAACTGCTGACAGAGCAAGGAAAGAAAAGGATAATTCCAAAACACACATTTTATAGTACTGACATCCAACTGGGAGAGGGAAAAGTGAGGGGAAAAAAAGGCATAGCCAGTTTCTATGAAGAGTTTGCTTTAGGGTTATTCATAAAAGCTCTCACTAAACTAGATGGTAAGTGCAATACAAAACTGCCAAGAAACATTTAAATATTTCTCTCGATCAATAGCCATTTGCCAACAATATTCACTTACATTTTTGTTCCTGTATAAAACTTAGCAACAAAATAAAATCATCTAGTGTTGTTTCAATTCTATGCCAAAAAATATGAGAGCTATTCACATCACTATGTCAAGTACAGGGAATCTTTCACCCTAAAAAACTCTGCTAAAAGGAATGAAGTTATTTACCTTAAAGCAGTGGTTCTCAACCCTGGCCTCCCATTATAATTACCTTTATATAAAGGTATTTATATAAACATACAAGGGCATTTTAAACAAATCCTGATGCACAGGCCTTACCCCAGAATAATGGAATCAGAACCTCTGGGGTTGGGCCCACACCTCAGTACTTTTTTAAAACTCCCCAGGTGATTTCTAACCCAACCCACAGTAAGGTTGAGAACCACTTATTTAAGATTTCAAAAATGTCATTTATTCTGTGCTTAGCATGACTACCAAGATATATTGCATCTCGAGGCCCCCAATCTAGAAATGACGTGATTCCACATGGCTAGCCAACACCTTAGAATTAACCCCAAACTACCAGCTATAAACATACCACCCCCTGATCAAGAACCTTAATTGAGTTCCCATAGCCTAGCATAAAGTTAAAACTCTAGCAAGACATTCAAAGAGCTCTTCCACAATGTAGCTCCAACTTGTTATTCTAACTCCTTCTCCTACTACTCCCTACCACAAACCCAATCCTCACGTGAAATGAGATGATTTTTATTGATTCACAGACATGTCCTGTGCTTTCCTCCACTTCCAGTCTTTGCTCCTGCTGTTCCCTCCACATGAGGTGCGCTTCCTCTCTCCATTCCAGTCAGTAATTGTAAAACCTTTTCTACCTTTTAGACCCAGCTTTAATGCTGCCACCACCTCCACGAAGCCAATCCCAAAGCCCTCCATCAGAATTTATCTCTAGCTCTGGCCCTGTATATTTCTCCTTATCACATTCTGCCTTTAGCATTTATGCCCCATCTCCTAATAACAGAAGCCTAGACTGTACAGAGTGGTTGTGAGCCCCTCAAGGGCAAGGACTGAGTCTTGTGCATCTTTCTCTGGCCCCTTTCCCCTACAGCCAGCACAGGGTTATACTCACGGTAGTGCCCATTAAGTGATGTGGTATTTAATTAAATACCATAATCCTCTAAATAAGAAATCTGGTTTCTAGATAGGAAGGAAGGGAACTGCTTAATTTCTACAAATGAATTTAAAACCAAAGACAAAAACACCAAAATAAATAAAAGTGCCACGCTGACCTAAAATGTAGCAAGTAATATCGTATTTGTGGAGCCAATCCATTGCATTCTAATAGGTCTTAATCATTCTTGGCATTTGCTATAGTCCAGAATAGTGGAGATTCCATAATGAGGCAAAAGTGAATAAAGTCATTTCTAAGATCTTGAGAGAGAAAGTAAAATCCACCTTAAAATAACTCTACTGAAATGCTTCTTATTTTCTGGGAGACTTGGCACTCTAGGTGGAAGGATAATTCTCCTTCCCCTGGGCATTCCTGTGAGTGAGCTTTAAAACTGCTAAAAATAAACAAGTCCAATTCCTTATCTGAAAGCAATGGAAAAAATAAAGGCAAATATTAATTTCCTTTTTGAAGTATAAGGAAAGTATGGAGTTCCTGAGTCTTCATTATTATTGTTATTTTTTCTCCTCAGGAAGAGCCAAAATTTTCAAACTGGAGAGAATTTGAACATGAAGCAGTTCATGGAGAAAGGGTTAAGTGAGAAACTGAAATACCTGAGTGCATTTCTGCTGCTCTCCTCTACACCTCCAGGACAAAAAAGGATGAGTTGTCAAGTTAAATACAAGCAGTCAAGTGACTGAATTATAATTTACTCTGTGCTCAATTTAAATTAGTGTGAGGCTATTAAAATATACAGTATAAATACGGCAATTCATCACAAGCTGTCATGGATGACTTCATTTATTTGCTGGAGTGGCACACGCTCCACTAAAGGGAAGGAGAGCAAAATCACAGGTCAAATTAAGCCGCTATTCTGTTTTAATTCGCTTATTTAATCTGTGGCGACATAATTGTCTTTTACAGTATGTACAACTCAGAAAGGAAATTTGGGAGGATTACAGTCAGTATACAAATGATTAATCAAATGGTCCATTTAAATGCTAGCTTAAAAGCAGCAGAAACCCAAAGCAGTCAAAGAATGATAATCAGCACATGCCATATACAATGCTAAGAAATTTCCTATTAGAAGATTTTTCCCAATTAGAAATAAACAACACTAGGACATCTATTAAGCTCTACTCTGAAAGATTTTATAGAATACGTTAATGGTATAAAAAGGTTCTGTTCGCAAGATGGCCAATAGTATTTTTATTTGTTTTCTGTTCTACTTGTTTGCAATTGTCTTGCTTACCTCTCCCCCGCCAAAAAAGCTAGTTAGAAACACATTTAATGAGTTACATACAGTCATTATGAAATAGTTATTTTTAAAATATGATTAGCATCATTTTGAAAATGCTCTCTCTGAGGCACAAATTTTTCTAAATTCAGGGGTACAAAATAAAAATTTAAGGTACTTCTATTCATCCCAAAATTCAACCTGCTTTTTAAAATATCTGAAGTGATATTTTCCCACCTTTGAAGTCTGAAAAGAGAAATATTACAATATGCTTTGTCTAAAAAATAAGAACATTTAGAAGTAAAAAAAATAGAAATGTTTTCAGTAGGAAGAAAAAAGTAACAGATTTTCAAGGACTCTCATTTAATTGCTCCCACAGACATTCAAAGTGCGGGTCCAACTGACGACTTGACTTAGGAAATTAAATTTCTCTCATCATTCTGTGCAGGCATCAGAGCCCTGCAGGTGATTCTGTTTAGACAAGGACTGTGATTTGCTACTCTTCACAATGCCTCTGTGACACCAGGCAGCCTGATGTCACAGCTAAGGTCACTGAGAGGTTCAAGTGACATGCTTGAAGTCACACAGAAGTCAGGAGAGGGTCAGGAAAAGATCAAATGCACTTCTAACTCTTAACCTTTCATTTCACCCTTTAATATAAAAAAAGCTAAGAAATACTCTGGGAGAGAGCAATGGTCCATACAAAGAACACTATGGGACATTTTGTATGTGAGCTGAACCTGCTTTCAAGATGCTACTTCAAAAGAGGAACAAATGAACTAAAGAACAAATGAAAGAACAAAATTTATTTATTCAGTCACTCAACAAATTATGTGTTGAATATCTAGTCATTACATTCAGTGATCTGTACCAGGCCCTATATGCAAGGTTCTGCATGATTCAATTGGTAAGACAAGAAGATAAATAAGATCTGTTCCCCACTTACTAATAGAGGAAATGGACATGTTTGCTAATAGCAAAATACAAGGCAGAATGTGATAATACCCATCAGAGACACATACAGAGAATTCTAGAGAGGTTCAGAGAAGTGAGTGAGTGATAGATAAACCATGTGTGACAGGATTTATCCAAGTAAGTTCAGTAGAGGAGCGGGCTTTGGAGCTGACCCTTGAAGAGTGCTAAGGATTTTGATAGGTGGAGATACGGGTGGAAGCATTCTAATTAGAGAGAAATACGTGAATCAAAGTGTTCAAGTGAGAAAGTACCTGGGTTCAGACAAGGTAATGAGTTCAACTTAAAAGAAGCAGAGGTTTCAGAAACATAAGATAATGTTATAAAAGTAGCTGATGACATATTGTGCAAGATCTTGAGTTCCATCCCATAAAATTTTTAGTTTATTTAGGAAGTAATTTTAAATTTTTAAATTTTAAAGACTTCAAAAGAGAAGAAAAGATGTAATCAGAACTATGCTTTAGGAAACCACATCTGAGAGGAGTGAGAGGGAATATAATATAGAGGTTAAGAGCATGGACTTGGGGCAAGTCTTGCCTGGATTCAAATTCTGGTTCCATTACTTATTAGTTGTAAGCTAGTTAACTTCTCTGTGCCTCAGTTTCTGCATCTGTAAAATGGGGATCAATAATGGCAACAACTGCAAAAGGTCGCTGTGAGCATTCAGTGAGGAAAATGTATGCAAAGTAGTTGCTGAGCACAGTATAAATGACCAATAAATGGCAGCTTCTATTTCTGAGAGAACAGTTTAAAAGCTGATCAACATGCCTAACAAAAGACAAAAACAAGCAGCTGGATTACAGTGGTGACAAGAAAGGAAGAGATACTAAAAAAAAAAAGCAAAACCAGAAAAATCAACAGGCTTTCAGACATTTTTAGCTAAAAAAGGACAGTGACCCCCGAGAGATGGAAAACAAATGAGATGAGTTGTTTGTCCTACGACTGTTCAGCTCACTGACCAGAGCGAGTTTCCAGGCCCCCATGCAGGAAGGGGAATCCAGGTGAAGCGCAGCCATGTCCCTAAATTGAGGAGACAGAACTGGGAGTCTGAGGAGGCCAAGGCCGCTAGAGTTCATTAGCAGAGGAACAAAGGGAGAAAGCTCCAGAGATCTGCCAAGGGGACCATGGAGTCTTCAGCTGAGTAATGATTAGCACATGGATGCCACCTGAAGCCTGGGAAAGAACCACCAGAAAGGACCAGAGGAAACAATCTCCAGACCTCACACTAGGCAGAAAGAGTTTGTGCTCCCACCAGCCCAAGGGAGAAAAACTTACAATTGCCTGGGTGCTGGGTAGAGTATTCAGATGACTACTGCCTCAGTTGAGTGGGGCAAAATAGTTCTAGACTAACCACTGGGCTGGTCCCATCTAATAAAGCTTAAAAGCAAGTCTTGCAAAGATCAAATTGTTTCAAAGTCACTAAAGAGCATCTCAGAATAAAGCTCAAGAATATTTACAGGAATGCAAAAATATCTAGCACCTATGCCACATGACTGGCACCCAATAAAAAATTATAAGGTATTAAAAAACCAAAAAAATACAACCCAAAATGAGGAGAAAAAGCAATCAGTCAAAACTGACCCCAAAATGACACATATGATAGAATTAGACAAGACCATTAATTCAGTTCATTTTATTCCATATATTCCATAACTATATTCCATATATTCAAGAAGGCAGAAGAAAGATTGAGCATGTTAAGACATGGAAAATGTAAAAAAGACCTATGTAAACTTCTAGAGATAAAAAGGACAATGTCTAAAATGAAAAATACATTGGACAAGATTAATAACAGATGAGACAATGCAGATTAAAAGATGAAAACTTGAATATTTGACAACAGAAACCATCCAAAAATGAAACATTAGAGGGAAAAAAAGACTAAAACAAACAAACAACAGAGCATCACTTTGCTGTGGGACAACTGCAAGTGACCTAAAACATATGCAATTTAAGTCCCAAAGTGGGGGAGGGAATCCTTGAAGAAATAATTGTTAAATTTTTCCAAATTTGATGAAAGCTAAAAATCCACAGATCCAAGAATCTCAACAAATCTTAAGCACATAAATCATGAAGAAAATTACATAAAAGCTCATCATAATCAAACCGCATAAAACTAGTGATAGGGGCCGGCCCAGTGGTATAATGGTTAAGTTCGCTTGTTCCGCTTTAGTGGCCCCAGGTTCGCCAGTTTGGATCCTGGGCGCGGACTTACACACTGCTCATTAAGCCATGCAGACATGGTGTCCCACATAGAACAGCTACAACTCTACAACTATGATACACAACTATGTACTGGGGCTTTGGGGAGAAAAAAGAAAAAAGAGGAAGATTGGCAACAGATGTTAGCTCAGGGTCAATCTTCCTCAAAACAAAACAAAAAAAGACTAGTGATAAAGGAAAAATCTTAAAAGCAGTCAGAGAAGAAGTCAGTTTTAATGCAGAAAGGCATAAAGATTTAAAATGTCAGTAAGCTTTTCACCAGAAAGAATGCAAGCCAGAAGACAGTGAAACAAAATTTTTAAAATACTGAAAGAACAATCAATCTAGAATTCTCTATCTGGAGAAAATATCTTCCAAAAATGAAAGTCAAATATACACCTTTTAAACAAGCAAAAGCTGAAAGAATTCATTACCAGAAGACTTGTGTAAATGTAGGGCCGGCCCCATGGCTTAGCGGTTGAGTACACGCGCTCCACTGCCGGCAGCCCAGGTTCGGTCCCGGGTGCGCACTGACGCACCGCTTCTCTGGCCATGCTGAGGCCACGTCCCACATACAGCAACTAGAAGGATGTGCAGCTATGACATACAACTATCTACGGGGGCTTTGGGGGAAAAAAAAAAAGGGGGAGGATTGGCAATGGATGTTAGCTCAGAGCCAGTCCTCCTCAGCAAAAAAAGAGCAGGATTAGCACAGATGTTAGCTCAGGGCTGATCTTCCTCACAAAAAAAAAAAAAAGAGAAGAAAAGTAAAAGAAGGAAGTCCTTCAGACAGAAGAAAAATGATACCAGATGGAAGTCTGGGTCTACACAAAGGAACGAAGAGCACTGGATTTCGTAAAAATGTGAGTAAACATAAAATGAATCTTTTCTTACTTTTTAAATGGCTTTAAATCACTGCATAAAGCAAAAATAGTAACAATGTTTTGGGGTTTATAACATATGAGAAAGTAAAAGATATGATAATAACAAAGGTCAGAATGAGGGAAATGAAAGTATACTATTGTAAAGTTCTCGTACAATAGATCAAGTGGTACAATGTTACTTGAAGGTAGACTATGATAATTTAAAGAGGAATACTATTAACTCTAAAGCAACCACTAAAAAAAAGGACATACAGACAGAACAAATAGGAAACAGAGAGCAAGATGACAGATTTGAATCCAAACATATCTTTAATCACGTGAAATGCAAATGATCTAAATAACTCAATTAAAAAGTAGAGATTATCAGACTGGATTAAAATACAAGAGCCAACTACATGCTGCCTACCGAAAATCCACCTCAAACACAAAGACACAACAGGTTAAAAGTAAAAAAAGGCTATATCATTCTAACATTAGTTGAAATAAAGCTGCAGTAGATATACTAATATCAGACAATGTAGATTTTAGAGCAAAGAATATTAACATGGATAAAGAAAGTCACCTTGTAATGAATGATAAAGGGGCCTAATTCCCCAAGAGGATATAACAATCGTAGATGCACCTAACAGATCTTCAAAAAATATGAAGTAAAAAAATGATAGAACTGCAAGGAAAAAACAGACAAATCTACAATTATTGCTAGAGATTTCAACACTCGTCTTTCAACAACTGATAAAAGAAGCAGATAAAAATCAGTAAAGATACAGAAATTTTGAACCACACTATCAGCCAACTTGATCTAATTGACATTTATACAACACCCTATACAATGCACCATATATTCTTTTCATGTGCACAGGGAACACTTATCAAGATAATTCATATTCTGGGCCATAAAACAAATCTCAATAAATTGAAAACAATTTCAATTACACAAACTATATTCTCTGACCAGAATGGATTTAAATTAGAAATGATTAACAGAAAGATATCTGGAAAACCCCAAAATATTTAGAAACTAAATAACACAATTCTCTAAGATTTAATGAAAAACTGCCTGTTTTGAAGAAATGGTACATTTTTTTCTCTTAGATTATGACTTTTATATAAGCTACATGGTTTTTGCCTTGGCTGTCAGGAAGCTTAGGGCTAAACAAAAAGTTTAAACACAATAATTATATCTACTCTTAAATTATTCATTCATTCAACTCAGATGAAGTATAAATACAATAATCACACCTGCTTTTTTTTTTTTTTTTTTTGTGAGGAAGAGCAGCCCTGAGCTAACATCCCTGCTAATCTTCCTCTTTTTGCTGAGGAAGACCGGCTCTGAGCTAACGTCTATTGCCAATCCTCCTCCTTTTTTTCTTCCCCAAAGCCCCAGTAGATAGTTGTATGTCATAGTTGCACATCCTTCTAGTTGCTGTATGTGGGACGTGACCTCAGCATGGACGGAGAAGTGGTGTGTTGTTGCGCGCCCGGGATCCGAACCCGGGCCGCCAGTAGCAGAGCTCGCGCACTTAACCACTAAGCCATGGGGCCGGCCCTAATCACACCTGCTCTTAAATTAGTCATTCATTCAACCCAGTTTAAGCATCTAGTATGTGATTTTAAAGAATCTAGGGATACAAAGTGAATACAATACAGTCCCTGCTCTAAAACTCAGTTTTATGGTCAGGTCTAGTGAATAGCATATTTGTAAACCTCTATTGTTTTCATTTATTGAAAATCTCTACCTTAACAGCTCTTTTTAAAAATGTGTCCTTTCTTTAAAATTGCTTTTAATCCTTTCCAGAAACAGCTGTTAGTCCCTTGCCATACCAAACTAAATAATCATAAACAAAAATTGTAATATTAGCCTAGGTTAAACATAATTCAAAATGTATAAAATTATAATGCTCTTGCAAGGCCAAATAATAAGTTTTTTGATGATTTATAGCAGTACTCCCCTCTCTTAGAGTGAATAACCTAAAGTTGACTGTCTTCAAAAAACCACTGGCAACAATCTCAAGAGTTTTGACATCAAAGGAACAAACAGCTTAACAGACAGGAAAACAGTGCTCAAGGTGGTGAAGGTATCCTCTGAGAGAAGAGAGAGCTCAGGAGGGATGGGAAAGACAACCCAATGCCGAGGTGACACCATAGAGCTGCACTCAGTGAACTCAGGGAAAGTCTGGGAGGGAGCCTGGCCTCCACAGTACCTACCCTGGAGACAACCTGGACCTCAGGTTCCTCCTCCGTAAAACGTGGGGCTACAACAGATGATCTCTAAGGTATCTTTCAGTTCTGCAATTCTGTGAACCTAGTTTGGTTGTAATATCAAAGAAAACATCCCAAGAGGGAACTCTGTTGTATCTCCCCACCAAAAGCTAGTTGTGTTATTAAAACTAGACTTGATAATGCCATAAAACACATTCCAGGTGCTGTACAAGGTGTTGCATGGAAGAAGAACACTGGACTGCACTAGCAGTCAGAAGATCTGAGTCTTAGTTTTGGTTTAACCTTATGAAAAGGTATAACCAACTGCAATTTAATTGTTCTGATTCCTAGTTTCCTAGATGAGACAAAAGATGCAGAAATATATACCATGCAATTGTTAGGAAAAGCTATTGAATTCTCACTGGAGATAGACAGCTAGGAAGGCATCTTGGGAGAGATGAACCTTGAAAGGATAGATGGAAATTGGAGGCATGAGCAATGGTAATAACTCATTTAAAGGCTGCATGGTATAGTAGAGGACATGGGCTTTGGAGTCAGATGGATTTTGTTTTAAATCTTGGCCCTGGTTATTCCAACTGTATGACCTTAGACAATTCAGTTTTCTGAGTCTCAGTTCCCTCAAATCCAAAATACACAGGCTTACTTTGTAGTTTTAAGGATTAAAGATAATAGTTATATAGCATCTAGCATAATACCTGGCATATAGTAGTCACTCAAAAAATAAAAGGTTTCATCATTAAGGGCCTAAAGACTGAAAACACACGGCACGACAAAAAGTAGCAGAGAGGTAAAGGAGGAGATGTGGCTGTAATGGTAGATAGGGGACAATCTGCAGAGGGCCTGACCAATTTGTGGGGAGGATGAGAAACAAAGCGGGCCTGACCACTTTGTTAGCTAAGAGCCCAGTGTTAGAAGTGGGTTCTGTGGGGTTGGACTTGAGGTCACACAGGGTGCAGTCAGAGGTGCAATTCAAGAGAGTCCATGAGGGAAATGTGAGATAAAATGATGGGAAGATCAAGCACCAACAGCCAGTGCCAGAGACTAAATCTAAAGTGGCATGGCAGGACTGAGATCTTGGAGTACAGCAGGGGTGGGGTACGGATTACGAACAGGACGGACAAGTGAGGAGCGTCTTAGCTAATTGCCTAGAACGTTCCTGAGTAACAAGGAATGTTGGTGGGTGTGGTGCTGGGGGGCGGGTAGTGACATGGTCAGATATGTGATTCAACTTCTCAACTCTGGTGGCAGAGTAAAAGGTACATGGGAGAAGAAAAAGACTGAAGGTACAGTGAGGAAGGAATTATAAAAGTCCAGGTAGGAGGTATGTGAGCCTGATACAAGGTCAAAGCAATGAGGATGCGAATAGAAAGAAAGTGACAAATGGACATATCTTAGGGAAAATTTCTGACAGGATATAGTGAATTACAGAAGTGGCAGATAATGGAGAAAACACAGTGAATAACGAGTAAGGTTTTGAGCTGCAAGACCAGGAGGACAGTGATGCCACTTAGCAGGGAACACAGAAAGAAGTGCAGGTACCAATGATGAGAAGAATCACAATGCAAGGAGCTCACAACTGACCATTCTAAGGCATAAGTAAAATATCTTCAGGAGCCTGAATGTCACAACAGGGCCACAGCTTCCACCACCTACCATCCAAACTTTAAACCATGTCATCTCCTCTTTGACAATACCTGTGACTTAAGCTAACAGCGGGGGATGAGAAAGCAATGAGAATCAAGAATTTCATAAAATTTATCCAGCACTTACCTTTACTGCTAATATTTTCCCACTCGGGACATGATATGCTCTAGAGAGGAAAAAAAATAACAAAATCACTTGAGATCACTAAACAACCTACAAAAGAGTTAAGGACATAAATGTAAAACCGAACAACTCTGCAGCAATGGGATATATGATACTTTCAAAGAACACTAATAACATTAGTAATTTACATTTCTATTGAGCTTAATGGTTCACAGAGTGATTCATTATACATTACCTTAAAATAACCCTCTGAGGTAAGGCTGGTATTATTATCCTCCTTTTATAGACGAGAACTATGAAGCATAGAGAAGTTAAGCAGTTTGCCCAACGGCACAAAGTCAGTAAGTCGCAGAACTAGACCAAACCCAGACCTTCTGGCTCCAGATCCCTTATGACAGACTGTCACTGTTGGGGGGTGTGGAGGGGGATCTTCTATAGCCCTCTGCTAAGCACTATACATATCCATATAAAATGGGAGGTTTTCCTTTTGTTTATTTCAATTATAGATACAGATAAACTATATCCCTACATTTCATCAAAATAATCTTAAAACACATGGAATTAGCTATAGCTTAAGCTATAAATTCATATAAGAAATCACAGAGTTATCAGCCTCAAGCGTGTGGTTCATCTTTTCCTAAAGGTGGCATCTCTCAACATTAAAAAAGCTGTAGAAAGAGACAAGTTCAAATAATCAGATACAGTGAAATAACTACAATTTAAATCAAGGAATAGGAATACATTCATTTATGAAAACAAGTAAGAGAATAAGGTTTGCAGAAATAAAATACTATTACTTCTCATCAAGACCTTCTGTGTTTAAATGAAATGTGGCCTTTCATACATGTACTGCAAGGACTGCACATTCTGACCATTATTCAGAAACAATTTGCCATATACAAAAATTTCAAAACAAACCAAGCAATATAAAGAAGCACTGTTACTGCAAGTCCATAAAAGTATAAAGAAACAAACTAGTTTGGAAGAACTAAAATCTTGCTCTGTAGAGGATTTTGCATATTAGCTAAGATCAGATTGCTCTTCCTCTCACCCAGCTAGCGTTAAGATGTGAGTGGGGTAGAGAAGATGTGGCGGAACAGAAGTTAGCTTCTCAGGAATTGCCCCACCTCACCTGCCAAGCTGCAAAATATATTTACCAGGCTCCCAATTTTTACTTGGCAATGACTTAGTAGTAAAAATTGCTCATTTCTTAAAACAAAACCAAAACATATATTCTACTATTATCAAATAAAAACATCATTTTCTGTTGTTTTGGCAGAAATATTCATGTGGTTGCTCTGACAAATTTTTTTAACAGCTTTATTGAGTATAATATATATGATAAAATTCACTTGTTTTAAGTGTTCAATTCAATGATTTTCAGTAAACTTACAGAGTTGTGCAAGCACTGACAAGTGTTTTTAAAGTGACTGACCTATAGAAATGGTTTAGTTATTAAGAACCTACAAGTATTAGTAACTTTTCAAATATAAAATGTTACAAATTCAGGTAAGACTAGGAAAAAAACATACATACTATATGCATGTATGTCTATATCCATGTATACGAGTGTTACAAGAAATTCATTCTGCTTTTCCTACTAGAGTGGATAAACGTCAAGCCAATTACAGAAGGTAAACTTTGCCTTTATTTTAACAATTAATTGTAGAGAAATTCAGGTAGTATATCTCATTTAAAGGAAAGACAAGATTATAAAAATTAAGTGGCAATTATTCACTTCACCAAAGAATTCTTTAATCTGTAAAGTAGCTTAAGTCTGTCTCTAAATATCAACCTCCCTAATATATATAAAGACTAATACATTTATAAATCTTAAATTATTTAAAAATTTTTTATACTTTGTATAAAGTGATATACATTTTATAAGTGGAACCCCTATATTATACTGGTTTTAGAACAAATTACCACTTACTTTACCATCTATGTTAATATCAGACTTCTACAATGTGAAGCTACATTTCAGGTCATGATTTGATTCACGATACATCTGAACTCATGTAAGAAATCGGTATACAGACTTCCACTGTATTTTTCTCAATGCCTGACAGAGAAGTTGTTGGACTAAGCTAATTGAAATGTGATTTAAAGGAATTTAGTAACTTCATTCCACGTAAATACAGGTAATATGTAAGATTCAATGATACATTATTTTTCCCCTTGTATACCACAGATTCTTCCAATTTCAACTTTTTAAAATACTGTATATTAGAATCACTAACCAAGGACTGAAATATAAAGATAAATAGTTGAATGCATACACAAGGATTCAAAAGTTGTAAAAAGAACAGTGTTGTTACTCTGGACAACAAGCAACCCCTGGACTTTTGAGGCCAACAGCAGCGATAAGGAAATGATTAGCAGATCGTCTAATATATATACCATACTGGACAGTTTGGCAACTTAATTAGCTTGTCAAGAAAGCTGATCTCTCTTCCGAAAGAAAGGTCTCCTATTTCCAAGTGAATTAAAAGGGGAGGCTTGATGATTTAATTATGACGCACACTAATTCATCCGTGGAAGCTTGGGTTCGATTTCGAGCAATAAAGATGCTGTGTGGTTTGGTTTACAGTGCAATGACAGTACCAATTTAACATTTAATCATCAAAAGGAGAAGTGGATGACAAAGGCAGTGCCAGGTATGAGTGCAGTATGTCCCTTAACTTTGCAAATGGCATTCTACCTGGAGAAAAGGAATTTGTTTACTTTCAACGGATACTGCATCTCAACTGTCTTGACCTTCCTCAACGCATTAACTGTAAAGTGATTAATGAAGTTTGAATGGAGGCTCTGGTTACGCCAAAAGACAACTATAGACCTCTGCATTGTTTTAATTAACAGCTAACACTTCAAATTAGTTTGTTGTTGCCACAGTAATTACCTGTTCCAATGAGTGCATGGAGGAACCATTTTTATCAGATATTTTTAGTGCTGAGTCCTTGAGTGTTCCATTTTGTTTGTGATCAGCACAGACCTTCTGGGAATAGACCCAGCCTTTAAATTGAGCACACAACATATACACTTTAGGATGGCAAAAACTAGCAGCCTGGCATACATTTTTTGAGTATTTAACATAACAAAGAGACCAGCAAAAGAGAAGAATACTTACTATTGCTACCTTCTTACTCTCTTTTTTCATTTGGAACAATAGGTTCTAGAAGACTGGACAAAAAGGTTGGTATCAACCTTTAATTTTGGTAGAGTACAGAACCAGATAATTACTGAGCTAGTAGGGAATACAGAGAATTATCTAGTTTAATCCTTTCCTTTTACAGTACAAACAGCCAAAAGCCAGGTTAAAAAACTTGTCCATGCTCACAGATGGTCAATGGCAAAGCCAAGACTGGAACTGTGGCAGCACACACATATCTTTGGACCTAAAGGAAATACGTGTTGATGTTCAAGCTTTCTTAACTGCGTTCTAGAGCAGGGAAATACATAACTCAAAACTTACACAGGTGCTGACCTACTTCAATCAGGCTGAGGACCATCGAATCCAAATCTCTCCAAGTAAGGAAGCATTCTGCGATCAAAGCCTATCTATCATGGGAGGCAGAACAGTGATGGATGTAGGCTCTGAAGTCACTGTCAGGGTTCTGATCCCAGCTCTGCCACTTCTTAACAACGTGAACCCGGACTGTAAGAAAACCTCACCATGTTTCAGGTGTATCAAGTTTGAAATGGGGAAATTGGTCCCCAGCTTATAGAGTTGTGAGGATTCAATGAGATAATATAGGAAAAGCACTGAGGACAGGGCCTGGCACACAGTAAGCACGCATTAAATATTAGGAAACATATTTTTCAGGGTAGCTTGGTTGCTTTAAGAGTAAAATCTGCTAAAACAGACTGAAAGAGCAAGAGTTATCTCTATGCTTTAAGAGTCAGGCTATGTGCTCAACAAATGAAAGCAAATAAAGCTTTAACAATGAAGACTGGCAAAAGGCCGCAATATATTATTTATTGTTAAGAACAGCAAGTACTATTCATGTTGAACCAGCTTTGAAGACAAAGAATTAGTCATTCAAATTCTAGATTTCTCACCATGATTATCTTTTGCCCACTACTGCAGCTTATTCACACTACAGACAGGTATGATAGGTGCTACGTTCAAGTGTTCATCTCAGCAGAAACACCATTTGACAATCAATGTTGCTAAATCAGAAGCCTAATTTTTCATTCTCATTGTATTAATAAATAGGAAAATATAAGCTACCCTAAAAAAATCCACATACTTCCCTTTAATATACACCCTCACAGACTCTATAAAATTTTGAGGCCTCTCCTAGTCTTCAGACTCTGGTAGCTCTGTTATAACCCCTAACACACTGCAGAAAAATTGTTTATATGTCTGTCTGCCACACCGGGCAGTGAACACTACCATGTCTTAACCATCTTGTATTCTTCACATTTTGTGTAAGTCCTGGCTCATGGTGGGTGCTCCATACTTAACAGATGTTTGACAAACGATTACAATTCTGGATGAAAAGAAATCTATCACTTGGATAGTGTTTTACAAAGAAATTCCACATGCATTTAATTAATTAATTCCATAATCTTATGAGTAGGAGTTATTTTTTCCCCAGCTTTATTGAGATATCACTGACATATAACATAAGTAGGAATTATTATCATCATCTCCAGTTTATGGGTAGATTTCTTTTTTTTTTTTTTTTAATTTTTTGTTTATTGCAGTAGCATTGGTTTATAACATTGTAAAAATTTCAGGTGTACATCATTGTACTTCTATTTCTGCATAGATTACATCATGTTCACCACCAAAATACTAATTACAACCCATCACCACACACATGTACTGAATTATCCCTTTCACCCTCCTCCCTCCCCCCTTCCCCTCTGGTAACCACCAATCCAATCTCTGTCCCTATGTGTTTGTTTATTGTTGTTATTATCTACTACTTAATGAAGGAAATCATGCGGTATTTGACCTTCTCCCTCTGACTTATTTCACTTTGCATTATACCCTCAATGTCCATCCATGATGTCACAAATGGCTGGATTTCATCGTTTCTTATGGCTGAGTAGTATTCCATTGGGTATATATACCACAGTTTCTTTATCCATTCGTCCCTTGATGGGCACTTAGGTTGCTTCCAAGTCTTGGCTATTGTGAATAACACTGCAATGAACACATGGGTGCATGTACCTTTACAAATTGGTGTTTTCAAGTTCTTTGGATAAATACCCAGCAGTGGGATGGCTGGATCATATGGTAGTTCTATCCTTGATTTTTTGAGGAATCTCCATACTGTTTTCCATAGTGGCTGCACCAGTTTGCACTCCCACCAGCAGTGTATGAGAGTTCCCTTCTCTCCACATCCTCTCCAACACATGTTGTTTCCTGTCTTGTTAATTATAGCCACTCTGACGGGCGTCAGGTGATATCTCATTGTAGTTTTGATTTGCATTTCCCTGATAGTTAATGATTTTGAACATCTTTTCATGTGTCTGTTGGCCATCTGTATATCTTCTTTGGAGAAATGTCTGTTCAGGTCCTTTGCCCATTTTTTAATTGGGTTGGTAGTTTTTTTGTTGGTAAGATGCATGAGTTCTTTATATATTTTGGAGATTAAGCACTTATCAGAAGTATGGTTTGCAAATATCTTCTCCCAATTGTTAGGTTGTCTTTTCGTTTTGTTGATGGTTTCCTTTGCTGTGCAGAAGCTTTTTAGTTTGATGTAGTCCCATTTGTTTATTTTTTCTATTGTTTCTCTTGCCCGGTCAGATGTGGTGTTTGAGAAGATGTTGCTAAGACTGATGTCGAAGAGCGTACTGCCTATGTTTTCTTCTAGAAGTTTCACAGTTTCAGGTCTTACATTCAAGTCTTTAATCCATTTGGAGTTAATTTTTGTGTATGGTGTAAGGTAAGGGTCTACTTTCATTTTTTTGCATATGGCTATCCAGTTTTCCCAACACCATTTGTTGAAGAGACTTTCTTTTCCCCATTGTATGTTCTTGGCTCCTTTGTCAAAGATTAGCTGTCCATAGATGTGTGGGTTTATTTCTGGGCTTTCGATTCTATTCCATTGATCTGTGTGTCTGTTTTTGTGCCAGTACCATGCTGTTTTGGTTACTATAGCTTTGTAGTGTATTTTGAAATCAGGGAGTGTGATACCTCCAGCTTTGTTCTTTTTTCTCAGGATTCCTTTAGCTATTTGGGGTCTTTTGTTGTTCCATATAAATTTTAGGATTCTTTGTTCTATTTCTGTGAAAAATGTTGTTGGAACTTTGATAGGGATTGCATTGAATCTATAGATGGCTTTAGGAAGTATGGACATCTTAACTATGTTAATTCTTCCAATCCAAGAGCACGGAATATCTTTCCATTTCTTTGTGTCTTCTTCAATTTCTTTCGGAAATGTTTTATAGTTTTCGGTGTACAGATCTTTCACCTCTTTGGTTAAGTTTATTCCTAGGTATTTTATTCTTTTTGTTGCAATTGTAAATGGGATGGTATTCTTAATTTCTCTTTCTGCTACTTCGTTGTTACTGTACAGAAATGCAACTGATTTTTGTATGTTGATTTTGTATCCTGCAACTTTACCATATTCGTTTATTACTTCTAAAAGTTTTCTGGTGGATTCTTTAGGGTTTTCTATATATAAAATCATGTCATCTGCAAATAGTGACAGTTTCATTTCTTCCTTTCCAATTTGGATCCCTTTTATTTCTTTCTCTTGCCTGATTGCTCTGGCTAGGACTTCCAGTACTATGTTAAATAGGAGTGGTGACAGTGGGCATCCTTGTCTGGTTCCTGTTCTTAGAGGGATGGCTTTCAGTTTTTCACCATTGAGGATGATATTAGCTGTGGGTTTCTCATATATGGTCTTTATTATGTTGAGGTACTCTCCTTCTATACCCATTTTATTCAGAGTTTTTATCATAAATGGATGCTGTATCTTGTCAAATGCTTTCTCTGTATCTATTGAGATGATCATGTGATTTTTATTCTTCATTTTATTAATGTGGTGTATTACGTTGATTGATTTGCGAATGTTAAACCATCCCTGCATCCCTGGAATAAATCCCACTTGATCATGGTGTATAATCTTTTTAACGTATTGTTGTATGCGATTTGCTAGTATTTTGTTGAGGATTTTCGCATCGATGTTCATCAGTGATATTGGCCTGTAATTTTCTTTTTTTGTGTTGTCCTTGTCTGGTTTTGGTATCAGGGTAATGTCAGCTTCAGAGAATGAGTTAGGAGCTTTCCCCCCTCCTCAATTTTTTGGAAGAGTTTGAGAAGGATAGGTATTAAGTCTTCTTTGAATGTTTGGTAGAATTCACCAGGGAAGCCGTCTGGTCCTGGACTTTTATTTTTGGGGAGGTTTGTGATTACTGTTTCGATCTCCTTACTGGTGATTGATCTATTCAAATTCTCTACTTCTTCTTGATCCAGTTTTGGAAGGTTGTATGATTCTAAGAATTTATCCATTTCTTCCAGATTGTCGAATTGGTTGGCATATAGCTTTTCATAGTATTCTCTTATAATCTTTTGTATTTCTGAGGTGTCTGTTGTAACCTCTCCTCTTTCATTTCTGATTTTTACTTATTTGTGCCTTCTCTCTTTTTTTCTTGGTGAGTCTAGCTAAAGGTTTGTCAATTTTGTTGATCTTTTCAAAGAACCAGCTCTTGGTTTTATTAATATTTTCTATTTTTTTTTGGTCTCTATTTCATTTATTTCTGCTCTGATTTTTATTATTTCCCTTCTTCTACTGATTTTGGGCTTTGTTTGTTCTTCTTTTTTCAGTTCCTTCAGGTGCATTGTTAGATTGTTTATTTGAGATTTTTCTTGTTTGTTGAGATAGGCCTGTATCGCTATAAACTTCCCTCTTAGAACCACTTTTGCTGTATCCCATAAATTCTGGCATGTCGTATTTTCATTTTCATTTGTCTCCAGGCATTTTTTGATTTCTTCTTTGATTTCTTCATTAACCCAGTCGTTGTTCAGTAGCATTTTGTTTAATCTCCACGTATTTGTGGCTTTTCTGATTTTCTTCCTATAGTTGATTTCTCGTTTCATACTGTTGTGGTCAGAAAAGATGCTTGGTATTATTTCAATCTTCTTAAATTTATGGAGACTTGTTTTGTGGCCTAATATGTGATCAATCCTGGAGAATGTTCCATGTGCATTTGAAAAGAACGTGTATTCTTCGGTTTTTGGATGGAATGCTCTGTATATATCTACTAGGTCCATCTGTTCTAGTGTGTCGTTTAAGGTCAATGTTTCCTTATTGATCTTCTGTTTGGATGATCTATCCGTTGGTGTAAGTGGAGTGTTAAAGTCCCCTACTATTATTGTGTTACTGTCTATTTCTGTTTTTATGTCTGTTAATAATTGCTTTATATATTTAGGTGCACCTACATTGGGTGCGTAGATATTTACAAGTGTTATATCCTCTTGTTGGATTGTATGGGTAGATTTCTAACTGCTGAATGCAAAGTCCTTACAGGGATTTCATGATCCGGCCCTTGGTTACCTCACTGATCTCCGCTCTGCCAGTCTCTCTCACACACAATACTCACTCAGTTCTACCAGACACACTCCTGCCTCAGGACCTTTGTACCTACTCTTCAGGCCTGGATCACTCTTCCTCCAATATGAACTTGGCTTGCTCTATCACTTCCTTCAGGTCAAATGTTACTTCTTTGACTATCCTACATAAAACAGCCCATTTTCCCTTTCTTTTTCTTCACAGAATTCATCAACACCTAATTTATTAATTTATTATCTGTCTCCTCTTACTGGACAGCAAGCTCCATGAAAACAGAGACCTCCTTTTTTTCTTTGTTCACTACTGTATCTCCAGTGCCTAAAACTATGTGGGCGCATTTTATAAATTTTTGTTGAATGAATGAATGAATAAATTTCCTTAATTGCTATAAGTCTATTTTTGTTTTTTATTTTTCTTAAAACAGTTTTAAGTTTTTCTAGGAAATTGTCCATTTTCTGTTTTCAAATTTACTGACATAAAGTTATTCATTATATCCTCTTATTTTTAAAATCTCGGCTCTGTCTAGAATTACGTCCCCTTTCTTAATCTTAACTTTGTTATTTGTGTCTTCTCTCTGTTATACTTGATTAATTTTCCCAAGGAACCAGCTTTTGGTTTTCTTGAATTGTTCCTTGAATTTTAATTTCATTGCTTTTTTTTCTTTAGTATTTCTTTCTTTCCACTTTCTTTGGGTTTAACCCCTTCCCTTTTTTAAAAAAAAATTTCTTGAGATAGATGCTAAGCCTATCACTATCCAGTTACTCTTTTCTACTGTATGTACAAAAAACTATCCTTTAAGTATGACTTTGGCTGCATCTCATGAGTTTTCATATATAGTATTTCTTTAATGGTCAGTTGTAAATATTTTTATTTCCATTATGATGTATTATATGACCCATAAGTTATTCAGATGTGTGCATTTTGATTTCCAAATGTATGAGGAGGTTAACTTATTATTATTCATTTCTAAACTAACTATTGTAGTCAGAAAAAGTGATCCGTATGTTACAGACTTTACTGAGACTTGCTTTGTGACCTAGTACATAATTAGTTTTTAAAAAATATACTTTTTGTACCTGGAAATAATGTATATTCTCTATCGGATTGATGGAGACTTCTATATATGATGATGTGACCTGTCTATTAATTGTGATGTTAAAATCTTCTATATCCTTACTAATTTTGGTCTGATTGATCTGTTGATTACTGAGAGACATTCCCCCACTATGACTGTGGATTTATCAAATTTTCCTTGTAATTCTGTAAATTTTCTGCTTTATGTACCTTGTGGTTATGTTATTATTTACATATAAGTTTAGGACAATATTTACAGTCTCTTTTTCTTCTATCATCACATAGCAGTCCTTTCTATCCCTAATAATACACTTTGCCTTCAAGTCTGTTTTGTCTTATATTAATATAACCACAACACCTTTCTTTTGATTAGTTTTTGCCTGGTATCTTTTCTCCACCCTATTCCTTTCAATCTTTTTTTGTCTTTATGATTTAGGAACGTCTCCTAAAATAGTCTAAAATAGTACATAGCTGTATTTTTAAAAGTTCAGTCCAAACACTCTATTAACTGGCAACATTAGTCTACTTATATTTATTGTAATTACTGATATATTTGGATTTATTCCTACCATCTTATTCATTTACCTTACACCTCTCTCCCTCTACTATACTGGACTATTCCGCCTTTATTCCTTCTATTGGTTTTGATGCCATACATTCCGTTCATTGTCTTTTAGTTGTTACCCACACCATTTTTAACGATCATATTTGCTAACAAAATAAAAAGTTAATTGCTATCTCTCACTTTCGCTCAAACAATATAAAAATTTTAGAATGCTTTAATTCCAATCATTCCTTTTCATCTTATGTTATTTTGTCTAATCTTTTGTTCAACTTAATTTTGATGTCCCTAAATTAATCACTACTATTGCTGTTTTATATAGTCAGGTTTATCTACATGGTCACCATTCCTTCTCTCATTTTATTCCTTTCTGGATTCAATTTCTTTCTACCTAAAGTACTTCCCTGAGTAATACACTAACTCTCCTCTTTCCCCTATCCATATATCTTTTTGTGTCTATACATATATACACACATATATATAATCTTTTATATTCATTTCTGAAGATGTATTTATTTTGCCCTCACTCTTAAATGACAGTTTAACTGAGACAATTATTTTCTCTCAGTCTTTTGAGGATCCCATTGTCTTTCAGCCTTATTATGGTTGTTGAAAGTTTACTATATATCCAATTTGCTGGCCAATACAAAGCCGCTGAAGGTTTTGGACAGAGAGGTGATATGATCAGAATTTAACTTTAAATCCTTACTCTAGCTGCATATTATTATAATACACCTGGAAAAGAGGACAAACTAGAGAAAACAAGGAACACTTAGAAAGCTGTTACAATAGTCTACGCAAGAGGTGGTGATATAAACCTAGGTAGTGATTGTGGGTGTGGAACAGGGGAAACAGATACACAAGACTTTGGCCAGAGAGAATTTATGGAACATAGGGATGAGAAAGATGAATCTACAATTTCAAGCTAAGATGATAGCAAAATTATAGTATTTATGAACAGAAATATAGGAATCTTACCTAGTCAGTCTTAGGCTATACAATCCTGCACTTTTTAGCTCCATGAGAACAGAGACCACATTTACTTCATTCAACAATGTATACACAGTACTTAGCACAATACTTAGCACAGAGTAGATACTCAAATATTTAGAAGCTAATAAATAAATGGGGTAGTTAGGAGAAGGAAGAAAGGAAAAGGAAACAGGGAACTAACAATTTCTAAGGTTTACAGAATTATTCTAACTTCACTATGATGTATGTATCATAAGTTATCATAAGCCACATTTTACAGATAATAATAGAAACAGATTCAGGGATATTAAGGTATTAAGAAACTCATTCAAGGTAACAAGAGTTCATGAATGGCAGATACGGGATTCAAGACTGGGTCTATCTCAATTCAACCCTGGTGCTCTTTCCAGTATAGACGGAGTATATACCAAGAATGGTTTGAACTAAGAGTACTCCAGGATACCGTGAATGTTGAAGGTGGGATTCAGGAAAAGAATGCATTAAAATTCCACCTACCAGATTCCCTATACTCTGTGGTTTATGTGATTGAATTTATCCACTGGCATCAACTACTCTAATGCCTTATGATACTTCATGTGTTGCTCTTATGAATTATTATTTCTCTTCAAAATTGTTATTTAACTTCACTAGTATATCCTTTATTTAACTATATTGTAAATTCTAATTACCTAACTATACTGTAAATTCTTAATATAGAGTCTATGTCTTATCCTATTTTATTCTAAGTTTCAAGGGCAGGGTCAAGGTACATTCTGTTCATTGCTTTATCCCCAATTTCCATCACAGTATATGACACACTCTCCTCTTAGATACTTAGTTTATATACTAATAAATACTTAAGGCACGTCTCAAATTGCCAAGCACTATGCTGGGCATTATGGATGGAGCAGAGAACAAACCAGACAAAGTTCCAGCTCTCGTGGAGCTCACTTCCTAATGGGGAAAGACTGACAATAATCAAATAAATATACAATATGTCAGGTAGTGAAAATGCAATGCAAAAGAATAAAGGTAAGGATACAGAGAGTGATGAAGATTAGGGGCATATTTCTTTTTATTAGGGGTGGGGAGTAGGTCACGGAATGCCTCTCTTACCAAGTTACATTCGAGCAGCAAGGGAGCACACCATTTAGATACCTGGAAGAAGAGGACTCCAGCAGAGGAAATGGTAAGTTCGAAGGTCCTCAGGTAGAAGTGTGTATTTGACGTGTGTATGGAGGTGGAACAAGCAAGAGGGCTAGTTGCGGGAGACAAGGTCAGAAAGGTAACGAGAAGACAGATTGTGTAGTACCATTTAGGCCATGGTGAGGACTTTATCATTATGAGTGATATGAGAAGCCATGGTGGGAGGGAGGAGAGCTTATATTTAAGAAAGATCATTTTGGCTGCTGGGTGGAGATAACACATTGTAGGAAAGCAAGGATAGAAACTGGGAGACCAGTTGGGAGGCTACTGCAATAATCCTAGCAAGAAATAATAGTGCCTTAGAATAGGGTGGTAGAAAGAGTGGTTAGAGGCGGTTGGTTTCTTGAAATAGCTTTTAGGAAGAGCTAAAAAGATTTGTGGGTAAATATGATGGATGGTCTGAGAGAAAAAGAAGGATCAAGAATGCCTGCAAAGTTTTTGTCATGAGCAATTTAAAGAATAGAGTTCATTCACTCAGATTGGAAAAACTGTAGAAGAAGCAGGTTTCAGAGGGAATCAACAGTTCAGTTTTGGGTAATTCTGAAATGCCTAAAAGACATCCAACTGGTAATTAGATATGAGTCAGAAGTTCAGGACAGAGAACAGGGTTGGAGATAAGCATTTGGGCTTCTTCAACATATAGATGATATATAAAGCCACGGAACTACAAAAGCTCTCTTAAGAATTAAATTAAATAGAGATGAGGTCTGAGGAATGGACCCAAGGCACTCCAAATTCAAGTCAGAAAGATGAGAAGAAACCAGTAAAGAAGATGAGAAGGTGCAGATAGTAAGCCAGCAACAGAATCCAGAGTATGGTGTCCCTACGGCCCTAATGTTAGTGTTACATCTCCCATACTGCCAAGTGCAGTACCCTGCACAGAGCAGGCATTCAAAAAAACATGTGACCTATTTCAAGAGCAATAGTTGGGGACAAATGCAATTAATTCTATTATCTGCTCTTTGAAATTTTAAAGATGAGTTTAGTATAATACACACAATGCTTTAGGTATAATCACCTTCACCTAAATCCCAATGAGAATTTATTAAAAGATACATCAGTCCAAAGAATAAACTGAATTTCGATAAGAATCTTCAAAAGTGAGTAAAAGAAAAATTTAAAAACACAGTGTTAAAAAGTCCTACATTCACATAGGACATAAGGAAGAAACAACCTGTGTTCACATTCCAACATCTGGACTCCCACACAAATTTATGTCATGCATAAGATCAACCGCATCTGTATTTCACAATGTTTACTGAAATTATTTATGCTTAGAATTTCAAATTCTAGGAGAACCAAAAAAATATGAATTGTCCCAGCTGACTCCTGTTCACAAAATAAATAACCTAGAGCTGATCATATATTTTCTGATAAAGCTTGTATAATCTCATACAATTAAAGTTGGCGTCTAATTTCTAAGGCACTATTCCGCATATTAATTTCTGAACACATTCTAATCAAATATTTTAAATTATAAGCAGAAAGAATTCATAATAAGGAGTATCTGTGCTTCTCTAGTGATTGTGAGGTAGGATATAATTTAAGAATGGAGGGACTGATCTACGATTTGACTGTAAATATTTCATATTTCGGCATAACTGATAATATGACGTTATAAACATCATTTTTTAAGCAAAATGGTCATCAAAATGAATAGGGAAACACCTTTCCTAGTTGTTTGTTTCTTGGAGCAAGGATCTCAAGAGTAATTGTATCTATGATAACTTTTAATCATAACGGCAAAACAAGAACACTGAAACGACAGTATTGCCACTGTCCTGTGAAAAGGGCAGGGTAATTCTTTCATACACCATGTGGAATAAACGCCATTGACTTAAGCGCTACTTCTAACATAACATACTTCAGAGAAGGTTAGTGAAAAGAAGGACACAATTACTCTGTGAATTATTTACAGAGTGCTATCAATTGTTGAAAAAGTCTCCAAATGGATAGGAAACCTAAGAAAATAATCCAGTCACTAAAATGGTGAAAGCAATAGTTAGAACTTGGCTTAAGAAATAATCAGCAATTAGAAAGGATGGTCTTATTCTAGGTAAGCAGGAAAGAATATGATGTTTATCTATTTTGCTCCCTGGGTCTCTTAGAGGATAGGTTAGGAGGCAAGGAAGAAGGTGAACAAAGACTATTTTAAAATAAACAAAAGTTACAAATGCATTTGTTATTAGCAGCTCACTACAGACATAGCAATGGCTCTCCTAAATGATAAAATCAGGTTCTCTGTTTTTCAGGCAAAGATTTCACAGCTTGTGGGATATTCTAGGTTCCCCACTTCTCTGATCTTTGAATGCCATAGAGATTTCCAAGATGTCCATCAGAGGCAGGGCAGAGGAAAGGAGACAAGGTGAAAGAGAAACCTCTCAGATCTGATTCATTATAACAAAAAGTTTGATTGAGAGGAGACAAACCATTGTCTAAAATAAGATTTTTGATTAGTTGTCCATTTTAATTATCTATGCAACTCTTAATTCTCATTAGCATAGAAAGTTAAGAGTTGGCCATACTCAGATTTAATTATTAAATCTACTTCCTTATCAAGGAAATATGGTATCCATTAAAGCAAAAGTGACATAAAATCATTGGTTTTCATACTTACAGATGCTGTTTCCCTACTCTTTATATGACATTTTATTTACTGACCAAAACAAAGTAACTCCAATTTTATATACATTTAGAATAACAAATGGACGTCTTTCTCCAACTTAGAAGTTTTTCCATTTCAGAGACTTTACAGCCTTGGCACAAAAGAAAACTAAAACAAAAAGAAAGGAGATGATGGAAATCAACGGGCTAAACGCTCCACTAGGAGACACCCAGCATGAAGTGATAACACTTTCAGTCTCCTATTTAAAATAAGGAACCTGAGAGTGGATTGTGTCACATTATCCCAAAAGATTAAAAGGCCGAACAATTCTGAAGCCAATACCAAACAAGTAGAACACTTCTTTGCCTTACAGAAGTCAAGGACATAAACGCATATGAGTATATACATACATACACAATCAAAACAAAAATCTTTTCTTGTGAGATTAATTTTAAAAATCCTGGATGTCATATTTTAATGCAACAACATGTTTTCAGTAACTAAATATAAACTAGCTGTGGTTCAGTTAATGAAAGTTTTGTTTTACCACTTGATCTTTTTAGAGATTTGTTCTCTTGGTCGGTTTCTTTGGGGGTGGATTTTACCAATATGTCACATAGTACTAAAATAGCGATCCACAGAAAATAATTCAAATAGTTTCAGGGAAATCAACACTGACAGTTGCTGCCTTCCATAATAGATAAACACATTAGCCAGGCTCTAGCTGTTAAAATAGGAAATCCAAAGTAAACAGCAGTTGTAAAAAGAAGCTTTTATGTAAACTGTACTAGTTCAAATAGCAGTCTGTGCCAACCTTCCTTCTGCCTAAAAATCCATTACAGATGCTTGACTACTGATTGCAAAATAATTTGTGGCTAAGCAACAGGGCCCCCCAGATTGTTTAAGTGTCAAATCAAACATGTTATTAAGTTACAGAGATTAACAGATATTAACAAAATTTCAAGATGCTGATCATACATAGGGCTCACAAATCAACCTAATGTATGATATGGGAAACTTGGCAGGGTCAGAAAGAGTTCCAATCAGAGAAAAGCTACTGTAACCCTACATTTTCTCATTTCTTCTTCTTTACTCTGGTTATATACCCCTTTTTACTCCCACAACTGCCTCAAAGTTAATGTGGTCATCACTACCTCCATATTTCTTCCATAAGTTGATGCAGCCTGGTGCAAGCCTTTAATACTCCCACATCAACTAGAGTAATGTCTTTTAATATATGGCCTAAATACCTTTGAGATCAAGGAAGCTACAGTCATAGTGATCTCTTGATCAAAGGTTCTGAAAGAAGGTAATGGGCAAAATAGAGGCAAGAGTTATAAAACCTAACGATGAGAATGAAAGAGAGAAATGGAGTAGTTAGGAATACATGTGGGGAAAAATAGGAATACGTTGAGGATGAACTAGCTAGGAAACTTCTCTCCTGAAATGGCTTGATCACAATGTAATCTCTGCTCACAGTTTCTTGGTAGAAAGCTAACAATAAATCACTTTCCAAAATCAGAGACAAAAATGGCTATTCAGAAAACCTTCTTCTACTAGCAATTAATATTCTATTGTGTTTTATAGTTTATAAAACGCTTTATATAGAGAGAAGCTATTTGATTTGCACAAAAATTTGTAAGGTAAATTTTCTTATTATCACCACTTTACAGATAAGGAAACCAAGCCCAGGGGGTTAACAACTGCTTCAAGATTCTTATCTGATAAGCACTGGAGTGGGATATGGACTCAAGTCCTCTGAAGCCAAATCCAATGCATGTCCCAATAAGCCTGTGTGAACATTAACTGGTTGCTTCTAGATCCTCTAATTCCAGCTGTCTTCAAGGTTCTCTGGATATGGTCAGTGTTGATTTTTAAAAAGCAATAGGGAAAATCGATTGAACGACTCACTTTTCAGAGTTGCATTAACTTTTTCAGGCCACTGGGGTACAATTTACTAAATTATCTCTCCTAGAACACTAAATAGTACCCTAGTGGGTCAAAGAGTAAATGCACCTCTGAAAAGTGAGCCATTTATTCCCTTCTTCCCCATAGTACCAGATATAATATGTCCCCTATGACAGAAATATTAACCCATTTCCATTAAAAACTCAAGAAATTGTCCCACACTACAGAAAATGGGGAAGCTTCCCTGAAAAAAAAAAAGCAAAAATCTTTCTCTTCTATAACCCTGCCCACAACACCGTTGAAAAGTCAACATGTATTTCTATGAAAATATTTGTTTTTCGTTCATTGGAGATTGATTTTAATCAAGACCTCAAAATAGAATAAAAAACATAAATTCAGAGCTGATGGTTTTCAGGGGGGAGACGCATAGGACATCATGATGGCTAGTTTCACCTGTAACGCAATATTTATAAGACAAGCTCAAGCACTCATCGTGCTTATGAAATAAGATATATGTCACGAACAGCTGCTCTTTCACATATCTTACTATACTACAGGTCATCCCCTTGCCTGAAAAAAAATTCCTTGGCTAGAAGGTAAGCATTATTACTTCTCTATAAAGGCAAAAGCCTCTGAACACATGTTTGAGTTGCCTTAGGAACAGCTATTGAGTGATTTAACATTTGCAAGATACCTTAACAAAGCCAAACTAAGTTTTCAGCACTGTTAGTCCCTTACTCTTCTGGAAGACGGCTATGCAATGAAAATAAGACAACTTTAATTTGAGAATCATCCCGCTTCTAATTAAACTGCCATAGGCAGCTGGTTGGATAAGTTTTAATCAGTTTCAATCACCTATTGATTGGTATACTGAAGCCTAAAAAATTAAAAGTAAAAGATGATTGGGGAATTGTCCCATCTCAGAACAACAGTAGAGGCCTCTGTAAATAACTCCTCTTTTAACCATCAGCTAAATGAACACTTCAATACTGCAGTACAAAGTCTTTGCAAAATTACTTTAACTAACAAGCAGAAATTTATCAGCTTCAGCCAAAATCAATGCTGAAATCAATTTGAACACTGGTTGTGTCTAAAGGGGCTCATTGGCAATTTAGGGAAATTACACCATGTAAATGCCTGTGCTTTAATTGAACAGTTTCATCAACTAGGCTGTGATTGCTGTCCATTCATTTATTTACTTTCACTGCAGCTACCATTCTGCAAAGGAATGGCTTTTGTCAGACTGGAGAGAGGCACTTTATCTTCATTTTGTGCACTTTTGTGCATAACAGACTTCATGAAATGGATGTATCATGACTAGGGCCAAAACAAACCAAGAGAGACTATTTCCTTTCACAGAAAACTGAACAACACTCAAACTACCAAGATACCTCCCACCATCCGGGGATAGTCATCTTTAAACCCCAAAACAAGAAGGAACCTGAGTGACCTCCCTGCACGTGGCACTGTTCCTCTAAGTTGAGGGGCTATGTTTTGGACAACAGAAGGAAAGTGTCTGGATTCTAAACACAATTCCACCATGTTCTTTTTGAGATACCTTTAGTGACTTCCAAAAATATATAAACCGTATTTGAACATTCTCTTCAAAAAGTAAGCAACATTTTATTTTTCAACTCCTCTGAGATCAGTCAAGAGAAGGTGCTATTCTCTAATTCATTCATGAGATGGAATTAAAGATGTCATGTATAGTTTTAAAGTAAGATTAATGGGAGGAGAAAGAAAGAGGGGTCTGTGTGAAAGGAGGAAAACTAACTCCCTTATAAAGATCAGCAGCCAAAAAGACCACTAAGATTCCAAAGACGATTTAAACACACACAAATGCACTCACAAAATCACAGACAATGAAAAAACTCAAAGATATAATTTCTGAAGAATTACATGCTGAAGTGACTGAAGTTTTGAGATCAGCATCAACATTTTTGACATTGGATTAATCAGTTACTTCAAAGATTACAAGCACCAGGGAAGGAGGGAAGAAGGAAGACAGCTGTTTGTTTATATGAGTCATCAGTGAGGCACGCGTGCCTAATGCAAAAAAATAAAAATAAAAAAATACATCTGTAGTATACTCGCTAGCAAATGCCAGCAAAAATTGTTAGGCTTGCACATAATCTGCTTGTTTTAACTCCCCATACAACCAAAATGTAATTATTTACTAGGACAGGCACTGGGAACGGACTAAGAAATAAGAAAGTATGAGTTTCAGAGGCCTACCCCTGTCTTGCTTAGAATCCTCAGGGAAATCCCTTAATTTCTCTGTTTCAGTTTCTTCATGGTCAAATGAGGATGCTGATACCTACTCCACCCAGCTACCCTCCAGTGCTGCTGGGAGATAACCCCAGGCATGTGATGATGGCCCAGTTTGGAAACAGAAATGCAGCCACTGTGATTCTGAGCACCTCTTACATTTTGGGTGTGTGCAGGCAATGCCTGGAAACACCAGGCTTCCAGGGAAGCAGGGAAACTTCCCATTTGCCCTTTCAGTCTGTTACCCCAGCTGTTATACTCTCCAACACTAAGAATTACCTTCAAAAAAAGATAAAAAGAAGAAGAAATAAATAGCGTACAAAAACTTAACTCAGTACATGTGTTCATGGTAAAAATTCATTCTGTAATTTTATCCCACGTATCGTTTTCTCTACCACTATACAGTTTCATTAGCTATACATTTTGTGGCTGAGACAAGGTAAAAACAGATTTTATTCATAGTTTTTAGATAACTTTTCTGAAAACTTAATTATGGTTTAATCAGAGCTTTATGTTTATTGACTAAGTATACTGTTACATTTTGCTGCTACAGTTAGCAGTTGTAATAGAATCAGTATGTTTGAGAACCTTACTCAATACATATTTTCCAAATACACTATGCTTGTTAAAATGCTATATTGATTGTGCCCTAAAGCAAGTTCTAATTTTGTCTGAACATTTTTCATTTTACTATTTGAATTCACAAAAGAAAAACCATGAACTCCGCTTTTAGCAATAATACTGTACATTCTTTCTTTCTTTTGTAATACTGACAAGGAAAAGTATGGAAATTTTAGAGTCAAGAGGATAACATAATACAAAGTCACACTTAAAAATCAAATTAATGTTTAAAAAACTTTATGATTAATCTCCATAGCCTAAGTCCCTACTGTTATTTCCCCCTCTAATCTAGTAATCTGCTTTTCCGATTCAGAGTTAGTGCACAAATCAGAACTTAAACATATTTCACTCCAGTAAGGCAGCAATTTAACAGAAACATGGTCTCTTATATCAAAGCAACCAACAACAGAGCAATGAAAAAAGCTGTGGCAGAAAATTATACAGAGTAAATGCCTTTTGGACTTTCCAGTGAATTATTTCCCAAAAAAGCAATTTAAGTAAATACCCTAGATGCTATGGTATACAAATATTTGCTTGTGGAATATGCCAACCAAGAGACTACAATTTTCTAACACTGTAAAATAGCTAAAACAAAAGTAATGTGTCTTATAAATCAAGGAATGCACCACCTCCACTAGCATAACCATACAATTAATCTAGGGATTCAACTATTAAATTCTAAGTTTTTGATACATAAAAAGACCCAAAAGATAGACCAAATAGCAAGTTATGTTGCAATAATTCTCTCAGCCAAGGAAAGGTTGTTTTAACATCTACTAAACAACCTCTGAAATTTAACAACTAGAGATGGTGCATCACTAACTTTCAGAATTATATGCTAATTTATATTTTACATCCAAAAACATTTTGGGTTAAAAATTAGGAAACATAAGAGAGTGCTGGCAAACAGCAAAACCCTGGCTTGAGGGTAGTCCCAAGTACTGATCTAGGTGTCAGAAGACCTGAGTTATAGTCTTTGTTTCTTTTTCCAGCTTTATTAAGGTATAAATGACAAATAAAAATTGTATATATTTAAGGTGTACAAGTCAATGTTTGATACTGAGTTCTAGTCTTGATTTGACCTTGGGCATACCACTTAATCCCTCCAAACCCTATCTTTCTCACTGTAAAAAGGCATTAACCATACTGACCATGCCTTCTTAGCAAGGACTTAGCAAAGTCTAAAAGACCCAGCGTGATCAGGCCCCTGCCCATCTCTCTGCTCCCCCCTGAGCTCACACTACTCCAGCCACACTGGCCTAGACACAACACGTTCACATTCACCTTAGGGTTTTGCCAAGAGTGGTTCTTCTGCTTTGAAGGTTCTTCTCCTAGATCTTCTGTGACTGGCTCCTTCCTGTCCATCAGGTCTCAGCTCAGATATTGCCTCCTCAGATAAGCTTTGCTAAGCACCTATTTTACATTCTTTACAGTATTTGCAAGGCCTGCTATCATCTTACTTCGGTATTCATTTCCTTGATTACTGTCTGTTTGCCCCACTGGTGTGAGTCCGGGAGCACAGGGAACTCGTCTGTCTTGTTCACTACTTGATTGCACATGCTTAAAACAGTCCTTGAAACAGAGTGACACTTGGTAAGTATTTGTTCAATGAATAAATGAATATACAATAACACAAAATTTAAAAGAATAAAACCAAGCAACACCTGACATAAGATTTTTACAGTGGCTGAATGCTGAATTTAGTTCTGGAACTTTAGACTCAAGAGTAACCTCTGCAGTCATCTCATGTCCAGGTCTAAGAGGGAGTTCTTTCCTCAGCGGTTCTGAACCACAGGCATGTCGTTCTGCCTAAGGTAGGATAGTTCACACCTCCCAGAGCTGCCCAGCAATGGACAACACTTTGTGTCCATCCTTACGTTGAGAAGAATCTGCCTCTGCAGGTTAATTCCTGAAACACTAAGCGCCTATAGTAAGGTAAAGCGCAGTGCTGGGCCCTATGAGGATGCCCAGCCAGATTACTCAGACACAACTCTCCTCCAGGGAGGACGGTCCAGTCAGAAGCACAGCAGGAAGAGTCCACCACTCACTCTAACCAAAGGCAGACTGTCAGAGACATGCAAATCTAGCCTTCAGAAAAACACAAAGCAAATCTGTTCCTCTGTCTACAGGAATGCCCTTTGGACTTTTTTTAAGTCAGCTGTCACAGAGCCCCTTAATTTTCTCTTATTCAGATAAAAGTGAGCCAATTCCTTTGGCCACTTCTCAACTCAAATACCAGTTCCTCCATGAGGCCTTTCCTGGTTCTTCCTGAGGAAACAGCTAAAAGTCATCACTCCTTCCTCAGTCCCCGGGACCTGTGTACCACACATGCAGACACTCCCCTAGACTGTGAGAGCCTGGGCTTACCTGCGGACAGAGCTTCTCCAACCCTCTTGACACAGGTCTGATGAAAGCCGGGCTGTTCCCACCAGTCACACAATGCACTCCACAAAGCACACGTTCAGAACACGACTGTTCAACAGATGAATGAAGGATTGGACAGGCACAATTCCCAGACCCCTTATTATTCTCCACACTCCTCTGGGTGATCTCTGAACTATCCGCATCTCTCTGTAAACTCAGTATCCAGAACTAGACACATGAATCCAAAAGGGGCATACTGTGACATGAAGTCAAACCTGGATGTTACACCCTCCTAATGTAGCCAGAGAATAGATTTCTAATGGAACTAGATCTCTTCCACTCTATAAAAACAGAAGTGTATGAATGTTTATCTGTTCAAAACCACTCCTGCTGGGGACTTTAAATTTCTTTATAAAGAAAGCATTTTTATTAAAATATTACAAAGAAGTCTTGCCACTTCAAAACTACTTTTCCCTAAAGGAGATGGTGTTGAAATACTTAGATTCAGCAAATTCTTACTTGAAATATTACCATAATGTATTGATTTTTACCAGACTCAATTGACGGAAAAGTTGTTTGTATAGCAATATCGGCCAAACCAATATACTAGAACAATTTTGTTACCCATAGTAATCAAGTTCATTTCTGAAGTATAATTATACTGTCATAAAAATAAAGCCAAGATACCCTTTTCCAAGCAATAAAACAATAGGGGCTATAAAATAGGAAGAAGAAAAAGCTAAATAAATGAGATTTTTTAAAATGAAATTTAGTGTCTTTCAAAAACACCACTGCCTCCTCTTCCTTCCCTTAAGCCAAGGTTTGCAGAAAATGATCAATACTTCAATCTCAATAAAGTATTTCAATAATAGTTAATTCGGGTGGAAACAGAGTCTGAAAATCTCTGCTCAGCAACCTGTGACATCCTGTCATGTTGGCTGGATGCCAATAATCCATCATCACCATAATGGATATGAGTGTGTGTGAAGTTATAGGAAGGTGGAGGGGGGAAGCAAAGGTGGGAAAGGTGTAGAGAACCACAAGCTCAGGTTCATTCTTCAGATTCAAATCAATACAATACATATTATTGTATGAAACAAACCCACAACGGTGAATGCTGAGAAAGGGAGAGAGGGAAACATATATAATTAATTTTATTTGACAAATGCTCATTGATTTTCTGAAAATATTAGCATCCTTGCTTGTCACGTGATACTATAATGCAATCTAGCCATATACAATATTTAATTTTGCATTAAGATGATGTCTTGTTTGCTTGTTTAAAATATGATCTTGGCTGCAAGGAAAAGGCTCTTCATTTGACTAGAAATTTAAAGTTAAAATCAATCAATCACCTTAGCTCTTGAGTCAATATCAAAAGCATTTAAAAACTACTCTAAATTTACAAGATGCACTTCAGGGAAGAAACATAAAGGAGTGAGATCACTGATGCAGTCAGCAGAGCTGGGGTCAGACCTACTGCTGTTTGGTTTGGCACCTTCGGATTGGCTGGTGACAGAGGATGTGAGAGTTTTCTGGGTACTATGTGGTTCCCAAAATTTTCATCAAGGATTCTTTTTATTATGTTTTCCCCTCAGAAATCCCATGTTTTGAAATATTTTGTTTACTAAACAGCATTTAATTAGACAATTCATGTATTTTCTCATTTTATATAACTGACCACCAGAGCTTCTAATTTTCATGAAATAAATCATGTAACTGCAATGAGTTGATACAATTTCAGCTCTAAAACACAAATGTTTTAGTCAGCCGATACAGCCGTATCACAAGGGCAGAATACAACTCAATAGTTCACATGACCTCAGCTCCATCTCCAATGACTATGCTCACCCTACTGCCCAACAAATATCTCATAAAATAGATAAGACAACTGAAAGGAGGAGAGACCAATATCTCTTCTTATTGTCTCTAGATGTGGCCAAATTAATTCTTAAATAATGCTATATATCCAATCTTCAAAACACCATGTAGGCAGCACACATGCTACTCATTATATCGCTGAGAAAACCCTACTTCCAATCCAGGTTAGACTCTTAACCATACTGTAGAAAGCAGCTGGCGAAGGAAAATTCACTACTGTTTTCATCTAAACACCTAGAGACTAGAATACATGGCCAAAAAGCTGACAACTTGAGTCTTAGCCTGAATAATCTGCATTAAGGAAAAAATAATATAAAGGTGATCCTTAAGTGCCTGTTGGCTAACTGACTTAGCACAACTTAAGTCCTAAGAGTTAAATATTACTCCATTTCTGGACCCAAAGCTTAAGTGACTCCATTAAACAATGAACTGACGGAGCAAAGAACCTGAGTGACTGGACTTCATTACCATAGAGTGTTTCCAAAGTAACTGGGCATGTTTAATTATGTTCATTTCAATGGGACATACTATCCAAGAAAAGAGGACAGTAACCAGTAGATTGGGTTAATGGATGCCAAGTACTCAAAAGTTTTAACATTTGAAAAAAAATTAATCAGTCAAGTATATGCCCTTAGTTTAGAAATTCCTATTTTTCTAGGTGAATGTTCTAAAACAATTATGCAGGCTCTACAATTGCCTAGATATGGGGAAGATCCAATTAAGGAGCCCTATTAACTCTACTAAAACGTGCTTGAAAAAGACCTCTACTTGCCTCATTCTCTATCCTGAGAACTCTGCTGAGTACACTAGAAAATACAGGGAAACACAATGGACTCTGCTTGACCTTGAGAAACAACACTGCCTGGGGGGAAAACAGAGAGTGACTGATGAGATGGGAAGAGACGCTGGGTAGAGTTCTGGCTTTGCCACTGAATGGCCACATCAATGTGAGCCCTAGCTTTTTCCAGTGGTAAAATGGCTTAAAGTTATACCAGCTGTCCTATAGCAATTTGAAAATAAACTATGATAAAAGAGAAAATACTTCGAAAGTTTTAAAAAAATCACTATATGTAAGATAATATGTAAGATACAATAATAAATCATATTCACAAGACAACTAGAGAACAGAAGGAGACATAGAAGTATACTATGTCTCATAATATAAAGTAGAATTTCTCAAAGTTAATTCAACACAACTCTAATTCTTGAGATGTTTATAGATGTTCCTCACTAAAAGAATCCATGGCCACTCAAGCATAGGAAGCACAGGGCTTAACGATTTTTCTATTACTAGTACTAACCTTTCCAGGAGCTAACATTTAGTGTCAGTCACAGTGCTAAGGCTTTCCTATGAAACATCTCATTTAACTTCACAACAACTTTATAAGATAGATATTATTATTATCCCTATTTTACACATGGGGAAACTGAGGCAGAAGACATTATATAACTTCCTGATGATCATACAACTGGTTAGTGGCAGATGCAGGATTCAAACCCTAAGCCCCCACACTTAACCACAACACATGCTGTCCTTTATTTCTCAAAGCTTTTGAAATTGTGAATCTCTCAGAGGATAACAGAACATGTGTCTTTCCTGAATTTATTTTTTTGGAGCAACTTGTAGCACTTTGGGAAATGGAGCAATAATGAAAGTGCATCCATTTCCTTTTCCTAACTCACTCTTCTTCCTAGGCTTGGGCTATACTTTAGTCTAAGGCATTTCCTCTGTGATCCTTTTCACCCAAATTCGTAATCCAAGAAATACTGACTTAAAACTACCTGCCTGGATCACTATCACGATACAGGGAATAGCTCAGCAGGGGACTACACACAGAATCCACATTTGGTTTAAATGTCTGCGCCCAGAATTTCATATTGTATAACAAGGCAGAAGATCTAAACTTAAGGGATGAGGGCTGGCCCCATGGCTTAGCGGTTGGGTGAGTGCGCTCCGCTGCTGGCGGCCCGGGGTTCGGATCCCGGGCGCGCACTGACGCACTGCTTCTCCAGCCATGCTGAGGCCGAGTCCCACATACAGCAACTACAAGGATGCACAGCTATGACATACAACTATCTACTGGGGCTTTGGGGGAAAAAAATAAAAATAAATAAATAAATAAAGTTAAACTTAAGGGATGAAAATGTGATCAACTATTAAGTAACATATATTGCAGTTATACATGATATATCCCTTGAAATTCACAATATCCCATCAAGTACAGCAAATAAGACTGAAATATTAAACTTTTGCTTGGTATTTATTAGCTTTATTAAACTTTATAAAAAAAAAATTAAACAGGCCCATTAGGCAGTTTTGTTACCAATGAGTGGATTTTCCAATATTTTCTTCATCTAGTTTATGTAGCATAGCCTGCAATGTAATCATTTTGTTTGAAAAATCACAATTTTTATAGTCAACACCATTAAGGTAAACTTAGTGTAGGAGAAAGTCAATCATAACACATCAAACGCTTAGTTTTATAGAGACTTTAGTAAAGTGGATTTTCATTTCTTGATGGATTTTCTTTGTGCTGAACTAAAAGCCACGGATATAAGAACAACACAAATTGAACCCCAGGCAGAAATGAAGGCAATGACAAGCGGTTATGCAATTTGGTATCTTCATGTTCTCTCCCCTTAAGAATCACCTATGCAATAAGATAAACTAAATGTCTTCTTTTTATAAGAAACCCACTATATAAAGTACTAAAATCATGATACTGTCACTCATCCACCATAAACAACCATATTAAATCATATTAAATCATACATTAAATCATACTAAATCTTACAACATGCATATTGAGCATTAGCAACGGTAGCTAAATGAACTCTTAGGGTAAGTTGCTAATGTCACTGCAGCATTCTAGCAAATTAAAGAACTTGTGCTAAGGACGTGTGGGGGGGGTGTTCCCTTGGATATTCCAGCCGCAATAAAAGGAGAAGTTCTAGCCATGCTTCTTAGCTAAAAACAACATTAACCCGGCAAATGGGGAGTTACTGTTTAATGGGTACAGAGTTTCAGATTTGCAAGATGAAAAGAGATCTGAAGATGGATGGTGTCGACAGTTGTACAACAATGTGAATGTACTTAATGCCACTGAACTGCAGACTTAAAAATGGTTGAGATGGTAAATTTTATGTTATGTGTATTTTACCACAATTAAAAATAATAGTTAGGGCCGGCCCCGTGACTTGGCGGTTAAGTGCGCGCGCTCCGCTGCTGGTGGCCCAGGTTCGGATCCCGGGCACGCACCGAGGCACTGCTTCTCCGGCCATGCTGAGGCCGAGTCCCACATACAGCAACTAGAAGGATGTGCAGCTATGACATACAACTATCTACTATGGCTCTGGGGGGAAAGAAATAAATAAACGAAATCTAAAAAAAAAAAAAAATAATAATAATAGTTAAAAAAACAACACTAATATAATTTTTCGTTGCAATTTTTCCTTGCTGGATGGGCATGTTACTTCCACTTCCCTCTATTCTCTGTCCTTTTTTTAAATAAATCTACGTTTTAAGATAAAAGATTAAAATGTTAACATCTAGGATATTATTTCTAATAAAAATTATCTGCTGGGGTTTGGTGGTCTTATGTTTTCTCTCTTCTAGAATAAACCAGGACAGTAAACTCACAATAGGCCTTCAATTAAAAAATACAACCATGCTTGAAAGTTAAACATTTGGTGAAATAGCACAAATAAGAAGTAGGTTAGGAGTCTAAAGAAATGTGTTTGGATCCCATCTGAAGGCAATAAAAGAAATCCAAAGAGTTGCTAGAAATCTTTCCTGTTTCATTATATCTGGCTATCAGCATAAAAGCATTAAGAGCAAGAAAGGTTGAGGCTTTGAAAACTGCTCCCTCCAGGGAACTCAAGAGAAGCAAATCGGAGTGTACATGTTGGTTCTTCTTTCCTTTCTAAGGGTACCTGAACCCCAGAACCTTCATAACAGGGTAAAAATTCAAGTCAGGTAAGAGTAAGGAGGAGAAGTCTAAGAAGAGATGCTATTTATGCAGTCCTGGGGGCTGCATGGGAAGGAGTGCCGGCAGGATCCAGGAAAGCACAACAGTAGCCTCAAAGTCATTAGACACACTAGGCATCAAATGTTTTAAAGGCAAGACCCAAGGATCATGTGAGAAATACATTATTATTTAATTCTCTGAATTAGCACAATGGAAGCACTCAACCTTCAGACCAACTATTCACAGTACTCAGTCATCTGTAGAAAAAAATAATCCAAATATGTAAACATAAGTTCTTTTTTTTTTTTTTGTGAGGGAGATCAGCACTGAGCTAACATCCGTGCCAATACTCCTCTTTTTGCTGAGGAAGACCGGCTCTGAGCTAACATCTATTGCCAATCCTCCTTTTTTATCTCCCCAAAGCCCCAGTAGCTAGTTGTATGTCATAGTTGCATATCCTTCTAGTTGCTGTATGTGCGACGCGGCCTCAGCATGGCCGGAGAAGCAGTGTGTCGGTGTGCGCCCGGGATCCGAACCCAGGCCGCCAGTAGCGGAGCACGCGCACTTAACCGCTAAGCCACCGCCGGCCCTAAACATAACTTCTTAAAGGACTGTATTCAGGAGAAAGGACATACCCTGGCTCTACCCTGGGTAGGGGACTGATGAGATGAGTTCGAAGGAGCTTCTAACCCTGAGAAATCTAATTCTATGCCAAGGCTGCATCTATATATAGAGGATGTTCTGGGATTTTAGGATGGGACCCTTCATGGTCATAGGGCAACAGGGCAATTTTTATCTGTATTCATGTGGTTAGTAAGAACTTAAAATCCTAAGAACATTAGTAACTAATCAGAAAATAAATTATTTTACAACTTTGAAAATACATATTAATATCAATATTAAAATATCTAAGGTAAAAACACAATCATAATATGATGCAAGGTTAGCGCATATATGGAAAACAGCTCTCTGGAGGAAAGCTTTATTATTCCCTCAGGGCTTTCTTACAGAGTATCGATTTTTTAATTCCTAGTGGAATATTTTTCATACACCATTGCAGACTATTAAGTACCAGATATTACATTATGTAGTTTAAACTTTGCACTACTGCATGAGAAAGACTTCCCTGTCGAGAGAACTATTTTTTATGGTTAGCATTTTTTAATATGAAAATGAATACTCCTCTAGGGTAAGATCACTGCAACTGGAATTTGGGAGAATTTTATAACTTAACATATTCATCAATGTGTAGAAATTCTCTCAGGGGAGTAGGGTGAGGAGAGAAGGAAATACAACAGGAAGAAGGCTTTTTAATAACTTATAGTGTCAACACAGGGCAAAGCAATGGTATTTATTAGGTTTGCCTTCCACTGGGCATAGCTGTAAACAGGCAGGGGACTAGCACAGGGTGCTAGAAAGTTAAAAAAAAATAATGGTGTTAAAGAGCGAAGGAAAAAAATGCATTAAACTTCAGGCCAATTAAAGGTACACTTGCTAATGGTGGATTATTAAGTGCTCACCCAGGAGAGATGCACTCAGAAATATTAAAATGCAATATAAATGCACTTTCCAAGCAATTCCTGAGAAAATAGATGCCTTGCAGAATTTTGGAATCAAATGTGGAAATAAAATCTAAGCATTAGAAGTCATTTAAAAATCTCTGCCACAGAAAACCTGGATACCCACATTTGGCAAAAGTGGATAGAAAGTTTAAACAAAACTGACTACTCACTTGTAGACTGTGCCGCCGTTGCCATGACCAAGAGTGTCTCGATACCGTATGTCTTGTTCATTCATCTCCACAAGAAAGAAAGAAAAACAAAAAGAGTGTCATGCTGTGGATGGAAATGTCAAGGAAAAGCAACTCTGGGCCATAAACAACAAGCAGTCTGGGTCATTTCAAGTTCAGCTGCAAGAACGAGAAGATCAATACAACATTTGCTGTCCAATTTATAAAAGACGATACCAAGGGACAAAGTGATGGAAAGTTTAATGACAATTTGTTTGCCTGGGTCATTTCATTAAAGTTTGATAAAAGGTGTCAAAATGGAATGATATAACATAGCTCAAAAGGGTCAGGTCACAGCTACCGATAAAAACACAGTCTCCAATACTACATATAACCAATGTCAAACAGCATTGCACATAACCAAAGTCAACTGTGGGAAGTCAACACACACACACACACACAGACACACATGCCCGGTAATCTAATGCACCATTTGTAAATAAATCAGCCCCTGAAAACTCCTCAGGTGACCCTATAATTAACATTAAACAAACTAACTGAACAATGTTAATGATTTCCTAGAGTGGATAGAGCTTTTCTTTGGAAACGATAAATTAGTATACAGCAATAACTGGGTAGAAATCATATTATGCTGATGGAAAAGTGCCAAATCAATGTACTTTAAAATACACAGAGTCAAATATTATAATGCATAAAGAGAAAACACAAGCATGTGATTCTTATAAACTAAAGTCATTTTCATAATTTAATATATAAAACAGCATGGACATTTTCCCAGGTTCTATAAAACTGTTATACCACAAATACTAGTCTCACTTGTATTGTGAATAAATATTTTAGTGTCCACAAAATAATGTTTTAGAGTTTTAAAGAACTCCCTAAATAATTATTTATCAAATGATTTTAAGACTAGTCAGATTATATTTGATGCATTCAGTAATTTTCTACATATTGGTCCAGTTGCTTAAAAATTAACTGCCAACTTTATTCACTAAGTGGATTCAATAATGGTGTCATTTTCCATATAGCTAAAGCTTGGGAAAAGCCATACTAAGCCCTGAAAAAAAATCAATTTCCAGGGAATTGCACTGCCTTGCATGGGCAGAAAATGGATGGAGTTTTTAATTCAATATCACCTGGAAAAAAAAATAGTTTGCTTTCAGACAATTATAATAAAGACTTAAATATTTTGTTCTACTCTACACTTCCACCAATTGAGTAAAGCAAGGCTTCATTTATCAAGGGAAATATTTTTCTTCTACATATTTCAGAGGGTGAAGCTTCAGAGAGCTGTGATAATTAGGAGTACAGTGCAGGTAACAGAAACAGCTTGTCAAGCCGTTTTGCCAATCCCTAAAAGAATATTGACAGATTAATGTGTAGAGGCCAATTCAGCACCCAATTTAATCATAGTACAACCTGATTGATGCAATTTATAATCGGTTAATTACCATATTTAGGGTCTGTAGAGAAATGACAGACAAGGCAAAAATTGGCAACTATTTTCCTATTTGAGGGAAATTCTGTTCTTCGTTCCCTTTTACTAATACAGAAAAAAAACCATATTTTAATCTGAATAAAAGATGTGGCATGAAGAAAAGAAAAAAACCCTCAGTATTCTGGATCAAATGATAAACTTTAGCATAGCATAAAGAAAAGCAGCACATAAAGTAACGTGAGACGCTAAACTAGCAGAGTTGCTATTGGGTTTACTTTGATCAATGGGTATGAAGGATATGAACATAAATAGCACAATCTATTCGTGGGTACAAACAGGCTAATTCCTTTAAAACATTTCTCTAGGTAGTCTAAACATGACTCTAACAACATAATTTGTGCCATTACTTGCCTAACAAGCTGCACCCTCATCATGGCTTAAAGTAAATTTCTAGGAGAGAGAAATTTCACTCACTCCAGTCCAGAAATTCTGAATTAGTGGCACTGGGATTTAAGGGTAAGCACTATGTAGCTAGCGGGCATACAGGACCTAGGCTCTGGAGGGGCCGCCATCTGTGGCCATATCCCCTCCCCCTCCACTACTCCATCAGGGCCTTCCAGGTAAAAGGACCGGTAGTTTCCTCTCAGAAAAATATACACACCAAGACAGTGATATTATACATTCCAATAATACCCTGAGATAGACCTAGGACTTTGGAGGGGGCTTGATTTTGTGGTATTTTATTGGAGGAAGAGATGGCAAAGGGGTAGGTATAGCATGTCTCTGAGAAGCTTTAACCATTATAATCCCAACATCGTATCTTTTCATCTCTAACACCCACTGGGTTAAGAAGAGAAGTGGAGCAGCCACTCACCCAGCATTCCTAGCACTGCAGCCTAACCAGGAGTGGTAGGCATCCAAGACAGTCAGGGCACAGGCTGAGAGCCCCCAGGGGATGGGAGATGTTGTATGGAGTGAGTGAGTGTGTGTGTGTGTGCGCATGCGTGCGTGTGTGCGCTAAGCCCTGTGTAAGCAAATTCAAGGATGGAAATTTGGAATCCCTCAGATAATGAGAAAGATTTTAAGTGTCTTATAAAGATAAAAATGGTTTTGAAGAACAAGTTCACTTAAAAAGACAGTATCCATTAAAAAAATGGTTAAAGTGTTTCTACAATGTTTTCAAGTTTTATAGACCTTTGCCTGGCCTATAAACTGATTGACAGATTTTTATATTAAAAAATATCAGATTCTTGTTCTTTTTGCTTATTTGAATTTTCTAATTTCTATATAGTATACAAATATTATTCATGTAAAAAGAGTTTTAAAAAGGAAAACTATTAGAGCCAACTTCATGAATTGATTACAAAAAACATTTTGAGAATTTCATATCTCTCATCAAAATGGATTACTTTAATTGATCTTAACTATGTAAAAGTCATTAAAGGGATCAACAAACGGCTAATAACATTTTTGCCTTTTTAGTTTAGATAAGCATATTAGTTAAACTTTTCACAGTGAAGTACAGAAACAGTGCTCATTATGATACAAAAGTGCAATTTATAACCCTACAACATTTAAATATTATAGTTGGGATCAGGTATTATAAAAATCACAGAATTTCACTGCATTTTAAGCATTTACCCCAATTTACTTAGGTCATATAACTAGTCAATAACAACTAGTCAAGGCCAGAACTCAGCCTCTCAGTATACTCCACTCGGTGCTGTATCTTAGCAGTTGATCATGTGTACGTATGGAAAGACCTCCTCTCCATCCAGAGGCACTGGTCCACAGGAAGGAAAACAATCAATTGAAGGGCACTCACAAGTTAAAAGCAATTTCATTAGCTATACTATTTTTTTTAAGAATAGAAGTGTTTTTAAAATCACATAGCTCTTTATATAGAAAAGAAGTGAAATAAAGTTTTTATTCAATAAGGATACCAAAATAATTTTTAAATATAACTCAGTTTCCTAAAAGCAAATAAAAGACAGAATAATAGACGTGAGGGAGGAGAAAGAAAAAGCCACCAGAGTCACAATTACGTGTTAACTGCCAAGACAGCAAATGACCTGGGAGAAATGACTGGCACAGGGCTCTGCTCCTGTGGAAAGAGAGGAAGGGGCAGTGAAGGCAATGTAGACACGACAACCCACGGGGCGGAAAGGTATGTGTGTGGCTAGAGGTGGGTGTTATGTAGTTTGGACTTACGTACACAGTCTCATTTATGTTTTAGTCTTCATGTGGGACCTGAGATGAATTGTAAGAATCTCAAAGTTTTATACACTGGTGATAATACAGTTTTTAAAGCTAATTTTACAGAATAGCTATTTTTCTTCCTTTTTTTTTCCCCAAACACAAAAAGTTTTTCTAAAGGTGTGTGAAGGTCTCAAAATAACAACCAAATGTGCAGCAGGATCAGAATTACTTCTAGATCTGTGACTTCTTACTACATTTAAACTTGATTTATCAGGAATAGGAAACATTATCACCCTCTCCTACAAAATCTAAAAAATAAAAAGAGGAAAAACAACTTTAGAGATGCAAAGGCCTAAGTCATACACCCTCGGAGTAACTGCGCACTTTCTTAACCCTTTAAATTGACCCATCACGCCATTTCTAATTAGTTTCAAATCAAGGGCCAATGTTTAAGAGATGATACTGCACTAAAACTGAAGTGGGAAAAAAACATCCAGAAAACACATCAGTAGCACTGATTTATAGCTCTCAATAAAACATGCCAAAAATACCTTATGAATTGTTTTAAGCTGGAAAAAAAGGAATCCTCCATCATAAAGAAATAACATAAAAACAGCGTCCCCATTCCAAACACTAAATGTTAAACTTTTTAAAGATTTTATTTATTTATTTTTCCCCCAAAGCCCCAGTAGATAGTTGTGTGTCATAGCTGCACATCCTTCCAGTTGCTGTACGTGGGACGCGGCCTCAGCATGGCCGGAGAAGCAGCGCGTCGGTGGGAGCCCGGGATCCGAACCCGGGTCGCCAGCAGCGGAGCGCGCTCACCTAACCACCAAGCCACGGGGCCGGCCCAAAATGTTAAACTTTTTAAAAAGTGCTTGTTTTAATATAATATTAATGAAATTAATGGGGAAAATGAATTGGAATTCAATTATGGATCAGCAAAGAAAATATTCTTCGTTTATTGTCTGCTTGTGTTAAGAAGAATCAGTACCTATCGCTTATAAATCATTACAATGAAAATGCTCAAATAATCCTTATTTTATATGTAAAGGTCTAACAGAAACTAGTCCTATCACTAGATCTTTGCTTCACAAATCGAAGCAATAATGGTTTCAGAAAGCAGTCACACTCTATGAGCAGACAATTGGAGAGATTTAGTAAATCCCACTTTATAGAGCAGAGACTAATCGGAAAACACAAGCCAGTCAAATGTTTCTTATGAACTGTTGACACTATATCAATGCTGAATCAATTGGTGGCATTTACCCTGAGTGACAGAAAAGAAATAAATATTTATATCACATAACCTATATCAATGAACCCAGGCAGAAAGCTATTTCTAACCTGTCAATATTTGATTATCTTGAAGAATCATGTCCCTTTCTTTTAATGATTAATATGAATTCCTTATTAAATCTAAGTGGAGGCTAGTGGAAAGGCAAATCATTATTAATGCTTGAGAGCATAAACCACTAAAATAAAAAACTATGCTCAAGTGTTAAAGTATCGTTAAATGTGACTTACATCTTCCATATCAAGTGGTGTCAGCATTCAGCCCAGAAATTTATTGACGTCCACAGCTGTGCACATTACCTTACTGCAATGCAATCTCGCTCACTCTTTAGTTACCCTATAGCACCAAGGATCTGAGGAATTAGTAGAGGAAGGAGGTATTTTGAAGACTTTCAATGGTGGGGGTTTTTTGTTTTGTTTGTTTTTGTGAATGAAAAGTAAATATAATAGAGGCTAATCCTTAAAAGAAAGAAAATGCCATACTGTTTAATGTGGGGTTATCACATTCCCAAGGGAAAGCAATAAACAACCTTTAAGTGTCAAAATCACTGCCATGACAAGCTTCCACCACAGAGAACCTCATAACTGGGACCACTAAGATATTTATGGTACTAGGTTTGTTGTCAAAACATTAGGAACATTTCAGAATGTTTCTTTTTTGCAGTGGAAATAAACTGTTTTTCATCTTTGAAAGAAGAATCTATGACAGGTTATTTTCCATTGCCTGGGTTGAACAAAAGTAGTTAAAGCTTCTGAATTTATGTCAATCTTGAAATATATTTTCCAGCTGAAGAACACAAGTGGCTCACACATCAATTACAATTAGTAACTAGAATGCAAGCATGTTGAAGATACATAGATATCCTAGGCTCAATATTTCTGCTTTTAGTCAGGTTTTGTTTCATACCGGTTCTGAATACATCCAGGGCATTAGGGGACATACATGTGGACCTCAATCTAAACAAACCTTTGGCTGCTTAGAGTTAAAAGTACCAGGTAAATATTATCTAAAATTTTGAGACCATCAAAATTTTACATACAACACCAGATTCTCTTTAGCTGTACATAGAACATTTAAGGACTAGAATTCATATACTCTGGACGACAAACAGACGTCAGAACCAGATCAACTTACTTTTTCTAACTGTATTCAAGGGATTGTGTGCTAAATAAGTAAGGCTTCCAGAAGCACTACCATACAGTCACCGTTTTAAGGCAAGACATCTATTAAGCCACAAAGTTACAGGTGATATTAAAGGACAAGCATGAGGACCCAGCTTTGTCTTCTTGACATGCTCCACTACAAGTACGTGATTCACGAAATGCCAATGAGGCTTGGAGAGGTCAGCGTGTGAAGGCACTGAATAAGCATCTGAGATAATTAAGATTTCAGCCTTCGAAACATGGACGGGAAGTGAACAGCAGTTAAGAAAATCAATAAGAGTCTTTTATTTGCAGTGACACAGATGTCTCAGTCAATAGAGCCTAATAGGCAGGCTTGATCGCAACGGACAGGCGCCTGCCTCCAAGGCTATCAAAGGGCTACCTCTATAACAAACATTAAATCGCATTTATGTTGCTATTGAAGAATCGAGGACCCTGTAGGTAGCTTAACTCACCAGTGTATGTTCAAAAGCACTATACTATTTCAGATGTGTCCATTTACTTGAATCAAAATTAGTGGAAAATAACTGGCCTGCAGGCCCGTTTGTCCCTCACTGGCTAGGATAGGTCATTCAGCTTTAGATAGCCAGATGACTAGGCAAACCAAGGGCTCCTAAAGCCAAGGATTTTAAATGCCAAAGGTCTGCTGTTACTTTGTTCCCCTAAAAAGCCAGTGTCGGTTTCAGGACAAAAGAAGGAGCTAAGGTGAGAAAGTAACAGTTTTTGTTTTTCTTCCCAAAGATAATGAAAGAAACAGTCAACTCAGGATGCAGGGCCCTTTCAACAACCCATGGGTTGACACACTTGTTCAGAACTGATTAACTTTTTTTTAAACTGAGATGGCAGCAGGGTGTGTGCATGGTACTTCAATCTGCTGGGAGTCAAAACCATTAGCACAGTTTGAAAAACGTGCTGCAAATTGTTCTGCCAATCAAATTAAGCCATGTAATTCATTTATGACAAGAAGAAATTCACAGACTCTTTATCTGTTTATTAAGCTTATGGATTCAAAAACTGGACAGTAATAAGTTACTACTATCTGAAAATCTTAATATGTAATGACACCTACCTGGCCATTTGCTAATATTTTTTTCAGTTCTGCAGAGGACTTCTTTAAGCTGAAAAGGAAAGACAATTTTCAATGGCATGATCATCAACACCTTTGAACATCACTGAAAACTCCAGACTAAAATATACCTTGATTTTAGGTGTAGACATGGACTACACTCTTTACATCCTTCTCCCTGTAAAAATTTTCTTCAAAAGTAACTGGCCAAATGGCAAAGGTTATTAATAAAGAGACTGAAACTCTGTTAGTAATCAAAAGCAATGAAGAAGCCTACAGTCAAAATGAAGCTGGAATATTGCATGGACTAATTCAGTGACCTTTTCTTGGCTATTCTGCTGCCTTTGGGTAGCCTTTCAGTGGCTATTTTATGTGGCCTCTGTCATCCACTAAATACAAAGTACTTAACAACGCACTCTTAGAATGTACACAGCAACTAAGATTACAGAACTTCAAAAGATAAAATAGTGTAAGTCCTGATCTTTTGCTATACCTAAGAGTTATAGTTCAGCTTTCTGGGAAGCAAACATGTAGTAGAAATACATCCTGGTACTCACTAGCTGTGTGCTCTGGGAAAAGTTACTTATCCTCTCTGTACTTCAATTTCCTCTTTCTATAAAATGGGGAAAACATCAACTTTATAGGGTAACTAACAAAAATTAAATATTACAAAAAGCCCTAGTACTGCGTCTTGCACACAGAATGTGTTAAATAAATTTCAGCTGCCTTCTCTTTCCTTTCCTTTTCTACAGGTTTGAGAACCAGCTTCCAGAGTTAATTAAGGAATATGAAAATGTTCTTCTCTGGACACATATGACTATGTAAACATTTATGTGGATGAATTTAGGGTAAGTGACCAAAGGATGCTCTGAAGTCCTCCTAGCTTTATAATGACTTATACCTGTACCCTTCTGTCTAGTTAATACAGTGGCGTATAAAATAGTACCTCCTCCTATCAATGTTCTAATTTGAAACTTAAAGCTTGTTAACTCTATTCTTAATTTATCTACTCTAACCCTCTACCCATCTACCAAATTAACTCTCCTCTCTTCTGTTAGTTATCTGTGTAGATGTCTTTCTTCCTACTACACAGTCCCACAAGACTGGAAGCTCCCTGAGAACACAGACCACATCTTACCTCTCTATATATTCCATTCCCTTCCCACCCTTGAACCTAGCCCAGCGACTTGGCATGTGCTAAGTGTGAAATAAATGATGGTTGTTGTTCTGGTTATTATATGATGGTAACACACACATTCATTTGGTACCTTTAATAAATTGTATTTGAGAAAATAGACTTAAATTTGACCAGCCTCACCATTCCAAGTTATAATTATTCTTCTTTCTAAATACTTAAACTTCTGCTATGGTCAAATGCAGACTTTGAAGCCTGAGTCCCTACTTTCCCCAGATTTAAACTTTCAACCAAGGGTTCTAAATATTAATAATGTCCTCCCAAGTCTAAGAATTCATGCACTGAAGTGGCAGTTATGAATTTTGTAGAATAGGACTAAAGCTGAATCATATACCAAAAAATAAAGAACTTCCTAAAATCAGATCAGTTAAAAAAAAAAAAAAAAGCAGCTACCATCTATTGAATGATGACGATGTCCCAGGCACTGTGCTAAATGCTACTACTTATAATCCTGATTTAATCCTCACAATAACTATAACCCTGTGGGGTATAGGTATTCCTAATTTATAAAGGAAACTAAGGTACAGACCTTGCTCAGTCAGTCTCTCTCTCTTATACACACACTTTGTTTCTTCCAGGAAACATTTAGATCCTTGTATTCCCACAGATGACACCCAATTTAATAGTTGCAATTATTATAAAAACAGAAATAACCAAACAACGCCCAGGCAATGTTTCTTCACAGGTATTCCATTATGTCATACAACTTGAAATAATAACATTTTGATTCATTGCATTTACAAAACACCTTTCATCCAAGAAACAAAACGTGATTCCTTAATACAGCTTCATCAATCCTCCTAACACCAGAGGTAGAGAGATGGAAAGTTTAATCATCCTAATTTTACAGAAGGAGAAAGCCAAGATGTTTAGGAAAGGACTTGCCTTGGCAGTGGGACTTGAATTCAGTAATTATGACCTAGGAACACCATGTGGATTAGTAAACTCAGTTTAATAAACAGTCATCCACCTAAGGCAAAGATCAATTCACGCTTTGAGAGTAAAAGAGGAAAAAGCTCATTTCATTTATTATGCCAATATCTGGCTACCAATTTGGTTTGGTAAAAAATATATCTATATATCCTGGCAATTTCTTTGTGCCCCAGTTTACTCAGTATTTTGTTTATTTGCATGGTCACAGTGACTTGAGCTACCCAAAATCACTCTTAAAAACATTTTAAAATGTAAATGTCATACAGTTGCAACCTGGGTACGACACTTTAAGAGGGACACTGAGACATCCAAAGAAGAGTAAAAGGGTGAAGGGACCAGAAATAATATCATATCAGAAAAGCTGGATGAGTTGGGAGAATTTAATCCAGAGACCAGACTTAAAGGGAATATAAGTTTGCTTGTTCGTTCATTCATTCATTCATTCAGGCATTACTGACTATCTCCCGTGTGCCAAGCATCATGCCAGGAACGGGGAATTCAACAATGAATACGCTACAGTTCCCGCCCTCAAAGAGCACAGAATCTACCGGAGGACAGAGGTGACTACAACACAATGTGCTAACTGCTACAGTAAAAGCAAGCACAGGGAACACGGGAAGCCACAGAAAGGGTACCTGGTGTAGACTGGGAGGTGGGTAATCATCAGGGATGGTTTTCAGAAGAAGACAATAGCTTTGTTCCTCAAAGATGACCAAGATAAGCCAGACTGAAGGCAAAGGAGGGTTAAAAGAGGAGGAAAGCAGGAAAGAGGCAGCAGCAGATGTGAAGGCCCAGGAGTGACAGGAAACGTGATCCAGTAAGGGCACCACGTGTTCATCAGCAAAGCTGGAAGGTCAGGTGGGAAGGGGCGGAGTGGCGGGTCAGGGCTTGGAGTGGGCAGAGGACCTACGTGTGAAAGGCCATTGCTTTCCTGCTGTGGAGGGTACACTTTGTCCTGAAGGTTGTGAGGAGCAGTAAAGGGAGGAACGATGGGCTCAGAACTCATATCAGCAAGACCACACTGGCTGCAGCATGGAGGAGGGACTGCAATGGGGCAAGACTGGAGGGGGATCTATTAGGAGGCTGTAGAAGTGATCTAGAGAGCCTGAACTGCCTGTGCGGCAACAGGGGTGCTGGCAAGTCAACAGACTCCAGAGTGATTCAAAAGGCAGAACCTACAAATGTAGGGACTGACTGGATGCGGGGCTGAGGAGGCCCAGGAAGCAGGTCATCTGGAGTGAGTAACGGGGTAGATGTGGGAGAATTTACTGAGACAGGAAATCTAGGAGAAGAAGTGTTTGGAAGACAGGAAGAGCTATCACCTAGAAGAGGGGATAGCCTTGTTCTGAGGGCTAAATTAAATCTTCCTGAGTGGGCACTAAAGGGAGACAAATCTCAGCTCACGAAAAAGAATGTTCTAAGGTTCAGCTACGTGAAAATGGAAGGGGCTGCTTTAGTCAATCAAGTGCCACAGGGATGTTCAGGTGGAGCCTGGATTACCAGCTGGCAAGGAGTGGGGAGGCTAGCATCTAAGGAGAGCAGTGTCAGATTGCTGCTTCTCCTCCTCATTCTCCACACCACAGGCAGAGTCTTTTATAAACATAGAGTTGGCCATGGCACTCTCCTGCTGAAAGCCATCTAATGGCTTGTCAATATGCAGAGAGGAAAATTCAAACACAAGCCCCCCACGCGATCTGGCTCCTGTATGCCTCCTTTCCTCCTATCCTCCTATTGCTCTCCTCCTCTCTCCATGCCCTGCCCCAGCCCAGCACCCTTCACTGTGCTCCAGCCAAACCAGCCTACCCACATGCTGAGCTCCTTCTCCAACCCAGAGCCTTCACTTACACTCTCCCCTCCCTCTGAAGTGCCCTTCCCTGGCTCTTGACGTGGCTAGGTCCTCCTCAACCTTCAGGCCTAGACGGAATGTCACTCTCCCCTGAGAGTCCTCCCTGAGCACCCAGTCTGAATCTAAACATATTCCTGCCTAGTGTTCTCTCTCTTCAAAACCTGCTTGTTTCCTTCATAACATTGTTTCCTTCATAACATAATTATAAAGCATTAATTATTTGTATATTTGGGTTGTTTTTGGTCCGTATGCCTATTAGATAGCAAGTTCCAGAGGATAAGGACCACACTGTATTCCTAGTGCACAGGACAGCAACTAATGAATAGGAGGCATTCAATAAATACTTTTGATTAGTTATCAACATGGGGCACAGAACATGGCCAACTTAGGGTAGCATATTAAAATCACCTGTAGGACTTTTGCAACTTGCATTCCTCCCATAACAGAAATCACTACGGAGCAAACTACCATGACTATTTGGGAGGCTGTCATATCCTGAAGGGAAGACGGTACAAGAAAAGGCTGAAAATCACTAGATCAGATAGTCTCTGTCCAACCCAAAGACTTTATAACACTCTGTGAATATAAATGATAGTATTTTTAAAAACCAAGCTAATTCACTCACGTTTTAAAACCAAATCTGAAAGAACTGAAAAGTTATCCTGCTTCTTCTCTGTCTCACCATCTTTTTCAATTCCATCATGCTTTTTATACCGTGATGAACTTGGACCTAAAACACCAGGAAAGGTCTTTGTTTTTCTTCAAGGCTCACGGACAGTCTGTCTGAATAACATCTTTCTGGAAGTAGTGGTAATAATTAAATGCCCTGCCCTCTTTGAGCTGAGTGTAACAAGTGACCCTCAGTCCCCGGGCCTCTACTCTGTTGGACCATGGCTCACGTGCCCAACAAGCATGAAGAGAGAAGCTGCAAAGCACTGCCTGGCAGAGCCAAGCCCTTGAATGAGAACTAAAAGGCCTACCCCTCATGCCCACAAGACAGGTGATCCACTGGTGAATAACCAGACTAACTGTATTTTAAGACAGAATAAATTGTATAAGAAGGAAACACACTTTAAGAGTAGTGTGCTCTGGGCTGGCCCCATGGCTTAGCAGTTAAGTACGTGTGCTCCACTGCTGGCGGCCCGGGGTTCGGATCCCAGGTGCGCACCAAGGCACCGCTTCTCCAGGCATGCTGAGGCCACGTCCCACATACAGCAACCAGAAGGATGTGCAGCTATGACATACAACTATCTACTGGGGCTTTGGGGGAAAAATAAATAAATAAATAAAATTAAAAAAAAAAAAAAAAGAGTAGTGTGCTCATAGCAGGAAAGCTGGGAGTAGACATACTGACACCATAATGAAGCAATCAATGAAGTGACTTTTGGGGAGAGAACAGGGAGTAAAGAGAAAGTCAGAAGGAGAGACTTTACCTACAGTAAAGCCCCTTGGCAAAAGAACCAAGATTCTGGGTAGGGAGGGCTACAGAAGGCAAAGTAGAAGCCTAAACTACATCTCAGCCGATAAAGGGCTGTGCAAAGATTGGCTCCTCCCCTAAACCTAGAAAAGCCTGGGCACAGGATGGAAGGGTCTTCTGGCTCCATGCTGGCATTTCAGTCACCAGGGTGAATACGTACACACAGAGCAATCACTTCACAGTGTCATCTTCAAGTACAGTAATACGATGTTTACCGGCTGAATAACTGAATGTATAACCAAAATGACCTAGAATTCTATCAGCTTAAGCAGGTCACCCCCTCTATTTGAGGACCTTAACAGTCTGGAAGTAAGTTCTCAGGCCTGTCAGAAGAACACTTTGAAAAGGCTCAAGTCTTCAGTATCCATCCCAGTTGTAGGGCACTGTTAGCACGAATTAATGAAAATTATCTTCCTTCTTCCATAATAGCTTCAATCTCTTGTATAACCAAAGATACAAAAATGAGCAACATGGCTGGTCAATTTAAATTTCATCACTTTACTCTTTCTTTGCCTGTTTCTGGTAAAGACGTCAGTGGATAGACACTGGCAAAAGATGGACAAATAAGAAAAAAATAATAAGCATTACAATTTACAAACAAAATCATCAAGGCATGAAATAGTCAAAGGCACTGAATTTTCCGTATAATTTGAAGACTGAAGGAAAACCATTCCAGGGACTAAAATTAATAGTTCAACATGTTTAATTTCATCTTTCTCTATGAGGTCCTTTCTCTTCAGTCAATACACACCTAGAGTTACCTACCTGGTCGAATTTCTTCTCAGCCACATAAAATAGCTGCCCCTTATCCCCGGTTTTGCTTTCCACAGTTTCAGTTTCCCGTGGTTAACCACAGTCCAAAATTATTACATGGTAAATCCAGAAACAAACAATGCATAAGTTTTAAACTGCACACCATTCTGAGTAGAGTGATGAAATGTCATACCATCCTACTCCATACTGCCCAGGGCGTGAATTATCCCTTTGTCCAGCATATCCTCCACTGTACACGCTACCTGTCCGTTAGTCACTTCGTAGCCCTCTTTGTTATCAGATCAACTGTCGTGGTATGGTAGTGCTTGAGTTCAAGTAACCCTTATTTTACTTTATAATGGCTCCAAAGCAAAAGAGTAGTGATGCTGGCAATTTGGATACGCCAAAGAGAAGCCATAAAGTGCTTCCTTTAAGTGAAAAGGTGAAAGTTCTTGACTTAATAAGGAAAGAAAAAAAATCGTATGCTGAGGTTGCAGAGACCTATGGTAACTTTTATTACAGTATACTGTTATAATTACTATATTTTGTTATTACTTACTGTTGTTAATCTCTTACTATGCCTAATTTATAAATTAAACTTTATTACATATAAGAAAAAACAGTATACATAGAGTTAGGTACTATCCACAGTTTCAGGCATCCAGTGCGGGTCTTGAAACATATCCCCTGTGGGTAAGTGGGGACTACTGTACACATTTTTTGGCCTTACAGAAAAGAGGCGTCATCCCACAAGCCTCTTCCCCACCCCCAACTTTGTAAATGATCATGCTTATGGGCACCCTGCACTTGTTTGCTCTCACCTATTGCTTGGAAGTGAATCTGAGACTGCTGGGCTGCTGTGTTGAGAAGGTCCGGCCCGGGTATTCACCTACAAGTAAAGAAAGAATCTTGATCAGTCTTGTGTTCTGAGGACACAGTTCTAATTAACCTATAATTTGCCACAAATTTCTCATTTCACTATGAAGGTTAATTAGCTTGTTGCTAGACAGACCCATGGTTGAAGCCTATTCAGTATATAGGTTACAGAACTGCACAACCCTTATATTACATCATACTCTATTCCTGTCATTATTCAAATACTTAAATAGTGCTGAAAAAAGGAGAGATGAACAGGGGAAAATCTCAATTCTAGACAAAAAAAATTGAATTCATTGTTTCGTTTCACGTACAAAAACAATATGTACAAAAAAGTACATTAAGAATACAACCAGAGATTAGTAGTGAACCTCAAGTTGTCATATCCTTCCAGCTCTAAAACCAAGCAGAACACTGTAGAATGTCTCTTAGTCACTGAAAAATGAGGTCCAAGTAATTAATTATAAAGTGCTTGCATCTAATACAATAGCCAGCTTTTCTTCCAAATGTGAAGCCTTAAGCAGAAATCCAGAATTCAAAATGCACAGAACAATGAAAAGACATTAAATAGATATATGTTTCCAGCATAAATATGTCAAAAGAAGAGGGGGGGTATTGTGTGTGCAATATGCTTATGTGCTTAATTAATCACTGAAATGAAGTCTATATTTTCACTCAAATAAATCTTTGTCGAGACCAGTACCCAGGATCATCCTGAAGAAATGGACCAACAAAACAATTCCAAATAATAAAAAATATGGCACCAAAACCCCTGTATCCAAATATATACACATATTGAGCAAATACTACAGATGAATCCCCCTCCACCTCCTGTTTAAAAAAAAAAAAAGGATCGCTTGTCAGAGCTTGAGAAAGTTCAGTTTTATTTGACATTTCAATAAGTGGAACACAGCATTACAAATCCATCTAACTTTACTGAAACAATTATTGAAATTCGTACCTTCAGGCCATGTATGTTCCGTTCCCCAGGAGGCTTGCAGGCTGAAACAATAATTGACTAAATTGTAGAACACATCAGGGCCATTTACAAATTTGCTCAAAATGAATCGTTTAAAAAGAAATGAGGGTGACACAAAATTAGCAGAGAGAAATGATTGAAAAGTGGCTCTCAAGACCCAAAGTGGGAATTATGAACCAGGGTTTTTAACTTGCAGGAGTGAGCATTTATAAATGCAAAGAGCTTTCTGACACCACCTCATATAAATTCCAATTTCTGCTTAAAACATATAAAAATCAAGTTAACTGAGCTAAAATGATTAGATTCCTTTCATAATTCAAAGTTCTGCAATCTTTCCTCACTCTATTACATTGTATATCTGCTCTCACTGAAACTACTTTGAAAATAGCCAGGGTTGGGGGTCGGGGGTGGGGAGAGTGAAGGAAGGGTCTTTTAATGCCAAAAAGACTGCTAGAGAGTCTAAGACAAAATATTCAAGTTTGAATACTAGTTTGCATAGCAATAAGCAGTTAAATTTATTAAAATACAGAGATATCACCAATTTCATTGCATTTCTTACAACTCTTGACATCTGCTGATATTTAAATCTAAAGATAAAGCAGTGCCAGGAAAAATAATAATTTCCTGACATCATTCTGAGTTACAGGTTAGAACCTTTCCAATTCAGCAAATAATTCTTCACCAAATGTTACAAAAACAAAAGCTTCCTGCCCATGTTACAGGCTGCTTCCATCTGAAAACTACAGTGCCCTACATATTGTATGTTAAGGGGCCATCAATTTTGACTGATTGCTTGGGGAAGGATGAATTCGATTTTTTTTACTTCTCTCTCAGATATACATGTATTTTTCCTGTTTCTGACAACAAGAAATAGAGCTATTTAATAATAAGATGTGGGTAATAATTACAAAGCACATCAGTTGCTTTAATTTTGTGTATTTCAAGTATATTCAAATTTGTTATTTTCCTAGAAAATATATCTAAACTTTAATAAAGGATTTTTATTTGTTTTTCTAAAATACATTAAAATTAAGACTCCAAATCTTCTTTCCTTAAAATGGAAATTAACTTTTTGAACAAAACAACAGCCACATACATTTGATGCCTAGGCCTTGAGGGACCATTAATACCTCCTAAGACAACACTTCAGAGTATTTTCACTCAAGTACCCAATGCATTCATAAACTTCATTTAATAAGAAAGTAGCTAACCAAGGAATTAGAGACAGGTATCAACTCTTACCTCTTACCTTAACATCTCCCTCGTTCCTCAATTGGCTTCTCAAACCTTTATTATTGGAAATCTAAACAGTATTTTAAAAACCCAGTAATCTCATATTTCCTAAAGTTACGGAGTCAGAAGTTACCATAAAACTAGTAAATTTTCATACTTATTCACATGTGATGTTAAAACAGAATTGTTTTCTCCTGTCCTTCTCACTTGTTCAATCTAGAGATTCTTTTTAATATGGGGCCTGATCACAGAATCTAAGGTCCGAGGGTCTCTAATCAACTAGGTAGACTCAGGTGATATACCCAATATGTCTATACCCTAGTATAAATTTGCATAACCACCCTTATCTACATAACATGGAGATAAGTAAGCAAAAAGCAAAAGACTACAAAAAACTAAAAACAGTTGTACAATAGCATGCAAAAAAAATAGAGATAGGGAGACTGAGCCTTATATTTAAAAAAATTTAAATTTGGCTTGGAAGAACTATATTTAATAACACACTGGAGCCTAATATGTTCAGCACTAGGATTACATGTGACACTCACATCACATTTATTTTCTTCTTTCAAGTATCTTCTCTTTTCAATATACTCTTCTCCACACTCCTACCAGGCCCTCCAAACTACCCCTATGCCCACTCCACTAATATTTTAACTTATACGCCCTCCCACTTTAAGTAAATTGTAATTTAAACAAAATTCTTACTCAAAGGGTATATTAACCACTTATAAAGTGTGTGACTCTGAGTTGCTTAACTTCTCTGAGCCTTAATATTCCCATCTATAAAATGGAAGCAATAATACCTAATAGAATTAAGTTGGGAGAATTAGAAATGATGACACTTAAAGCAATACTAGTGCCTGAACAGAGCAGGTGTCTAAAAATGGTTGTTATTATTATGGGAGGAGGCACAATGGTATGAACAGTGAGACTGACAGGGGCTGCTCACAACATAAAACAAAACTTAAACAGATTTTGGATGAAGAGAAATAGTATTGTATTGAAAGAAAAAAAAAAGAAGACCCACAGCATTGGAACTATAATTCTCCAGGATACTGTACTAGGATCTGATACAATAACAGAGCTGTAATGTCATTAAGTAGGGAAGAAATTTAACGGAAATTTTCAGCTGGTAAAATAATATTCCTTGTGGAGAAACAAATTTTGAAATTTGCCCAAATTCTCTGGTCACTGAAAATATTAAGAAATAATCAGCATCCTTGTTATTGGCCTAATACACAGAAATGGCAACATTTCTTTTTTTTTCTGTTTCAGTTTTTAGTCTTACGTACAACAGAAATGGATTAATCATAATGCTTGTTTCAGACACACTATCAATGGCCCTATTTTATTTACTTACTTAGCTCTTTAGTAAGTTACCATTAATAATGTACTAAATACTCCCAATCCTGCCGCTCACATTAATGCTAGAAAAGCAGGATTACTCTTGAACCCAGATCTTCTCACAGGCTGGCCGAGCCAGCTGCCTTTGGAGACTTAATCAGTGCGAATAAGAGTCTACTGGTTAATTGAGCCATTCAAAATTCAGAGAGTTACAGGTAATGAAAGTCTAGAATGTTTAATTGGAAAACTCATCCATGATTATTTGTACAGTATCAGTTAAGCAAAGTTAAGTTTAACTTTTAATTATTTCAATTAAGTTATTTCTAGAAGTTACTTAGAGAATTTCCTTATCTAGTCCATCAGTTAGAAAACATGGATTCCAAGTGGGGCAGTGTACAATAGGTGAAAGACTAAATGGTTTATATAATTAAACTGTTCTTTTTCACCGTTATTCAAATTTTGAAAGAACATTTATATATAGAGTGGAATAATCATATCTGATACAAGGCCAGTACTACCAAACTTAAAAGGGAAAAAGAAAATTATTTGACCAGGTGATTCACCAAAACTCACCCTCATCAGCTCACAGTTTTGGAGATTTAACAATCAAAATTCCCATTTACGAGGATTTTCCATTATTTAGAAAACGCTTCCTCAAAAAACCAAGCACCAAATATTCCACCAAAACTTCTCTCCTAAAACCCCTTAGTAAATCTTAGCTCCTGTACTAGCCAAAAGCTTTCTCTTCAATAGCAACTTTGGCTACCATCATGAGCCACAATTTATAAATATCCAAAATTAAAGTCATTCATTTGCCTTGGTTTAGAAACCATGTGGACCCCCAAAGAGTTCTTTAAGCGAATGTAAGTATGTACTTTAAAAACAAAAAAACAATCTAGTTAGTTTAATTTACTCTAGTAAATTAGATATTTTATCTGCCATAACTATAATATAGCCTGCAATCCCCAGGATAATGAATACTCCTTTTGTTTTTTCAAATTAAGAGCTAAACATCATGTTATGTGCATTTAAACCTTTGGAAAACATAACTGTTGATGAAACAGTTTACTGAAATAATCATTGTTGATTAGAATTTGTTCAACATTACCTCTTGGAAATATCTGCAGAGGCTCTATTAACTGTCCATTTACTTGCTGTTCCATGACTGTGGAATAATACTGCAAAGAGATGACAGAAAGAGATTACTCAGTAATGTATGAATACTGGAACAGACACTTATGGGTTGTTTAATTCATAGTACTTCTGTAAATTGCTGGTATATACATATCAGCCTCGAGAATACTTTTTCCCTATTTGCACATCAAAATGACTATAGTGAATATTCAGGATTGAAAGTCCAATATAGCATTATCCACCACGCTGTCGTTTATCTTTAAAAGTAAAAATGTTGATTAAGACCCTGGGTTAGCGTTTCATCTCTAGAAATATTTTGGAAATGGTCTGTATTTAAAATGACACAAAAAGAATTTTAGTGGAAATTTCTCAAATTGTCTCTTGTTCTTTTTCCCCAAATTTTTCAAAGCAAAATGAAGATGCCACACATTTAGCTTGAACCTATATGCCAGTCAGTTGATCAAACACTCATATTTGTGTAAAAAATGCACGGATAACGGAAATCTAAATCATAGAGACTGGAACAAGCAAATAAGATATGGTCCATCCAAAGATGACAGGATTAATATGATAAAAAGGTAGCCCAGTTTCAAGCAAACACACCTTTTATGTTTTAGCCTTACAAACACTTTCGTACAGATCAAATTTCACTTTAAAATTCTGGGCACAAAAAGTCAAGTTCCAAGTGAAAAAGCTTTCACACCCCTTCATAAACACGAATTCATTCAGTAGGTTGTATTATTCCCATTTTCCTTAACATACTAACTGGTGAGCATATGTCCACTCAATTTGGAGATGGCTTCTGTGCCCTCACTTCTTTAACACTTGACAAACAACAAAGTTGTTCTTTGTGGAACAAAGAATGTTCTTAGTGGAAAAATATCAAGGATGAAAACCGCCGATTTTGTGTTCTGAGGGGCTGTCACAGAGCAGAACTCCCCTCTAATCCTTGCTGTTTTTATATTAAAAACACACACATTAGAGGCCGGCACAGTGGCACAGTGGTTCAAGTTCACGCACCCCACTTCAGGTGGCCTGGGGTTCACAGGTTCGGATCCGAGATGTGGGCACGGACCTACGCACCACTTGTCAAGCCATGCTGTGGCAGGTGTTCCACATATAAAGTAGAGGAAGATGGGCACAGATGTTAGCCCAGGGCCAATCTTCCTCAGCAAAAAGAGGAGGATTGGCAACACTTGTTGGCTCATGGCTAATCTTCCTCACCATAAAATAAAACAAAAAAACACACACACATTATTTAACTATCATATTTTCAGGAAATTCTTCCTTCATAATCATTTGCTGACATTCTAAAAAAGTTTATTTTTAGAAAATATATACATATATCTTCCTATTGCTTTTACGTATATTAAAATTATTACAAGATTGAGTTTTTTCCCTTAGAAATAATGTGGAGCTTTAAAATTCTACATTATCTTGGGAATCACAAGTTAACAAGTCTAAGGCCCTTTGCCCTAAAAACAAAGCAAAGGTGGATTTTTGATAGCTATGGACTGATATAAGTGTACCCTGCTCTCCGAGGGCTTTCAAACTGTAAAGGAAACTGATCCTCTCCTTCCATGAATGTAAAAACTTATATACATACAGCATAAACATGTGTGACACACTCTGGAATACATATTAAGGCGAATGCCTTTCAGGAGACTATGTTCCTTAAAACCACAGAAATATAGCACTCGCCATTACTCAGTGATGACAAGTAAATGAAATATCAATCATGTAGGCTGTCAACCTTTTGGGACAGCAATAACTGTTAACAAGTAGTCTGGAAAAATTGTCCGAAAATGACTTGTCCTCGGCACACAAGTATTCGAGGTTTCCATGGAAAATTAAGATGCCAGTGGCTATTTGGAACATTGCTCAGGTATTCTTTTTAATGGGAAATTTGCTGGTTATTGATCCACAGCATGTACCCCCTTGCTTCTAGAAGGCTGCAAGCAACTTTCCAATCAGTGGCTGTCAAAAAAATTACTGCCTTTTTATACTGATACAAGACAACAGCAGTGGTGATGTTCTCCTATAGTTAATGCTTTTCTTTAATCAACTGCTATATACAATAGGTTAGTAATTTCAGTTACTACTTCACTACAGTCCTAGAAATCAAAATAAATAAAATATCCTTATGCTCTATCTAACAAATTAATTATAGAGTTGTCTGAAACTGGTGCTTGAGGTCAAGTTTGAAAACAACCTCAAATGTAAAGGGTCAGAACAGGTGCAATGCATTTTTTTCCTACTATAAAACCTTGCATGCATGAAATTGACCTGTTTTCCAACTTTATTTATTTACGTCACAAAATAAATAAATAAAAATTGTTTCTCTTTCATTTCACATCTGTGCCAAATCAAATGGCAAACTATATATACTTTTATAATCATTGTGAGAATTTTTTAGTAATCTATACACATCTGTTTGTACTATGATTAACAGCCACTATAATGATATTAAGTATGCCATTCGCATACAATTTCAATTAAGTATTAATTCAATACTTGATACAATTTCTCTAAAGCAAGTAGTTAAGATTTGGTTTTTACTTTCTGCAATTCTTCCAATCCAAGGAACATTTTCTCCTGCTGGAATACTGGGTTTGATCTGTGTTTGTATTAACAGAGAATCTTGTGATCCACCCAGCAAAGTAATTCACCATCAAGGACAAACTACAAAGGATGGTAATTAAACCCATAGCATGGGCCCACTCTAGGCAACTGATCTCTGACGAGCAGGCCTGGTGAAGGCCGGTGGCCACCAATGAGGCACCAGTCCTAGGAGCTCAGGCCACTGCTTATGTGTTATTCCCTAAGGGACAAGGATAAAACTCAGAGCCATAGCGTGGTACCTCCTGGCACAGAGCAGTCTAGCTGGGCCACGAGGCCTGTGCTGCCCAGTGAGATAAGCCAGGCACTAGAGGTGTTAAAGGACTCAAACCCAGGAGTCTCAGTTCTGTCCATTTCCTAGCACACGCCCTCAGTGAGGAAACACTCACTGTGCCTCAGTGTACTCATTTGTAAAATGAAGATGGTGTCTACCCACAAGATTATTGTGAGACTCACAGGAGAAAATAGGTAAGATAGCACTTAATACGCTGCAAAGCAAGTTGTTTTTAGATCTTGATCCTTTCTTCCGTGTTTTTATGTATTTTCCCTCTAAAGGGATTCTTTCCAATTTTGTTCTAAATAGTGATAAAATAAGCAATGATAATAAAAACAAGACTTCTACCAGACAAACCAAAATGAAAAAACAAAAACCTAAAGCTGTATGCCAAGATACTTAACACAGCTTGTACAGAAGTAACAAAGTGACCATTATAACATTAATGGAGCCATAATTTGAAGTTATCCAAAAAACTTCCTTAGCTTAATCTCTATAATCAGATCCTGGCTTTCATTAACCCTAACACAAAGCCCTGCACATAGTAGGTGTCCAACAAGTATTTATTGATTGAAATGAGGCCCAATACTGATTCTGCTACTTACTAACTTGTGTAGCCTTCAGGAAGTCATTTAACGTCATTGAACCTTAGTTTCCTCCGAATGAGAGTAAAGATGCCTACTTCACTTCATTACATGGGGTTACTGTGAAGCTCGAAATTAAACTGCAGCAATAGAATTAGTGAAGGCACTTTGTAAACTATAAATGCATTATTAGCAGCTAAGAAACTAAAAAGTGGACCTCCCAATACTGAAACAATATTAAGCACAGTACCTTCTGAGTAGAAGTGTTCCCATCATTTAAAAATACAAAGATAGTTATATATAAAAAGTACAAAATGTTGCTTTCAAACTAAATACATCAGCAGCAGTTATAAAATGTGTTTTCTGCTGGTATCTCTTACAGAATCTGTTACCCGCAGTAATTGCAGCAATAATCAATAAGCTAACCGAGTAAAAGATTAATCAGTTTTGTGACTGCTAATGGAATCTCCAGTACCAGACTCAGATTAGTTTCAGAGTCCCTCTGAGATGTTCTTCAAAATCCTTAAACAATTTTAATAAGGATGTGACAAAGTTTAGCATAGTCATCCAAAAATCTAATTAATTTGAAACAGAGGGCCAGATTCAACAAGGGGATAGCAAGTACAATTTTTGGCTTTGTTTTGTTTGCAAGTTAACTTATCAAACAGTGTTCCTATTGGTTAGGAACCTAATTTTAATTCTAACAGCACAATTCAATCAATAATTACAACATTTTTTTCATGGAAATCTGCTATATAAAAAACTTGAGTTCCAAAACAGCACAGTTTAATTTATAAGGCACAAGTTCTCTATTAAAAGAAAGAGAGAGAGAAGAGAGACAGAGACTAACAGAGATGCACACACACAGAAACAACTATCACTTACTGAATCCTTACCGTGTCTTAGGCTCAGTACTATGTATTTACGTTTATTCATTTAATTTCTCACAACCCTATCCTATTGTATGAGTATCATTACCCCATCTCACCAGATGAAGCAAACAGTTTATCAGTGAACCAAGAAAAATACTTTCACTTTAGTCCATGCACTCAGAACATAAAATGTATGTTTACTACTTAAGGGTCAAAAGCTAAGTTATCTCGTAGTTCTCATACCTCAAAACATTTAACTAAATAAACCGGGCTGCTGGGTAGACTGCTGAGCTGGTGGAGAGCATGGCTTCTTCATTCACACCCTATGTGGGTCAGGCCATGTCACCTGATCTTTCAGAGACTGGGGGAGCACGGCACGGTGCAGTGCAAAGACACCCGTGCTGATGGGTGACCTCTCCTTCCTTCTTCAGTGACCCCCCTCTGGTTTTCCTCCTACCTCTCTAACCACTCGACTCAGTTTCCTCTAAGTGGTTCTTTCCCCGCTCCTCCTTTAAATGTTGGAGTTCCCTATGGTTTTTCATCAACCTTCTCTTCTTATTTCACACTCTCCTTGAGTTAACTTCAGCCACTTCAAAGGTTTCAATTGCCAGAGAAGTCATTGAGACTAATTAGGAGCTGATGAATCACAAATCTTTATTTCTAGCCCCGATTTCTCTCCTAAGATTCGGAACATCCCCAGTTGCTTGTCCAGAGGCTCCTCAAATTCAACAGGTCCCTACCTCTCCCACCCCTCCCTCATGCCCTGGACCTGTCTTCTGCCACCTGGGTTCACTATCTCAGGAAATGAGATCGCCATGACCAAGTTTCCCAAACCAGATATCTGGAAGCAATCCAGACCATCTCTCTTTCCTTCTTCCCCACACTCAATCAATCACCAGTCTTATTAACTCTACATCTTCCTCACTTTTCAAATCCCTCAAGCTAGGACCCTCCATGATCTAGCCCACCTTTCTTCCCAAACTCACCTCATACTCTACCTCCCTCACTATCCATACCACCCTGAATCACAGGTAGCTTAGCTCCTCCTGAATGCACGAGGCATCCTTTCACCTGAGCCTTTAAACACACTGTTCTCTCTGCCCAACACACACCCTTTCCAGTCCCCTTGTCCTAGCTTACCCCACCTAGACACCACCCTCTTCAGGAAGCCTTCTCTGTCCCCAAAGCTAGATCCGGTGCTCCTTCTTTGTGCTCATAGGGCACCTAACACTTAAGCATATTACAGCATTTATCACTCTGCCTGGTAATTATGGGTTTTTCTTGTCCTCTCATACTGAATACTGTTTCTTTTTTTTGTTAATCTCCCTGACCGGACCATAGCCCCATGAAGGAATGAGCTATATACTCACTGCATCTCCACGGACTAGCAGGGCACTTGGCCAGATAGTTGCTATCCCATAAATATTGACTGTATGAAAACCTGGCTATACGAATAAGCAAGCAAATCAGTGAGTGAGTGATCTCAGGTCCCAGCCCCACATTTACTAGCTATGTGACCTGGAGAAAGGCATGCAATTTGTGCCTCAGTCTCCTCAGCTGTAAAAGTGGGAAAAATACCTGCCTTGCTCACCTCATAAAGGTGTTAGGAAGATCAAAATCAAAGGAGCTGGTATATGGGAAACCTTCTTATAAATTACTTGAAAAAAATCTTGAAATAGGACGCAGTACTATGAATTTCCCACTTCCAAGCAACAGTACATAGTGAAAAATGTTGATAACAATAGGGTGACACAGAAACCACCAAACAAGATCCCCGAAATTTTTAGACCAAGTACAGAGGTATAATTTTTTTTTTTTTTTTAAAGATTTTATTTATTCAGTTTTCTCCCCCCAAAGCCCCAGTAGATAGTTGTACGTCATAGGTTCACATCCTTCTAGTTGCTGTACGTGGGACTCGGCCTCGCGTTGGACGGAGAAGTGGTGCCTCGGGGCGCTCCCGGGATCCGAACCCGGGCCGCCAGCATCAGAGTGCGTGCACTTAACCGCTAAGCCACGGGGCCGGCCCCAGAGGTATAATTTAACTAACTGATTTATCAAGGCTGAGTCAGTATTGCCTCCTCCTCTCGCAATTACTACAGTACCATAAATAATAAAATAAGTAAAAGGGTATTATAAGGAACATTGTTTCTCTTCCGGAAGTTCATCAAGGGCAGGGACTATGTCTTGTGTATTTTTATTATCTCTTATGACAGAGATATTAACCTCAGGTCTATATGGTCTTTAGAAGATCCTTGAAATTATATGCGAAACGTTGCATTGTGTGCATTTTCTGAGAAAAGAATAAACAAATTGCCTCAGATTTTCAAAAACACCTTTGTCTCCAAAAACCTAAGAAACTACTGCCATACAGGGCCTAGCACTGTGCCTTACACATAAGAGGTGCTCCACAAGGGAAGGAGGCAGACAGGAACTAACACAGACATGGTAACTACTTTCCTTGGCTGTACTTCTAACTTACTCAGTGGCAAGTCTTACATATCAAATCACATCAAATCAAGTTTATTTATTATTCTTCTATACCTTTATAACAGGACAGTTTCCTAAATCTTTACGTGCCTTCTAATGGACAACATAATTAGTACAGTATTTCAACTTATAAGGAATATGCACACTGGTTTTTTCCTACTAATGATAAAATTTTCAAATTCCTGCTTTATCAGTACTGTAAGCATACCCCATTATATGTAGCTCAGCCAGTAATTACAGCAATAATCAATAAACTAATCAACGATTTGCAGTCCATAGTTAATTTATTAGTTTTCCCAGTGAAGAACCCAACAATCTTAACTGTCAAATGGCTAGAAATTCAACTACAACACTACTCAGATGTATCATCAGTTATACCTTCTTTCAATTGTTTCTTATACTTTAAGAGGCTTTCCCTCTGTGACACTGACCTCTCAGGAAGCATACAACTGCTCCAGTAGTCAAAAATAACATACGCAGCCAATCTATTTTGAATACCAAATTAATGACTACATTTAATTACCTGGCTTCAGGTACCCCCACTCCCCATAACTCATTGTCCCTGCCTTGAGCTGACTACAGTGTGCACATGCTCTTCCTTAAATGACTCTAGACCAAGGAGCCACATACGATCATGGATTGATCAGATGATGAGAAAGAAAATCACAAGGAAAAGTCTTCCAGTGAAAAGGTCAATAGGGAACAACTCTGGGGCCTGTTTACAGGCTAATGTATTTATTAATGATTTGGAAGTGAAAAAGACACTAAGTTGGCCAAGTTCAATGATAACATTTTGTTTTGGATAGTAAAATTATAAAGAACGTTAGGGAACTTCAGATGGTCTGAATAGAGGTTTGGGCAACCAATAGCAGATGCAATTGAACTTGGCTAAGCCTAAGGTAATGTGCTTCGGCAGAAGAGTTTAAATCTGTATTTGGCGATGGTTCCAAAACTTGCAGGATCCTCTCAGCTGAAGCTTTCAGTCATCAACATGACTAGCCTGAGGCAGTGTCTACACTGATCTTTTACCTGATTTCTAGGTTGAAGCAATTCTGCTATACTTTTGAAGCAGGAGAAGTTTAAATAGTAGCTTCAGGGAACCTGCCACTTAAATAAAACAGGACCATCAGGCCATGCAGACAGCTGGCCAAATTGGACATTCTCATATAAACAGACTGCTTTATTCAGTCAGTTCCAATGGTGCTTTGATAAAGATCTGGCCTACTGCTCAACTGCTATTAAAAAATAAATAAATAAGGGCCGGCCCGGTGGCATAGTGGTTAAGTTTGCATGCTTCGCTTCAGCAGCCTGGGGCTCGCAGGTTCGGATCCCAGGCGTGGACCTACACACCGCTCATCAAACCATCCTGTGGCAGGCGTCCCACATATAATGTAGAGGAAGGTGGGCACGGATGTTAGCCCAGGGCCAGTCTTCTTCAGCAAAAAGAGGAGGACTAGCAACAGATGTTAGCTCAGGGCTAATCTTCCTCAAAAAATAAATAAATAAGGCAGTGAGAAATTAGTAAAGAACATACAATATACATAATGGAGAAACATACATTTAGAGAGAAACAGCTTGTTTGGAAATTTTCAATTACCTCAATTTATATCTTTTTGGACACAGTATATTTCCGAGGTTGATAATTTACTGAATTGCTCTAACTTTACCATATTGTAGCAAACTCACATCCACCTTTCAGATATACGTAGAAAATACTCCTCTTGTTTACAGTAAAACTGGCCTGAGAGCACAGAGGTACCCTAGGAACTGCCAACAAGGGCCTAACACCTTGGTTATGCCCCACAGCAATGCTACTGCTAGAGGTCCACCATTTCCTCACCACTCACATCTCCTTTGAAGATAAGCTCCTAGCCATAGCCCCCAGGGGGCTAATGGATGTACCACATGGTTCTGCCCCCTCAGGCCAGCTGCCACAACATAGGACCCCAGAGGAACCAAACTACAGGCTATGCTGAGCCCTCCACAGAGATGGAGGTGAACTGGGAACACAGCGACATGGATGACAAAATATTGGTGGTCCAAATCTCCTGTTCTAGGGGTCCCCAGAGTGCCCTGGTGCCACCCTGGCTGAGGCCTGCTTGTGCTCATCCTTTCCTTTGCTTCCAGGAGCCACATAATAAACCCTCATTCTGATGCAAATTTGAGTATGCTTCTGTTCCTTGTTAGCAAAGATGCCCCAAGATAGTTCACAAAAGGGACTAAATAAGGGGCTACCACATTTTTATCACTATTTCAAGGGCATCCAAATGTCCCAGACAACACAGACAAGGGAGTTAAAATAACCTGCCTCTGAAAAAAGTTTTTTCTTTGACTAGGATGAGAAAACAAAATAAAAACTTTATGTATAGGTTAGAGCATGTCATTATTTGAGTAAGAAATGCTGAGTAATTTCCAAAACAACTTATTTATTTTACTCAGTTTACTTTTCTCACTCTTTTCACAGTTTCTCTACCCTGACAAGAGAATATACTGTATTATCAGTTGTTTAGATGAACTGCATTGAATTAGGAGATTAACCACTCATTGAAGGCCTGGCTGACTTTGCAGAGTACAAAGTAGGTTCAAAGTAGGATCTACTTAATATGGGGCATATTTAAAAGCACCACACGGAAAATGAGCTTCTAATCTCTTCACTGTCTAAAGAAAACTTCTAATAGCAAAGGCCCTGAGGCTGTTAAATGTTCAACTCCTAAGTAGGCAACAAATTTTGTGGTAAAATTCAGCCTTGCAGGTAAGGACAAAATCTTTAAACTTCAAAAGCCCACAGAGTATTTTTTACATTCCTATTCAAACTCAGGTACACTAACATTCTAGTAGACAGCACTACTTTTTGCTATCAGGAAAAAAGCAGAATTTGCAAAGCTTCCTCAGGAGGACTTCAATAGATGCCAAAGAAAAAATATCACTTAAAACTACCAGGAGTGTGGGGCCGGCCCCGTGGCTTAGTGGTTAAGTGCGTGCGCTCTGCTGCTGGCAGCCCGGGTTCGGATCCCGGGAGCGCACTGACACACCGCTTCTCCGGCCACGCTGAGGCCGCGTCCCACATACAGCAACTAGAAGAATGTGCAGCTATGACATACAACTATCTACTGGGGATTTGGGGGGAAAAAATAAATAAATAAAATCTTTAAAAAAAAAAAAAAAAAAAACTACCAGGAGTGAAGAGGCTAGGAGTCTGTGTCCAAGCCTTCCCACTCATTAGCAATGTGACCTCCTACTGAATCTCATCTCCTTGGGCCTCAGTTTCCTTATCTGTAAAATGAAACAGTTGGACAAGACCTCTAAGGCTCCCTTCCAACTCCACTTGAGTAACCGTATGATTTTAGAGGCAATCTCCAAGTTATGCATGCTAGGATAAAGCTAATCATATCCCAATTTACAAGGTGCTACAGAGGTCAAAAAGTATTTTCCCTCATGGTACCCAATGTCTAACAAGGTATACTATAGTCAAGTATACCAAAGGGAATACTTAGACTCCACTGAAACACAAGGTCTCTGCCATAATGGGAGGCATTACAGTTAAACTCGTTTCATACTCTTCTGGCAACGTGGAAAAATGGTATAAAGAGAGAGAACAGGCAAAATGAAGAAAATTATTCTTCTTAATACTGTGCTCCACTCATATAAGCCTCTCAGTATCGAGAGAATCATGTATAATAAATCCTTTACTAGACACAGGATTTAGCAGAAACAAATATGAATCCATTTACAAAAGCAAGATGTACTGCTGAGTTTCTTAATGAAAGGTCACCAAAAGCAGATTAACATTAAAATAACCCCTTCCTATAAGTGGGTCTCAATGATAGATAAAGCTTATGAAGAATCAATAAACAAGGCCCAGCATTGCTGGTTGATGCTGTAAGGAAATAAAGTCAGCACTACCAGACAACAAATAATAAAAGATGGAAGGAGAAAAGCAGCATATTATCTTCGATCTTTCTAGAAAATGAGAGAAGAAAACAAGCACAAAAAAAAAAATTTAAAATACATTAACGGAATATTTAACAGTGTCCTTTAAATAATTAGTAATGATCAAGTATTTAGTTTTCAGAATATGTAGGTTGGGTGGATTTTTTTCCTAATAAAGCATTTCAAATTCTAATTAAAAAAATACTTTATGGAGGAATTAAAAAGATACAATAGTGTCAGAGGAAAAGCCATGATCCCAGAAGTGGAATATTCTAACAACATAACTTACAAGAAACTACGCTATAAAAACAGATTGTTGATTAACACAAACTCATAACAAAACACAGAGAGCTATCATAATGGTGCTGTAATAACACTTGGCTGCTGAATTCTCTCAATACATTAAATATCTCCTTGGAGACCAAATTACTTTACATTTTCTTAAAAGACAATTTATTATAGATTTGTTTTCTTCTCATTATCTCTTAAAAATATATCTAATGAAGAAAAGAATACAACTTCCAAATAAGTTACATAAAATGGTACTAATGTGTGACAACAGACTTTGGTTTAATATGTTGGTTATTATTTAACAGCACACAACAACCTATTGCCATGACAATTCCTTACCACAATGTGAAATTCCATGTGGCACATGTATCAAAAACCACCGTATGCCATTATTATGGCACACATAAAATTAACAGCCTAAGGCTGCTAGCAATTTAAATAATTGATAAGTTTTCAATTAAAAAGGCAACATTTTCAGGTCTCATACAAAAATCTATTTAAATTACTGATAGAAACTTACACTTCTGTTGGCCCAAAGCCAGAAAATGCTTGCATCCAAGGGGGGGAAAGTAATTCTGCAAGTTGCAACTTAGACATTGCAAATTTTTTGTATTTTATGCAGAGATCCAGGCTATTTATTCATTTAACCTTTGTAATCGATGAAAAAGAATGATTAAAAAATTTACAGTAAAAGTGTCTCTAGTTTTGCTTTTCCTATATGGCTTTTAAAGAAATACTATGGTGACTGCGAATGCATGGAATTTCACGTGAAAAACTAAGCTTTTTTTTTTTTTCCAGTAAATATGTTGTCATCTGTCAGTAGCTTCCCTATGCCACCAACCAAGTCCTGGAATCAAACTTTTTCATAGTCAAACTGAACTTAAAAAATAAAGACCAATGCAGGTTTTTAATAATAGGCTGGCAACTGAGGACTATCAACCAAAATCTCTTAGGTCCAAATGATTCTCTTTATGGCAAAACTGGAACCAAAAGGAATTTTGACCATAAGAACCAAGACAGATCAAAATCACAGCCAACCAACCTTGTTTGTGCTTTTTGAGAAAGAGATTCCCCTCCTCTTTACTCTACTCAGAGCCTGACTCTACATAAACAAAGAATATGTAATGGTAGGTGTTGCTGCAACAGATAAGAGGAAAAGGAAATCCATTTAAGTTTTAAATCACTTAAAACTTATCTTCCTCAGGAATATTTTCATTTTCACTTTAAAATATTTTGCTCAAGCATTCAGAATCAGAAAAGTAGAGCTCTACCTTAAGTTAAAATTCTTTAAGGGCCTCAGTTTCCCACCTATAAATATTTATTAAGTGAATTAATGAGAAAATCTGGACCTGATCAGCCAGACCACAATCCATGGATCACTGTCAATTCATGAAAAAAGTTTTCACCATTCACAGCAAATTAATAAAAATAAGAATAACGTAGTAAGTTTTATACAAAACTAAATTTACTAGCTTTAATGTTCTTTACTTTTGAGATTATGTACTGCCCAATGTTTTAATCTTTAAGTGACTCCCATTGTTTATCTTTGTTAATAAAATAATGGTTAACAGTAGATAACTTTATTAGTTTATTTATTTTATTAATTTTTTATTTGGAAAAATTAAAAGTTACCATGCCTATGTCTGTCCCCCAACATAAAAATGAAAAATTGATTAGCTCATGAAATCCAAATATTTGGGGATCAATGAGCTAGACAGATGATTTCAGACTAAAAAGTGGCTCTCAAGAAATCTCAGGAACTTTTAAGGACAATTACACAACTCTAATATTTTCCTACAACACAAAAATAAACACTGTATTTGAGAAAATAAGCATAAGTCATAAGAAACACTACAGATATCTCAACTAAGGTATTATATAAACACAAATCATTCAGAATTTAATAATGGTGACGACATACTAATGTGTAAACAGGTGGACGGGAGAGAAACAGTGTCAAACAATAAAGGATCATGAGCTTCGGCATAAGGAGAAGCTGAGCTTAAATTCCATATTCACATTCACACTAGCTATAAGACCTTGGGCATATCTCTTACCCATAGCTTCCTCATCTGAAAAATAGGGATGATAATATCTACCTCACAAAGGTAGATAATTTAAGATTTAAGAAAAGTAAATACCTTAAGCATCCAGTATATAGCAGGCACTTAGAAATGAAAATTATTATTATTATGACTATGATCACATGCAGTAACATTTCTCAAAAAGCACAATTTGTCAGACTGTCCCAAAAACACATTATTGAAAACACAACCTTTGGGTGTGATTACGTCAGAGACATAATGAAAGTACATTGATGTCAGTTCTCTGCAACGGACGTATGTGAAAAAACTAGACCCATCTGTGTGTGTGCGTTTTCTAAAACTAAGCATGTCACATTCTCAGGAGAGTTAGCCAATCTATCAATACCAGTGCTAGACCTTGTAGCAGACAATCCTACCCTGCCTTTCAAGGTACTGATGAGCCCCGCTCTAAATTCTCAGTGCACAAAGACTCTCAAATAAGTTAATGGGAAGTCAATGGGAAATTGACTTTTCCTACTTTGTGCTGGTCTGAAAGCAACGCTCTGTTAATCATGCCATCCTTCTTGTTCTCTTTCCTCCTATCCTAAATTAAAACTATTGGCGGAAACCCATACAGATATTTTATAGTTTTCATTACAATGAAAACATCATCCTGGTTGAAGCTGAGGTCTATCAAAACCTACAAGGGAACTGTTGGCTAAGATAACAGTCTCACTGAAAAGCAGGGGCCCCATTCCGTCATTCCACCATAATACCACTTTGCATTTGTATAGAACTTTTAACTTTTCAAAGGGCTTTCACATCTATTATCCCATTTGATCATTACAATGATCCTGTGCAGTAGAAAGGACAAGTACTATTATCCACAATTGACAGATAGGCAACTACAGCACAGAAAGGTTAAGTGATTTGCCTAAGGCCAGGGAGTCAGAGGAGAGCAGTGGCCTCCTGACTTCCAGTCCAACGCTCTTTCCACCAGATGACTAGAGAAGGTTTTACAAACAGATTACAAACTCAGATAAAATAAAATAAAATGAATAAGAGGAAACAAAACCAAATAAGAAGAAAGCACAAATCAGGGCTCAGGGAAGCTATGACTCTTCACAGTAGTTGAATTTTTCAAGCTTAGTTATTTATTTATTTATTTTTTTAAAAACTCCTTTGCCATTTATTTATTTATTTTCCCCCAAAGCCCCAGTAGATAGTTGTATGTCATAGCTGGACATCCTTCTAGTTGCTGTATGTGGGATGCGGCCTCAGCATGGCCCGAGAAGCGGGGCGTTGGTGCGCGCCCGGGATCCGAACCCAGGCCGCCAGCAGTGGAGCGTGCACACTTAACCGCTAAAGCTTAGTTATTAAAGTCTTAAAATGTACCCTTTTCTCTTGTTTATCTACTTCAGTCCTGAGACAAATGTTAACGCAAATTTTTACTGAAATTCGAAACACAAAAGTAAAGTCATTTCAAGATATACTCAAGTCACTTTGATTAAGTAACCCTGTAGTTCATTTTGGGGTGGGGGTAGAGGAGTGGTTAGTGCATAAAATAACTGAGAGTACATCTTTAAATCGTGTATCCACATTAAGCCTGCAGCTACGTTATAACTGTAGTCCTTTTGGAAGAGTGAAAGAGATCTCCAGTTGAAAGTAGATTTTGAAAAATTTTTTAGAGCCCAGGGGTTCATTTTTAATGAGCCGTTACTTTAAGTACTGCATAAAAAATACAGGAAATTGATAGTCCATTTAGTCTGCACCATACCTAATGCAAAAGTCATTAAGATGCATTATTCTTAATGTTCATGATATGATCAGTAAGTGTCTTTTGAAAATGCCTTCAACTTTCACGTAAGGAAATCTTTGAAAACCTTATATATTATATAGAAAAATGTTATGGCCACTGTGATTTACTTTTGTATCTTCACTATGCCAAGAGACAGCATCCTCAATTACATTAACATTTTAAAAATAGTCCTCATTTGTAATGTACTTACATATGACAGCATTGCCTTCATTTCTTCATCACTTCTCACTGTAATTCGATCACCATCTTCATCTTCATCTGTTTAGAAAGCAATATAATGAAAATGATAAGATTTGCATTTTGTTCTGGATTTGCCACAAAAAAAATTTGCATTTTTTTAATATGAAAAAAACCACATCAGGTGGGAACATAATACAATTGGTTTTTACAACTTGATAATCAAATCCTCAACACCATATTTTGGGGGATGTTGAGGTTATTGGTTTGTTGTTTTGTTTTGTTTTTTGTTCAGAACAAAACCAAAATCTCAATAAAGAACTAAAAATTTAAGGGATAGCTGAAAATTAAAATATCGCTCGCATCATTCATGACATGTATCTAAGTTAAAAAGTAAATATAACTGGAGTATGACTAAACAGGTTTGGTTTGGAGAATTTTAAAAACCAGAGAGGCCAGTCTTGTTCAACTATCAGTACTTTTCTCTTTTCCTCACAGCACCCTACCCCTCTATTTCTCCATTCTTCCCCTCTCCCAGGCAATCTACCATGTCACAATAGTTTGATAAAAATGGCTAATATTTATTGAACACAACTATACACAAGGCACCGTGTTTTGTGTTTCATACACAGTACCTCCTTAAAAACCTCTCATTGATCCTATAATGCGGACAGTGTGGCTTGATTATTTTCATTCCCTTTTTACAGAAGAACTGGGGGCCTGGCGTAAGGTTAACTTGCAAAGCAACTCTAATACAGTTCTCCCCATATCTCACTCAATCTAGTAACTTTCTCTTTCTGTATCGGGTACTCTCTGACCATAATAAGCTTCAAACGCCGATTCATGCTATTTTGAAATAATTTAACGGTCTTAAAACTGGAGGATAACAAGACTTTACAAAATACATAACCAGAATGTGTGCATTTGAATAAGTGTATCACCTAAGTAGGCACAACCAGAAACAACGTACTTATTTCAACGATGCTTCTCTTATTGAAAACAGTTTTGAAACAGCTCCTCAAAAACTGCTTTAAGAACCCAAAGATAGATCACGTGAAAATATCAGATCTCATTTTTAACCCAAAATGGAACTGTCCATCTGATCACTCACTTACATTATCTGCCAGGTAGGACTCAGAATTTGCCTATTTCTAAATATTTAGTTAGCTACTTCATCCCTCTAAAGATAAAGATCTGTCAATAGGAGAACAGCTTATGCTGTTCAGCCCATGGTAGCACGCCTGAAGAAAAATGCCAAGAACATTTTGAGCAAGGCAGCATTGTTGGAAGAAGTACACAGTCCCGCAGGGGGATGGCTTGAAAGGGGCAGGCTCTCACTTGGATGCCTCAGCTTTGGTGAGCTTGTTAAATAATCACTGTTATTACTTTTTTGGTCACTCTTGGGCTTCTGATTGCTGATTTGACCAGATGCAGAGAACCTGATCCCAGGCCTGGAGAAACAGACAAATCTCTTGTCATAAAGAGAATAAGCTGGCATGACATGCTCAGGGGACTCTCAGTGAAAATACAGAGGGATTCAGTTCAACAGATGGATCTTAGCCCACCACACATCAGGGGGCCCGCCCTCCTGTCCAGCTGCAGTTCTGAAGACATCCCCTGCTTGGTGACCAGGCCATGGGAACCCTAGGAGGGAGCTGTGTTCTTTCCTAATTAGCCTATTTCAGAGCAAAATGTTACTTCCTTTTTCTCCCCAGTAGCCAATAGCAATCTGACAGCATGACGGAAACCAGCACGTTAGCCAGCCCTGCTCAGTGACCAAGCCAACAGCTCTCACTGGAGTTTTCTCTCCAAAGCATTTGTTCCTGGATCCTGGATTTGTTCACTCCTACAGAGTTCCCAACTCAATGTAGATCAGTATCAAGTCACACTGTCTAAATATCTACACAGCTAGAAGCTGTCGAGAGTCACTACTGGTATTATGCTACCAAGAGCTGCCTGTTTTCAGTATAAAAGGCACACAGTGGTCACTTTCAGTAACAAAGAAGGTGCATTCCTAGGGGACGTTACATATATAAAGGACTGTACAGGAATCTAGCTCTCTCTTTCTTTCTTTTTTTTTTAAGGTACAGACTTCACAAAGCCAAATTGGAAGAGAAATGCCATTCTAGTTTCAGAAACAGAAGGAGTTTCTACACAGGTTCTAAAAATTAGTATTTTCAAGGTTAAGTCAAAAAATCTTCTTCCAAATGCAGGAATCAAAGGGGAAAAAAACAGATACAGTATAAAGGGATATAATGTTACATATTACCACACATGAAAGCACTTTACATTTTTGTTTTAAAACCAAGTCAAATTTTCTGTTTAAATGTGAGCTAGAATGATTTGTTCTTGATGAAGTCCTGAACTTGGCAAAATTTCCAGCCTGAACAAAGTAGCTTTTTGTAAATCTCATTCCTATACCAGAGCTAGCTATAGAGATGGTGGTTACAAAGGGACTGCTTATATTCAAATTTCAATCCACACAAGACCTAAATAAAGTATTGCACACATGGGATAAAGAAGTTCTTGGAATTTAATAAAACATGTGAAAAATCTTTTTATAATCTGTAAAGAGAGGGAACAGATTCCAGAAAGATCATTTAAATCATAATCTCTCTAAAACAGGAACAACAACAAAGAGAGTTCTCTGAGCCCTCAAAGCAAGGGCTTGACCTTTTAAGGCTACTTAAAACAAAAGACTCTGGAATTCTAGAATTCTATGAAATCTCTGAGGGATTATTTCACCAGAAAACGGTAAGGGAAGTCAGCTACCAGAATAATTTCTTGCATAGCAGGTCCATAAAAAGCAGCTATGAAACACTACAAGGGCACTTTGCTCTACGCGGACAGAAAACTGAGGACAAAATGCCAGAATAGCTTTTGATGCCAACCTAGGTAAAGTGTTGGAACTGTCCCATGAGGGGTCTGACTCCAACAGAAAGATTTCGGACAAGTTGAAACAGGCATTCTAATAAATCCTGGGGATAAAATCAGGCTTATATGACATAGTGATTAATAGTTCTTATGGATTAATAAGAAACTTCATTTTATGTAAGTATTGCTTTTCTTTACAAATTGCTCCTTGGTGGACCGTTGCTTCACTCTTTAATATTTGTAATTAGTAGTTTTAATGAAGACTCCTTGTTCTTGTCAAAGAGGAGACTGAGTTGGAAAAGTAATTACACCTCAGAGAAGACTGATGATTGGCCAAAAGGCAACATCCAAGCTCTCTAACTCCCTGATGGCAATCCAAGAGCAAATCATTGGCCTTGACATTTAAAGTGAGAATACACTTCTTTCTGAACACAATGAATTACAAAGAAGATGTACAAATAGTTAACAAGTACATGAAAAGGTGCTCCACATCTCTAATATCAGAGAAATACAAATCAAAACAAGGAGATATCACCTCACACCTGTTAGAATGGCTATTATCAAAAAGGCAAGAAATAGGGGCCGGCCCGGCGGTGCAAGCGGTTAAGTGCGCGCGTTCCACTGCAGCGGCCCAGGGTTCGCCAGTTCGGATCCCGGGCGCGCACCGAAGCACTGCTTGGCAAGCCATGCTGTGGCGGCGTCCCATATAAAGTGGAGGAAGATGAGCACGGATGTTAGCCCAGGGCCAGTCTTCCCCAGCAAAAAAAAAAGAGGAGGACTGGCAGATGTTAGCACCGGGCTGATCTTCCTCACAAAAACAAAAAAAAAAGACAAGAAATAACAACTGTTGGCAAGGATGTGGAGAAAAGAGAACCTCTGTGTACTGCTGATAGGAATGTAAACTGGTACAACCACTATGAAAAACAGTTATGTGGGTTCCTCGAAAAATTAAAACTACAACTACCATATGATCCAGCAATCACAATTCTGGGTCTATATCCAAAGGAACTGAAATCAGAATCTTGTAGAGATATCTGCACTCCCAGGTTCATTGCAGTATTATTCACAATAGCCAAGATACAGAAACAACCTAAGTGTCCATTAATAAATAAATGGATAAGAAGATGCGGTATACACATACACACCCACACACACATGCGTGTGTGCACGCACACGAAATGGAATATTATTCAGCCATGAAAAAGATAGACATCCTGCAATTTGTGACAACTTGGATGAAATTCAAGGGCACTGTGCTAAGAGAAATAAGTAAGACACAGAAAAACAAATACCATATGATATCACTTATATGTGGAAGCTAATAAGGCCAAACTCAGAGAAAGAGAGAGTAGAAAGGTGGTTACCAGGGAATGGGAGATAGGGGAAGCGGGGAGATATCTGTCAAAGGGTACAAACTACCAGTGATAAGATTAACAAAGTCTGGGGATCTAATGTACAGCATGGTGATTATAGCTAATAACACTGTATTATATACTTGAATCTTGCTAAGAGAGTAAATTTTAAATGTTCTCACCACAAAAAAGAAATGATAATTATCTGACAGGATGGGAGTGTTAGCTAATGCTATGGTGGTAATCATTTTACAATATATAACTGTATCACATCAATGTGTTGTACACATCAAACTTACAAATGTCATATGTCAATTATATCTCAATAAAGGTAGGAAAAGTTAAAAAAAATAAAGAACTTGAATTGACAGAAATGAAAAGTTAGTAAAGGGTAAGAAAGTAGAAATACACACCAAGCAATTTAGTATGACAATAACTTAAAATACTTTTCTGAATAAAAAGTGGGATATACACAGCCTGTCTAGCAAAGACTGGCCATTTGCCTATCAAACTGGATTAGCTATAAACAGTATACCAACAGGAACTATAAATCATAAAACTTACTAAAATAGCACAAAGAGTTTCAAAGGTATAAATATGTTAGTGAAGAACACTAGAAACTCATGGTACTAAGTAGAGAGAAGTAGAAAAAATAATTTGAACTCTTTTTGTCTCATACATGGATGTTCTTTGCCATCTGATCTAAAAAGCATTACTAGATATGAACAAGAAGTACGGGAGGGATAGCTCTGATACACTGGTTCACAATGAGAATCCCAGGCTTCTCTAGTTGCCTGAAGCATAGTAATATGATTTTCCAGCACATTAGGGAAGCAAAAGTAGAACCAGAAAGTCTATGTACTGGCTGGATTTTGTTAATGTCACTTAAAATGGAGGAAAAAAATCCTAGCAAGATACCAAATAGAGTGCAGCAGATGGTAAACAAATATTATGAAGCAATCTTCACAAAATCTGCAGTGTGTCACAAATATACAAAATGGCAGAGTTTGGGAAAAGAGAATCATAACAGGCCATATGTTGTTAGCGATTTTATTTGAAGCAACACGCAATCCAAAAGAGAAACCAAGAGGAGGAACATAAAGGCCCAAAAGAGGAGAGACAGCCCCAGGTAAGGGCGGCCAGAATGGCGAGCACAGTGCCTTCGGAGTAAACAGCAGACACATAGCAGATGCCGGGGAACTCTCAGGCAAACAGCGCCCACTGCAGGGACAGGGCTCAAGTGGGGTCTCGAGAGAAGCAATCTCGCATCTATAAAGGAACAGAAAGTTAAGGCAATATATTATATGTCATTTGTCGCATTCCTTCAGTGCCAGGTGAGAGTCAATTAGAACTAAAGCAAAGTAGCTTTTTCCAAAGCAAGAGGAAAGAAATGAAAACATAACTGTAGAGGTTAGAAAGACATCAAAAGGAAATTACCTGAAAAGTTGTCAAGTTTAGAGCCCTTCTCAGGGGTAAGGACTAAACAAGAGTAGAGGCCACAGGTTCTAGGCCAAATCTTCATACCCATGAATTTTAATTTAGCTCCAGGACTCTCACCTCCTGATTCCTTCCTCACTTCTTTGCTTCCTTCCTCTTTCCAACAAATCTCTAAGTCCCCACTATGTAGCAGGCAACATTCTGGGCACTGGGGACAGTAACAGCAAAAAAAGAAAAACCCCGCCCTCAGGGAGCTTACACTCTAGTTGAGAGAGACTGAAAGGACGAGGGAGTGGGCCATACAGACATCTGCAGAAAGAATGTTCCAGGCAGAGGGAGGAGCCAATGCTAAGGCCCTGAGGCCGAACAATACTTGGCATGTTGGAGAGACTGAAAGAAAGCCAGAGTAGCTGGAACAGAATGAGAGGGGGGAGAGAAATAGATGGATGCAGAGAAGTAATGGTGGGCAGAGCTGGAGCGGATGAGAAAATGCAGGGCCTTGTAGGGCGTTTTAAAGACCTGGCTTTCACTCTGGAGTGAGATGGAAAGTACTGGAGGGTTCTGAGTGTCATGATCTCACTTAACGTCTAAAAGGATCACTTTGGCTGCTGTGTGAAGAAGACGCTGTGTGGAGGCAAAAGTAGACGCAGGGAGACCAGTTAGGAAACCACTGTCCTAGGCAAGGTGAGAGATGATGGCGGCCTAAACCAAGCTGAGGTTTTGAGCTGTCATCACGTGCTGGATGTATTTTAAAGACAGAGCAATAGGATTTGCTAACGGATGAGACATAGAAGGCTTGTCCTTATTACTTCATTCCTTCAACCACTCACACATTCCAGAAACACATATTGAGAGTCTACCATGCGCCAGGTACTAGGCTGGGTTTCTAGGGATTCAAAATTGAGCAGCACTATCTACTGCCCTCAAGTAAAAACTAGCCTGGTGCTTGAGTAAAGGACTTATACTTCTTAATTCTCACACAAAATAGCAAGGCTACTAATACCTACTACTAATAAGTAACTAATAGCTACTAATACTACTAACATCTACTACTACTACTAACTACTTTCATAAGACCAAAAGGGATTTGGACTTTTTGCATCAATGATATTTCAAACCAAAATTTCAATAACCTAAAGCTGTCTTCAAACCATCTCAAGTTCTAGGATGCACAATTAACTCTTACATGTTAAATAATTTTTAGACTCAGCGTAGGTCTATTGTGAACTACAATTTTTCATTAACCTACCTAGTTTTACTTATAAGCAACCAGTTATCATTTACATACACTATAGTTTAAGAAAATAAAACTTCATTTTTTCTAAATATTTTATGATTTAGACTTTTCTTCAAAGCAAAAAAGAGTTCCCACCCAATTATTCTTAATGAGGTTGTCTTTGCTATTTGGACATGAGGGGTGTTTCCTACAGGTGTCATTCCAGTAATCAGCTATAGCTGTTTTCTATACTCTAAGAATTTACAACTTATGTAATTGCAATTTTGCTTTAAATGGTCATATTATGCCAAACTTAAAATGAGACATGATGTACTGGTTTTAAAATTTCCAACCAAAATAATCTTCCAGAAATTCATAAAACAACTGAAAAGGATTCCATTCAATGAGAAGTGAGTACAAATGGTCGTGGTTGAAGAAAGAGATAAATAAAATAAAAATTTATCCTATAGCCTATTTTCTGAACCAAAACTCAGACACATAGTTTGAAAAGTGGGAAGACACTTATGAGGGCTACAGACCAGAATATGTGATGTCAGAGTGTCTTGGAAAAGTGGAGCCATATGATATTTACAGGTATTAGTCAGCACTTGTCTATATAGACTTAAAATGCATCTTTCAAGTCACCAATAAGATTTTTACTATCCAGCAACAGCAGCCCAACAGTCATTTTATAGCAGTTAACTTGTGTAGACAAAACCCAGAGAAAGGAAGACATGTAACAGACATGCACAGGAAACTCACTGGTGGGCACAGTAGATTTCCGTCACCTCACGTGTTGGTGTACTCATTAATCTGTTAATGAAACTGTGAAAATCAGCAGGGGGTCTTTGGGTCTATATGAATGTCAAGCTCCTACAGCATATGTAGGGCCCATGCATGCAAACATACAAGATTTTTTATGGTTATGGAATTTAGCTTCATCTCAGAAGTGGTCTCACATCTGGGAAAAGACAAATTATTCAATAACTGGTGTGAAGTCAACTGTCCATCTGCTTGAAGAATAAAGTTGGATCCCCTTTCACCAAAATAAATTGAAGACAGTACAAGAACTAAAAAAAAATATCTCCAACCTTGGTAATAAAAATGCATGCTGTTTTACCAAAAAAAAGAAAAACCCCACACTCATACACGTAGGAACGTATATATTTACAAACATACCTAACGTGTGTGTGTGCTTAACCCCATTAAACCAGGAAAAAAAAAGAATACAGATGAATGTTTTTTCAATGGAATGTGGAAAATGGAAGGCCTTTCTAAGCATGACAGTCACAAAGGAAAATATGATAAATCTGACCATGTAAAAACTTTTAACTTCTCCATGGAAAAAAGGACCAAAACAAGATGAAAGGAAAAAGGAAAGCAATAAACTAAAGAAAAATATCTGTAACATATAAGATGAAGGACTAATTTTCTTAATATGGGAAAGCTCCCAACTCAATTAGAAAAAGACAACCTAACAGAAAAGTGGGCAAGATGACAAACAGTTCACAGAAATTAAATACGAATGACCAAAATATAAATGAGAAGATGCTCAAACTTATTTATAATTGAAGAAATACAAAATAAAACAATAATATAATAATCTTTTTCACCTACCAAATTGACATTGACTAAAAAGTTTGCTAATACTCAGAGTCGGTGAGGGTAGAGAGAAGTGGGCATTCTCAAACATAGTTGGTGTGAGTGTAAACTGGTTCCACCTTTTGGAAGAGCAATAAGGTAACAGCTATTAAAATGTAAAATATGGGTTCTCCTGTTTGGTAGTTCCAACTCCTACGAATTTATCCTACAAATATATTTCCACAATGTGGAAAGATATAAGACGTTGCTGACTGCAGCATTTTTTCTAATAAATACTAAAAAACTGGTAACAAAACTGGTCCATAGTAAGTTAAATAAATCGAGCTATAGCCATAAAATTAAGTATAATGTAGTCGCCTGAAATAATGAAGGTGATCTGTGCACACTGATGCTGAAAAGAGGTCCAACGTACACCATTAAGTGGGGGCGCGGGAAACTAGTTCCAGTACAGTACAGATTATGCACAGAGAAAATTTCTGTAAGGATACAGAAGAAATTGTTAACTAGTGAATTGGGGAAATAGGGACTTTTACTTTTTCCTTTATTTTACGCTGTTTGAATTTTTCTTAAAGATCATCTATAGCTTCTTAATTAAAAAAAAAAAAATCAAACACTAGATACTGAAAAGTACTTTCATTTGTGCTCTAGTTGTAAAGAAGAAAGGACCCAAAAGGGCGAGGAAGAAAACGTTTAGGGCCATCAGTCCAAGAGGTGAATTGAGCACAAATGGGTCTCCTTCCCCTCATCCAACTCTAACTCCCCTGGGAAACACCATCCCCAGGGACAGAAGCCAGAGTGAAGACACCCACTGCGGACCCTCTGCCCCTCAGGACATGGGGCCCAGTCAAGTGTGGGAATTTGAATTTTGAGGCCTGAATTATCCACCACCAACCAACCATATCCCATGCCTGTGCAACAGCACAAATAATCCAAAAAAGTGAATTACTTTCTTAGCTTTAGTTCACATGCATTTTATAATTCTCATTTGAATATGGACACATATAACATTCCATTTATGCAACAAGTGGGTTCCTACAAGGCACTAAGGCAAGTACTAAGAAGAGAGAGTAAGAGTGAAATAAAACACAGTCCCTCTCACCAAGCCAGTCAAAATCTAGTGAGGAAGGGAAGCACGAACACAACCACCAGAAGGCAGGCCCAATGGGTCACTTGCTCTAGTAAAGGTGCACAGAGAGATAAACCGCATCTGGGGGGACCAGAAGTTTCACTGAAGAGATGGCATTTCTCAGAAATGAAGAATCTGTAAGACCACCTGAACTTCCCCCCTTTCCACTTACTCAACTCTTTTTCTTTACATTTACGTAAAACAGGTAAATTTGACAGCTGCCCTTTCTCTTGTTGCTTAATTCATATCACTCTATGTAATACCATTCCTTTTGTATAAGAAATAAATCAGTTAGGTGTACTTTTCAGTATGAAACATATTACCATCAATATTTCTTCGATTACAGTTTATTTATTCAAGAGTTGTTTCATCGTACCCATAAACCACTGAAATATCTCAAAAATTTCAGTAAATTAGCTTACAAACGACATCCTTCCAACTATTTCTTATGCATAGATTCCATTTATTAGTGCAGATCTTTGGTTCAGAAAATAAGGTCACTCTAGAATAATCATGAAAAAAAGTCGGCCTAGGATTTTAAATCTATAATGAAAAGTAAATGGTAATCTAAGCACAAAAAACAAAGGACTATCATTGTTTTGTCTGTGTGTGTTTTTATTTTTTTCATCTAAAACTGGGCCAGATGTAGATGGGTATAGAACTGCTGCTCTTGTCGGGGGAAAAGAAGGAACGAGATCTTTAAGAACTTAAACCTAAAAGTTTAAACTTTTTTTCTGTTAGTGTTAGGTAAACTTTTCAGTATTAAATATATTACCATAGGGGCCAGCCCCCGTGGCATAGCGGTTAAGAGCGTGCTCTGCTGCTGGCGGCCCTGGTTCGGATCCCGGACGCGCACCAATGCACCGCTGGTCAGGCCATGCTGTGGCGGCATCCCATATAAAGTGGAGGAAGATGGGCATGGATGTTAGCCCAGGGCCAGTCTTCCTCAGCAAAAAGAGGAGGATTGGCATGGATGTTAGCTTAGGGCTGATCTTCCTCACACACACACTATATATATTACCATAAATATTTCTTTGATCAAAGTTTTATTTATTCAAGAGTTGTTCCAGAATACCCATAAACCATAAACCCACACACCACACAAGCCATACTATACACCACCGGCTATTGACACACTTGGTTATAAAGAGTGCAAGTTTTACAGTCAAAAGAACTATGTATGAATCTGGGCTCCACCACTTCCTAGCTGATCACCTTCGGCAATCATTTCATGACCCCGAGCTTCAGTTTCCTCACAGGTATAATTTTCCTACCTCAGAGTTGTTGTAAAGATGAGCAACAGTCTAGGTAAATCATCTAGTACACTGCCTGGCACAGAGCAGGCCATCAGTAAATGACAGTTAAAATCATCGGCATTACCACTATGAGCTCTAACTCTGGAAGGTACAGGGGCACAGGTACATCAAGCCACTTTGGAGGGACCCAGAAAGCGAGAAGTAGAAAGTCTTCTTTTTGCCACTTAAGAATAATCAGAACAAGCCTCCAGAGTGGTTGAGCATACACACACACACACACACACGCTGGGAGTCTACTCCAGAAATTCCACTTCACCACTTACTAGCTGTGAGACTTTGAGCAAGACACTTAGAGGACATGTCCTTTCCTCAACTAAAACGGTGCTAATAACAGTCCTTCAAAAGACTTCATGGGGATCTTGTGAAGGTTACATTAAATGAGATAAACCATGGAATGCTCTTAGCATAGCATCTGGCAACAATAAGTACTCCAAACGTTAACTCTCGGACTGTCCATGAAATCCCTGGCACCCCCAAGGGTTACCGCCAGGGGTCTTAATAGAGCTTGGAATACTAATATGCATTTCAGATGTATGTACTATTTTTCAATAGTATATAATAGAGTCCAGTGCAGTTAATAAAATACTAATTATTTTAAGAGTTCTACTCATAGCAGCTTTTAAAAACATATAATGATTGTTGAAAAATATTCAAACACTAGAGAAATATATAAAGTAAAAAGCAGGCTCATTCAGCAAACTGTTCCGCACTCCAATCCCCAGGTCTACTTTCCAGGGGAGACCACTGGAAAACACTGTAGTGGGCACGCTTCAGATCCCTGTCTCTCAATATATGCATGAAGTTGGGAGGAGGAGGGATTAGATATTTCTCACCATGGGATCATACTATACATACTATTTGTTTATTCAATAATATATCATGGATATCTTTCCATGACAACGCATAAAATCCTAACTCATTCCTTTTAGCCACTGCTTAATGCTTCAGATTATGGATAAATAATTTATTAATCCATTATTCTAGGCATTTACCTTACCTCTAATTTTTTGCTATTAAATATAATTCCAGGGGCCAGCCCAGTGGCTCAAGCAGTTAAGTGTGCATGCTCTGCTGCGGTGGCCCGGGGTTCACCGGTTCGGATCCCGGGCACGCACCAACACACCGCTTGTCAAGCCATGCTGTGGCGGCGTCTCATATAAAGTAGAGGAGGATGGGCATGGATGCTAGCCCAGGGCCAGTCTTCCTCAGCAAAAAGAGGAGGATGGGCAGATGTTAGCTCAGGGCCGATCTTCCTCACACACACAAAAAAATTCCACAATGAACACTTTGTTTGAAGGGCATTCAACACATGTGTAGGTATTTCTGTTGGACAGCTTCCTAAAAGTGGATCTGCTGAGTCAGAGGTTTTGCACATTTTATATTTTGGTAAGTACTGCCAAACTGTCCTCCAAAGAGAACATAAGTAAAAGAGAAAGGACGTTGTATTCTCTGTCATTAACCATCTGCTTAAAAACAAGAACAGAAAGTATACTATCATGTGGAGAAACCTTACGTTTTTCTCTACAGAAAAGTGGCCTTCATCTTCACAAAAAGATGGGAACCACAGTTACAAATCCTTACTTTATCCTTCTCAACACCACAGCCCCTGGGCTACTGACTGAACTCTCATCTTAACATTACTTGGACCCTGACCTTCCCTGCAGTGATGTCAGGTCCAGTTTTCTATACACCCCGCCCCCGCCCCCCAGTCCCCAAGCCAATTGGTTTGGGGGTGGGAGAGGACTCAGGACCTGAAGAGTTGCTGTCATCATCTAGTAGCCACGTCAAGCACCACTAAAACAGAATTATTCCATGCAATATTCACTTAAAAGCTCTACTCTGTGGCTGGTTTAAAGCAGCAATGGATTAAAATCTCTTCATCAATAATCATCGGCCTACAGGTAGTTTACACATTTCATTTTGTCCCACATTATTATTACAGTGAGGAGCAAGAGCAGATAAAGGTCATGTTGGTAATTAAAGCTATATTATAGAAATATGCACACCCAAGATATGATTAAATAAGAAAATATTACTTGGTTCAGTATCATCATTAAACTTGCATTAATTTATAAATATTTAAATGTACCATATGATAATCATAAATAATTTGTTTTTGTCAGTTTCTAAAGTAATGCAACCCATAAACCCTTTGAAAAATTACTGCAGAAAAAAACAGTCAAGAAAGTATACAAGCCAGACTTACATTCAAATGCTGTTGTTGTTGCTTCAGGCAGAACCTGGCCTATCACATCCTAGACAAAGAGAGAATAAAGAAACACAATTAGCCATCTTCTTTATTGCTAACATGTGGCAAATCCTAGAGGAAATATGAGAACCTGGAAAAGGTTTTTGAAATCTTGGCATAAACTATAAAAACATTAGCTCATAATCACACTTAGCCCAGCAATGTAAGCCCATAGTTTAAATCTCTATGGGGGAGGGCCGGCCCTGTGGCTTGGTGGTTAAGTGCGCGCGCTGCGATGCTGGTGGCCTGGGTTCGGACCCCGGGTGCGCATCGAGGCACCACTTCTCCGTTCATCCTGAGGCCGAGTCCCACATACAGCAACTAGAAGGATGTGCAGCTACGACATACAACTATCCACTGGGGCTTTGGGGGGAAAAAATAAAATAAATAAAATCTTTAAAAAAAAAAAAAAAATCTCTATGGGGGAGAGGGGGGAGTATCTTCACAAAACCTTTTCTACTCTGAATTAATAAAATAATCTTTCACTCTCGATTCAACAGCATATACAAATACACTATTGCATATTTACAAAAAAGGTAGTTCCTTCTATGGGAGGCTGTGGAATGTACTGCAGTAGAAAGAGCAAGGGGTTTGGGAGTCAGACTGGCCTGGGTTTGAATCTCAGCTCTGCACTTACTAGCTGCGTGACTGGGACCAAATTACTTAACCTCTCTGAGCCTCAATCTGATTATCCTATGGGTGTAGCAAAACTCCTAGAGGTAATGTAAAAATTAAATAATGTGATAAACATAAGCTAGCCTAGCACATTATAGACATTTAACAAATGTAGTTCCTGACAGATAACCAGCAACACTTTGCCTTGCACAGTGGGAAGAGTTCAAAAACTCTTTGATATATTGCTACATTTAATGTAAACAATTCTTATTAACCTTTACTCTTAAGCAACTGAAAAATATATATTTAATGACACTGAAATAAAATTAATCTAGTCTAAAAAAATTTTTTTAAGTGTATATAATCTGATATCAACATTCAAATGAACTTAATAAAGTTGAAAACACTTGAAAATTAGTCTACAGAGACAGTTTAATTAAAGAGGCAGAGAACACCTTCGAGAAATAGTTCTGGGACAAGCGACCCTCCATTATGTCCAGTCCAACCCAAGTGGCCCGCAAACCTCACTGCTCTCGGAGAGCTCTGCCGCAACATCCCTCCCGGGCTGTGCCAGAACCGGCACCACGCAGCTGGCTGACACAGCCACTGGCAGTACTTCTCAGCAGGGAGCCCACAGCCCTTCCAAGCAGGGCACTTGGCAGGGCGGCGGCTGCAACTTCCTTCTAAAGGCAGTTCTTCAGAAGCTTTTGCTGCAGTGGCAGTTTGCGTAACAGCCTTGCCTCTACAGGGCTTTTTTAAAAAAAATAAATCTGTGCATAGAAAATTGATCAAAGGGAACTATCTTAGGCAGCCCTCGCTCATTAGAGCCAAAGTAGATTATTACTTTTTCCTTCTGACTCTAGTCTTAGCAAATGAAACATCAACTTTTTGAGAAGTATTTGTAAAAGATTTTAATGTTAAAAAAAATTCTTTCTACACACTCATAGGTAGAAAGTATTTATTGACAGGTAAATGGAAACTGTAGAGCGAGTTATAGAATAAACTATACAGGCCACCAGTGTAAATAAAGTCTGAGAGCGCATGCCTCAGTTTCCTTCTGTGTAAAATGAGATCATAACTGCACCTACCCCGTAGGACTAAATGAGTTAATAACTGTAAAGAGCTTAGAAGAGCATCTAGCATACGGAAAGCGCCATATTAGCGTCTGTTACACAAATAAAACAAGTCATTGATGACTGGAACATTACAAAACTTCCCTCATAATGAAACCTTAAATTTCAGCACCCGACAATCAGTGGAAGATGGTCATTCATTCATTTACTTCATCTTTCCACAGCATTTACTGGGGACCTTTTCCAGCTAGTGTTGGTAACAAAAAACAAAAAAAAGGGGGACTCCACCCCCAACCCTCCAGGTCTAGGTCACTGGTTACTTCCAGGAACTCCCATCATTCAGACAATCAATCCTGAGGGGTGAACTCTACAGTACTAGCAAACTAATTTAGGATCCTGCCTATTTATGAATAGCAGACCCCATCAAACAGCAGATTTCTAATAGCTAGCTGAAAACCCTGCGGGGCAGCAATGGCATCCTTTGCCCAGCAACATAAATGAGGAGCCACATATACGTTACATGTAATGCAGGGGAAAAAGAGAGAGAAAAAGCAACTTGCTTGAGAGACTCATGAGAATCATGTGACTACAACTGATCATCTTGTTTTGTTAAAGTGAATAAAGTGGGGCTCTTATAATGACAAAAGGGTAAAGAGTTTGAAAATTAGTCAATATCTACTGGTCATCTCTAAGCAGGGCACATTTAATGGTTTTATGTATATTTTCCAGTTATATTTTAAGTGATTTATTTCAAAGCAACCCTGTCTTATTTTCAACATTTACCTAACCTAGAGAAGGTTTCAAAAGAAAACTTAAGTTTACTTATCTAGATGGTGATCATTTCTTGATCTTTTTCTTCTCCTACTTTTTAAGAAATCAGTCAAATATATGACAGCCCAAAAGTATAATTAAGAATCCACAACACGCCAGGAGCATAAAGACCACAAAGCTGTAGGCTATCGAAGAATAAGACTTGCTCCTTGACCTTAGGAAGATTATAATCTGGTCACAGAGATAAAGACAAACCTAAAAGACTAACAATACAGAGCCCTTACAGTATGATAAGAGCCAAACAAAAGACATAAATAGCAAACAGTATTTGCTAACTCAGGATGGAAACATCACAGGCTCAGTTTAGACAGAAATTTCACAGATGAGGGAAAATCTGAGCTGGGACTTGGGAGACAGGATTCAGATAGCAAGGAAAGGAGGAACATTCTCTGGTACCGCTCACTAGTCCAGATTTCCAGCACAACTTCTCCCAAACTGGGGACTATGTCTACAAGGAAGAGAAACACAGAAAACTGAAGAGCAGAAAACCCAAATGTCTGCCCTTGAGAAGCAGCTAGACCTACTTCACATTGCAGCCAGTCCCTAATTATTCAGACGAAGGACACGGGCCCAAGAGGCTGAGTGGCTTGCCAGGTCACTTCATCATCTACTTGATGAAATTGTTTCTGAAACCCTCAACTACTGACTCCAGGTCCAAAACATTCTCAGTGACAGGTGACTCAGTGACTATAAACTGCATCTGGCTTCTGTGTCCAGTTCCACCAAAAACTAGCTGTGTGGCTTTAGCATTTCCCCCACCCCCAAGATTCATGCCTCCTCATTTGAAAACTGGGGTGAAGAGAGTTATATTAGATGAAGGGGATGCTAACAGGTTTCATTTGGCTTTAAACTTTAAGGTTCCAAGCCAGAGATGCTGATACACCTGTTGGTTTGCTGCCAACTTCTTGATGAAGAGATGAGGTGAACCTGGAGAAGAGATCGCAGGAGTCCTCCAGGATCTGGGCTTGCAGTTCAAAGAACTTGCTGTAAAGAGCACTAGGAGATAGCGCAGCACCCACTGCCATGAGCCCTTCATCAGGCCTTCCCAACACAACATGCTCCATGTGGGCTTACCTGAGCATGCACGTGTGCAAACACACGCACAAGCTCTAGACGGTGGGACCATTTGGGCAAAGTTTACTTTTAGGCCAGTCAGCCTTGAGCCAAGGTACAAGTGAGATGCTTGACAAGAAGACCCAGGCCCTATCCCTTCTGTTGTAACAATAACAACAACAACAACACTTATAGAGCACTCACTACATTCCAGATTGCTCCAAGTGCTTTACATGTGTCAACTCCAGTAATGTTAGAATTCTATGAGGTAGGCACTATTTTTTTTTTTTACAGAAGAAGAAACTGACACAGAAGACGCGTGCTCAGGTGAGTCTGGTAGGCCTGGCAGTCTAAACCCAGGCGGTCTGGCCCCAGAGTTTGTGTTTTTAAACACTGTACCATTATACTTAAAATAATACCTTCTGTTGTCTCAAATGAGTCAAGTGAAAGAAAGCTCATGTCTTTCTCTTCATACACACAATCTCACTTAACCTTCACACACGCTGGAGGCAGGTATCATTATCCCTATTTTCCAAGAAAGGAAACTGAGGATCAGAGAGGTAGAGTGACCTGCCTAGTTAGTAGGACAGCTTGCAATTAACCTCAAATTTCTTGATTCAAAAACTAGTGCACTGTCCACAAAAAATAACTGCATACACTCTCTTTTAAGCTTCCTCGTTAAACAAACATTTCAGGGTCCTATGAAGCACCAGAAACAGAGGGGAAACAGAGAGGTCCATCTCCTCCAGAAGTTTACCATCTAGTGTAGGAGACAGACAGAGGTATGACACAACCTGTGTGCTCTGCTGGAAGGAAGCTGTGGGAACACAGAGGAGAGGCACATAACCGAGAGCAACCTGGAGGAAAAGTGAGGCTGGGCTTTGAAGGACAGGTGGGAGTTGGCCAGGTGAAAAAAGGGGCCGAGTGGCAATGGCCTGAGCACCTGGGAGAACTGAAGGTTAATTCCGTATACCTGGCGCACAGGATGCTCATGTGGGTGTGGCGAGAGACAAAGCTCGTGCCAGGCAGGCACAAGCCAATCAAGATGGGCCCAGGGGCCACGCTAAGCAGTTTGGGCCTTGTCATGAGGAGAAATCTATGTGCATGTGAGTGTGTGGAGAACTCCAGATGCAAAGAAAGGGACGGTATTTGGTGTACAAGATTGGAGGCTGCTGGTTCACTCCAGCCTCTGCACTCCTAGCCCAGACACTAAAAATCTGTATGACCCGGGTGGTCAGTCACATCCAGAACTCAAAATGAAGGTACAGGAATCAAACTTTGATTGAGTAACCTATGACAATCAAAAATCACATCACAGATCTTCCTCCTCCCAAGATCCTCCACCCAGGCCCATCTTATTTGCAGGTAAGTTCCCCTATAGATCTGGTACTTGGCAACATGCTTCTTGGTATGTCAGTTCTGCCTTTGATACCTCAGTTATTCAGTATATAAAATGGGCACAATTTTCTCTGTCTATCTCAAATAAATGCTAAAAGAGCAGTGGCACTGAAACATGTGGAAATAAATACTAAATAAAAGTAAGGAAATCTGAGTTCTGGTACCGACTCTCCCACTCACGAGCAACACAGCTTTGGAAAACCCATTTCACCTCACTGCTCCTCAGTAACTACCTGCAAAAAAGATAAGAGGGCTCAACAGGTCACCTCAAAGGTTCCACGCTGCTCTAACGTTCCATGCTTTGATTTGAAATACATTCTGAGTATTTATTGTGAAAGTTACAATACATCATTGATTTGAAGATACACATTTTCCCTCTATTTTAACATCTCTGCGATTGGGCTGTTTTTGTACAATGTGGGGTGTGATGGTTTAATGAGCAGCATTTTTTTCTTTCTTAGTGGTCACAAATTAATATCTTAAGACCAATGACACCTCAGGTTTACTGAAACATAAGTTAGAGTTGCCTTGTTTCTCTTTCCCATTGGTCACCGAGTTCAAGAAACTCAGTAGAAAGACTTGGATTCAATCTGGCCAGGGATATTCAGCAAAACACCTGGAGAAACTCTCTTCTAGACTCAGCTTTTTGTATCCCAATTGGTTGCTTCTGTGTGTATGTCCCATTCCAGGCTGTGAGCTCCTTGAGGACACAGGTTCAATCTGATTCATCTCTATTTCCCCAGGGCCCCGCATATTTGCGAGATTTCAGTCCACGCGCTTAGTCAATGCTTGCGGTGGAAGCAATAAAACCGCCCCACAGGAGGCCAGCCATGGCCGCCACCACTAGCTCAGGCCACCAGGGTGAGATTCAGCGGCCCAGGCGCTGACTGCCCCACAAACTCCTGCGCCCCCCTCGCTGGGATTGGACACTGAGATGAGCACTCACCAGCACGTCCCTGAAGAGTAACTGCGGCCCGGAGTGCACTGTCCAGTCCACCGCGCCACTATTTGGAATCTTGATGCGAATCACCAGCACCTGGTTCTCCATGGCATGAAAGGGGCCAAGAGCCAGCCAGAGCATTACAGGTTAACGGGGCTCACATCCTGGGGTAGGAGTGCCCACCGGCCCCTGGTCAGACGGGGGCTCCAAGAGAAGACAGAGGGGGAGCGGACTAGGGGTGAGGGGGACGGAAGAGAGAGGGAGGGGCCCGCAGGCACTGCGCCAGGCCCCGGGCCGTATGGCGCCGAGGGCTGTCCGCCCGTGAGCACGGACGGGGCAAGGGGCAGGGGCCAGCAGGAACTAGCGGAGGTCAGAAGGTTCTGGAATTGGAAAAGAGGGCAAAACGGGATCGTGCAGCTCTCTGCCGTCTGCGTGGGTGTGAGGGAACGGCAGAGAGAAGACCCCGTTTTAGCGAGATACAGCGGCAGGTGTCCAGTCCTCCTCAGTGGACGAGGGGAGGGTCCCCGACTGGAAGGGGCCCCTGTCCGGGGCTGATAGGAAGGAGCCCCGGGGCCGCCAGGCCCCGAGAAAGTCGAGGGGGCCGTCCGCGGGAGGGGCAGGCGGCGAATCCGCTGCCCGACCCCGAGCCGGAGGGCGCGGCGCGCGCGGGTCCGAGGCCGCGCGCTCCGGAGGCGGCGGCGACCAAAAGAGGAGGAAGGCGGCGGCGGCGGCGAGGGCACGGTTACTCCGGAACCAAAACGCGCGGCGCCGGAACCCCGGGAGCCGGCGAGCGGAACCCGCCTCCCGCGGCGCCATGTTGGAAGAGGGCAGCTCCCGGCCGGACCCGCCCCGCGCCCCGGAGGGCGGGACCCGGGGAGCGAGCGCGGTGCCCCGGCGAGAATGAGGGGACCGGCGGGGCCTGTCCGCTCGCGAGACCCCCGTCCCCAAGTGACCGCCCGCGGCGACCGAGGGCCGGCCCTTTCCTTTCCTGACCCTCTTTAAATCAGCGAGGTGGAAACACCTGACACACGAAGGAGGAAACTGATCTAGGGCGCGAGTCCGCCAAAAGCCAGTTGCCGCCTCAAATTGCGTACTCTTCGCCTTTGCAGAAGCCTCGGGAAGACAGCTGCAGCTCTCGTCTGTCCCTACTTCGGAAGCCATGTACCTAAATATTCCTGGGGGTTTGTGCATCAAATCAGCAAGAGCAAGGCAAGAACTCAAAAAATAGTTGTCTTTTCTTTGAAGTCGCAGATCCAGAGGATTGTCATCTCCCACATTAGCTAATCGAATGTGGATTTTTCAGTGAGGTTCTTTACCCCACAATTGCCCCGAAATAGCCAACAGCCTCCTATTCAAAAGCAACAGTAGAGAAATTCAGTGAAGAGTTGGACTGCCTGGGGGCAGCTGCGGTAGTGGCGTCGTCTTCTCTTATTAAACTGTTGCAAAAAATATCTAGTCTAGTCCATAAATTTTCAACTAGATAGCAATGTTTACGCAGTCGGTGATGTCACACGCAGTAGCGATAACCGTTGGTTCTTTTTAAATGCCTTGTTAACCTGAGATTTTAGATTGCGTAATTGTGTTGATCTATGATGCCTGTATAGAAGCTTGTCTACAAATTGCAATGTGTAGGTCCGTCCTTTATCTCTTTCTAATGAAAGTGCACATAGCGCTTTACTTTTGGAGGCTGAATTTTGTATAAACTCGGTGGCGTGTCATTTCTCCCTCTAATAGTCAGATAGTTGAATAATGCGAGAGAAAAAATAATTTGAATGTTGGTTAGTTTCAGTATAATACCAAAATTTTGTCTGCATATTTTCTCTGCTTGAGTTTCTTTTGTATTTAATCTGAAAGTCCATTGTAGGAGATAAATTCTCTTTTCAGTCATTGTAAATGAATAGCTTAAGTAGAAACTCATTTCGTCTGATCCTCCAGATGTTGTTCTAGGAATTGCTCCTTTCCACCTGCACTTCAGTCCTGTGAAAAATACATCGTTTGCTCAAGGTCCCCATGTACTTTTTATTGAAAGTTCATTTCCTATTATTTGAGAAAATAGATGACAAAACTAGAGATTTTCTATGAATCTATGATTTGTTAAAGTGGCTTTTTTATTCATAGTACTATAGGGAAAACCAACTCAATTTGTATTTTCAATTCTTTTGGATATATACTCTGAAGTAGATTTGCTGAATCATATGGTAATTCTATTTTTAATTTTTAGAGGGACTGCCATGCTGTTTTCCACAATGGCTGCACCATTTTACATTCCCACCAATAGTGCCCAAGGATTCCAATTTCTCCACATTTTCACCAACACTTGTTATTTTCTGTATTTTTGTTAGTAGCCATCGTAATGGGTGTGAGGTGATATCTCACTGTGGTTTTGATTTGCATGTCCCTAGTGATTAGTGATGTGGAGCTCTTTTCATATGCTTGTTGCCCATTTGTATATCTTCTTTGGAGAATTGTTTATTCAAGTCCTTTGCCCATTTTTTTGTGTGTGTGTGAGGAAGATCAGCCCTGAGCTAACATCCATGCCAATCCTCCTCTTCTTTTTTTTTTTTTTTTTTTCCGCTGAGGAAAACTGGCCCTGAGCTAACATCTGTACCGATCTTCCTCTACTTTATGTGGGACGCCGCCACAGTGTGGCCTGTAGTGTGTTGGTGGGTGCCCGGGATCTGAACCCCGGCTGCCAGCAGCGGAGTGAGCGCACTTAACCACTACACCACAGGGCCAGGCCCCACCTTTGCCCATTTTTTAATCAGGTTGTTTATCTTTTTGTTGTTATAAAGTGATTTTTTTTAATGAGGAAAATTACATTTCACTATTGTAAATTCAAAGAGGTTCTCTTTCATCTGTTTTATCTTGCTCTCAATCTTGAATCCTTAACCCAGAATCTGACCCCTTCCCACCACTTCACTGCTACTACCCCAGTCCAAACTACCATTATGTTTCTCTCCTAGTCTTCTCTTTCCACTATACCCGATACTACCAATGGTCTATTCTCAATGCAGTTGCCAGGGTTAGATCAAGTCACTCCTTTGGTTAAAACTCTCCAGATGGCTTCCTATTTTATGCATGTTAAAAACTAAAGTCCTTCCTTTGACCTACAAAACTCTGCACATTCTTCCCTCCACACCTTCTGAACTCACACCTCTTTCACACCAGCTGCCTCCTCACTGTTCCTTGAACAAACGTGTCAGGCATCCCACCTCAGGCCTTTGCAATTGCCATGTCCTCTGCCTGGATTGCTCTTACCCCTGATATCCACATGGCACACTCCCTCACATTCTGCAGCTCTTGACTTAAATGTCACCTTCTTGCTGAGGCCTTCCCTTAGCACACTATTGAAAATTGCAAACCAGCCCCAAACCCACGCCACCCATAGCTACCAGCACACAGGTGTGCACAATTCCTAGCCTCCTTGCCTAGTTTAGTTTTCTCCTGGCACTTATCACTATCTAACACACCACATGTTTTACTCATTTGTTTGTCCACCCACTAAACTATAACTTCATGAGGGGAGGGAACTGTATGTGTTTTATTCACCAGCATATCCCTAGTACCTAAAACAGTACCTGGCACACTGTGGGCACTTTAATAATATTTCTTGAATGAATGAATAGATTTTAAAGGCAAAGTGGGTTGAATAATAGGAATGCAGCTACCATGTGCATCTCCTGCCTATCTTGAGCCTCACTTGCTCCTTTGCCTTTCCACCACCACCACCAAGACTGAGACAACAACCATTATAGATCCCATAGAACCACAAATTTTATAACAAATATGGATTGCCTCCCGTGTTCAAGAATTCCAGTTGTCTCCTTCAGTGTCTAGTGTGGGCGCTTGTGTATAACACTCAAATACTTGTTGATTCATTTTTATTTAAAAGAATATGATGAGAATAGAAGATGAAAACAGGGCCGGCCCTGTGGCTTAGCGGTTAAGTGCACACGCTCTGCTACTGGCGGCCTGGTAGGTTCGGATCCCCGGGCGCGCACCGATGCACCGCTTCTCTGGTCATGCTGAGGCCGTGTCCCACATACAGCAACTAGAAGGATGTGCAACTATGACATACAACTATCTACTGGGTCTTTGAGGGGAAAAAAAAGGAGGAGGATTGGCAATAGATGTTAGCGCAGAGCCGGTCTTCCTCAGCAAAAAGAGGAGGATTAGCATGGATGTTAGCTCAGGGCTGATCTTCCTCACACACACACACAAAAAAAAGAAGGTGAAAACAGTAACTTTCCAGTGGCGAAGCCTAGAGGACACCATCCTCACCAAGTGATCAAGATTAACATCACCAGTGATACGTCATGTTGATAACATGTACTCTGATATGACAAAATAAGAAGGGCGCTGACCTCTGTGGTCTTCTTCTCAAAACTCATAACCCCAATCTAATCATGAGAAAAAAGTCAGGCAAACCCAAATTGAGGTGCACTCTACAAAATACCTGACAAGTACTCCTCAAAACGGTCAAGGTTGTTAAAAAAAAAAAACTGTCACAGATCTGAAGAGACTAAGGGGACATGTTGACTAAATGTAATGTGGGATCCTCAATGGAATCCTGGAACAGGAAAAGAAGAGTAATTAAAAACTGGTGACATCTGAATAAAGTCTGGAGTTTAGTTAGTAATAATGTACCAGTGTTGACGTTAGTTTTGACATACGTACAATGAGTATGTAGATACTAACATTAGGGGAATCTGGGTGAGGGTATATGGGAACTCTCTAGACTATCTTTGCAACTTTTCTATAAATCTAAAAGTATTCCAGAATAAAAAGGGTTTTTTTTAAGTTGTGTTTCTACACACCAACAATGTCTTAGAAATTTTAATTTTAAAAAGATATAATTTACAACAGCAATAACAACTAAACAATAACATAAGCATTTTCCTCATGTTGCTTAATATCCATTAGTTTTAAAAAAAGAAGAATATGAAGAGGCATAGACAAAAATGATCAGAGACAACTCCTGAAAGTGTGACAGGAAAGTCTGCTCCCTTCTGTTTTGGCAGGAATGGAAAAGAACAGGGCAACAATTCCAGCACTCATACAGAAGCGAAATGACAGTTCAACAGATATTCATGGAACACCTACTATGTGCCAGGTACTATGAATGTTAGATGCTCTAAAGTGAATTAGTTCATTAATTTAAAATGTCATTGGATTTAATTTCTACAAAATACATTTTCCTTTAGGTAGAGTAGGCTGGTGTTCCTACAAATCAATTAAGCTTTATTATTTCCCTCTTTTTGTTGTTTAAACATATCTATGTTATTTTCCTTATATTAACTAACAAAATATATCTCAGATTTTTGTGGCACTTTACAGATTGCAAAGCACTTCCACATCCATTATTGGACAGAATTATCCTGGGCACCATAGGAAAGTACAGAGTAATAGTTAAGAACGTGGACTCTGTAGACAGACTGTAGGAATTGGAATAACACTCACCATATGTAACCTTAGGCAAGACTTCTTGGTTTCCACAGCTAAAAAATGGGCATAAAAATAGTGCCTAACTTGTAGGGTTGTTGTGAGAGGATTAAGTGAGTTAATATGTATAGAGTGCTTAGTCTAGGACTGGGCACAAATAAATACTATATAAATGTTAGATGAACTCCATATTGTATACATAAAGACACTAAGACTTAGAAAGCTCTAATTTTTCTCCAAGTTATTCAACCGGTAATGGTACAGCAAGAACTTAAACCATATTTTTTTATCTTCAGAACAAGGTTCTTTGTATTACACACATAGTGCAGCAATAAATACCAAACTAAATAGCATGATTGGGTATCGGACATAGGCATGCAAGAATGATAATACAATTTCAGAATGAAAGGAAATTTACAAAATCACTAATCTAGTCCTCTGCCCAATTTAAGAATTCTCTCCACACTCCCTAAGGAATTGTCATGCAGCCTCTCTAAGCATCTCCAACAGCAGGAGTCACTGCCTCAAGAGGTAACCCATTCCATATTTTAGCAACTGAATTAAACATTCTTCTTGTCTCCTAGTTACTGACGCATTGTTTCTAGTTCTGTTTCAAAAGAATAAGTCTAACTGATCCTAGTACTCTCTGTTTAATGTTTCACTTCATTTACTTCTACACGTCATTCTGTTTGACTTTAAAATAGCAAAATTCCTGTATGAAAAAGTAGATGGTACCATTTGAAATGCCTCAAAAAGATAATGCAACAAGATTTCAATCTTTTTTCAGAATACATAGAACAGTGTAAGTTAATTCATTACATCTGAGATGTTTCAAAACTTGTTGCTGTTCTTGTAAAGAATCCATATAATCTCCAATTAAGTATCCTTTTAAAGCTCTTAAAGATGAAGGCAAGTTTTCTTTTTAATTTTGAATCATCACACATTCATCCAACATGGAGCCTTCATTATATAAGTACTGGAAACAAAAATTAGTAACACATGGTTCTCATCCAGCTGTGTACAGAAGCAGTACTTTTTCAGTATGGCTTAGATGGACCCTGTCTGTAGATTCAGAACTGCTATATTTTGTTGACAGGTAAAATTACTAAAATTTGCCTTCAACATGGTCAGTGCAAAAGTATTTGTAGGATGAAAGAATGACTTGATTTTTAAATGTAATCTAAAATTAAGTGACACTAGATTTTTTATTCAAACTTTCAAATTCTTGGTTCCTTCATTTTGTAAATGTGAGATTTGAAAGCATAAGAAACTAAAATTTTGGTTTCATCTCACAGTAAGGGCCTTAATACCATATGTGAAGAAAGGTTACAAGATAATCTCCTACCTTCATGAGTTATTTTCATCCAATTCTTAAACATGTATATTTTTTGAAATAAAACATCCACTTTAATTAAATGGAGTGTCAATTTATATCTGTTTACTAGAGTGTTGATTTTTATTTTTTATATTTTTATTCTTCCTTTAGACAACTTTTTAGATCTGATTTTAAATTATGCACTTATATGAAAATAGAGTAAAATGAATCACTTTGTGTTTAATAAATTCAATGTTCTGTTTACAGACAGATTGTTATAAAATTACTGATATATTCTAGCAGAAGCAGTAAAGGTTATGTCAAATAACTACTAAAAAAATCATACTACATAGCATTAATGATGTTACCTTAACACACCAGCTTCAGGGCTGCATAATTGTTTCTGCCAACCCATAAATTTTTGAGTAACAACAAAATTATTGTGATTTTTCTTACTAAATAATTCATACATTACAAAGCATGTATGTAACAAGGTCCATGAATCACTAAAGCATATAATGATCATGTATCTAATGACATATCTCTTTTCATAAGATAAATTCCAATAGATTTATGTATTTAGGTTAACTAAAAAATACTGAGTTTATAAGGTTCATAATTCTATCATCAACAATAACCAAAAAAACCTTTAGATATTCTTTAAGAAGTATAGCTTCCATGATTTGCTTTTAAAAACTGAAAGCTTTTGTTTCAAAATCCTTGTGTTTAAGCTACTTTTTCATGAAGTTTTACAGCTTTTAAATTGATACTATAAATATCACTGAAGATAAATTAATAATATAATGGAGTAGTACAATGTTCATAAACTGTATTTAAAATGATATAAGTGCAACTAAAATAGCTATAAGCAATACTATATAAAACCTCATACTAGTAGTAGCTGATATTCTTTATCCAGCAACTGGGATCTAAAAGAAGATATTTTCATTTACTAATTTTCCATGCTTTTCTTTGGTCTTATCTTAAATAATCTCAAACCAAGTATATCCTTTTCTTAATGCTGCTAAAAATAATCCCAAATGAGATTTCATCTACTTAATTAAAATTAGGCTTTATAACTAAAATTTTTAAAATTCAGACTGCAAGATATAAAATGATCTTAAATTAGCAATTTACCTTTTTTAATCTCTAACATTTTTCTAAACTCAGTTATTTTCTATAGAAAGCATACAGTCAGTTATGTTTTATCATAGTAATATTGAATCCTTTACTAATTTTTAAAAATTATTTTCAATTGTGGTAAAATACATATAACACAAAATTTAACCATATTAACCATTTTTATGTGTATGGTTCAGTGGTATTAAGTACATTCACATTACTGTGCAACCATCAAGACCATCCATCTCCAGAACTCTTTTCATCTTGCAAAATTGAAACTCTATACCTGTTAAACACTAACTGCCCATTTTCCCTCCCTGCTTTGCTAATTTTTTAACAACTTTATTGAGAGAGAGTTCACATGCCATACAGTTCTTCCATTTAAAGTCTACAATTCAATGGTTTGAATATAGTCAGAGTTGTGCAACTATCACCACAATCAATTTTAGAATAGTTTCATCACCCCATACTCATTAACAGTCACTCCTCATTTCCTCCCAGCCTTCCCAGGCGTAGGCAATCACTAATCCACTTTCTGTCTCTATAGATTTGCCTATTCTGGACATTTCATATAAATGGAATCATACACTATGTGGTCTTTTATGACTGGCTTTTTTCACTTAGCCTATTGTTTTCAAGCTTCATCAATGCTGCAGCATGTATTAGTACTTCATTCCTTTTTTTGGCCAAGTAATATTCCATTGTGTTAATATGCCACATTTTATTTATCCATTCATCAATTGATGGATATTTGAGTTGTTTCCACTTTTTGGTTGGAATGAATAATGCTGCTATGAACATTTGTGTACAAGTTTTTGTGTAAACATGTGTTTTCAATTCTCTAGGGTATATACCTAGGAATAGAATTGCTGGGTCCTATGGTAACTCCAAGTTTAATATTTTGAGGAACTGCCAAACTTTTCCAAAGTGGCTGTTCCATTTTACATTCCCACTAGCAATGTATGAGAGTTCCAATTTCTCCACATCCTCGTCAGCACTTGTTACTGTCTTTTTGATTATAGCCTTCGTAGTGGATATGAAGTGGTATTTCTTTGTGGTTTTGATTTGCATTTCCCTAATAGTTAATGTTGAACATCTTTTCATGTGCTTAGTAGCCATTTGTATAACTTCTTTGGAGAAATATCTGTTCAAATCTATTTTTCAAGTGGGTTGTTGCGTTATAAGAGTTCTTTGTATATTCTGGCTAGAAGTTCCTTATCAGATATATGATTTGCAAATATTTTCTCCCATTCTGTCAGTTGTCTTTTCATTTTCTTGATAGTGTCCTTTGAAGCAAAAAATTTTTAATTTTGAAGTCCAATTTATCTTTTTCGTTGTTGTTGTTTGCCTTTACTTTTATCCTCTCCCAAAATAGAGGTTTATAGTAGGCTCTACATGGAATTGGTTTCTTTACCAGAAGCTAAGTGAATTTTTAGAAATACACTTACTAAAAACAATCTAGATTTATTTCATCCCAGTTGTATTAAATGTACTCTCAATTAGCAGAACAGAGTTCTGAGAAGTAGCTGGAGCCAAGCTTGTGTCAGCGGAAACTATTTTAGCCACATTTTCATTTAAAGAAAAAAAATTTTCACAACATCTGATCTCGTTTATATTAGAAAAATGCTCTGTGGACTGTGGTCACCACTAATAACACTTATTGTTGGAAAAGCTCCTGTGAAACATTTGTCAAGCACATAAATTGGTATAAAAGTGAAATATAGTAATTAAGATTTGTGTTCTATTGATTGTGTAGCTAAAGTAATTTTTCATTACTAACATAAGATTTAATAAGTATAAGTAGTTAAAGATTCTGACTTGGCACTAGTCATTAGCATGTAATTGAACTAGTAAAAAAGATCAGTTAAAGCTGTGTTGATTACCACCTTATCTTTGAAAGGCAATTAAAGACCTCAATCATTGCAACAAGATTTGATTGTGCAGCCTTTATTGGACATTGATCTTTCAGCAAAGTGCAGTTACATTTTCCATTAATTTACAGTAACGCTGTTTAACTCTGATACCCTAGACTGTTGACCCAGGTGAGATGTAATGCTAAGTACTTGTTTAGGTTAAGATGCCCCCAAACGTCATTACTGTCTGAATGGTAAGGGCTGAAAAAGAGTAGATACCCAATCTACTAGCTTTAGGATAAGGTTTCTGTTATCTGCACTAGGTTTTAAATGAAATGAAAGCAAGATCCTTGTCTTCATGTCACCCCACTCATTTAAACATCATTCATTCTTTAATAGAGTTAAGAGATATTTCATGAAGAATTATAGATGTTCTGTGCTTATAGTTTTGAATAAATATAAATGATACAAAATGAAATGTACATTTAAAAAGAAATACATATGGCTTTTAATAATTAGAAATGTTTCAGTTTTTACTGAAGTCAACAATTAGCAAAATATTAGTGACCAGATATGTGTGATGAAAGAAATTACAACTGTTTGTACAATTTGGTATGTTAAGACATTAGCACTGAGACCCTAGGGATTTTTATATTAGCAACCTCTTCCGTGCTTCAAGCTCTGTTACTGCATCTTGCTGGTGGTTCACAACTTACACGGGAACTAAGAATTTTGACTGGAAATTTCTTCCAATACTTGATAATTATTTGTATAGAAATAACCATAGAAGAGATGCAAAATTTTATACTAAAAACACATCTTGGTTAAAAAATAATTTTACCCGGATTACTTTACAGACAAAAATCTCATTAAAGAAGTGTCGGCAGGAAAGCTGTCTTTGGTTGTTTCATCAACTAAGAAAACTGATATCATGAAGGGCAGGGTCCACTGGGAACCCTTCTTGCCATCTCAGGCATAACCGGCATGTGCACACTCACACAAAATGCCTTCACTGTGTCTCCTCCTTTCTTCCTCTCACCTTATTTTTAAAATCCTTTTATTAATGAAGTCCTTTAAATATATATGGAACAGAAGGATGAGAATTACAAAAACAGATTTTACAGTTTTAAAAGTAAAACTGACATTCACTCACAAGCATATTCATGTTACATTTTAAGGTAGAAAGGTTTCTGGTTTTGTCCTTCTCAGATTACAGGTGGAAAAAACTAAGACACGAAGGAGTAGAGTGATTAGCCTGAGGTCAAAAAGTAAGACAGCACTGATACTAAAAATAGAATCCATCTCCTGACTTCCAGCATTTATACTTTATCCCTTTTAGGCCACAATGCTTCGATGTAATATCCAACCTCAAAGAACAAAACTTAAACCATCACCATTCAATAAGGAGCATTTTTCAAACTAAAAGGTTCACTATAAGACTTAATAAATCCAGTGAATGATATTTTAATATTTGAACCATGCCCTTAGCCATTGTTGAGTTCATCCTTCACCATGATCAACTCCATGAGAGCAAGAGGTCTATTGATTTTCATGTAATACAAGAAAAATATTACATTTGCTTAATTGTTACACAGTGAGCACACCAGACGAGAAATCAAGGCTCTATTTAATGCTGCAAGCAGCAGAGAATTACAGAGATCAATAAGGTAGTTTGTCAAAGATGTTCTCTAAGGAGACTTACCTATCACCATATGGGCAAGAAGTCACACTGACTGTAGCTATTGAAAAACAGGTAAGCAGAGTCAGCAGTACAAATTATCAGAAATCAAACAGGCCAGTGTGAAAAGAAGTGCAACTCTACTGAAAAGCTGTATTTATAGTCTGATAATTAAAAAACATTTTATCAGCTTTGTGTTGGGACCAAACCTTTACAGCAAATATTGACAAGACCAGTAGCAATGAATGAGCAGTATTTGACTTAAAACTTATGAGCTGTAGTTATTTAACTTTGCCCATTACTGAGGAAATCAGTTCTAGCATTCCTTGCAAAATGCTAATAATGTTTTTTTTTTTTTTTTTTTTAGATTTTATTTATTTATTTTTCCCCTGCAAAGCCCCAGCAGATAGTTGTATATCATAGTTGCACATCCTTCTACCTGCCGTATGTGGGACGCGGCCCCAACATGGCCGGACAAGCGGTGCGTCAGTGCGCGCCCGGGATCCGAACCCGGGCCGCCAGCAGCGGAGCGCACGCACTTAACCGCTAAGCCACGGGGCCGGCCCGCTAATAATGTTTTATTATTAATGAAGCTTAATGTAACACTATCTCCTTTGTGTAAGCCATTCATTTAACTAGTGTCAACTATATTCTTCTGGACTAAATATATTGGCATAAGTACTTCTTTGATTAAAGTGTTATTTAGAATTGCTTTTAGACAAGTGAACACTACATGTATTTGAAGAACAGTTCACTCTCTGTATCTCATTTAAAATGACTACCTTTAATGAAGCCAGTTTGTATTACTTCATTATTCTGATGCTTTCACCTCAATCACTTCCACTCACTTTCTCTGCTGATTTGCCAGAAGTAAGCACTCAAATGTGGGTTAGATTGAATTTTATAAAATATCTTGCTACAAAAATGTGTAAACATTGCAGAGTATCAGCAACACATTAACATAAAATGATATATAATGTATGTTTGTAATTATGGGAGAGATCATAAATCTTAAACACCCATTGGTTTAGAAATTAAATAGTTCTATTTAGTTCTCCCTAAATTACTCCAAATTTCTGAAATTTACCATTCGTCTGGGTATTTTGTAACTACCCCTAAGGATAAATTTTTGTAATGACTTTGCTTTCAAAAATGCAACTTAATAAAATTCTAACACAAAACTGCCATCAGGTTTTTAAAATTTCAGCCCACTTGCCATTGCCAATAAGTCTATGGATATGTACCATTTCAGCTAATTGCTTTTATAAAGTTACCAAATTTATTTTTCTGGATCTTTCTAGATCTTAATTGTTCTTACAGCTTATCAGCATGCTATTTTAACTTTCAATAAGTCTTAATTTCATTCTTCTTGCTACATTTACATTAACCATAGTTATTATTACATTAAAAAAAATTAGTATGGTATTTGATTCTTTAGACAATAAGAAGTTTCAACATTACACCTGGACCTCTTATCCAGGTAAATGGCACAAAGGCTTTGAAACATTTCCATTTAAAATCCTGGCAGCTGAAAGGTTTAGATTTCAGATTGCAATTAGAATTCTCATCAATATTGGATTTGCCAATTATATTATCTCCTCCGTATATCCTAAAATCCTCTACTTCTTTTTCCAATGTTATATAAGAGATTTTTCCTCTTCCTTCTTTGGTATGGGTGTCTATATTTTCTCTTCAAAGAGCCAATTTAAATGGTTAATAACTAACTATAGAATCTACATATAGGTTATAATCATTTTTTATTTGTAGTTTAAACTAGTTCTAGGAAAAAACTGGTATAAGCTTCATGTGTTTGTAGTTCCCTTTGGCTAAACAAAGTATGCAATATATAACAATGTATGAAAAGCTTTGCCTCTTGAGGGCAATGATTTATCTTAAAGAACCAGACACTGTGGAAAGAAAAAGGTGTTTGCAAAAAGTTTTATTTTAAAGGATCAAAAATAAATATTGCACATACACACAAGAGAAAATCCACTGATATTTATGTTCTCCAATGCACATTTTCAATACATGGCACCTTCATCTTCTTTATTTAGAAAATAAACTGTTATTGGTCCATAACTGGTATGCACAGTCTCTGTGACTCTAGCAAATAACCAGGAGCCAAGTCCATATAATAAAGTTGGAATACCTAGAAAACAAAGGAATATGTTATTTATGAACATCAAAATTTATTAATCATACACCTATATATTTGTCATGGTACAAATCACATAGCACTCTTCAACAATGTCAACAAATTACAAAGTTATGAAAATATAAAAATATGAGTAAACACTGACTCTAAGAGCTCAATTTCATCTATGTTTGTGGAACACAGTAACAACTATGTGAGCCTAGAAATTTTTAAAACTATAGATAAGGTTGGTATAAATTTTAATTCAAAGCACTTTAGAAGCACTAATTCATTACCTCCAAGTAATTATGAAGTAATTCTATACTCTTTTCACAAATAAGCAAACAGAGAATATTCACTACTTTAGTTGTAGATGCTCTTGATTATTGGCCTTGAGCCTAAATTACTAGGTCAACTTCACTGTACTTTAAGTTAGACAGTAACACTGATGTCTCAAATAAATTTTGTACATCTTAAAAGAAATTGAAGAAGCTGTCTTCAAAACCTAAGACAAAACCTAACTCTAAGGAAGATTTTAGTAAAATAACAGGTATGAAAAAGAAACACTCCCATTAGTATTTTTACAACTGATTTGAAAACAATCTTGTTTCAACCTATTTGAAATAGGTCTATAGTAGACTCCAACAGCATGTTTCTTCTTTGGAATATTTCCATTTGATAAGATTTTGCTGTTATATTTGAGATCAGTTGCCACTTACGATACATGACACTAAACATATAGTACTCAGAGATATGGATTAAGCACTCATATGCATATGACACTATGTTGGACACAAACTTTCACAATTCTTGTCTTTTTTAAGGCACTTATTTAAAATCAATGACTATTAACATATTAAAAACATATGTATAAAAGCACAGGGACATGAATCAATAACAAATATTGTATGTTCTACACAAGTATTAATTTTATTGCTCCCCTGTAGGAGCTGGATAAAAAAAAATGACGATTTAAAAGAAGAGCTGTACATTTGGAAAACCACTGTCTTTCTAGTTAATAGGGAAAGCAACACATGCTCAGGACTAATCATATTGCTAAAATTTTTTATTTTTCTGCAAGACTATATTTGCTGTGCTATGCTCTTTTCAAGAGTGTAAGTGCATGAGACTACTTTGTGCTTATCCCCTGAAGCTGCATTCTAGCCCCTGTGATGGCCAAGATTAATCAGGAGAAATATCACTAGCTGGCAATGAGAAGAAGCAAAAATGCCCGTGCAGGCTGGCACCTCTCTGTTTTTAGGAATATACTGGGTCACAGCTTGTCACTGTCACAGGGCTCCTTGGAACTCCTATGAAATCTTTTACAGTATATTGCTTTCATTGCCTTGGTAATACCCAAAAGAATCTCTAAAAGCCTCAAGGGAATGTCACAAAAAATCCACAAAAACTAGCATCAGAAAGCTATCTATAAATCATTTAACCAAAAAGAAAAAATAAAAGGCAAGTGGGGCTTGGGGTGGGGGAGTGGACAAGAGAGGAACAAGAAAAGCAGAAGTGAGTGAAGAGTAGAGGGAGCAGTTGAAGTAAAAAATAAATTTAAAATACGGTATCACAACTTCAAAAACGGAAAATTAATGGAGGAAGAAAAAACAGCCTCTAGAAACAATTTTTAATTTTCTAAATATACTGAGAGTAAAATACATAAAATACACCTTTTAAACCAACGCTAAGGACATAAATTTAAGGAATGGCTGGTGACACTGAAAATTCGGTTTGTTTTGCAGTATTTAACACAGTTTTCAGTTAAAATATATACTTTAAAAAATCACACAAACGGTCAATATTTTTTTCAGCTAAAATGGAGGACTGATCAAAGATTACTAGCTTAGTAATAACTACGCTATCTCTTAGAAGAAACAACTAGCAACCATTATTATTAATGCTGTTTGATGGGGGATGGAGTTGTGCTATCGGAGTCAGAAATTCTGTATTTCTTTTTTTCTGCAGTCTATTTAATGCAGTCAGGCTAATACAGTGAATGGGAAGATTTGCCACTTATACTTTAATTTACACATTAAAAAAATAATTTTCTTTATCTGTAGCAATATGCTTTAGTCTATAAAAAAATTAAATTTTTCTGAACTCTCTGAAACATATCATAACATCAAAATGAATGTGAAAGTCAGTTCTTTGCATAATAATTCATTTTGAGTCAGCTGAACAGTAGGTAAACCATTGTCAAATTAAGCACTTAAAAAAAATTAGAACTTCATAGCAAGTCTCTGATTACCCATTCATTCCAATGGTAAGTTGCTTTTCTTAAATCTCAATCTACCTCCCAGCAGGATACCCAGACTGATAAACCATCAGTAAAATGTCAGCTTCCACTGAAGGGAAGGGGGAGGAGAAAAGGAACAAATGGGTAAAAGAGAAATCTTTATTATTTACAAAATGGAAAAACGGATTACTCTGATAATTACTAATTTGGAAGGGAAGAAGAGGAATAAAATCCTAAATATTTTTATTAATCGAATATGTATTTGATGATCCAGAGGGGCAAGTGTAAATCACAGAATAGGAAAGAATCCTATCATCTAATTCCCTACCTTCAGACAGAAATACAAAATAAACATTACCAAATTGGGGAATACACTCAAGTCCAGAAAAAAATTCCCTTTATCGTATAAGCCAATTTGTATTAAAGCACGCATGAGCAGAAAGTTTTTGTTTAACTTAAAGCTTTTATTCCCATTTAAGCAGGATTTTTAGAATTTCCCAAAGACCATTAAATCACTCTTCAGCCTTCTTTTCCACATAAAAAACCACAACTGTTGTTTCTTCCCTCAAAAGGTTTTACTTTTCTGTGTAAAACTGTTCTGGATATCCTATTTTTCTTTGACTTTCTTTATATCTATATTTAAAAGAGAAGCCCCTAATCGTTAAGGTGTTCTCAAAGTATTAGGTTTTAAATGGTGAAAACTTTTTTACAAAAGGCATTCGGCTCATGGTTTACCTATAACACTCCGGTTAAACTTTTCCTAACCTATTACGCTTTACATTTGGGAAGAATGATTGCTTCTGATTCTGAAAATGCTAAAATAAAATTCTTGAATCTATAGTCATCACTCCAGTCTTTCTAAATAATTTTGAATTGAATTTTCTGTCACCTCACCCTTCAACTTTGTTTCACCCTCAGAATTACGAGGCATGCTCCATATAGTCCATCAGCCAAATAAGACATTTTAAAGGATTATACATTGCTAAATAAACTTCTCCTTATTGGACTGAACCCAGGACAGTCCCATTGGAGCAATGGCTCAAAAATCCCGTCACTGACGTGTGTTATGATAAGCAAAAATACACATACCATGTTTAAATTTAATGAGCCATCAGATTATATAATGCTAGTGCAGCTACACAGGGGTTTAGCTTTAATTCTGGTTTTAAAAAACTGGTTGGGTAACATGGTTCAGCTCCCACGTCTAGATTTTGAATTACTGAAATCTGGATTAATTCGATATCAGCTATTAATAGGTTCAAAACATCTTGAGGCCTATTTTTCACTGACCTATAAAAGATACACCCATGTCAACGTTCATGGCTCTTCTGTCGTTAACCAAAAGAAAATAAACAGCAAGAATAAATACTCTCAGAATTAGAATATTCCCATGAAAACATGGAAATATTGAAGAAGCAGAGTCTTTTAAATATCTTTTAGGCCTAGCACCTGAGAAAGCTAATGACTGGTGAAAACCTTTAGTGCTTTTAGTAAAAGGAACTTGCTGGGATTTCACATAAAGAAAACAAAGAAACTTAAAAAGCAGTTCCAGTTTTCATAATATGAACGCACCCACAAAGTGATGTTCATGGCAGCAAATCTTGCCATGCAATAAGACATATCTTGAGAGCCACTTTCCACTGGGGACATTTCCTTACAGCCTCCTTCTTCCTGCCAATGTCGAGGTCCTCCCAGTTAAGAGCTGCAGGAAGTGAGGGTGGAAGGCCCCCTCCCCAGGAGTGATGCAGGATGGTCCCTCAGTACAGGCCTGTGGATAAACCCCACTTTCCGGGGAAGGATTCAGCAGCAACAACTTAGCCTTGACAAGCACCTAATGGGCAAGGATTACAAGACCAGAGCCAAGGCCAGTCCTAGAAGGCTGCAGTGTGCGTGGGACGCGGAGGCAGAGGCAGGGAAACCCACGAGCCCCCGGCGAAGCGTGGCCAGCGGGTGCGCCGGGCAAGCCCGCGCGAGGCCGGGGCAGGGCTCCCCCGCACCGACATGATCTGACCTTGGGCCAGGGTCTCGACCTCGGAGCCAGACCCTCGGCGTGCTTTGCAAACAGTGGGGCCCTCGGCGGCGGGACGTGCTTCACCGGCCCGGGCCACTCACCGAGGTTGATGACCTTGAGCGCCGTGAAGAAGCGGTCCTGCCGCGCCAGGTCCTTCCAGGGGGCCTTGGAACAGTGGTACTTGATGAAGGGGAAGCAGCCAGTGCGCAGGACATGGTAGTTGGCGCCCTGCACCGACCAGTTGAAGTGAGAGAGGCCGAACTGGTCGTTGCGGACAGCGCTGTAGGGCACGCAGAAGGAGGTCCAGTGCGGGAGACGCCGCTGCAGCAGGTGCAGCGTCAGCACCTCCGAGGCGCGGGGCTTCGGGCGGGAGGCGGCGCCCGAGGCCCAGGGCCGGTACAGCAGCAGCCGGAGCACGGCCTCGTGGGCCCTCCGCAGGGCCTCCATGGCCGGCCTTGCCCGCGTCCCCCGCCCCTCGGCCGCCGTGGGGGCGGGCCCGCCGGAGCGCGCGCGCGCGCCCGCTCCCCGGGGCGAGCGGCGGGGACGCCCAACGGGCGCGGCGCGGGTGCGCGAGAGCCCCTGGGGCGTGGCGGCGCGTGCGCACGAAGGTCCCGCCGAGGGGGCCCGAGGGGCGGGCAGGGTGACCGGCGGGGATGGGAGGGTGAGGGACGGCGGCGCAGAGGAGGTGGATAAATCGTCACGTAAGACCTCCTGTAGTCCTTAACGACCCTGGACTGCGCGGGGAGGTGGGTTCGGGAGGTTTTATGAGTTTGGGTGTGAGGAAAATTAAGGCTTAAACAGTTAGGCAAGCACCCTAGTGAGGGGCAGAACCCAAACCCAGACGTCTCTTCCCAGCCCTGGGCTCAAGTAAAATCCTTAGTTGGTGGTGTTGAGGCAACACTTGAGAAGGTGTCCTCAGGGTCCCCAGATTTGCATTGCCTTGTCAAGTCGAGGAGCACTTTTATCTTTAGGTCTTCGCTCTCGTGTACACTGTTTAAAATAAGTCCCAAATATTTCAAAATAAAAAGTCTATTTTTAAAAAAGTCCCACATCTCTCTGTGCAGTGCCCGGATGCCCACCGCCACTGCCTCCTAAGCCTGGTGAACGCCAGAAGTCTTCTAGCTATACACTTTTACAGTCATCGGTCACTCATTATCAAATCTATTACTTTAGGAAAAGCTTTTCTCAAACTTTGCAGCCTCTTGAGGTAATAACTTATATACACCTGCTTTCTAAAGAAGCATTTCCTCTTACTTATCCTAAACTCATCTTGTTTGGAGACACCACACACAAATAAGATGGTCTGTCTGGAAAGCTTTGTATGTAAACAAGATAATTATGTGTAAACACCATATCACAATTACTATTATTGTCGAAAACTCAAGGGGCATGTAGGATAGTGTGGCTAGTTTTTATATTCTCCAGTTTTTATTGATTCATTCAACAATGATTGAGCACTCACTACCGTGTGCCAAATTTTGAGGGGTCTTGTAGTCATGCAAATAATTTGAACTTTGCCTTATAGAATTCCCTGTTAGATAAAAGTTTTTAAAAGATTTTAGGTGGAGGCATGATGTGGTTAGATTTGCACAGAAATGGCTAGAGGGAGGCTAAGACAGGAGTCAGGGAGGTGATTCAGTACTGTGATTTTCAAATTAAATTTTAAAAAGCATTGGAGTCCTTTTTCAAACAAAATCTATCACAGAACCCCAACGAAAAAAGTAGATGAAAACTTGTGTCTTATTACTAAACATTTATAAGTTCGAATTTTTGACGTTAACTTTATAGGTAAATAAAAAAAGAGGTTGGTTTTTTGTCGTCTTGGGTTTTTTTTGTTTGTTTTGTTTTTAGCAGAAAAGGAATTTATTGGAAGGACATTGGGTGGCTAAAATAATGAATAGGAAGTCTGGAGACCCAAGCTCAGAAAATGGGAAGGAACCAAGGGAGTCTGAACCACAAAGACATAGATAAGACCAAGAGGAACTAGTCTGGTTAGGATGCCATGGCTGGCCCCACTGGTGCTAGACTCTTGACTCTGCTGTTTTATGCTTGAAAAACTTTAAGGTTGGTGGTTATGGACAACAGTTGCAGTTATAGCAGCCTCAGGACAGTTTATTTCTTATTCCTCTATTTTGGTTGTATACTATCAAGAAAATCCTGATCCCTCCAGAGTAGGACATACAAATGAGAGTGGTTTATAAATGATTCACCTTGAAATCTTGGGCATGTGCTTTAGTTACAAAGATGGCAGGAGGAGATTAGTTCTGAGATCTACACTGAAATGACTTAACCTCAAATTAAAGCATGGGCAGTTTGCAATACGTTAAATTTTGACATTATATCTCTTTTGGCAATATATAAATCTGTTTTTTTAAAAGTGAAATTTGAATCAAACATTTCTGGAACCTCTGAATTATGTCTGAGAAACCCTAGGTTCTGTGGCATATAAGTTAAAAGTCACTCATAAAGAGAATCAGATATTTAGACAGCTTTCACTGCGTTCTTCACTGCATGAAGGCATGGGAAAGGGATAGGGAACTGAAGGATTCCTGTTGGAAGATGTTCTCTTGGAAAAACCTCCTCAGTGATGAGGGTTTCCCTAATCCAAGGCACTTTGACTATCTCCATCTCTTTTCTGTTCTCAGCTAGGAAATTCCTCCAAAGAGAGGTGATAGATGGTGGACCACACCTAGGTATTCAAGAGTGTTTGAATGAAATATTACCGTACCCTAAAGATGCAGAGCTGGAGAGCATGACTTCAAGATATCTCTTCTGACTTTAAGATTATACAGTGCCACTTCCATAATTGAAATAAGATAATCTCTCAAAAAACTCACAACTCAGGGGGACTGGCCCAGTGGCATAGTGGTTAAGTTTGCATGCTCCGCTTTGTTGGCCCAGGGTTCAGGGGTTTGGATCCCGGGCATGGACATACACACCGCTTGTCAAGCTATGCTGTGGCAGGCGTCCCACATATAAAGTAGAGGAAGATGGGCACAGATGTTAGCCCAGGGCCAATCTTCCTCAGCAAAAATAGGAGGACTGGCAACGGATGTTAGCTCAGGGCTAATCTTCCTCACATACACAAAAAAACCCACAACTCAGATCAGATGCTTGATTTTCTTTTCAGTTCCAATTCTTGATGGCCATGAAAAAAAGGGGCTTAGAAACTGGGATTCAAAGCTTAAGTCAATGTTTAAAAAACATTGTGTACAATAATTAAGAATTAAATGCATTAAATACGTGACTACTTAGTTTTCCACAACACATGGAGAAATGACATATCCTTTAGAAGGAACTCCTTAAAAATAAATATAAAGAGCGATACTGTGTCAGCATTTAGCATGTCCGTGGATATATCATAGTGCTCCTAGAAAGAAGGGATTTAGCCTTCTTACTTTTGTTTTAAAGGCACCTAGGACATTGTGGACGTTCAGAACATGTTAAAAATGAGTTCTCCACAGTTGGTAAATTGGAATATATCAAAATTAAGATTTTCTGTTCATTAAAAGGCACTGTTAAGAGAGTGAAAAGGTAATCTACAGAGTGGGAGAATATGTGCAATACATTTATATGACAAAGTATTTTGTGTCTAGAACAAATCATTAAAAAAAGACACTCCAATGGAAAGATGGACAAAATATTTCAATGGATTCTTCACAAAGGAGAACATCCAAATGTCAATAAACATGTGGAAAAGTGCTTAATTTCAATAAATCATCTGAGAAATGGAAATTAAAACCGCAATTTGGATCACAAAAAAAGAAAGAAAGAAATATGTACAGAGAACATATATAGTGGACATGGCCCAAACGTGACCTCGTACATATATAGAATATTTCTTCTCATGTTGTTTTCTTTGTGTGTGTGTGTGTGTGTGAGGAAGATTAGCCCTGAGCTAACATCTGTTTCCAGTCCTCCTCTTTTTGCTGAGGAAGATTGGCCCTGGGCTAACATCGGTGCCCCTCTTCCTCTACTTTATATGGGACGCTGCCACAGCATGGGTTGATGAGTCATGCATCGGTCCGTGCCCAGGATCCGAACCTGGGAACCCTGGGCCACTAAAGCAGAGCACGCAAACTTAACCATTTAAACTATGCCACCAGCCTGGCCCCCTAGAATGTTTATTCTCATGTTGTTTTTACAACCTTACTGTAAGATCCTGATTTATTCACATATTTCTAATAGTGTGATTTAAAAGAAAGAAGGGTGGGCATGTAGATTTTAATTCACTGCTATTCTCAGAGGGAGAATTATAAGTCAGATACTGGGTGCGTATGTCAGCATGTTGGCAAAAGATAAAGGAATTATGACAAAGGGATAGAAATGTTTACGTTTAAGATTTCATTTACAATGTCCGGTTTGAAGCTTAAGGACTTTTGGTTCAAGGAAAGGAGGACCATGGAGATGGTGCTAGCCTGATTCATATTCTAGCATGCTTTGGAACTTAAAAACAGATACCCAAAAGAGCCACTGACCCGGATCTCCTAGGAACCCAAATCTGCTTAATGGCTCGGTGCCCTCTAAGCCAAGTTCAGCACCAGAGGAGGTGGTGTGAGTTACCCCTACAGCTGGCTGCATTCTCATTAATTCTCCCACTCTCATCAGTGGCAGACACTGCTTGCTGCTCCATTCCTGTATCCTCATGTCTGCCCTGGCAAGGACAATATACTTTGGCTTTGTTCAAAATTATCCTCTTGGAAGTACTGAGTTATGGCAGAAGTCATTAGGAAAGGCAGGAACTGCTGTATTCTTATCCAGATCTTCTTGAGTCCTTCTGTGGAACTGATTGATGTCCTGAAAGCCCCCAAGGAGTCGGCTGGCACCTGGGGCTGCTGTTACAGAGAGTGGAAGAAGAATTAGTCTGGTAAAATATTTTAACATGAACATGGTGGATACAGAGATCTCATCCAAAAGCATCTTGTGTGTAAACTACTCCCAAGTTCTCCCCACACTGGAATGTGCACTTGCTAAGGCCGGGGATTTATGTCTGTTTTATTAACCTTTGTGATCCCAGCATCTAAGACAGTAATTGGCATATAGTAGATACTCGTTGAATATATGAAAAAAAAAGCAGATAAAGTGAATACAATTAAGTGTGTTTGAGGGATGTTGGAGACAAGAAATTACAATCCGTATGATCAGTGGTTTCAATTTAATTAAAAATTTAATTTTGGTAGTTGGAGAAATTAAACTACAGAATAGGTAATAAACTTATCTAAGATCATATACCAGAATCAAGAATCAAAATTCTGGCCTCTTAACTTTCAGTGAGCTTTTCATTAGGAAACATGTTTATTCCCTTCTGCTGTGGATGCTAGAATTCAGTGGTAAGGAGACATATCTGTGACTTTTTGAAACCAGATAATGATTTATGTTGGTAGATAATAACACAATCCATTTTATGGGCATGTTTCCAATATTACAAATCTTAATAATATGTATATGTTCGGGGAAGCATTTGAAAACGTTGCCAAGTAAATTCACCTTGTCACATGGGTCATAATTATGGTCCAGCTTCATAAAATGAGTCTTGTTTTACTAACAGATACATTCATGAACAGCATACATTTTTGTAGCACAAATCATATTTTCATATCAAATTCCTAAGATATTTTGGCTTTATTGCTGATCTTCAACCGACAGTGGCTCTTAGCACTTGAGCTGTGAATCTTTATGCCCCCTCCCCAGTCTCACTGTCAAGTAGTTAATGATCTATAAACAAATACTGAGATGCCCTAAGGGGGCTCCCCATTTAAAGGGGCCTTGAATCATTTCATAATAGAAATCCAGGGCCGGCCCCGTGGCTTGGCGGTTAAGTGCGCGAACTGTGCTGCCGGCGGCCCGGGTTCGGATCCCGGGTGCGCACCGACACACTGCTCCTCTGGCCATGCTGAGGCCGCGTCCCACATACGGCAACTAGAAGGATGTGCAGCTATGACAGACAACTATCTGCTGGGGCTTTGGGGGAAAAATAAATAAATAAAATCTTAAAAAAAAAAAAAAAAAAAAAAAAAAAGAAATCCAGTAGTCCACCCACTGATTTATGATTTGTCAGTTTAGGTTTTTGAAGTGATATTCCACTGGTATTTTCACATGGGACAGGCTTTTAATTTATTGTACAATAACACTAAATTTTATCTGATATTTTCCTTCAGGTGCAACTTTCAAAAATGTTAAAAAAAATTTGTAATTTCCATGATATGAAATACCTTTTTATGTGTGTCTGCATAGATGTGGACATTTCAGTTTCTTAAGCTAAAAGTGGCCACAGATGGTAGTAATATCAACATAGTAATGTCTACCAATTACTGAGTGTTTATTCGTGCTGGAGAGTTTACTTATACCTATAGTCTCTCTTTTTTATTTTATTTTATTATTTTTGTGTGTGTGTGTGAGGAAGATCGGCCCTGTGCTAACATCTGCCAATCCTCCTCTTTTTGCTGAGGAAGACTGGCCCTGAGCTAACATCCGTGCCCATCTTCCTCCACTTTATATGGGACACCGCCACAGCATGGCTTGCCAAACGGTGCGTTGGTGCACGCCTGGGATCCGAACCGGGGAACCCTGGGCTGCTGCAGCAGAGCACGAGCACTTAACTGCTTGCGCCACCAGGCCAGCCCCTACCTATAGTCTCTTTTAAACAACACTCCAAAGCAGGATTTCATTTTCCTAATTTTCAAGCTGAGGAAACGGAATGTCAGAAGGTAAAGAGGTTAAAGTTGTTGCCTGCAGTCACGGAGCAGGCGGGTGGTAGCGCTGGGATTTGAACCTGCATTGACAGGACTCAAAACCCCATGCTTTGACCACGGTTAAAAAGAGTCCCATGATGCCAGACTCAGATGCAAATGTAGCTGACACAATTTAACATCCCTTACGTGTTGCACAATCAGTAAGGACACAGGAAATAGCATTCTAGATCCAAAATATGGCCCATCTAGCCCAGAATTCTGTCTGGCTCAAAGGAAATTTTGGGGCCTGCATGATGACTCTCAAAAAAAAAAAAAAAAAAGAATGATTTTTAAAAAGTGGATCACTTGCAAAAACTGTTTCTATGTATATTGAAAGTACCTTTAAATTTGGGAGCCACGAGATAAAGCGTTTGGGCGTCACCACCAAAGATCCCAAATCTAAGCAAGTTATCAAGCCCTAAAACTTGGGTTTTATTGGGGGAACCTGAGTAAAGGATATGTGAGAATTCTTTGGACTGTTTTTACAACATTTCTGTGTCTAAAATTTTATTCAAATTAAAAAGTTTAGTTTTAATAGCTTGGGTTTTAATGGAGGGAGCATCTGGCCATAATTTGCATGGTGTGAGTAATACTGCTGCTGTGGATAATAGGCACGTTTAGTCCAAGCCAGCATTTCAGTGAACCACAACTTGTGGTTTAGCTCTTTTTATTCCATATTGCTGTTTCTAATAAAGCAAGATGTTGAAGCTAACTACATGCTCTATTAATTATATGAAGGTGAACTTGAGTCATATTTGTTACTGAAGATGATTAATAATTACCAGTTCTGCACACGTTTCTGGTGCATTTCAGTAAATAAACAGGGTACATTGTTGGGTAGTAATTGATTAATTAGCACATTCATCCTACACAGCTCAATGGTCTAAGGATGCTGAGTTTGAGATATTGCTCATAATTATTACAAGAAACAAATCTGTTCCATTTCTCAGTTTATTCTGTGCGTGATTTTTTTTCTAAATCGAATGTTTAATGGTTCAAAACCTTATAGGTTTTATTCAGATAAATCAACTCATGAAAAATTGCTAGTCATAATCTTAGAATCTTGTTTTTGTGTGGACCAGGGTGAAAACTTTTGCAAGGCTAATTTTAACATTAGATCTTGCTGTTAAACTGGATCAAATACTGTAAATATAGGGCACTTCCCCACCATGCAGGAAATGCTCATTGAGCACCTATGCACAACAGGGGCACTGGAATCTCATTTGCTTCCCAACCACATCAAATAAGCTCAGGATGGCAAGTGTCATCAGGCTGGCACTCCGCAGCACCGAGCAAATATACTGTGTAATCTTCAGAGAAGAATAACAGCATGTATTGGTCGCCGTCTTAACTATGCAGTAACTTAGGATTTTTTTTCCTAATTTTTTGAGTCATCACGTAGTTGAGAGACAGTGTAGTTGAGAGAGCTTTGGACAGGGAGTAAGGAGTCCCGGGTTCTACTCTATCCGTATTCTTTCTTGAAGAAGCTGTGTGACTCTGGGCACATCACTACCCCCTTCTCTAAGCATGGATCACTCATCTGTAAAATGAAGGCTTCAACCAGGGATGACGAGGTACAGTGAGGAGCCCAGGCTGCAGACACAGACAGACCTAGGTTTGAGTCTGGACTCTCTATTACTGGTTTTATTATTTTAGGGAAATAATTTAACCTCTCTAAGTTTCTGCTCTGTTTACTTGAGTTTATTGTAAGGATCAAATGGTATATGAAAATCGTTTGTAAATTATAAAGTACCATATGAATATAAGGCATTGTTAATATTATTAATATCTTAACTGGTTGATAGTAACATGATATGTATTTGAAGGATGCATCAAGATGCTCATGTACTGGTCTAACAATAGGGGAGTTATTAACATCCTTTATGCCATCATTAAATCGCACGGGGTAAGAATTTCCGATGTGCATTCATAATTTATTGCTAAAGGAAAAACAGAGTCTGGAAAACAGTATGTTTGATATGATCCTATTGAAAAAATTATATACACAAAGATAAAAGATTATGTAATAGCAACTCAATATATATTTGATAAAAAAACAAATGCAACATATATATTAATTGAGCAACTCTTGCTACTGATAGGTACTGTTCTAGGAGCTGAGGCTATATCTTTGAACCTACAATCCATTGAGTGAGACAGATCATAAAAAATAAATAAATCTATTAAGTAATACCACATATCGTTAAGTGCTTTGAAGAAAAGTAAAGCAGGGTGAGGGGATAGAGAGTAAGTGTGGTGCTACATTAGGAGGTGGTCAGGGAGGGCCCCTCTGGTCTAGTAACAGTTGAGCAGAGATTGAAAGCAGCGAGTGAGTGAGCCCTGCACGTTGCTGGGAGAAGAGTGTGCCAGGCAGAAGGAATGGCAAAGGCAGAGGCCCTAAGTGGCAATAAAGCAGACATACCTCAAGACCTCACAGGAGTTATCTCCAGGTGGTGAAATAATTGCTGATTTCAAAATTTCTTCCCTGTGCTTTCCTGTTTTTCAGAAGTTTTTGGTTTTTTATATATTTGTTTTTTGAAGAACCTATGTGATCCTATTTGTTTTTTATCATGAGCATATGTTTCTGTAATTAGAAAAAATTAAAAAACTCTACGGGTATATTGAGAGACAAAGTAATCTTAAGGAAAATGTTCATAAGTAGTTTTAAAAGCTTATATCATCTATAAGTTTTTGTTTTCGTGGTTTTAGTGCCACGAATCTATGAGTTAGTGAGACTGAAGGAAGCAGAGAGATTTCTGCCCTTAGCCATAACCTTCAGTGTGGGCTTTCTAGAGGGATATAGAATCATCCTGCTTTCAGCTCCCTGTTCAAGCCTTGCTACAGGGATGTCAGAACACTTCCTAGAAAGGCTGGCCTGCCCACCTATAGATGTGGCCCAGGAAACAGTGCATGTTAGGAGGTCTTTGAAAATATGGGATTAAAGGTGCCAGGTAAAACTAGTTTCCCCATCTTATCTCTCATTTATGAAGCTCGAGGAACGACATCTGCTACATAGCAAAATGGCATGTTACAAAATACATCTTCCATCCAGGTACAAACTAAAGCTCAGAGACAGCACTCCAGCTATCTGTCCTGTTGCTGCAAAGCAGACATAAAAACGAGATATGCTCTGGTTTATCCAGGGACAGAAATGCACATTTAAAGCTTTCATTGTTGTTTCTATTCCATCTATTTGAACCAAGACCTTCGAGTACAGAAGGCACACGTTACATCAGTTGAGATAAAAATGGTTTCAAAATAAAATGCTGCCATTACTTTAGGTGATTAGCAATACCCAAGAGCTCAGTACAAGAAAGGGAAAACCCAAAAAATGGAAGACCTGATCCCAGTCTAAAGGATATATTTGGCTTGCTGCTATCTTCAGTCAAAATGATTCCTTTCAAGAGAAAACTGTTTGCATCACAATGAACTATTCTTAAATTACAAAATATTTTGTAACCATTTAAAATCACAGCCCTTTTGGATAGTAGATGGGGGAGCTTAAGAGGCTGTACAAAGTTGCAAACTGTTTTTCATCCATTAGTTCCAATAAATGGAAGAGAAAGCTAGAAGAAGAAATCACCTCCTGTGTGATATATAAAATATATAAAATATAGCCCTTTTGATACTTTGATGACGGTCGCATAGAATCGTAGAACATTAGATACAGGAAGAAGCTTAAATGTCAGTTCCAGATAACTGAAATTCTACATACCAGAAAACTGAGGACTAGAGAGGAGAAATTACTCATCCATTAAGGAAAGAGCTGGAACTAAAACCCATTAAGACATTTAAATCTAAAGCAGAGATGATATATATTCCATACCCATTTAGAATAACTACAAATGCCACCTCATCACTGTCTGTCCCTCCAAATATTTGCAGGTGACCAGAAACATTTATCCTTTTATACATCTCTGTTTGCATGAGTAGGTATGGCACTAAAGCCATGGTCTGGTGTGAATTCTAGAATATTCAGACTACGAGTATTAAACTTAAAATAGAACATTCAATCCATGGTGCTAAGGAGCCTGCCATTACTATCTGGTGGCAGCTTTGGGAAGCTGGAGCACGGAGGTGGTTCTGATATTCCCAGGCCATATCCCTAAGTTCATCACTTTGGATAGCAGAGCTTATAATGAAGACATTCATATATTTTTCTTTCCCAAACTCTCCAAAATTAGATTTTTGTTTCCCTTGTTCCATTAATTAAAAACAAGTTCATTATAAAGCAGAAAACACAGAAAGAAGAAAACTTTACCATTAAGAAGTAAGCAGTGTTGGGGCAGGTCCGATGGCACAGCGGTTAAGTGCCTGTGCTCCGCTGCAGCAGCCCGAGGGTTCGCAGGTTCACATCCCAGGCGCACACTGACACACCGCTTGTTAAGCCATGCTGTGGTGGCGTCCCATATAAAGTAGAGGAAGATGGGCACGGATGTTAACCCAGGGCCAATCTTCCTCAAGAAAAAAGGAGAGGATTGGCATTGGATGTTAGCTCAGGGCTAGTCTTCCTCACAAAAAAAAAAAAAGAAGAAGAAGAAGTAAGCAGTGTTAACATTTCGGGGGTGATCTTTACAGTCTTGTGTGCATGTGTATGCATGTGTGCACATATATATACACATTTTTTAAAAGTCATAACTGGAATCATGGTTTTCCTTCTGTTTTAAAATATGCTTCTTTACTTAATAGTAGCTAAATCTCATTTCATTTTCTTTTAATATAACATATTCTCCTAATATATGATTTTTTAAAAAACAGCTTTTTGAGGTGTAATTGACATTCAAACACTGCATGTATTTAAGGTGTACAGCTTAATAAGTTTTGACATATGTATACATCCAAGAGACCATTTTCACAATCTACATAGTGAAGCTATCCATCATCCCCAGAATTTTCCTTCTGCCCCTTAATCCTCCTGCTCCTTGTCATCCTCACCACCCCACTTCCCACCCCAAGGCAACCATTGATCTGCTTTTTGTCAGTGTAGATTTTATTTTCTATAATGTTATATAAATGGATATGTACTCTTTTTTGGTCTGGATTTTTTCATTCAGCATAATTAGAGAGATTGATCCATGTCTTTGAGTTTATCAACAGCTCATTCTTTTTCGTTGCTGAGTAGTATTCCATTGTAAGGATATCCCACAATTTGTTTATCCATCCACCTGTTGATAGACATTTGGGTTGTTTCCAGTTTTTCGCTATTACAAATAAAGCTGCTGTGAACATTCAGGTACAAATCTTTGTATATGCTTTCTTTTCTCTTGGTAAATAACTAGGAATGGAATGGCTGGATCATATAGTACGTGTAGTAACATGATTTTTTAAATGGCTGCATAGAGGTCGTTTATATAGCTATTCCATAATTTTTTAAGCAATACCCTATTGTTGAACATATAGACCTTTCTGATTTTTCACTATTGTTGCAAATGATCTATAATTTTTTGGCTTAGGAATGTGGCTATAGATATTCAACTAGGAAAAAAAAAAAAACAAGAAAATGAGTAGAAAGGCATTATAAAGAGAACCTGGAGATAACGGGTGTGTTGTTAGATAATTTTGAGTTTTTCAATGATTGCAAAATAAGTATTTTGTGTCCTTTGCTGGGAAGCAAAGCAGCGAGAATCTTTAAATAAATCAAAATTTGAATTTGAATTTATTTTGCAACCAACGGCAGGTCTGCTGTTTTGTTGTCAAGTTTATGGGACGTGATTTCATCATAAGATTCCTTATGGGGTAACTGCAATAAACTTAGGTGTGGCCTTTTGTTTCCTGGAGCTATAATTAGCCATCTGGTATACTTTATAACATTTTTGTTAAATAAAAAAATCTTAAAATGTAGCATTTTACTCACTTTTGTCTCTCTTTCCATATATACATACACAAGCATATATATGATATATATGGTGACAATTGTGGAAGTGAAGCAAAATGTTTATTTCACTTTGCTGAATGGTAAAGAGATGCTTAGGGGGAAAACCACCATCAAAAAAACCCCAAACCAAAACCACTATTTTATGCATAGATACCAAAGCTATATTTTTCTGTGCTATGTTTAGGGTCTTCTTATAACAAATCTGTTTTTACCAACAGATTTTTAAACAGCAGGGACGTGCTTATTATTTACTGTTTTGGTATCTTTCCCTCATTTACATAAATACCCCAGAAACCAGCAGTTTAAAACTAATAAAAGCCAGGGCCCTCCATCAAGTGCAATAAAGTTTCACAACCATGAGTTAGACTGTTAGGGTAAAAAATAAACCTATATATGTGGTTATGAAAGGATTTTTCCTTTCATATACATGGAAAGTGTATAATCACATTTCAAAGTTAGAACTTTCATTTGCAGTTGAAATGTAATAACAATGTTTAAGCATTTATGTAGAACACTTATCTTTGAAACACTCTCCCAACATTGGCCAATTAATCTCTGCTGCTTCCCTAAGGAGCAGGTATTACTATCTGCCATTTTTCTAGTTAGAAACTGGAGGAAGGTATGACCAGGTCGGAGAGGGAGCGCTAGGGAGACTAGTTTCTGGCCCTTATTATTCTGTGACTCTTTGGGATGTAACTCCTAACAGAATTCATCACGTTTCTGTTCCACGTTGATGAAATCATCAACAAAACAAAGTTATGAATAGTAGCTCCATCTGCCTCAGGCTTTTAGATACAGTCCTTACTCTCCCGAGGCGAGGCGCACTTTTTGGGAGGATGGGATACAGAAAAGATACACAGCACATTTCATCTGCACTTGGAATGGATTGCACCAAACTTCTTCCAGTGAGAAAAGCAAAGACACATGCTTCCTCCCTCCCTGCAACCTCCACCTTCACATTATCTTGGTAACTTAATTTGTAGTTTTCCACGTAAGATTTACTATGATTAGTACATTTAAAGAGTTGAACAAATTTGTTATGCACATTAAAGCCAGAGGAACAGTAAAATAAAACTAATGAACATTTACATTTTTGGAAATATAATTAATGTGTGCTTGAGAAATTCTGAAAGATAAACATTTAAGTGTTAAAATAGTTATACCTTCCCCACAGGGACAGGGTTGGGAATTAATGAGATAACAAATGTAAAGTGCTTTGAGCTCTTTAGAAGAAAGGTGCCAGATGAATACAAATGATTATTAATTGTTAAAGCTATCAGATGGTTAATAATATATTACTTATGATAAATACATCTTTTTATATTTGAAAAATAGGATGCTTGCAATTCTTAGGATGATATAGCTGAAATAATGCTCTCCAAACTCCTCCCAGGTTACTCTGCATCTTGTTAGAAGTCCTTTGTTAATCCTTCCCCTGTTTCTTGACCTCATACTCATCTTTCAAAAATTACAGGGCATGACTTCTCAGCTTCCGAACTCTCCTGCACCTTCCCATCGTCAGTTTCTCCACCAAAGTCTTACAGACCCATCACCATAGGAGAATTCTACTGACACTATCTCTTCTCTTGATTTCTTTGATCACATAACTGTGATGCCTCACAGTGCTGTTGTGGGAGATCAAGATTTGGCCATCCTAAAATATATCTCTTTACCTTGATTGTTTTCTCTGAGGGACATTTGACCTCCCCCACTAACTGCCTAAAGAATTTGACATGGTGGCTCCTTCCTGGAACAGATCTTCTATCATGATGGCTGTAAAGATAATGTAAAATAGAGGTTACAATAGAAAAGTCACCAACAAGCCCATCTTATCGGAAGTTCTGTCTCTCTGGCCACATTCTCTGGATGGAGTTGCCAGACAATCATTTACATTTATAAGGGAAGTCTCCATTTGTAAAGGTATCTCCCTCTCTGTATTGGGAAGAGGGGGGATGACCTCATTTTTAGAGGCTTATCAATGTGGAAGTTGAGGCCTTAAATCTGCATGATAACCCTACTCTTGTTTACTGTGCTTTAGTGGTAATCTCCCGTAACTGACTCCCCCCCCCCCAACATCCTCCTTTGTCGTTGGCTGAACATGGTATTTAAGACGAGAATTTCTGCTATTGTGTTGAGAAACGCAGTGTCCCTGCTTTCTCCCATGTATACATGTTATTAAACTTGGTATTATTTTCTCCTGCTAACCTGTCTTGTTAATTATTTGGCCAGCCATAAGAACCTTAAGGAAAAGGGCAGAGGGAGATTCTCCCTCTCTCCCGACACTGTCAGTAGTGCAAGTTTATTTTATTAGCAGGAAGCGTGTGTGAGTTAAACTATCCTTTTATACTTCAAGCAACACACTGTAATTTGTTATAAAAATTGCAAGTCCCTTGCATGATCTGGGACAAGTGAAACTAAACTTTCTACTTTACACAACATGCTAGAATTTGTGGTAAAAGAGTGCAAATCCAAAATTTCTTTTCATTTAGCCTGAGACATGGGGTGAGATACCCTCACTCAATCTGTTTCCTTATATGTAAAATGAGGACAGTAGTTGTACCTACCCACATGGGGTCGTTGGAAAGATGCAATAAAATAGTGTATATAAAGCTTCTAGTATGGTACACACCTAGCCCATGATAAGTGCTCAATAAAAGGTAAATGTAAGTAGATAGTGAGAGGTAGGTAAGTAGATAGCATAGTTTGTAATTAAATATCATCTATTTGGTTTCTGTAAAATCAATATAAAATGGGTAATATGTAAAGAGAGATCCTTATCATTATCCAATAATACACTCCTAAATGGTTAGTACCATTTGCTTCTCAAATCATTGTAAACATTCAATATGAAACAATGGTCATTTCTCATACAAAGATAGCTCTACTGAATGAATACTTCTCCCAAAAACTTCCTGAAAAATGGCACATCATTTTCAAAAAATCCTCTTATCAACAAAGATTTCAGTTTCCTATTTAGAATAGTAAAAGCTCAGTAATTCATCACGATTAATTTATATTTAGGATACATTGTACACAAACATATGATTTTTTTTTCAAACTTATCTTAGTTTACCAACAGCACAGTATCTTTGCTACATATATGTGCTAAAAGATAATGGACTATGCTTCTTTTCAAATGTTCTGTAATTAAAACCTTTCACTAATTTAATCTGGTCCTCTGGCTTCTTCTTAATTACTTGAAGTGATTGTTTTATTATACAATTTTTCTCCTTTCATTTTGAAGCTATAGGTTTTGGGGTAGAGAACTTTATTCCCAATCACTTTCTAGTGAGACCTGAATCTGAATATGAGGCCTGAATTTGGAAACAGGCATTCTGTGGGGTATGCTAATGATAGATGCAAAGATGGAAAGTGCATTGTTTGAGAAACCAATCATGTGGGTAAAAAACAAGGTCCGGGAGAGTGAACTCATTTTACTATTGCCAGCAGCTTGAGGCTCAAGAGTGCTAATCAAAATTCACATGCAAAACTTCCCCCATAGATTTACCAGTTTGTACCGTTAAGAGGGGGCTCTCGGCATGTGAAAGATCCACTGCTGTGCTGAACAAAACAGAGACAGTTTTCTTTTAAAGTCCAGAGCAGATGAGAGCCATAAGGAGACAGAGGGTTTCATTTACTCTCAGGACACGATTGTGCCAGTGAACTAATGAGTCTCTTGGACCTTATGTTGCTCTGGCTTCAGTCGAGGCGAGACTCTAATGGGCATGGAGTACTTCCTATCCGTCAAGTGTCTGGACAATGGGCCCCTCATATGGAGTAGAGCGATCTGGCAGGAAAAAGAGGTCATCCTTGTACCTAGCACAGGCGGGAAACCTGGCTAATTAATGTATTTCCAACTATAGCAAAACAAAAGCTGACACACACACACGTTAATTTTATTGGAGAAACTCAGCCTGTGGCTGAGGCATAGTTAAAAAATTATTCAAATTCCATAGGTAAAAAATCTCTCTCCTTTTCCCAAGGCACTCAAGTATTTTAATGATATAAAAGTCATTCTTTAAAACAACTATGTGATTTTGGTGTTGTAACCTGCATATTTCACCCTTTGGTAAAGCTGGATGATGTAGAAATATTTTGAACAGTTACAAAGTAAATGTGGGGAGTTGGTGTCAGCACTGCATAATTTTAACAATTTGCCCTTTAAAAGGTACTGTTGAATTAAGCTTGTAAAAATCCTACCGCTGTATTAAATGGAGAACTAGAGAATACAAATGTTTATTCAAGCTAGAGGGCTCCAGTTACACTGTATCTTAAACTAAGAGCGGATACTGCCACCTAGATAAATTCTTTAGTTAACTAGATGTTAGCTTACCTTACTTTTTGAAAAATGGCAACAACAAACAATAGTGGCTTGGTACAATAATACAATGAATGATAAAGGGTCACTTTAAAAAATCCATACAAATGTAATTTTCTAGGGGGAAAAAAAGACATTTGTGTTTTGCCAAATAGCAATGATGAAGCCTTTATTCAATTTTTTAAATGCAGAAGACAAATTACTATTAGTAATAGGAGGAGAAAACTTTATAAAACATAAAAAACAAAAACTCCATAATCCTGAAGTTTATAAAGAGGTTGATGGAGAAGTGGTATTAGTAAGATTTGTGACTTTCTTGTTAGATTGTTTCTTCCTGAGTCTGGGAAGAGGAGGAGATTGTTCAATACTCTCAAGAGAAAACACAAATAGGTTTTGGTTGGTAAGTAAAATACGATCACTTAATAAACATTTTTTTAAAAAGAGCATTACATTGTAATCTGTTCTGATATACCTTCCAATAAACAAAGCAAACTAACTTCCCCCCTCTTTTATTCCTAACAGCAAAAGGAATGTTGGCTCTAGATTGGAATCCAAAATCAGCCATGTACTCCAGGGTCATTCATTTGTCAGATTCAGAGAGGTTTTTTATCATCTTTGGAGTGTAGCTCTTCTTCAAATCTCATTTTGTTTTCCTCTGTTACTCCTAGAATGGCTTCAATATCATCAATGGTGGTCTGTAAAGGAATAATAAAAACAATATTCATGACTTAAAGACCCCTTACAACTCCTCCCCCAGCCCCCCAGGCATTTGCTTCTTTTTGGAGTTAAGTATGGTTTAGATCAGTTCTACTCAAAGTGTGCTCTGCCAACCGTCACCCATCTACAAATTGTTGGTTATCAGTCTTGATGAAATGAATGAAAAAATTGAGAGTAAGAACTGGGAAACCTTTATAGAAATTTTTATGTCTATTAAATCTAATAATGAAAAAAATGGGCTTCTATTTTATATGTCTTACTTTTTTTCATTTCATTTAATTCATTTTTGTTTTATTTTACAAAAGTATTGATCCATGATAGGTTGGAAAAAATGAAAGAAGCAGGTCCTTCCCTACAGATAATTTCAGAAGCAGTGGTCTAGTCATCCTAAAATGGGGGCCGTAGGCTGATGGGAGTATTTATTTCCATTGGTTTCTGAGGAGAAAAATGGCACCTTTCCATTTTATTTTATTTAGTTATTTTTTATTGAGGTAGAATTCACATACCATAAAATTCACCCTTATAAAGTGTACAATTCAGTGGTTTCTAGTATATTCACAAGCAACCATCACTACTATGTAATTCCAGAACGTTTTCATCCCTTCAAATGGAACCTCTATACCCATTAGCAGCCATTCCCCATTTTCCCCCTCCCCTAGCTCCTGGCAACCACTAATCTACTTTCTGTCTCTATGGATTTGTGTACTCTGGACATTTCATATAAATGGAATCATACAATATGTGGCCTTTTATGTCCAGATTCTTTCATTTAACATAATGTTTTAAAGGTTCATCCATGTTGTAGCATGTATCAGAACTTCATTTCTTTTTTATGGCTGAATAATATTCCATTGTATCTATTACCTATTTTTACTTTGGTTGCTTGCACTTTAGGTATCATATCTAAGAAAGCATTGCTAACCACAGGATCATGAGGATTTATACCTATGTATTCCATTGTATAGAATATTATCCATATAATATAATGGAATTCAGCCATGTATCAGTTGGTGGACATTTGGGTTGTTTCTACTCTTTGACTATTATGAATAACACTTCTAATGAACATTGATGTACAAGTTTTTATGTGAACATGTATTTTTAAATATACTCTTGGGTATATACCTAGGTATGAAATTGCTGGGTCATGTGGTCATTTTTTGTGTAACTTTTTGAGGAACTGTGAGACTATACACAGCAGTGACACCATTTTACATTCCTATCAGCAATATATGAGGGTTCTTGTTTCTCCATATCCTTTCCAACACTTCTTATTGTCTGTCTTTTGATTGTAGCCATCTTAGGTGTGAAATGGTATCTTATTGTGGTTTTGATTTGCATTTCCCTAATGACTAATGATGTTGAGCATTTCTTCATGTGCTTATTGTCCATTTGTATATCTTCTTTGAAGAAATGTCTATTCAAATCCTTTGCTCACTTTTTTTTTTTTTTTGGTGAGGAAGATTAGCCCTGAGCTAACATCTGTTGCTAGTCCTCCTCTTTTTGCTGAGGAAGATTGGCCCTGGGCTAACATCCAAGCCCATCCTCCTCTACTTTATATGTGAGACGCCTGCCACAGCATGGCTTGATAAGCGGTGCATAGGTCCACGCCCAGGATCCAAACCCGAGAACCCCGGGCTGCCGAAGCGGAGTGCGCAAACTTAACCACTATGCCATGGGGCCAGCCCCCTTTGCTCACTTTTTAATTGGGTTGTCTTTCTATTGTTGAGTGTAAGAGTACTTTATATACTGTGGACCCTAGAGCCTTATCAGATATATGATTTACAATTATTTCTCCCATTCTGTAAGTTGTCTTTTCACATTCTTTCTTTTTTTAAAGCTTCAGTGCATAGCTGTGTATCCTAGTTGTTAGTTTAGTTCTCTGTGTGAGCTGCCGCCACAGTATCACAACTGACAGACGAGTGGTGTGGTTCCACGACTGTGAAACAAACCCAGGCTGTAGGGGTGAGATCACTGAATCTTAACCACTAGACCACCAGGGCTGGCTCTTCACTTTCTTGATAGTGTCCTTTGATGCACAAAAGTTTTTAATCTTGATGAAGTCAAACTTACTATTTTTATTTTGGTTGATTGCATTTTAGGTACCATATCTAAGAAACCATTGGTAACCATAAGGTCATGAAGATTTATACCTATGTTTTTCTTCTAAGATTTTTATAGTTTTAGCTCTTACATTTAGGTCTTTGACCCATTTTTACTTAATTTTTGTATATGCTATGGAGTAGAGGTGAAACTTCATTAATTTGTATGTGGATATCCATTTGTCCCAGCACCATTTGTTGAAAAGACTATTCTTTTCCCATTGAATTGTTTTGGCACCGTTGTTAAAAATCAATTGACTATAAATGTATGGGTTTATTCTGGACTCTCAATTCTATTCCATTGATCTATATGTCTTTTCTTATACCAGTACCACACTGTCTTGATTACTGTAGGTTTGTAGTAAGTTATTAAATCAAGAAGCGTGAGTCCTCTAACTTTGTTCTTCCTTTTGAAGATTATTTTGACTGTTCTGGATCCCTTGCATTTCCACATGAATTTTAGGATCATCTTGTAAATTTCTGCAATAAAGCCAGCTGGGATTTTGATAGGAACTGCACTGAATTGGTAGATCAATTTGGGGAGTATTGCCATCTTAACAATATTAAGTCTTCCAATCCATGAACACAGAATATCTTTCCATTTATTTAGGTCTTCTTTCTTTTATGATGTTTTGTAGTTTTCAGTAGGCAGATCTTGTATTTGTTCTATTAAATTTATTCCTAAGGATTTTATTCTTTTTGATGCTATTGTAAATGGAATTTTTTTTTTTTAATTTTTTATTTATTTATTTTTCCCCCAAAGCCCCAGTAGATAGTTGTATGTCATAGCTGCACGTCCTTCTAGTTGCTGCATGTGGGACGCGGCCTCAGCACGGCCAGAGAAGCGGCGCGTCGGTGCGCGCCCGGGATCCGAACCCGGGCCGCCAGCATCGGAGCGCACGCACTTAACCGCTAAGCCACGGGGCCGGCCCCTGTAAATGGAATTTTTAAAAAAATTTATTTTTGGATTGTTCATTGCTAGTATATAGAAATACAACTGATGTTTGTATATTGATCTTGGGTCCTGAAACCTTGCTGAACTTGTTTCTTAGCTCTAATAGGTTGTTTCTGGGTTCTTTAGGATTTTTTTATATACAAGATCATGTCATCTGCGAATAGAGATAGTTTTACCCTTTCTTTCCAATCCAGATGCCTTTTATTTCTTTTTCTTGCCCAAATTCCCTGGCTAGAACCTCCAGTACAATGATGAATAGAAGTGGTTAGAGCAGACATCCTTGTCTTGCTCCTGATCTTAGGGGGAAAGCTTTCAGTCCTGCACCATTAACTACGATGTTAGCTGTGGGTTTTTCCTAGATGCCCTTATCAGGTTTAGGAAGTTATCTTTTATTCCTAGTTTCTTTGAGTGTTTTTATCAAGAAAGAGTGTAAGACTTGTTAAATGCTTTTTCTGCATTACCTTCCATTTTTATTCAGCTTTTACTTTGTTGGTAAATCCTTGTTTACAAACTGAAAATACTTATTAGAATGTCACTACGATAGTAGACAGAAAATACTGCTAAAAATGAATCTATTCTACTTTTCAGGTTTTGTTATTATTCCTATTTTGTTGAGATTTAAAGTTTTTTAGACCTTCTAGCAAGAGTAAAAAAAATCAAGATAACAATGATTTACTGGAGAAGGCTAGAAACCCTGAGATATTTAAAAGCTACTTAAGAACATCTGACTTTTGATGATTCTGGAAGTCAGACAAAGGGCGGAGAAATAGCCTTCATTTTGTCAATGGTAGTTGGCTCTGCCAACCTCAAGTTCAAGCTTGGAGTCTACTAAGTCTGTGTGGTTTTGGAGATAAACCATCTTCTTAGTCTGCCCAGGCTGCTGTAACAAAATACCATAGACTGGGTTTCTTAAACAATAAAAATTTATTTCTCACAGTTCTGGAGGCTGGGAAGTCCAAAGTCAAGGTGCCACCTGATTTAGTTCCTGGTGAGAGCTCTCTTCGTGGTTTTCAGACAGCCATCCTTTTGCTGTATCCTCACATGGTGGGGAGAGAGAGAGAGAGAGAGAAAGAGAGAGAGAACAAGCTCTCTGTCTCTTATAAGGGCGCCAGTCCCATCACGAGGACCCCACGCTCATAACCTCATTTAAACATAGTTACCTCCCAAGGGCCCCATCTCCATATATGGTCACATTGGGGATTAAGGCTTCAACACACAAACTTGGGAGGACACAATTCAGTCCATAGCACCATCTGATTCTGATTATTAGCTCTATTTGGACAGAGTAAATTGATCACAGGCAGACAGGCTCAAAATTTTGCACATGGCAGTAACAGATGAAATGATGCTCGCTGGCAAGAACTTAGAATATAAATGATGGCCATAGATCCTTTAGGACCAGTGAAAGTCGATGCAACTCTGGGTCTATTTTTTATTGAATTTTCTCAATCACGTTGTGGGAAAAGCAATGGTCATTCTTCCAACTCATAAAATCACATCGAAGAGTAAAGCATTATCATCATTATTACTGTTACTAGAGGGGACCAGGCCTTAGCTCAAGGAAAAAAATGTATTCAAAAATTATATTTTTATCAAGCTTTTGTTGGGCTTTCCCTTAAGAGAAAAATCACATGTGGTTTCTGATTGAGTCCTTTGAGTTACTTGACCAGTTCAAACATGATGAAGGCTCAAGCTTGGAATCAGAGGCAGACCCTCGTGATCAATACCAAGTGTTCATCTCTGTTCAGCTGGTATTTTATTATTATTTTTTTTTTTTGGTAAGGGAGATTGGCCCTAAGATAACACCTGTGCCCATCTTCCTCTATTTTGTATATGGGATGCTGCCACAGTATGGCTTGATGAGCGGTGTGTAGGTCTGCACTTGGGATCTGAACCCATGAACCCTGGGCTGCCGAAGCTGAGCGCGCAAATTTAACCACTACACCACCGGGCTGGCCCCTCAGCTGGTATTTTTAGAACTCTCATACAGATCTTGCTCCTGTTTTCTAGAGTTTAGAGACTTCTAGTCAATTACACATGACTAGATTTCCTGAACCAACATCTTTAAAAGCCATTTGGAAGCTTCAGAAGGTTAGTGATGAAACACCTGCCCCATTTTGGAGAAACAGGGTGGAGTAGATAGCTCATGTATAGGCTGAGGTTTTTCGTCTGCTTCTTCCTATACACCTTGTCCTTCCTGGGGTCTTAGAACTTCTCTGGCTCTAGAAACTTGGGCTCCCCAGGAATCCTTAGCCAGACATTGTGTTATCTGAAATATATGTAGATTATATTCAGGATTTTTGGTTGTGACAGTCTCTGTTTTGGCTCCATTGTGACGTTTCAACTTCACCTCCAACATCAGAAAGCCCTGTTGTCTTGTAAGCTTGGGTTTGGAAATGGCAGCAACTTAACACACGTCTACTATATTTCAAAGAAAAAGTTTCAAACTATTAAATTTAACTAACGAGTTCAGTGGGAACCTTACAATATTGACCCTGCACATCGTAAAATATGTACTGCTTACAAAAAAAAAAAATGATTTAGCACTTGTTTACAATCCAGCATGAGGTATTTTCAGCCATTGTATAGAAATTAACCAGGATCGTTAGTTAATTAACACCTCACCTTAAAATTGGTCTCGCCTTGCATATTAGGTGCTGATATTTCTTGATGGATGATGAAGAGATTTCGAGCAAAGGTCATGAGGACCCCCTGGAGATCCTCACCGATTGTTCTGTTAATGATATCCAAACAAATGAGTTTACCAACGATTCCCCTCACATGCTTAAAAACAATCACCCTCTCATTTGTGCCTGTCTGGTGATGGAATTTAATGAGTATTTTCAATCTCACAAGGTGGCAATCTTCAGGGAGATATGAAAGATGAGGCTCCATTCTAACTTGTCAACAAAAAGGATTTGTGTAATAAATATTTTTTATTAATCAACGTAGCAGAATATAGGAATAGGTTCCGTCATTCTTAGCAAAAGGCTACCACTGAGCCAGGACAGTCGTATTAGCTCATTTTAAAAATTGTTTAAATCAGTTTAAGAGAATTGTTGCTAAGTGTAATTCATGCCTAACAATTTCCTTGTCTACAGAGACATTTGCACCTCAGTATTCTGGAGACTTCTTGTCTGGGGTTTACTTTCTATTTCACGTATACAAGTGATTCCTGCTACTTATGAGTGTGCCCCATCAGTGTTTAGAGGAGAATGTGCCCCATTCATGAACAGCTGTCTTTATAAAGCTGAACACACACTTTAGGAAGATTTCAGAGACAATTTGCAAACCATCCTGTAGAATCATACTGTGGTCAGTGAACATTCTCAAACAACTAAATTGTTGTTAAGTTTTTTTTTTTTTTTTTTAAAGATTTTATTTATTTATTCTCCCCCCAAAGCCCCAGTAGATAGTTGTATGTCATAGCTGCACATCCTTCTAGTTGCTGTATGTGGGACGCGGCCTCAGCGTGGCTGGAGAAGCGGTGCGTCGGTGCGCGCCCGGGATCCGAACCCGGGCCGCCAGCAGCGGAGCGTGCGCACTTAACCGCTAAGCCACGGGGCGGCCCTGTTGTTAAGTTTTAACTTGGAAACAAAACTCGCGGGTATTTTTTCTAGTTATTTTTTTAATTTAAGGAAAAATATAGATTAAATGAATGGATTAATTTTTTTAAATTGCTCTATCCTGAGGAGGTGAATCTAAAGAGCTGCCCAGGGCCGGCCCCGTGGCTTAGCGGTTAAGTGCGCGCGCTCCGCTGCTGGCGGCCCGGGGTTTGGATCCCGGGCGCGCACCGATGCACTGCTTCTCCGGCCATGCTGAGGCCGCGTCCCACATACGTCAACTAGAAGGATGTGCAGCTATGAAATACAACTATCTACTGGGGCTTTGGGGGGGAAAAAAAATAAAAAAAAAAATAAAGAGCTGCCCATTAAGGCAGATGCAAAATACTTTGGGGATTACTTCTTTCCCAGTTTTTACCTGTAAAAAAGTCACCTTTGAGTCTAAGGCTTAGACCCTTTTGGAATGGCTGCCTTCCAGCCTAACTGGCCTTTCCCTGGGGTCCAGGTGGGAGTAGAAAGCTTCCCAGGCTCAAAGACAGGAGACCAGGGCTCTTTGTCCTGCCACTGATGGTGAGACTTTGGGGGAAGTCACTTAAGCTCTCTGGGTCTTTATTTCTTTTTCTCTGAAATGAAGGACTTGGACTAGATAGTGCTTCCAAACTTTTTGAATTACATTCCCAAAATCCAAGGACCGCCCATCCCTACCCCTTATAGCTACTGAACATTAGTATATCTTCTTTTAAGAGAACATTAGTATATCTTCTTTTAAGAGAATAAATAATAGCCAAAGGCAATTTCAGAGTCAATAATTTTTAACAGTGATTTGTATTTTATTGCCACAAGGTCAGTATGTATTAGACCCTGGAAGCTTCTTAAAACAGCAGATTCTTGCGCTCCACCCCAGATCAACGAAATCTGAATCTTTGGGTTTGGGACCAGAAATGTGTAGTTTCACCAGGCCTTCCAGGTGATTCTTATATATACTAAAGATTGAGGTCCATACTTAAAAAAAGTTATAGGGATGTGTGTGTGTGCGTGTGTTTGCACGCGCACGTGTGTGTGTGTGTGTGTGTGTGTGATGCTGGGTCCACACATGGATTCAAGCCCATCTCGCCATCCCTCCTCAGCCTCCTGAGGTCCATGGTCCCCGATTAATGAATTCATTTCTAGAATTTCCTTCATTTTCCCTTACTTAAAGTTTCTCCACAAATTCCACTCTTCCCAGAAATACCCCAGTATAACTGGAGTTGATATGAAGTTATCCCAGCAAAGCCAAACCACAAAATTCTGGTCTGTAAAGTCATCCCCTCTTGGAGCCCTCACCTGTCCTAACGATGTGACCAAATAATATTCTTCACCCCATGTGACCTGATTGCAATAAAGCCAAACCAAGCCCAGCCATCTCATGAAAACCTTCTCCTTAAAGCTCCAGTGAAAATCAAGCAACATGAAGAAGAAAAGTTTATATTTGCTCATCTTTTCTTTTTCAATATACCGTAGATGTTATAGGAAGAGAAATATAGGGTAGAAACAGTTTCCCAATTTAGGATGACTTAAAGGTACCAAATAACCATATTCTAAGATATGAGTAAGATACAATTCAAGGCTGTGGCTCTAAAGTTTTGAGTTCTAGATGAGGAGACAACTTTGCCAGCTCTCCATAATACCCTGGAGAGAAATTTGCAGGAAACAGAGAATCCTAGAGATGCCTTCTGAGTGCTGCTAGCAGGATTCTTCTCAGCATAAATGTTTCTTGAGAAGACTATGTCAGGGCCAAAACTGGACCTGAGGTGGGAGACCCTGCCTTTTGAGGAGCATCTCACCAAGTCACCAGAGCACTTTTTTAAGCATTCCAGAATGATAACTGCCCTTCCATAGTCAACACATCTGAGCTAGTTCCTCATCAGTCAGACTGTTGTGCCTTGTATGTGTACGTGTTTGAGTGTAATATGTAGGTGAAACTAGCCTCTTACCCATCAATTCTGGATATTTAATAAATTATATTTATGAACTCCCATTGACACATCTAAAGTTGTTTTATGAAATACTTGAAGATCCAAATAAAACAAGATAGACTTCTGATAAATCAGCATGCTGATTAAAATACATGAGAAGCATCATTCTTCTTGGTTGTTACAGTCTATTTTCTTAGCTTATTAACGTCTCATAAACACATTTCATACTCACAACATTCCAAACTTGTCTCTCTTCAGGTGTTCATATAATATAAAAACAGTTCCTTGTCTTTCCTACAAAATTTGAATGGGGAGAAAAGAAAAGGCATATTATGTTGGAAACCAAGTAAAGAAAATGTACTATACTAAGACCATACTAAGACCACTAAGACTGATTTGAATTGAAATCTACAGCTCCCTGCAAATACTGTGAGAAGCACATTTGGAAAGGCTGCCTCCAGAATATGGAGTAGATATGTTCTAGGACAGTGTTTTTTTTTTTTTAATTGATATAATTTACATATAATATTGAGATATAATGTATGTATAACAAGTTTAAGGTGTACATTTGATTGGATATATTTATATATTGCAATATGATTATCACTGTATCTTTAGCTAAGACCTTTTTCATATCACATAATTATCATTTCTTTTTTGTGGTAAGAACATTTAAGATCTAGTCTCTTAGCAATTTTGAATATATAATACAGTATAATCACTGTGTGCATTAGATCTCCAGAACTTATTCATCTTCTAGTTGCAAGTTTGTACCTTTTGACCAACACCTCCCTAGTTCCTCCACCCCTCACCCCTGGTAACCATCATTCTACTCTCTGTTTCTACGAGTCTGGCTTTTTTAGATTCCACCATATAAATGATATCATACAATATTTGTCTTTGTCTGGCTTATCTCACTTAGTATAACACACTCAAGGTCCATCCATGTTCTTGCAGATAGCAGAATTTCCTTCTTTCTCATGGCTGAATAATATTCCACTGTATATATATATACCACATCTTCTTTATCCATTCACCCAGAGATGGACACTTGGGTTGTTTCCATATCTTGGCTATAGTGAATAATGCTTAAATGAACAGGGAGGTACAGATATCTCTTCGAGATGATGATTTTGTTTCCTTCAGGCATATACCCAGAAGTGGGTTTGCTGGATCATATGGTGGTTGTATTTTTAATTTTTTGAGGAACCTCCATTCTGTTTTCCATAGTGGCTGCACCAATTTACATTCCCACCAACAGTGCACAAGGGTTCCCTTTCCTCCACATCCTGCCAACACTTGTCATCTCTTGTCCAGGACAAGGTGTATTTTGCAGTCTGATCCTTGGAACACCTGCATCAGAATCATCTAGTGTGCTTATTAAAGAGGCATTTTCATGGGCATCATCCAAGCTCAGGATCTTTGGGAGGGAATCTGCCTTTTAGCTCACTTCCTGGGTGATTCTCATGCACATCAAAATTTGAAAACCACTGTTCTAAGAGCAATGGTAAAAATATATAGGAAAATAATTTGTTGTGTGGAAAATAATTTGTACTTCAATGGAAAGCTATGTGTTGTCTAAAGCACACCCTATTGCCCTGATTCTATGGGAGATATTTTTCAGCTCTGTAAGTCATAGGTGACTGAGAGACAAGCAAATTCTGTCCAGTATGGTAGAAGTTCAATTGGTTTTCCACTTCTGCTCCCCTGGTTGAAAAACCAGTTTTGCCTCCATTTGCATTGTTCATTTCAAAATTCCTGATCTATAAAGATGTCTGTTTTTTTGGATTCTTTTTTGTACTGGTTATAACATCCGCCTAATTCTTCTCTGTTAAATAAAATCTTTATCACGTGTTTAATTGTATCTGTATGAGAGGCATGATTTCATCCTTTTTTGAAAATTATCTTTTAACAGTTTTCTCCAAATAAAAGTTAACACTGGAGTTGTCCTATAGCAAAAATGGCTGCCCTGTGAAGTTGTGAACTCCTCATCACCAGAAGTACAAAAAAGAAAACTACATTTTGGGGATTTGGTAAAAGATATCACATGCCAGAATTCTGACTGCTCATTGATTCCCCATTTTATCAGGAAATCTGGGCATTAGGACAGGCAGTGGACTAGGACAGTGGCTGTCAATGCTGAATGCACATTAGAATCATCTGAGTGCTTTAAAAAAATATAATCACTGGGCCCCATCTCCAGAAAAACTGATTTAATTGTCCGGGGTGGGATCTGGTTACAGTGCCATGCTGAGCCATATTGGAGCTTGAGGGAAAGGCAAAAATCAGTATGTTTTTATTTAAAATTTTGATATTTTGTTCATCATGGATGTTTTGCATTAATTCTGATTTTTAACATATTGCATAACATTATTATTTATCTTTATTACTGAGGGTTTTTTTCTGTGCTCCCTTAAATTTTGTGCTGTGGGTAAGTGCCTCACTTGCCTCACCCTAATCCCAGCCATGCCTGGGCATCTGTAATTTTTAAAGCTCCTCACTCAGGTCATTCTAATGGGCACCCAGGGTTGAGAACTACTGACTAGTTGATCTGTAAGGTGGCTTGCATCCTTTACAGTGCTGTCCAGTATGGTAGCCACTAGCCACGTGGGGCTACTGAGAACTTGAAATAGTAGTTGAAATTGAGATGTGCTGTAGCTTTCAAAGTCTTAGTCCAAAAGATGTAAAATATCTCATTAATAATTTTTTTTTTTTGGTGAGGAAGATTTGCCCTAAGCTAACATGTGTTGCCAATCTTCCTTCTTTTTTGCTTGAGGAAGTTTAGCCCTGAGCTAACATCCGTGGCAATCTTCTTCTATTTTGTATGTGGGTCGCTGCCACAGCATGGCTGATGAGTGGTGTAGGTCCGCCCCTGGGATCCGAACCTGTGAACTCTGGGCCGCCAAAGCAGAGTACACTGAACTTAACCACTACACTATGGGGCTGGCCCTCATTAATAGTTTGTGTACTGATTACATGTTGAAATGATAATATTAGTTTTCTGTTTTGGGAGCATCCTTTTTTTGATACTAATTTCTGAATCAATCAGGTAGGCTAGGTTATGCTGTAGTAATTTTTAAAAAACCACTCCAGGGGCTGGCCTGGTGGCATAGCAGTTAAGTTCGCACACTCCACTTTAGCGGCCTGGGGTGCGCAGGTTCAGATCCTGGGCGTGGGCTGACGCACCGCTTGTCAAGCCATGCTGTGGTGGTGTCCCATATAAAGTAGAAGAAGATGGGCACAGGTGTTAGCCCAGGGCCAATCTCCCTCAGCAAAAAGAGGAGGATTGGCAACAGATGTTAGCTCAGGGCTAATCTTCCTCACCAAAAAAACCCAAAAGCCAAAAAACAAAAAACCACCACTCCAATTCTTAGTTGTTTATAATAACAAAAGTGTGGTTCTTGCTCATACTCCATTTCCCACGTGAGTTGCATGCGTCTCTGGTCACTGTCAGTACACTCAGGGACCCAGGCTGAAGGAAGCTCCGTCTCAGTGTGCTTCCACATGATTTCCAAGGCAGGAAACAAGACATGGTAACTCATGAAGTGGCTCTTAAAGGCTCCTGCATAGAAAGGACACATATCACTTCTGCTCATATTTCATGGGCCAAAACAAGTCCACGGCCATGCCTGACTTCAGGGAGAGAGCTGAGGAAGTATAATTCCGTTATGTGCCTAGAAGGAAGAGAATCTGAATGTTTGTGAACAGCTCTAATGATTGCACCATGCAATATCCTGGCCTGAGGAGATGATTGCTGGTGGTTGTGGAGCTATTTGGGACCATGGCACACTGCTTATGTATGTGTGAGACCAGCCCTGCCCCACACTGTCACAGGCAGTAAACATGACACTTCTCTCCATATGGCTTTCATTACAACTCCATTTCATTAGGAAATCAGTGGGGGTATTTTGTAGCATTACAGAAATACCAGGAATGAGACCCACCAAGTTGGTTACAAACTCAGCAATGCTCTCTTCCAATATTCAGCAAGGAGAAATAAACTCATAGGGTGATCTCATTTCCCTTTTTCTCCCCCTGAGATTTTGGACAAGAAACATGATTTGAAATTCTGTGATAATAATGGGAAAAAAAAACATAATGTTGAGAATAAGGACTTTTGAGGATTCTTCCTTTGGTAGCATTGATAATGATGTATTGTTAATGTTGCTTCTTTTTCTGGAAAGAGCATCCACATTAAATTCGACCAAGAGTGGGAGCAGGTGGCAGAGGTTACACTGGAATTAGGGCAAATGATCTTCTTTTAGACTCAGCATAATGCACAGAGGCAATACAATTTCAGGGAAGTTAATGGTTAAACATATCTTTTTTGGGCCCGCCCCGTGGCTTAGCGCTTGGGTGCGCGCACTCTGCTGCTGGCGGCCCGGGGTTCGATCCCGGGCGTGCACCGACGCACCACTTCTCCGGCCATGCTGAGGCCGCGTCCCACATACAGCAACTAGAAGGATGTGCAGCTATGACCTACAACTATCTGCTAGGGCTTTGGGGGGAAAAATAAATAAATAAATAAATAAAATTAAAATATATATATATCTTATTTTTTGTCTTTTGTAAGGTAGAGATAGTCATAGGGGCTATGGAGAAGTTTGTGCTTCTTCAGCTGAAGAATCCATAAGTACCTAGACAGAATATTTTATTTGAAATGGATCACAGAATTCTTGGACTGGATTGGTAATAATATTTTAGAAATATACATATAGTTAGTGAGACACAACCCTTAGGGGGGAAAAGGCACATAGAGGATGCCTTGGTGTAAGAGAAAGAATCATATTTGACTTTATGGACAATTGTTGGATTCAGGCATTCCACAAAATGCCTGCCTATGTGACCTTGGGAATGTGCCTAAACCCTTTAAGCCTAAATTCCTTACTGTTATATGGTAGAAATAACAGCTTCTTACAGGAGAGCTATGAAGATTAAAGAGCGAATGAAGTAATAGTACTTAGCTCATACTAGGTGCTCTGTAAACACCGGTTCATCGTCGGGGCCTCTCCAAGAAAGGGCAAGTAAGAGAACAAATGGAGAGTTCTGGGCTGGGATGCACCCCAGGGTCTGAAGAGATGGGAATCTATCTCAGGAAAACTAGAGCAAGGATATTGTTGGGGAATTTCCAAATTTTCCAAGTAGTCACATGACTCCTTCTCACTTCAGATTTTTATGACTCCACTTTTTCTTCTTCTTATACTTCTGTTTATTATTTGCTCTCTTTCCTTCTTTCTATTTATCCCTTCCTCTGCACGCTGTCCCCTCCACCCCGTGTTTATGGATTTTTCTAGTCTCTGGATTTTATTCCCTCTCTTTTCTTCCGTTATCTTTTTCTTCTTCATATCGTTCCCTCACTCCATTGCCCCCAATCCATATTTCTCTTTCTCTCCTATTTCATCTTTCATCCTTTATAAGTTGTTTAGCACAGGCGACCTGGAGGCAGAGTCTGTGAAACTATGCCAGTTATGTCTTCAGTGCCTCTTTGTCTGCCCCTTTCGGTAGCTCTCGCCGTCAGGGGAATTCCTCCCTCTGCACCATCCACCATTTCCCCTGGGGCCATAGCAGTCTGTTTCCCATACTAAAATTTATTCTTAGAAATGAATCTAATCAACTCAGGGCCACAAAGGTGTAAATAACTTATAAAGTTTGATGCTTTATTTTTCCCGGGAGTACTAGAACTTCAATCAAGTACAAAACCTTAGCCAAAGAAATAAATCTCTAATAATTTCAGGCCATAGAAAGTTATGAAGCACATTTTCTTTTGTGCAGGAGACTTTCCCTGCCAAATATGCCCATTCACAGAGCTTGTTCTGCTTTGATATTTTAGAGGAAAACAAAATAAATAGATTCAGATAAAGCTAGAATTAGATTTAGCCACCTTCTGGTGCAAGAAAGTGTTTCAGTCTAATCAGTTTGGGGCTAAAAACTATTTAATTCTAAAGGGATTGTGTTGAGCAGATGCAACAATGAATTTCAGGTAAATCAGTTCAATCTGGCTTTTTCATTCTTTCTATATTTTATCAATTTTAATGTAATTTGCAAGGGAATATGAGCTCCATTATCCATGTTTGCAAACAGCATGAACCAGTCTAACCAAAGGGCCTTATGCACCCTGACGGTGCCCTGCAGTGCAGTGGGGATTTCCAAGTGTCAGTCAGGCCATTCTATCACTGTTGGCACGGGCCTGACATCTATCTGCTTTTCAAGGGCCTAGAAAAAGATCTGACGTAGAAAAATTGTATTTGCTCTCAAGTTTGAAACAGAAAAATTAATAAATGTAGAACTGAATATCTACATATCAAAACATTTGATCAATTGGTTACTGCTCAATTCTTATGTCATCATCTATAAATTATATTTAATGTGAGAGGTGAATATATTTTAATATGTTTGATGTGATGTGAAATGGGTCTTCCACAAGTAAGAGTACACGGGTCACTCAGGTCTTAGAATAGCCCTCGGTGTCAGAGATTTGAAACTCTGAATTGAAGTGCAAAAATACGAAAGTATTTCTCAGAATAACATGAGTCTCTAGGCACAAAATGGAGGTTTTAGTTTAGGTGGGAGACATTACATCCCCCTTGCCCCTATCCAGCTACATTAAGGATGAAGCCGCTGGGCAGGGGCCATCAATATCACTGGAAAAAGACCAAAAATTGTGAAGACTGTTGTTATCAGAATTCTTCATAGAAAGAAACTACCATATGTAGGTAGAAGAATGCTATGGACTGAACTGTGTCTCTCTCCAAACTCATATCTTGAAGCCCTAACTCCTCATGTGCCTGTTTTGGAAATAGGGCTTTTAAGGAGGTGATTAAGGTCAAGTGAGGTCATAAGGGTGGAACCCTTTTCCAATAAAACTGGTGTCCTTATAAAAGAGGTTACAGAGACACCAGAGATCTCTCTCTCTCTCTGCCAGGTTAGGACACAGCAAAAAGGCAGTCATCTGCAAGTCAGGAAGAGGGTTCTCACCGAATTGGCCGGCACCTTCACCTTGGACTTTCCAGCCTCCAGAAAATATCTGTTGTTTAGGCCACCCAGTCTGGTGTTTTGTTATGGCAGCCCAAGCAGACTAGGAGGATGTTCACTGATAAGCAGATTTGAGTGGGGTCAGGAACCTCAGGGCCTGCTTCAAGATCAAGAGATGGTCCCCCAAATGCCTCCTATGTCTGCTTGACCAAGGTGGGTGTGCAAGTTTGGGGACAGAGCTCAACTGCCCAGGACGAAATGCCACCCCCTGCGGAGCTGCCTTTCCACCCTTCTCCAAGCAGCCTTCCTCTAACTACACATCAAACTAATGTTTAAAGAATATTTGTTTGAAGGGGCACCAAATTATTAGCTGCCTAGATCACCCACAGGTCTGTATTTGGTCCAGCCCTGGCCAACTGTACCTTTCATACCTCAATGTCATAGCCGATGCCATGCGCCTTACATATCTGGAGAAAAACATAGTGAAAAACCAGCGAGAGATTGTTGTGCCTCAGCTGGGTGGTCATCACTGCATAGCGACTGGTTGCCAGCGACTGGAAAAAACCACAATTGAATGTCAGACTCTTTACAAAATATTTAAATAAACTTTTACTTTTAGAATTGTTGTGGAGTAACAGAAAAGTTGTGAAGATAATACAGAGCGTTCCTATACACCCCACACTCTGTTCCCCTATTGTTAACATCTTACATTGATGTGGTACATTTGTTACAGCTAAGGAACCAAATTGCTACATTACTATTAATTTAAGTCCATGCTTTATTTGGATTTCATTGGTTTTTCCCTAATTCCTGTTTTCTGTTCCAGGATCCCATTCAGAATACCGCATCATATTTAGTTGTCACGTCTCCTTAGGTTCTCCTGGGCTGTGACAGTTTCTCAGTCTTTCCTTGTTTTTGATGATCTTGACAGTTTTGAGGAGTACTGATCAGGTATTTTGTAGAATGCCCCTCAATTTGGGTTTGTCTGATCATGTTTTTCTCATGATTAGACTGGGGTCCTGTATTTTGGAGAGGAGGACTACATTGGTGAACTGCCCTTTTCATCACCTCATATCAAGGGTCCACCCATCAACATGACTTATCACTGATGATGCCAACCTTGAACACCTGGCTGAGGTCATTTTTGCCAGGTTTCTCACTGTAAAGATACTTACCTCCTTTCCGTACTGTACTCTTTGGCAGCAAGTCACTAAGCGTAATCTACCTCCTTGAGAGGACCAAAGTTAGAATTTTGATTCCACCTGCTTTCTTCATTTGGGAAACTGCTATTCTTTATCTTGCCTGCCTGTCAGTGAGAGCTATCCCAAAGAGACTGGTTACGGTAGTGATACCGGCTCAAGACAAGGTTGACATAAGGGAAGCCATATTGTAGAAAAGAAAAACTATTGTAACTCTGAATGACCTCTGACAAACTAACCCAGCTGGATCTGCACCCTCCAGATCATCTAACTGCTCTGTAGATTTTACGACCCCTGCTTGTGCGTGTACCTCCCAGCTGCGATAAGATGATAACTTGGTTTTTTTGAGTTCCTTAGGAATGTGATGACCCCCGAAAAGAGAATCTATGCTGATAGCCATCATCAGTGAAAACTGAAAGATCAGGTGTGGCACTCCCAGTCTGTAACACCAGAAGGTAAACATTCCTAACCCCCTCCCCAATAACCCGATGGCCTACATAACTGCTGTAAGATGTTGTGCCCCCTTAAGATGGTTCTTTTGGACATGAGTTGGCCGTCTTCCCTCTTGCTAGCAAGCTGTAATAAAAAAGTCCTTTTTTTCCTACCACGTTGCCTCTTGGCATGTCTCACGGCGAGCAGAAGGCCCCGGGTTGGGTGGTAACAGTAGGCCTAAAGTATTTCAATTATAATATCTCCTAAAAACATTTAAAATTTAATCTGTATAAAAGAAAGTGTTGGATCCTGGCAGTTTTGTAGCATGTCTTTTGTGAGATATGCTATTTGCCTTTGACAATCACCTATTTTTGTCCTTGGATAACTGGGAATTTGGAGAACTGCACATAGGGCCATGGCCAAGCTTAGCGTATAGAAATGAAGGTGCCTGGCCCAGATTTTGAACTTAGGGACCCTCGAGTGCTGGGCGACTAGGTGCCTGCCCTTGTACAGTGACTTGGAATGGGAGAAGGAAACGGAGGTGCTGTTGGTCCACAGCTGGCTGCATGGATCATAATGACCTGACACTGTCTGTTGTGAGACCCCAGGCTCTCTCTCTGTCTCTGAGGTAACACAGGGGAACTGGGGCTGACTGAGTGCCCAGTGGAGAATGAACATCCTTTCCCAGCCTGCATACCACTCACACACACGCACACACCCACACACCCACAGATTTCAGGTTCACCTTTTGTGACATATTTCTCCCACATATTGTGTCTTTTCCTTCCACACTTACATAAAGTACTGTATCTGATGGTCTTGTTATCAGTACTATTAATTAGGCCTGCTCTTCCCATGTGTAAGCAGAGTCCACATCTACAAAAGTGTTAGGCTCCCACAGGCTAATGCATCTTGAGTTGTGCACCTCCATTAGTATTGTTCCATTTGTAGCCATTGAGAGTTTTATTTTTACAAAAGAGAATCTATTTGACCCTCATATGCCTCACAACTGTACTTTGTTATCACCCTGAGCTATCATGAGTTGTTCCCCTGGCTGTCTCCCTTACATGACTGGGGTTTCTCTGTGGGCAGGCACTATTTGCTTTCTGAATCCCCAGGCTGGACATGATGCTAGCACAGAGCAGGCATTCAGTGTTTCTTGAAAGAAAGAAAGAATGGATACATGAAATAGAGTAAGTGGATAGCACTTCCCTCTGACTTAAGAGACTTCAAAGGATGTAATTCAGGGGACTTCCAGTCAATGAGGGCTTTGGGGCAGAAGCAGGTGATTCAGAAAGCACAGAGGACAGTCACACCATCCCTAGAGAATGACAACTCGGGGCAATCATTCCAGGGCTTGCCCCCAGAGGATACCTTTTGGAGAACAGTGTAGCTGTGGTGGGCTTGACAGGAATTATTGGTGGGGTGACAAGAACTGGCTAAAAGAAGTTCTGGCTCAGCCCTCTAGTCAGTCTGGAGGGGTGTGGTCACCAGGCCTGCTCCTCCTGCTGTGCTAGGCTGTGCCCTGCTCCTACCTTCACAATGAAGGCCCAGAAGCCTGAGTTTTTGTATATGGAAGTGAACTGTAAATACTCTGGAATTCCATTGTGGTTACTGAGCATGTAATTGCATGGTAATTACCATGAATTCACAAGATAATTCCAAGGTTATTTTTGTCTTCTAAACTTGTCTTATGCTGCCGTAGTATATAAACTAGCAAACCCAAGATCAGGCCCCAGTGAGTGAGGGAGAGAGGTAGGCAGGCATCTGGTGGCAGGGTCCAGCTCGATGCTATGTATCTTGGCTCCAAAGCCAGGCAGAAGAGCTCACCATCCAGTATTACTGGACAGCAAGTAAGGATGGGCTATCCTGAGGTTTCTTCCTCACTATGGAGCCGGACTGCAATTCCCCCTCCTCCCAGAGCTGGGCTTGTGATTCATAACGAATCTGAAAGAAAAGCTGGGATATTTGGTCTATGTCTCCAAGCTATGTCTTCTTTTCCATTACTGTCACCACCCTCGTCCAGATCTTTATGGCCTGGGGAATAGGGGAACTTCCTACTCGGGAGGCGGAGATGCAGGCAGAATTCTGTAGTGGAACGGTTATATGAAGTCAGAAAGCCCGAGGTTCAGACCCTGACTAGGCCACTTGCTATATATGTGATCTTGAATACGTCACCTAACTTCTCTGACTTCTGATGATTAAATAAGCACCTACCACAGCACCTGGCACCTGATAAATGGTAGCTACTATTGTTGTTGCTGTTTTCTTTGAAAGCAGCTACAGGGCCTGGAGCGTTTTGGACCTGCACTCAATGTAATCTCCCAGGCTGTTCTTTCCCCACTGGTACCTAGGATTCTGAGCATTACCACCAGATCGATCGTTTCCCAAGCCCAGGTTAGTCAATGCTCAGAACGCTTCAGTGTCTCCTCCTCGCCTTCAAGATGAAAGCCAGACACCTGGCTTGGTGGGCAGACTGTCCCAAACTTGCTCAGTGGACTGCTCCAACCACTTCTCCCACTACCCCCTTCCCAGATTCTCTGCCCCAGCACACCTGTGCGTTGCCATCTCCTAACAGACCACAGGCTCTCTTCAGCCTCTGTCCCTTCTCCTGGGGGAGATCTCCTTCTCCTCACCACTGAGTGACTGCCCTAGTCTTTCAGGCCAGACAAAGTTCTGTGTTCTTAGAAAAGTGTCCCCTGTCCCTGCCAGCCCACACTCATTTCTCCTAAGAACTCCAGCAGCAGGTTGAGGGGCTGTCACTCAAATGGCACTGAAATGAGGACTTGTGGTTTCTCCCTGTGAATGCGCTATTTTTCTATTTCTTTTCAACTCCTTGAGGACGGGGACTTTGTCAAATGTCTTTGTATCCTTGATGCTTGGTGAAATTCCTGGCGTATATTAAGTGCTTAATACATGTGTTATAATAATGCTAGTAAAGATGAACATACACAGTACAGCTATTTTGTTTTAGTCTTAACCAACTCCACGGTTTCTACAGGAAAAAACTGTTGATAATCCAGGGTTGTCTTTTATCTAGCCCAATAGCCCAAGTGACAGTATCATCATGAAGATTACATGAATACATAAAGACCTTGGAACAGTGTCTGGCACAGAGTATGCACTCACAAACTGTTAGCTCTTATTATCATTTGTTAAACTAAATAATTTCACAAATAAGGTAAATTATTTAAAGTAAAAACTGACCAACCAACCAATAAATCTTTTCATCAGAAAGGGACTTGAATCAGAAGACCTGGGCTTTGCTACTTACTTTACTTTGTGACCTTGGACAGCTCACTTAACTTTGCATAGCCTCAGTTTCCTAATCTGTAAAGTGGGTATGATAATCCCTGTCTCATCTATTTCTTGAGTTTATCATGGGGATCAAATAAGCTCATGTCTATTTAAAGTATAAAGCATTACACAAATAGAAAACATCATTTTAAAAAGGTTGACTTGTGTAATCAACTCTCTTCTGATGCTGTCCAATCCATTTAGGTTTGCCAAGGAAATCACAACCTAAATGGATTTTGCAGCATCAGAACCTCCTCTATGACCATCTGGCCCATTCAGTGCTTACTGAGTCTCGGCCGAGCTCAGAGAATATTAGAAGCCAGTGGATAATGGCAATATGCCTGGAAACAACCTCATCACACAGGGAGATGAAGCCTCCTTTGGAAGAAGAGCTTTCTCTAGGGTCTCAATCAGAGACTTCTTCAGGGATGAGCTTAAGCTCTACTCTGGGCCAGATCATTGGATAGCGCAATGGTCAGACACATAAGCTTTAAAGTCTGACAGGCCTGGCCTTAAATCCTGGTTCCACACTTGCTTGCTGAGTGACCTTCCACAAGTTGCTTAACATCTCTTAACCCCAGTCTTCTTATCTAAAAATGAGCATAATAATAGCACTTGCCTAATATATCGGGTTGTATAAAGATTATGTAAAGCACCTAGATAAAGTACCTTGTGTGGAGAAAAAGCAAAATGCATTTTGGATGTTATCATCATGTTATTATATGCATTATAGTTATCATCTGGCCTATCTGTGTCCTTTGATAAACTTGGAGCTCTGTGTTACTCATCCTTATGTCCTCTGTGCTTAGTAGAGTGCCTGGCACAAAGTAGGTGTTGAGTTAATATCTGCTGAATTACTTCTTGTTGATTCTTGCTGAAAGTATTTACTGACGGCTAAGGTGACCTGTCACAACAATCTTACTCCCTTCTAAAGGATTCTGCAAGAAAAAGACCTTTTCGAGCCAGCCCTGATGGCCTGGCGGTTAAAGTTCAGTGTGCTTTGCTGTGGTGGCCTGGGTTTGGTTCCCGGGCATGGAACCACACCACTGTAGCCATATCAGTAGCCATGCTGTGGTTGCGGCTCACATAGAAGAACTAGAAAGACTTACAATTAGAATATACAACTATGTACTGGGGCTTTGGGGAGGAAAAAAAAGAGAGAGGAAGATTGGCAACAGATGTTAGCTCAGAGCGAATCTTTCCCAGCAAAAGAAAAAAAAAAATAGAGAAAGACCTTTTCAGGGAAGGCTGCAGTATGGAGGGATGGGCCCTTCCTGTGTCCCTCATAGGAGATGCCCCCTCCCCCAGCATCCCACTGTACATCAGCTGCCTGGGCCAGGCTTGGTATAGAGCCTGTTCTACAGGCCCCATAAAAATCAAATCCCTCAAGAGATCTTGGGGGTCATTTAGCTCTCCCTTAATTTACAAATGAGGAAACTGAGGCAGAGAGAGGACCAGAATTCAGGATCCCTGACTTCCAGACCAGTGCTCTTCACTCCAAATTCCCACTGGCCACATTTGGAATGTGTGGGAATTTCAGAGGTTAGCCTTTTCCAGTAAAACAAGGGGAAAAAAAATAGAAGACAAAATATTATCGGTAGAAGTCTAGTCTTATTACACTACCTATCTAAATCACAATCGAACAAGAATGCTTCCAGCCACATAGAGGAAGCTCGAAATACTCCTTTTCACTGGAGAATATAATTTTGCTTCAGTCACAATTTAAATTGATTTAGTTCTGAGCACCAGCACTTGAAGTGTGGAGCATATTCTATTTTCGCCATGATACTTGTTTTGACAGTGATGCATTTCCGTTGACATAGTTGAATCCTTATGTAATAAATCTCTGCCTGAAAATTAATCATGTTTATAATATTCTGAGAATTAATAACACCCATTGCTCAAATCATTAACTTAAAAAAGGAGCTTCCAAAATCTGTTCTCGGCAGTGAGGGACCACAAATAAATGAATGTTTGATAAAATAATCCAAGTAGCAGTTTAACAAGCGTAAACTTGAATGCGGTTGCAATAACACAGAACTATTGTTTAAGGGTTGGCAGAGGCTGATGAGGTTCTTATTTCAGTTACGAAGCAGGCATCCACATGCATAATGAACTGCTCTCTGAATTATTAATGTGTTGCTTATTTAGCCTCATCTGTCTAGAAGATAATGTATCCTAACTCTAATGAGTGATTGGTTTTGTCTATAATTACAGTAGCAGCAGTCTCGGGGAAATGTGTGCCTTCAAAGAAGGAGTTCTAAAAATAAAGTCATCACATAAACTCTGTTGTTGTTGCATTCTATCAAAATCAAACCCGAAGCATTTGAGAATTCATAATAAATTACAGGAGACGGAGTCATTATTAACATCATAATTTAACACAAAAGGTTTTACTTAATCATTCATTACAGATCATGTGCTGTTAAAATGCTTATAAATGACTTGGGTTGGTTTAAGAGGTTTGCAAAGATGGTCACCTTTGGCCACCCACCAACCGTGGTGCCAAGGGTCCACAAAGAGAGAGGAGTAAAAACGGATAGACACGGGTAACGGTTTATGCCCATTCTGACAGAATGTTAATTAAAAGTTAAAAAGTTGTTAGGTGACTCCTCTTCATTTCTAAATCACGCACGTCTGGGACTCATCCGATCTTGTTTCTGCCTTCAGGTGGCTATTTGTGGAGGACACTGAATCAGAAGACCACGCACGTGGTCTAACTGGGTCTAAATGACAGTTCTTTGCCACCTCATGGGACAACAGCTCTTCTTAGAGTCCAGAAGTTTTTGCTTTCCCCCTGCATCGCATATTATATAAAGGAATAGGCCCAAACTAGACGCATTTTATTTTTATTTTTTTGTGTGTGTGTGAGGAAGTTCAGCCCTGAGCTAACATCCACGCCAATCCTCTTTTTGCTGAGGAAGACTGGCCCTGGGCTAACATCTGTGCCCATCTTCCTCCACTTTATATGGGACGCCGCCACAGCATGGCTTGACAAACGGTGAATCAGTGTGCGCCCAGGATCCGAACCCAGGCCGCAAGCAGCTGAGCGCAGGCATTTAACCGCTACGCCACGGGGCCAGCCCCTGGACACATTTTATAGGCATTAGTTCTGAATGCGCCCTCATTACCATTGTGGTTTCACCTGTGCATTTCCTTTTTCTTCAGTCTTCAAAGGAGGCTGTCAACTGATCGTAAACCTGACGGCATCACAGTCTGTTCACACTTGTTCAGGAAGCTTCAGTTTGGTTGTAAATTGTGCTGTGTGTGCAAATGTGCATGCTTCTTTTAAGAATCGCCTATCACGTGTGTATGCATGCATGGGAGCATGGGTGTGCGCACACACATGCACAGCGACACCAGGGTGAGACCATCCACTTATCTTTCTAAAACCAAAAGCACTTTCAATTTATCCCTACATCAGAAAACCTGCACAGCTTTTCTTCAGTGAGTGTAGAGATTTGAATTATTGAAGATCATAATGCTTCCCTTTTGTGTGCAGGCAATTCCTAAAAGTGTTTAAGACTCTTGATCACAGGAGAATTCTCGTATGCTGCCTCTAGCTAGGATTGAAACCTATAGGCAAGATGAGGAAAATGGGAGAGTGTTTCTAATTCAGAGTACAACTTCTGCTTACAGCCTTCTGAAGCAACATACTTAAAGGCAGCAAATTGTCTTTCGAAGTCTTGTGTTGAATACTAACTCAGCTTCCAGCTTCCTTCTAGAAATGGCATAGAGTTAGGTTCGCTAAGCCAGAAGGACTCAAGTGTTACTCCTGTCCCTCCCTCTAGCATTGAACTTAGGGTCCTGTAGGTCCCTTTGGTGAGGATGGAGGCCACAGGTGGAATTGGATCTGGGAGATTCCCAGCAAGGTCCTGAGACTCATTTAAAAGAGGTCTGTTTCTCTTCCCCAGTCCAACTCTGCTTCTCTCCTTAATAAGCAAAGAGATCTAGGGGGTTCCCATGAGCAAGGGTTCCCACCTCACAGGACAAGTGGATTGAGGAGGAGAAGGAGGCTGCTGCCTGAGACCCCCAAGACATATGGCACCCTCTCCAGGCTACCCTTCCAAGTGTACACTGAGTTCCCACCAAGACAAGTGACTGTGGGGACCCTGGGCGAAGTCAAACAAGGATTGTTTAAATCCAGAGGCATCTCTTGGACCCAAGGAGACTCAGCAGAGAGGTAGGAGATACTGCTCTGAAAAAAAAGATACTGCTCTAGGGCACCCGTGTGGGAGTGCTATTAACCACTGAAATTCCTCTTTTATCTGTTTGATATATTTGGATCTCAAATAGAGCTTTATTTGCAAAAAGGGTATGAAGCCCACTGTTGTGGGAGAAGGCCGAAGAAACCCTCTGGCGCTCAGAGCAGCTGTGGCCAGAGAGCTCCAATCTGTTCTCATATCCCACCTACACTAAGGGCCATCTGGTCCTCTCGACCATTGTTCTCCTTTCCCATGGCCAACTAGCCCGCTGTCTCCAAGGAGATTTACTCTTTGTCACCCAGGGTTCTGAGGTTGGTAAACCTCAACCAGCCCCAGGACTGCTGGCCTCAGCCACCCTCGTGATGTGGCTAGTGATGAGATGGGAGGTTGGGGCCTCGGGAAGAGGCAGATCATGAGGAACCTCATTAACCCAGCTGGGAAGTTGGGCTTTTCCTGAAGACGACAAGGAGTCAATTCAAAATCCTCAGTAGGGGAGTGACATGCTCAGATTTGCTTTTCGCCTTGACCTCCTTGAGTGTGTGCGTGGTTAGGCTGAGGGGAGAGACAGGAGGCAGAGAATCTTAGTGAGGAGCTCTTATAATACCAGTGTGAGACGATGAAAGCCTTAACTAAGGCGGTGTCTTTGTAGAGGGAGAGCAGGGGTCCGAGTGGAGGCATTTTAGCAGCTAGCATCAACATGAGCTGGTTGCCGACTGAATGTGGGGATAGGGGTGTCTGATCAGCCTCTGGCCTGAGCCCCCAAGAGGAAGTTTAGGGAGAGGAGAGACGACAGATTCAGTTTGGAATAGTTTGACCCTGAGGACTCTAAGTTGAGAAGTTCTGTAGCATATTGGATCTAGGCATCTGAAGCACAAAAAAGAGATGGGGGCTAGAAAAATATGAGTTTGTCAGAGGTTGCTGGTAATTGAAGCAGTGGGCATAGATATATTTGCCCAGGAAAGTGAGTTGAGAAGAGAACTGAGGGGAACGCCCAGATTTCTCCTGGAAAACCCCGTGCTCTTTCACCCTCCACGTATGCTTCCTCTTTCTGGAATGCCCTCTCCCCTTCCTCTGACCAACACATTCGTGTTCCAGAAACCCATTTCGGAGAAGTGAAGTGACTTGCCTGAGGGTTCTTCTTCCTTCTATACTCAAAGAGCCTGGCACCCAGCCAGAAAGTGGCGGTTGAGGGTGGCATCAGGCAGCGTCTGTGGCTTACCGGCACTGGCGGGGCTTTAAGGCATCTTGTTTTCTTCTCTTTCTTGCGAGCAAAGCAGGGCACTTCAAGGGTGCTCAAACTGCAATCCAGATGGCCGTTGGTGAGGTATAAGGTGAGCTGAGTCAGGGCCAGCTGGTCACTGTAGGAGAGGTCGAGGCCTGTTGCCCACACCTGATCAAAACAGGAGCCGTAGAAGTGAGGTGAGATCAGCGCTCAGGAAAGAAAGGCCCAACCTCCCTACCAGACCAAACCACGTGAGACCCGGCTAAACCAGTGGACACGTGACTTAATGGAGTAGATGTTTTTGCTTCTGTTTCTACTTCGTTCGACTGAAGGATGGAGCCTCAGTCTGATTCTAATCAGAAGATTCAAGGTTCCTGTGGCAAGTTATACACATGCGAATACCTGGCCAAGATAATCTAATGGAGGCACCCAGTTCCGAAAGGCTCGTGTTGATTTTGATTTTTCTGCCTGTGGTTTGCCATTTCTAAGATGGTCAGCGCAATGTTTTCTACTGAGAAAAGGAGGCTGGACAGAAGCTTTGGAGGGTGGGGAGCTCAAGGGAGCAGACAGAGGGGAAAAGTAAATATGAGAAAAGGGCTGTTTGCCCTGATTTCAGAAAAAGTAGTGCCAGCTGGGATCCCTGGGAATGTCAATATGATTCTTAAGGAAAACCTGTGGTTGGCCTCTCTTAGCTGTGCCACCATTTTACTAGGAGAGAGCAGGAAAGTCACTTCACTACCCCACGTTGTCACAGTATCCTCAACTAGGAAGCAATGATAACACCCACCTTAGCTGAATCACAGGGTCATTAGAGGAATATGATGATCCAATAAAAATTAAAATGCTTTGAAAAATAGACATATGTGAGCAATAAGTTACTGAAAGCTACTAGATAACTGAGTAATGCCCATTAATTCCTCTGACAGATGTTTACTGAGGATCTACTATGTGCTAACCTGGTGATGGCAAAAGTGGGTCATGTGCTACCTCTCCCATCTCCTGCGGCAGACCATCCTTAATTGCCCATCACCCCCACCCCCACACTGAATCCAGAAGCACCCCAAAATCCTCCTTGGTTCAATGCTCAAGGCATATTATTGTGCTCATCACAAGAAAGTCTAAGGTAAATAGAAGCAGGTCCTGCCATCAAGAAGGGGAAGATAAATACATATATATTCAATTAATTACAACACAATATAATACAGGATATAATAAAGAGATGGAACAAAGTACTACTGAAGCAGAAAGAAAGGACAGACTGAGTTTGTCTAGTGAAGTCAGGGCTGCATCATGAAGAAGGTGACATTTGAGCTTTGACAAGAAACACAAGCATGACTGGCTCCCATGTATCAAGTACCTGCTTCACAAACATCTCAGATCTTTATAATAACCTAAAAAATAAATGTCATAGATGAAGAAACAGAGGTTCAGAGAGGTACCCAAGTCTGTACAGCTAGGAAGTGGTCAGCCTGGGATTTGAATCTAGTTCTGCCTGGCTCCAAGTCCACCCTCTTCCCATCCCCTGCTGGAGGATTTGGTGCTGATTCTGGCCCAGCCAATCCTTACCCTGTACCGGTTTCCCAGTCAAATTAAGAGCTAAAGTTGCAGAGAATCAAAACATGTTCTTGTTTAAGATAATCCATGCCACGGAAATGTCTTGTGGAGAAAAGATGAAGTATTGTATTTCTGGAGTATGCTGTAATTAGCAGTAATGCATTTTCACTGTAGGAAGTTGGAGACTAACACATTTTCATGAAGACTTGATTAAACATTTTTTCGTCTTACAAGGCCTGCATGTGCCCCACACACCGACTCGGTATGTTAAAATACATAATACATCTGCCCTAGAGTGGACTCCTCTCAAACAAATCTAGCCATGAGTGACTTGAGTAAGCATTGACTGTAAATGACATCATTATAAGGATATTAAGGGGTCAAGCTGTCAAGGCCCCTTGCTAAACCGAAGCTAATTTCAGGAGTCATATTCGCGCAGTAATGCCCTTTTATAATAGCAAATAAATCACATTCGCAACAATTGGTAAAAACTAACTGCCAAGTATCTGTTGCAGTTGTAAATATCCTATTTGTCAACTTAAATATTTCCCGCTGTAGGGTGTAAAAAGCAAATCGGATGGGGACAGCTACTTTTCCTTCCTACAAGAAAGTGAACTTGCTGTTCCTGCATGTCAGGCATTTCTTTTTCCAGAGCCTCTGTTTTGATGTTTTAGTGTTCTTGATCAAAGGGAAATGTATCTAACACGCATTATTAATATTTATGTTAGTAACATTAATGTTTTGGTGATAAGGGTTTTAATGGGAAGGCAGCACAGTATAGGGGAAAGAGAGAACCCGGGAGCTGGAGAGCCTAAATCTGGCCCTCACGAGTAGTGTGAACTTGAATGAGTTATTTAAGCTCCTTCAGTCTCCGTATCCTTAACTGCAAAAGCAGCAAATGATAATACCTACGGAGGATTTTGAAAACAAAATAAAATAAATGCACATAAAATTGCCTTACAGATGATAAAGTTCAATACAAATGTTATTTATGATTACTGAAGGTTTCCTTTCAGAGGAGTAGGATCTTAGCAGACACATTTTCAGTTGCCGGTGCAGCTATTATTAGATCGCCCCATTTAATTTCCCCATTCATAATCATTGTGTTCAACCTCACAACAACTCAATCCTGTAGGTGGTTAGGTTTGGGCAACATTGGTATTTCTCTATCTCCGTTTGACTGGTGAGGATACTGAGATGGAAAAGTGGCTTCCTGGTTTGCCTAAGATCATAGAGCACAGCCAGAACTCTGGTCTTTCTGGAGCAGAAGAACTTTTGCTTCCCCAGGCTGCCGTAACTCCTTGGTTCACAAAAGAAATAGTAGAACAAATTTCTTTAAGCCTTTTCCTCAACAGCAGGCTTGCCTGAATTGCTCAGATAATTATTCTGTTCTCCATCTGGTTTTTCGTTGAAGACACCGCCTGAGGCATGCTTGTTCTGCATACAGGGGTTCCTGTCTCCCCCTCTAGACTGTCAGCCCTGAAGGGGAAGCTGCTGGGTCTTTGTCTTCCCACAGCACCCAGTGTCTGGGGCAGGGCTTGGCTCGCCGCAGGGCACATCAGCACCTCTGATGCTTCACTGGGAACTCCTCTGCAGCCTTTCAGGAAGAGGGTCTAGCTGGGTCTCTTGAAGCTGGTTTCAGATTCAAATGAAGCAAATATTCATTGAGCATCTCCTCTGTGCCAGCCCCATGTCTTCACACATATCTCATTTAATCCTATTCTTGCATTTGGACTTCGATGCTAACTTGAGAACCTAACCTCCCTCTGCACTGGATACTCCCATCACAGTTGAGCTGAGCAATGATGGTGGCCTGTACAAAGGCACTGTGAGTGGGGATGGGGAGAAGTGGACGGATTTTTAAATGTTCAGGAGTGGCTTTGACATGACTCACAGGACTTGTAACAACTAGCTTGACAGGTTAATTGATTAGATGTGAGGGCGAGGGAAAAACATCACTGAAGGTTAGAGCTGGAAAGACCCTTACAATCATCTAATACAATCAGTTTGCGTTATAAATGGAACAACTCTGGTGTGAGAAGTGAAGTGGTTTGCCCTAGGTTACGGAGCCAGGTATCAAAAGTGTGGGGTGAGAAACTAAGGTGTTTCAGCACCCAGTCATAAATCACTCGTGGATAGTTTTTTGATGGATTGATGATATTCAAAACCATTTTATTAAAAGTGGCTAGAATACCAAAGAGATTTACATCAAGGCCTTAAGAAGCACAAGCAATGTGAAGATATTCCTCTCAGCATTACTAGTAATAATGAAAAATTGCAACTTTCCAACATTCGGGCCTTGGTTAAAAAGATTATGACACATGCAAGTGAGGGGATGGTCTATGATATTATCACTAAAGATAATGATTGTGAATAACTTTTGGTGATGTGGGAAGATACACAAAAGAGCAAGAGCAGGATATAAAGTCCTATAGGCCATATGACTTCAGCTTGCAAAACTAGTATTATACACAGAAAAGACCAGATGAGAATATAACAAAATGTTAACAGTCCATTGTTAATAGTAGCAGAATTATGGTAAGTGCAGTTGTATATAGACTTGCATGTATATTCTAGATTGGCACTATCTAATATGGTGGCTGCTAGCCACTGTGGCTCTTGAGAACTTGAAATGTGGATGGTTCAAATTGAGATGTGCTATATAAATACCTAACGACACCAGATTTTGGAGACTGTGGAGGTAAAAAAGAATGTGAAATTCTCCTTAATAATATTTTATACTGATTACATGTTGAATGATAATATTTTGGTTATGGTGGGTTAAATAAAACATTATTAAAGTTATGTTCATCTTTTTTTGGTTACTTTTTAAATGAGGCTGCTAGAAAATTAAAAATTACCCACGTGGCTTACATTTGTGGCTTACATTCTATTTCTATCAGATTAGTTACAAAAAAGTCCATTGCAACTTGAGCAGGGGCAGGGCCAGTAGGGGTGGGGAGGGGGAAGTACTGCAGAGGCGCCAGCTCTCCACTGCCCTGCTCACTGCAGCTGCATCGGAGACCTGGGGCAGAGCGGGCGGAACACAGGCAGAAGGCAAACCAGGAAACTGCAACATCACCACCGACCTTTAAACAAGCATGTGAGAACCAGAAGACAGGGTCAGGCAGAGGCGAGCTTGCCCAGAATTGTTCTGTTCCCAGGCTCTGGGTCCTGTTTGGGCAGCAAGCTTTGGGATGAAAAGGTAACAACACGCTTCTGTATGGGGAGGTGTGGGAGAGAGCCCAGGACTGAACCCTTTTTGCCTTAGGTGTTCCAGGCAGATGGAGGCCACCTGCTCACCCCTGCTGCTTCTGCCTCTTTCCTTTGACAGGAAGGATGGATGGGTGGCAGAGCATGCAGATGTGGGCAGATGTGCTCAGGCCCTACATTCTGCAACTGCCTTCAAGTGCAAATAAAGTTCTGTAGCAAAGAGTTTGGTCTTGCCAACCTTCTCTTACGGGCATCAGGGTAGGTATGGGACTGAGAGACGAGTTTATAGAGCAAATAACATTTATTGAAGACTCATAAAATTTCAGAGCTTCAAGAATCCATAGATGTTTTGCACACCCATCTCTGGGTTCTCTTTTCTTCTCCATCATCTTCTTTTTTCACTTTTTGATAAGGAGAACCCCCCCGAGGCTCCAGAAGGATAAGAGACTTGCTAAAGGCCCAGCTCACGGTACAGGATCTGAGACAAATATCTGTGATCCTCGGCAAGTCACCTCTCGGGGCCACAATTTCCTTGACTAATCTCTGGGGATAAAAGTCCTGGTGGACCCTCCCTCAGTTGCCTCCAGATGTGTCTATGGAGCTAACTGAGAATTGTGATGATTTCTCACTTATGCAGAATTGTTTAAAAGGCAGATCCTCTAACCAAGGCAACTGAGAGATGCGGCCCTGAGACTTCACCCACCACAGAGATGGCATCAGTGTGCAGCGTGTGACGCACAGCCCACTCTCCTCAGCTCCCGTTTTGGCTGAGGGAAGTGTGCACCACCTCCCTGCCAACGTTCATGTCTTTATTCACAGTCCCAATCCGACAGGAAACCACCATCGGACCACTTGATTCTTTCCAGAGTGAGACCAAACCTTCAGCCGTGGGTCCCCAGAGCTATGGCTGAGCTGTAGAGGCCAGGCTACGTGCCCAGCAACTCTGCTTGCTGAGCAGTACAGCCGTGGGTAGGCCAAGGTTCGCTCTGTCCTTACTGGTTTGCCTAAATACAGACCCAAGGGCTTACTTCCTACCTACAACCGTGGAGGTGGGGAATCCACTGCAAAGTGTTGAGCAGAGGACCACCATGATCTAACTCATATTTTTAAAGGTTTACTCTGGTTGTGGTGGGGAGAAGAACCCAAGAGAGGGCAAGGGTGGAAACAGGGAGGCCAGTTAGGGGCTACTGCAATAATCTGGGTGAGAGACGACGGTGGCTGGGCCAGCATGGTCACAGTAGAGGGTGGGAGAAGTAGTCATATTATAGATACGTTTCAAAACTAGAACCTAAAAGACTTATTGGTGGGTTGCATACAGGCTATGAGAGAAAGAGAGGAGTCAGGATGTCTCCAAGAATTTCACCCTGAGAAAATGGAAGGATGGAATTACCATTTATGGAGTGGGGCAGACCACTAGAGAAATAGTTTAAAGGGTAAAATCAAGATCTCAGGTTTGGGCGTGTTAAATTTGAAATGCCTTTGTTGAATGATGTTCTGGAGGATGGGATGAGATCTCAGGCACCTCTTCTCCTCTCTCAGCTGAGAAATCCAGAGGATATGCTTGGCTGGGTTGTAGGGATAGAGCAGAATCAGCCCCTGGTAGGGAGGCATCTTTTCCTCTGCTGTCACATTCAGGCTCAAGGCTCTCTGTGGCTGGGGAGAGGTGAAGTCTGTCGGACCTAAGCCCTTCCCTAAGGGACATTCTCACCATGTTTAGGCTGAGATGAAATAAGGTTGAGAAGGATAGGGGCAGATTGGCAGAGGAAAAGAAGTGACAGCAGCTTGAGGGTAATGGGGACTGGAGAGGCCTGTGCTTTGAGGGAGGTAAGTTGCTTCGCTGGAGTGGAAAGGGCCCTGGACCAGAGTTACAGGACCTCGCTGGGAGTGTTGGCCTTGCCCTTTACTGTCTCTGTGATCCTAACTTCCTTCTCCTCTCTGGGCCTCAGGTTCCTTGTCTATTAACACAGACCTGTCTGTGATGGTCTCTATCTTGGACCCCGACTTCTTTCCCATGTGACTGCCGGGAGCAGGTATAAGAACTCGCCTGCTTGGCTCTTGACTTCGGCATTCTTGCCTGCTTCTCAAAGACGGGGTGCACATTTACCTCGTCTCAGGTGCTGTTTAAAAACAGTCTCCAGAATTCCAGCTATCATACAGAGAACATACTTTCTTAGGCAGCTAATAAGTGACATCTCTTCCCATTTTGATCCTCACCAGACAGTATCAAGCTCTTCATTGTGGTAAACAACACACTTGATACTTAATTTTAAAGAAGGTGGTACGCACTGTAAGAATCTTCAGTTAGTAAAATATTAATGTGATTATGATATTTGGTAAGAATTGTTTGTATTACTTAAAAAAATCCACAGACAGGCAGAGGGGACTGCAGCCTCTTGGCATGTTGCCACCTAGTGGCGGCTGCTGGGATGGCCCAGTCTCTGAGAGGCGAAGGAGAACTGCTGTGAGGGCTGCCTGGGGCGCTCGCCAGCCCTGATCAACAGCTGAGACTCTTAGTACTCATCTTGGAGGCCTTCCCCTCTGTTTCTATTAATCCTGTTTGTCCTTCTGGGCACGATTTAAATCACAGCTCCACGAGGCTGTCTCTGAGCAACTAGAGCATCCGTTCTCTGTACCACTCACCTGGATATTGCCTTATATGAGCCTTTGGAGTCTGTGGGGCTGTGCCTAGGGTCTCCACAATTTTCAGAGGCCTTCAGAATGTTTGGATTCTGAACAAAAAAATGTCACTGGCTCTCAAATATGAAAAGCAAACGGCAAAATAACAATAAATGTTTTAAAAATATTTAAAAATTCAATATGTCAATTAAATGCAACACCACTCTTAGTTACGTCTAAATCGTATTCTATGACAGTGCATTTTAACACATTTGATTCTTTAAAACTAAAAATACTCAGGGGCCGGCCCCGTGGCTTAGTGATTAAATGTGTGCGCTCTGCTACTGGTGGCCCGGGTTCGGATCCCGGGCGCGCACCGACGCACTGCTTCTCCGGCCATGCTGAGGTGGCGTCCCACCTACAGCAACTAGAGGGATGTGCAACTATGACATACAACTATTTACTGGGGCTTTGGGGAGAAAAGGGGAAAAAAAAACCAAAAAAAACCTAAAAATACTCAGGGCCCAGAGAGGTCTTAATCTGTTCTGGCCAACTTAAAATGACCTACATCACTCCCACCTCATGTTATGGACGAGGACTCTGAGGGGTGAACTCACTCACTCAGGTCCCACAGTCAGGGGAAGAGCTGGGATCAAAGCCCGAGTTTCAAATACATAGGGACAGAGATTGGATTGGTGGTTACCAGAGGGGAAGGGGGGAGGGAGGAGGGTGAAAGGGATAATTCGGTACATGTGTGTGGTGATGGGTTGTAATTAGTATTTTGGTGGTGAACATGATGTAGTCCATGCAGAAATAGAAGTACAATGATGTACACCTGAAATTTTTACAATGTTATAAACCAATGTTACAGCAATAAACAAAAAATTAAAAAAAAAAAAAAAAAAAAGCCCGAGTTTCCTGATTTCTGGTCCAGCTCTTTCCGTGACACCTAACTACCAGCATTAGTAGCCCAATTTCTTTCTAGTACCAGAAGCTTCTCTGTGACTTTGGAAATTCTTTCAGGATGTGCAGGAACTACGTTCAAAATTAACTTGGGGGTCCAAAATGAAAAATATTGAAATTTAAACCTGCATCATCGTTATATTTGTTTTTAACTTTTATTTTAAAAACCCACAAATCTTTTAATATACTTTTGCTTTCTCTGCTTCCTTCTGTTTCTTCTACTACCTCTGTAAATTTATGATCCTCCCTCTATTACTTTCAAGACTGATGGCCTAACTGATATTATTTGTATTCTTAAAGTGCAGAATTATGTACTCATTTCTTTTTTCTTTTTTATCATGAATTTTTGGAAGCCTATTTTCTTATTCTGATGTTAAGCACTAAACTGTAACAAACATGAAAACCCAATTTTTATAACCTATTGCAGGTTTCTAGGACTAGTAATTGTATATGCTTCTTTCATGGCAATTCAATCTAATAATCTCATGCTGTTGATAGTTATCTCTTTTAATTTTCATGCTATAAATGTCAGGGCTGGTGAACGATTTGCTTAGTTGAGAAGTGTTCCTTGAAAGTTACTACAAATAATCTCCAAAAGGCGTGAATTTTCAAAGCAGAAAGCTCTTGCTCTGTAGCTCCCATCAGGGAGGATTCCTGCGCCCAGTCCTTGTGGATGTGGAAGACCGTTGTGCAAAGTGAGACGAGGGTGAGCACGCAGCCCCGACCCCGTCAGTGCAATGAGCTGGCAGCAGAGTTTGCCTTTTCCTCCCAGTTTCCTTGACAGTTCCAGTAAACCAGAATTTTTTATAAAGAACCACCCCAGTTGCAGAATACGTAGGTGGGAAACATGGGCTGTCAGAGCTGTGGCCTTGAAGTTGGTCTAGTCCAGCCCCCTCACGCCCCAGGCATGAGGCTCTAAGAGGGGAAGAGACCTGGTGAGGAGCAGAGTTCAGACCAGAGCTCAGAGCTCTTGATTTCAAGTGCAAGGCAAGTTTGCTTACATTTGAGAAATTCCTAGAGAGGAGAATGAGACCGAGAGCAGGGACTTTGCTTATTCGTCTCTGCATTCTGCACAACACCTAGCATAGCACTCCTGATATTAGTGTGTGCAATAAATCTTTGTTGGATGATTCAATTAGATAACATAGGGAAAAAATCTTCCCTTTAAAACATAGACAGGAGAGATACCACTCACACTCACAAGGGTGGCTGAAATAAAGAAGACATTAACAAGTATTGGCAAAGCTAGGGAAATATTGGAACCCTCATACATTGCTGGTGAGGTTGTAAAATGGTGCAGCCACTTTAAAAATCAGTTTGGCAGTTCCTTAAAAGTTAAACTTTGAGTTGCCATATGACCCATCAGTTCTATTCCTAGGTATATAACCAAGAGAAATGAAAATGTGTTCACACACAAACTTGTAAATGAGTGTTCATAGCAACATTCTTCATAACAGTGAAAAAGTGGAAGCAACCCAATGTCCAGCAACTGATGAATAGATAAACAAAATGTGGGCTATCCACAACGGACTATTATTCAGCCATTAAAAGGAATGAAGTATTGATACATGTGACAACATGGATGAACCTTGAAAACATTATGTTAAGTGAAAGAAGCCAGTTACAATCAGATCACCAATTGTATGATCCCATTTATATGAAATGTCCAGAATAGGGAAATCCATAGAAGCAGAAAATGGTTTCCAGTGGCTGAGGGAAAAAGGGTATGGGGAATGATTTCTAATGGGTACAGGGTTTCTTTTGGGGGTAAAGGAAATGGTCTAACATTAGAAAATGGTGATGGTTGTATAACTCCGTGAATATACTAAAAACCACTCAAGTGTACACTTTAAAAGGGTGAATTTTATGTTATGTGATATCTCAGTGAAGCTGTTACACACACAGACACACACACACACCCCAGTCTCCAGGAGACCCATTCTAGGAAGGACGCCTACACAATTTGTATGGCCACTTGTTTGAATCTAGTTGAGTGTGTAAGTGATGACTGAATGAGGGAGCCTGTGATAAACCACCTCCCAAACTGCCCTCTGACTTTATTCTAGGTATTCTTCAAGTCTCTACCTTAAAAAGCTTTTCTGTATGTGGGTAAAAAATAACTGCTACAGACACTAAAGCAAACTAGTGCCCAGCAAGGGTTAACACCTGGGGCTCAATAAGCAGTCATGGGCTGGAAGGGATGATATGTCAGCGTCTGTCAAAAGGACTCAGTCAGCTCTGAGGACACAGTGTTACTTTCTAAAAGGCAGTAAGTACACTTCCTCCTACTCCCCACTGCAGGCTTTCATTTTATATCACCTCCTGCACTGAGCAGGCCTGGGCGTGGTCAAATCCAGAAGACAGGCAGGCCTGGTCAGGCAAGGGGACACGTGACACAGCAAAGCTTTGTCCTAGCCACGTCCACTTCCCCTCTTCCCTCCCGTTGCTCATGCCAGGGGTCTCCCAGCACCTCAGCCTGCCTTCTGTGGTAGGGGCTCCCCCAAGCCCTATGCCCTCCACATGACACTTCCTCATCCCCACCAAGTTAACCCAATAATCCAATAAATCCTGACTAATTTGGTGACAGTAGAGGGCTGAGTGCCAGGTAACACGTTTGTCGTAATGGAACCTTTTGGATTTGGCTATCTGAGAGATAAATCTGGATTCCACGTCTTTGCTTTTGTTGTCTATAGACTCTGGAGTTTGAAAGATTCAGCACCCTATCAGGCCAACACGCCATCTTTTTTGATGGCAGCAATATTTAGAAAGCTGCCTATTTGACCACGTGGAGGACAGACGCTAGGAGGGAGACTTGGGGAAGGAAAGAAGAAGGGAAAGTAATGTACGTTAAAGGTCTATCAGGTACAATGCCCTCTGGTATTTTCTCACGTCATCCTCACAACAACCTTGTGAGGTAGATATTAACATCCCCATTTTATAGAAATGGAAGTGGAGCTCAAAGAACCCAGACATTCCCAGGTTCCACAGCTAAGCAGCAGGGCTAGGATTAAGATCTAGGTTTGCCTAACTCTGAGGTCTAGATTTTCTCTCCCGTGCTCAGTCTTGGGAGAGTACTCTCCACCTGGCAAGGGAAACAAATGCTTGGTAGAATGAGACAGAGCACCACGATGCTGCAGCCACATCCAGAAACTCCCCACTGACTAGCTGGTTCTGAAACCAGAGGAAGGCCTGTGATTCACTGTGGGACTTTGGGCAAGTCACTTGACACCTTTCTGCCTCACCCTCCCCATTATTTGTTGGTAAAGCCCTTTGACAGCCTATAATAAAAGAGCTGTATAAAGACAAAGAAATATTGTCCTTCAGTGTAGGCAAAAAGCCAAGGTTCCTACCTGTGATCAATAAAGTCCTGTGGTACTTTCCAGAAATGTATGGGTAGAGCTTTAGGGCTCTGGGAAAAATTCCAATTGAGTAGCTGCTGACTGCAAATCACCCTGTAGTTTCATCTGAATAAGTGTTCTTCAGCCTGGCTGACCTGCCGGGGCTCTGCTGCTATGTTAGGCCTCTGTTCCACCAAGCTTCACCCAGAGGCTGCTTGTTACTAATACCATTTGTCCCTAGGTTCAATTTCTAGCAAATGAAAGAAACAGCATCAAGGGAGGTATTTCCTTTCTTCCTTCCTCTTTCTTCCCTCCTTCTCCCCATCTCTTCTTCTAAAATTCAGTGCCCTGTTTCTTAATATGTAGCTACTCTCAGGAGGATACACTGGAAGGTTCTTAAGTCATGGCAGATAACTGTAAATTCTTAGTTTTAGCTCTACTTGTATTTGATAAGCATTTTATACAGAGTCTTCAAGGCAATTTGTAGAAAATAATTGTGAAATTACTTTCTTTGTAATTCCTTCATCAATAAATGAATAAAAAATACAAAATACAGACATTGATGTTTTCCCTCCCAAACTTGAGCTAGCATGTTCTTTGGTATACCATGAGTCTTTAATATGAATAGAAGTTTTATAGTTATTTCTTTGCAAAGTGTCTTCTTTATACTGAGCCTCTCATCCTGCACAATTCTATTTATGGAGGGTGGGGCACTTAATTGTTGCCACATGGGTTTCAAAACCTGCTCCTTCCCGTTCAGGGGATTGCTGCACGAGAACCCAGTTGTCCTCTTTGGTGGTAACTGCCAATTCCATATTCTTCTTGGAGCCATATGTGACTCTTTTCTCTATAATTCCTCTGTATTTCCTGCCTATGTTCTCCCTATGGGAGGTGAATTTTGTTATTTTATTTGGACTTGTATTTTGTATCGGTTCCTGACTTAGCCTGATCGAGTTTCAATGGGTTGGTTTGATATTATTTACATATTGAGACATTTGTGCAGAAATCTAAAAAGGTTAAAAAACAGACATAAATAAGTAGGTACTCTAGTGTGGGCTAGGAATGTGCCATAATATGGGAAGACCAACGTTCTCAAAAAGGGAACCCATTTCATTTATTTATTTACAAGGTCTTGGAACAACAGGCAACACAATGGATCTTATGTTTAAGAAAGCAAAATATATGTTTAAAGGAATATACATATTGTTAAAACTTCTATTTATGCAAAAGATTCATGTAACTTTATAAAGGTTTTCAGGGATTTTAAAGGATTTTAAGTGCTGTGTTAGACTGTACTAGTAACAGATGTTCAACGGCATGTTTAAGTTTTTGTTTTACTGAAAAAGCAATGGATTACTTGATATTTTCTGTTTAAAAAATCATGCCAAAGCCACCACATTTTAAATATAGCTTAAATTCATTATTTCTAAAAAACATAAATGATTTAAAATAACATAAGTGTTCCTAAAAATAAATATTACTGTAGTATAGTTTTGTTTGCTAAATATTCCCTTCAGAGTCTCAGTCTTTTGTGTCACTTCTTGTTCTTTTTCCATGAAGACAGATGGTGTCAGTAATTGCCTATATATTTAATTAAGTTAAAAAGCTACATAGTAAGGTTTTGGCAAAAAGTAGGAAATTTCGTGCTATGAGGAAAGAAAGCAAAAGGAAGCAGAAATTGGTAGCATATGACACTATTCCTCACCAAATACACATTTTGATATCCATATGTGTTGGAATGTGAGATTTCATTTCATCATTCTAATGATAAGAACAAAAGCATTTATCCTGAAAGATAAAGCCCATAATAATCTAGATGACAGTTTTCTTACATTTTTGACCAGCTAGATGGGAATGACTCTACCTGTTGTTCACATCACCTCCGACCTTGGCCCAAACTTAGTAGTTATTCTAAACTCCTCTGACACTCAGGTTTTTGCCTGGGATTTTTCACCTAGCAGGCTAATCATTGTGAAATTATTAAGGGGGGGAAGCAGTAGCTACTTGTAGAAAGTGGTTTAGAAAACTGACTTAACCATTCTTGTGGTGTCTGTTTTCAATGTTCCCATCCCGTGAATCCACCTTCTGGCTTAATGGCAATATGGCGCTCCCAGCTGTGGTTGCTGTGTCTGGGCTTGCTCATTTAAACTCTTAAAGCTTAAAAATGGCTACCACAACACTGATTTTATTCCATTTCGCTTAGTCATTAACATTTAATGATTACCTTATGTGCTGAGCACAAGGATGGAATATATTAAAAAAAACATAGGAGATGTATTTTCTGGATTTAAGCTGTTCAACTCAATCCCACAAGCACATTGAGGATATACAAGAGAACACACATTTTCTTCGGTGATGGTGGGTGAGGAGGGGAGAGAGACTTACAAAGGAAGTCATCATCAATTCAATGCAGTACCACAGTGAGCATCTGCTTCAAGAGAAAGAGCATGGGCTTGGCAGCCAGCTAAGTCAGGGTTTAAACCCTGGATTTGCCACTTAGCAGCTGTGTGACCTTGAACACCTCACCCTGGCCTCAGTTTCCTCATTTTTAAATTAGGGATAATAATACTCACTTCTCAGGGTGTGAAGATTAGGAATGCTACATGTAAAATACATAACAGAGTGCCTGATACTTGACAAAAATTCAATAAATAGTTAATATTGTTGATAATTACTCTGGCCATCAGTACTATACTTCAGCTCTGAGAAGCTAGAGAATGAAGTGGCAGTTGAAGTAGGATTAGTTAAGGTGGGTTTCCATGAGGAGTTGGATTTTGAAACATGTTTAAAAGAACGGAAGTTGTATACTAACAGAAAAGAAAGGAAAGGCAAGTTATAGGATTGAAGGTGGCATGTGGGAGGCGGGATGAGAAGGCATTTATGGAAGATGGGCGCCACCAAGCAGGTCAGCTTGCTTGTCCTGGAGAGTACTTTGGACATGATCAATGAGAAAAGCGATTAGTGCCACGTGGTGGGAGGGGGGTGGTTCAAGGCTGTTTTAAGCTATAGGTAAGTCCTAGAGCAAATTACCCTGTACGTTGTCACCCCAACAGTATGGTACAGGTAGAATTAAGTTAAAATGAATGTTAAGGACAACTTTGCAAAGGAAAATTTATCACACAAACGGTCTTGACTCAGGTGACAGCTGGAAGTAGGAAAGGGCCACTCAGCTTCATTTTTGTGATGCTTGGGACAAGCTGTAAACAGATCCGTGTGGAGGATCTTCTGGTCTATCCTTGCAGGAGCAGGGAGCCTTTTCCTTTCCCCTGCCTGCTGCTCTCCTGAGTCCTGCAGAACTGTGGCACCTCCTGAAAGGTCCAGGATGCAGTGTGAGTGCCCAGACTTGCCCTGCCCTGGCGATGTTTCTGGTGATTAAAGTTAGTTAGAGACCTCAGTGTCCAGAGAGAAGTGTCTGGGTTTCATTCGAAAGGAAACAAGGATCTCCATGATGAGAGTGGGTATCTGAAGACGTCCTGGGTAGGATGACTAGATGTAAACAGAACAACCGGGCTTATTATATGTAGACCAACCAAAGTTCTACCCATGTTAAGCTTGAGTTCAATCTTTCTGAAGGTTAAGGTTTACAATGTGAGGGGTTAACCCAATATTTAAGGACAGTCACCTGGTAATAATATATATAGCTAAGTTGGCCACTAGTTTACCTGCACTATCAGTGTTAAGAAACAGAATTGTAATTTTCACTGTAAAATTTATTGTCATCGTTGCCTTTGTGTTTATTATAGAAGTCATCATCATCACCATCATCATTATTATTAGTTGTATATTACAGGTCTGTTTCATTGACACAAAGACACAGACCTTTTAAAGAGACAAGTCTTTAATACTTCAAAACCCTTTGGGATCTATTTTCCCTTCACTAGGTATTAACTTGGGATTAACAAGGTGCCTATTATAGCATTTAAAAACACTGAATAATAGGCACTTCTGTTTATACCAAAGGCCTATTAAATTTTAATTTAGATATATACTGTTAACCTTCTTATATATAAATAAAATACCTTCCCTAAAGAGAAAAAGTAAATCTCATTGGGCTCCCTTGGTGAATACCTTGTATATCTTGAAAACAGAGATAGGGAGATCTTGCAAATGAGAGTACAAGAGGGGGACTCAGAGAGAGGTATTCATTCATTCATTTAATAAATATTTATTGCGGATCTATTATATGCTAGACATGGTGCTAGGTGCTGGGTATACAGCAATGAATAAGAAGGAATTATGATGTTGCTGTAGACCTTGGTTTTTCCACTCTCTGAAATAAGTGTATTCATTTTTGATGCTTATATATCACTTTGAGATGATGATAATGCTCACTGACTTTTAAAAAGAATGCTAATTCAATTCCGATTCCACTCACAGTTTGAGGACCTGCTGAGGGCTCGAGTGACAGCTTTACATGTGATTATGCCGTTTGATTTAATAAGAACAGCACCTTATATCTGCTCAGCCTCTCAGAACATCCTGTGGGAAGGAGGGCAGGAATTCACCATTTGTCAATGAAAAAATGAGGCTCAGAGAGGTCCAGTGAGTTGTCTAAAGTATTACAATTGGTTAGTGCAAAGACTGGGGCTGGAACCCGTTACCCATCTTGATGAAAATATTTTCAGCGATCTCTTTTTTTCTGTTCTAGGCTTATATATTTCTATTCAGAAACTCTGAGAAATAGTTTTCAGAATATATGAGATATTCTCTGACCTACATCAGGGTCTCCATTTTTGTCTTTCCTCACAATTCGTACTTTGTAACAAGTCTCATTTCCTTTTGAAGCTTATGCATCCAAGACAGGCCATCGCTGGTTGCCTGCAGCCGTTTTTTCATCGGAACTCTTTTCTTAAAGATTGCATTTCCTTTCTTTTTTTTTTGTTTTAGAAAAGTAATAACTATCAATGTTCATAACAGAGATAGTTATTTCAAGAGTTCACAACTATCTAAAAACAAAGAAGTTTTTAATCTGGGAATTTCAAGAGAAAGCACCTTTGCAAATCTTTTGTTTAGCGACTTTTATATAAAGAAAAGGAGCTGGAGAATGATATATAAATGCATATTTATATGAGGCAAGTCAGATATGATGTTTGTAAGACTTAGATCATCATTTTTACCTAGATGTGTTTTCTGCTTTTCTACCACCACCCTTCACAGCATCTTTCCCACTTCTTACCCTCCTTCAAATCCTAATTCTCTTTCAGCTCAAATCCCACCCACTCTGTAAAAACCTTTCTTGAGTGCTTCAGACAGACGGCAGTTAAACTGACATTACCTTTTCGATGTCTCTCTTTATTGTTCTGTGTAGCTGTCGCTTGAGATTTTTCTTGTAACTCATTTTTCAAGTCTGTCTCCGCAGATAGATTGTGAACTCCCTAAGGGCAGGCACTTCCACATCTTTTGCATTTTTGCAGCCTCTCTAGCACCTACCATAATGGCTTGTACATAATAGATGCTCAATAAACACTTGTTCTTGCTTTTAGAATTTCTCAGAAGTGAATAAGCCAGCCCAACAGATCTGGATCTTCTAGAAGTTCCAAAAGTCCATCGATCAACCGGCTATCATGTGACTATCATTATGTCAGACATCACGAGGAGGCAAAAAAATACAAGGTCCAGTGCTTTCTAGAGGATTTAGAAATCTCATGGAGGCAATATTTATGACTAAGAACCAGTAAGAGTACAAAACAATTGTGTGCATGTATATCAGATGAAAGATGAAATTGGATGACAGATGTGAAATAAGCTTCCTCGTGACAGGGAACATGTCTTGTTTATTATCTCTGTTCCCAGAATCTAGCACATGGCCAGAGTAGGCCCTCAGAAGGTATTTTTCAATGAACATGTTGGTCTGTCCTCAATCCAAGGCCTTTGGTAGGTGCTTCATGCTCCTCCTGGAACCCGCTAGATTCTGCCCCTCAGGGGCCCTGGCTCCAGGACCCATCGGGGTGTGGAAATAGCTTGTGCTGCTCTTTGTTTAAGGATTGGATCCCTCCAGGGTAACATGGGGCAGAGCCCTCCCTTCATCCTCACGTAGGAAAGCCAGGTTTCCAACGTGGCTACCATGTAGCTCCATATATTCTGCACAGAGTCTTGGGAAGCCTGGAATTTCCACATTCCTAGGGTACCGGAATCTTGGACATATGTCCACTGGCAGGAGAGGTTTTGCACTATTCTCCTCCCAGCTCCATTTCCCAGGGACTGGCTCTTTTCCTTCTATTCCCAAATGATCCTGTGTTCTGCCTGATGTTCCCAATATTTAAACCCTACAATTCCAAAACTGTTCCTCCATTCTGCTACCCTAGAACCTGGCTCTCATCTCCTGAAGTCTGGACAGGATTTCTCACACTGTTATCTGGAGTTGATTCACAACTGTGGGCCTGTCCTTGGTGCACATTGTCATTTTATTTACTTTTCTTTGGTTCCCGGTCCGCTTTGCTCTTACTATGGCAGCAGGATAAGTTATGGAGCCCAGCTGGGGTCAGAGGGCAAGAATTTGAGATGGACGCAGTCACCTCAGTTTTCTGCCTCCCATGTCTACTGCAAGACATGTTTGTATGTGAGTAATATCATGCATGTGAAAGGGCTTTGTAAACTGTAATATTCTATGCAAATTTGCGATTAACATTGTTCATTTTTTTGGATTACAAATACAAAGCATGCTTGCTTTTAAAAATCAAGTGCAGAAAGCACAAAGAACAAAACAGAAATCACTCTCTGTATTAGTTTCCTATTGCTGCTGTAACAAATTGCCATAAACTTAGTGGCTTAAAGAGTCAGAAGTCAGAAGCCTCACTGGGCTAAAATCAAATGTCAGCAGGGCTTCATTCTTCCTGGAGGCTCTAGAGGAGAATCTGTTTCCTTGCCTTTTCCAGCTCCTAGGGGCTGTCTGCATTCATTGGCTCAGGGTCACTTCCTCCATTTTCAAAGCCAGCAGGACCCTTGTGACTACATTCGCCACCTGGATAATCCAGGACGATCTTCCCATCTCAAGAGCCTTAAATTAATCACATATACATGTTACCATGAATAGTAACAGTCACAGGTTTCAGGGGTTAGGACATGGACATCTTTGCGGGATGCCGTTACTCTGCCTATCACACCCTCAATCCTCCATTCAGAAATAATGACTTGTAACATCTTAGTGTATTTCTTTAGGTTATCTTTGCTCTGCATACAAATATTTTTTTTCTTTTTATAAAATTATCATATGGCATATATGGCTTTGTAAGATGGGTTTTACCTTTCCATTATTCTATGAACAGTTTCCTGTTAAATATTACTCAAAAACACAAGTTTTACGGTTTTCATAGTATTCAATTCTATTGATGTATCATAATTTGCTTGACAAATTCTCTGTTATTGGAATTTCAGCTATTTGAAATTTTTTCCTATCCTTAATAATGTTGTGATTAATATATGTGTACATAAATCTTTGTGATTATTTCCTTGTGATAATTTCTAACAAATGGAGTCTTACTATTATTATTACTATTAAATTTTGAATATAAAAATAAGTACTATGAAAGTGTTATTGAAATAAATAATTTTTGAACTGGAAGGTTCCTCAGAAGTCAAACAAGCTAACCTACTCATTTTATAGCTGAGGAAACTGGGGATGAGAGAAAGAAAGTGATAAGCTCAAAGTAATACAGTAATTTAGAAAAAAAGCTAGATTTGATGATTTGAAACTTTAGCGTGATGAAGAGCATTACAAATAAAGCTAAAACACGAATGATAGGATCTGGTATCCAAGTACCGGAGGGCAGGGTGGGGCACAGATGCGGCACGCAAGGAACACGGCAGGCTTGGTTGGGAGATGGGTTACATTGAGCAAATAAATAAATTGATTGAGTAAATAAGTAAATATATCGAGGATAAAGAGGCTCAAGTTTCTCACTGTTGGAGAAGGTATTTATTTTTAAGTGGGGAAAGGGGAAGTTTGGAAAGAATCTTGAGGTATTAGATTGGAATTAGAAATATTGGCAAGAATGCATGTTTTAGAATATATACACTGATAGATATAGAAATAGCTACAGATGCATGCATGTATATATGTATGTATATAGGTATATGTATGTGTATATGCTTGTGTGTGTGTATTGTACATATATGATACATGTATTTCCTCGCTCTGTCTACTTACTGAGAGAGACCGGAAGCCATGACCCTCCAGCAGCACTGAGAGTACTAAGAGCCCAGATCTTAATACCATCCTTCATTGAAAGGACCTAAGGCTCTTGGGGTGATCCTAGGTCTGGGGTGAGGAAAGTGTAAGATGACTCTAGAACATCTCTTTGTTCTAGAAAGCAAGACAATGCTCGAAGAATGATGGGGACACATCAAAAGGACACAAGAGCCACCCTGAAGGGTCTCCCACTAGCCAAGTCTGGGGCAATTTAAGCATCAAAATGATGAAGGTGTCAAAATACAGCTGACTGAAGAGAATAGAAACGCACTAGTTCAAACTGGTACAGATACCTACACGCATACACATATAAATGAAAGACGGAGAAGGAAAAACTCTTCCTTGCGGTAGATTGCCAACTAATAAATGTAGAAAGAATGATGGAAATAGAAAATTACTATCATAGCGGTGGTTGATTCAGGAGAAAGTAGGCAATGGATGCTAAGTTTTGTGGGTAGAAATTTGATTAGGAATAAGATATTGGTTTACTCTTGGAGTACCTTCCCCAAAAATATTACTAATCAATTACAAAGAAAAAAATAGTGATTTTATGGTGGAGAAACATGGCTGGAGAAAAGAGAAAAAAGCCACAAATGACAATCAGGGTGAAGATGTTTCCACATATATAACAGTCAAAGGATAAGAGTTCCTTACATAGAAGAGCTTCTACAAATTAACATTTGTATTACAGTCCAACTTAAAAGGGGCAAAAGATATGGTAAGGCAATTAAGACAAGCTATATAAATGGCCAACAAACAACAAACAAAATGATGAAAAGATGTTCATCATTACTAATAATCAAAGAAATACTGAGGAAAACAATATAACATTTTTTTCCCTGTTAGACTGGCAAAAATGAGAAGTTGATCATATGCCAGTCTCTTCAGAGGCCCCACAAAGCATGCCAATTAGAAAAGAAATTGAAGTGCTTTCCCTAGTGATATTACTTGCAAAATGGCTAAAGAACATGCCAATGATTTTGCAAATAATCTATTATATACAGAGAGCTAATGTACTTCTTTTGCCAAGGTAGAAGTACCCTTTGGTGTGCTCACTGAGAACTTCCTCAATGTTCTACTGAAAATGGTAACACAAATGGCCATATACTCAAGCATTAACAGCAAGGGGCAAGGAGAAGTCATAGAATGGTCAAATCACAGAATCCTGGGGTAATATTTATCTATCCCATCCATCCAACTAATGTCTGAGTTTCTTCTCTAAAAGCTTTGCCACCACCATCCACCATCTGCTAGAATACCTCTATTGTTCATTCATTTATTCTTTCAACAAATATTTACTGAACACCTATTTTGTGCCAGGGCAGAGATGGTGCTGAGAATTGAGTGGGGAGCAAAAAGAGACATAGTACATCTTCTCAGGGGGAGACAGCTTTAACAGATAACCTTGTAAACGAGTTTAAACTTGTAACTGAGGTAAGTGGTGTGAAGGAGAGGTACATGATGATATGAGGACCTGAAACAGGGGAGCTTGACTTTGTCAGGGAGGTCAGCAAAGGCTTCCCTAAGAAAGTGTGGCTTGAGCTGAAGTATGATGTATGGGAAGGGGGTTAACTGGGTAAAAAAAAAGAGCTAAGAGCATTTCAGGCTGAGAGGCAGCATGTGTAAAGGCCCTGTGGCAGGAGGTAGTATGATGAGAAAGGGGGACTGAGAGAGGCCGATGAGGCTGGAGAAGAGAAGAGGGGGAGTTAGAGTGAGAAAAGGCTGGCAAGGCACATGGGACCAGCCAAGTGAAGGGTGGGACCTTTATCCTGGAGCCTGGAAGGGTGGTAAGCCCAGGGACAGGACCCCCTCTGGGTTTGGAGAAGATCCCTTGTGCTACCGCATGCAATTCTCCCTATACCGTGCTCGAATACAAGTCAGCTGTCCCCACAGTTCCCTCCTCCCTGCTGCCCCAGGGGTCACAGATGTAATCCTTCTTTCTCACGACAAGCGTTTGAGGAGGGCAGCCTCCCCCGCTTCCCTGCCACCCGCCTCTTTCACCAGAGGGCACTGCCTCTGTCCTCCCTCCAGCCTGGGTGGATTCCTGACTGCACTTCAGTGCATCCTGTCTCTCTCAGCACGCAGGCCTGAGAAAGGAATGTAAAGCCCATGGAGGACCCAGGAAGGCAAATGGAAGATGATTATTGACCAAGCTGAGAACTGCCCAAAACATAAACTCTCGCTTGGAAATCACCATCTGACTGAAATGGAGAATTGTAAAACTCAGAGTAATGAATATAAAGCAACCAAAGTATATTTACAATGTTGGTGGCCAGAGGATGTCGGGGGCGGGGGTGGGCAGGCCACTTCCTTTTAGACAAAGATCTGGTCACCCAACACTAAGAGAGGAGGAACCGAGCATTTTAAAAAATGGCTCTTGTGAAGTAGTAGTGAATTTAAACATTATAATGGCGGGGGGGAAGCAAAGCAAAAAAGGTTAAAACTTATTTCTCTGGAATATTATACATCAGAGCCACACAGGCTCAAATGAAGACTCTCACAGCTGAAATACTGAATAAATAAAAGGGTGTTGTAGAATAATAACACATAGGTTGTTACGATCTATAGAAAGTTTAAAAACATGCAAAATGAAACTATATGTTATTTGTGAGTACATCCACGTGTAGTGAAAGTGTAAAGACACGGAAGGGAATCAAAGCCCCAAGTGTAAGACAGTGGTTACCTCTGGGAGGAGGAGGGACCTTGCGGGGAGGATCGGCAAGGAGTCCACAGAACTGGAGATGGTACTGGCACTACTTTATTTCTTAGGCTGGGTGTGGGCACGTGATGTTTATTATATTATTATTTAGACCTTTTTATATTTATGGAATATTTCCCAATATATTTTTTAAAACTTGAAAACCTAAGTTGCTGGTGAACTGCTGATAAGAAAAGGAACAGAAACAAGGACTCTTAACTCCTTTCTAGTGATTGATGTTTTGTTTAAGAACAGGACTACACAGGTTTGATCCCCGGATGGCATAAAATAGTCTCATGATAAGACACAGCAGAGCACTAATGGGCATAATTGAGGCCCACTCGACAGAGCTCTATGGGATGAGTTACAGTTATTGAAACTTCAACTGTACCCAAATGAGAAGACCCTGGTCCAGTTTTTCCAGACATAAAGTCTGGTCTCACATGGATTGGCATGGACTGAGTACTGGTGGAATTTACAGAGTCAGCTTATCCGAGGAGCAGTGAATCTTAGAAGCTCCTTCAGATTCCCTGTTGCATAGATGTGGACGGTATGGAGTCTTTATATATTTTAGTATTTCACGTGGCATCAAATCAACTTACCTGCTGTTCCATCGTCCTCGGATCAATAAAAGTCACCAGGTCTATAGAAAAGTAACCAACCACATTTCTCATTTTACAAGCATTTCCAATCTGGAGGCACAAAGAACAGAGAACTTGGGGATCCACTGAGGTCTGAGGCATGGTGGTACCGGAGGAGATGAAGGGGCCTTCGGCATGAAACTGGTCCCCCGTGGACAGCACCCTGATCTCTCCGTTGGGCTCTATCAGCATGTCCACCGTCAGGTTGGTGATACTTTCTGCAGGTGGGTATGCTTCGACCACGCCTCCTGGTGGGAAAAGCATGGAGTAGATGAAAGGATCTGCTCACGTGGACTGTGCCTATTTAGAGCAGGAGGAAAGAGCCCGGGCTTTGGCAGATGGACTTGGGCTCAGATCCTGCATTTGCCATGTCTTGTGAGACTCTGGGCAAATAGCTTCAATTCTCTGAACTTCCTTTTCCTCATCTGTAAAATGGGCATAATAAAACCTACCTCACCAGATTGTGGTGAATCTTAGAGATACCGTGTCTGTAGTATTTAGCGCAATGCTTGGCATATACTAGGACCTAATGAATGTTAGTTTTGATTCTGATCATAATTAGGAAGACACCATAAAGATCTTCAAGTCTATGCCCATTCATTACAGAAATGATGAACCTAAGGACTGTAGGCAAATCCCTCAGGGGGATTAACTGCCCATAGTCCACAGTCTGTACCTTGACAACCGATGCTCTTTCTGTTCAACTTCACTGCCTTTTGAAGTGTTGACAGGTTAGGGCTTTCATCAGGCATAAGGGAACACTGACCATTATGTCAACCAAAGGACTCCTATATAAAGCCAGTTGTAGAACATTTTTAAAAATCTAGAGCCAGGAGATGCTGTGGTTCTTGACGAACAGGTGTGCTTCCTCCTTGCTAGTAAGGAGCTTTATAATTTATCATATTTTACCTTTTGTTCTGAATAACAAAAATCATAAAGGCAAATTGGACGCTCAATCACAGAAATAATATGAGACTTGGTGAATTTTGTGGGCTAGCTCAGTGGTGCCCACAAAAATTACATGGCCCTGATTTTCAGCTTTTAGGCCTAATGATAATCTTACAGTATATATCCCTTTTATAGAAAAAATTTTAAAAAATATTATTTGTAAAGAATTAGATAATGTAATTTAAAAGTAAAAACAACTAAGTGTTCCCTACACGGGGCGGCCTCTGGAGCCTGACAGTATTAAGATTAACTTGGCCTGTATTTCACAAATTTGCTGGGAGGTGACCTCTGCCTACAGGCTTTGAACAGCATATACAGTTAAATCCTGAGATTTTAGCAACTCTCAAATGCAGCCATCTGTTGCTTTCTACAAAAGGCATTTTCCTTAAATGTCTATACATTTGGTTGGAGCTGGCCCTAAACAGAGCTGAATTTCAGAAGGAAAACTGATTTATCTACTTGGTTGGTTTGAGATGTCCTTTTCTTCAAATCAGGCCTGCTAATGTGTGCTGTACCTAAATACCAGTTGTTGGGGATTTTGCAAGGTAAATGCAACAAAATCCACAAAAACAAGCCCAAAAACCTATTGGGCTCTCTGATTCAAATAACTTTGTGGCTTTAGCCACCACCTATATTTTGAAAGATGGTGCTTCAGTGGAAACACACTGTCCTTTGTACCTACAAGATTATTTTTACTTCAAAGTAGCTTATTTGTATTGTCTTCTCAGCATCATGACCACCATCTTTTCACTGTTAATTTTTTTTCCTTTCAAAGCAATTAATTCCTCTTTTAAAAAAATGTATTGCCTTTGATATAATCCTATGACAATGTAGAAATCAAATTGTAGCACATTTTGTGGCCATAAGCACACTTGAGAGAGTAGAAATGAAATGAAACAGGAGATAGTGGAATATGGCAGGAGACGGTGGCCTTCGAGTTAGGAAACCTGGGGGGATGGCCTGGCTTAGTCAGTGAACATTTATGCAGAGCCTGATGTATGCGCTGGGCCCGGAGCTGGGCAAAGGTTTGAAAACACATGACTTACTGGGACCGGACTTTTGAGATGGGCTAAAATTATAGGATCTATCTTCCCATCACCATGTATTTGTTGTGTGAGTTTGTCCTTGTCACTTCCTAGCTTTGAGCCTGTTTTTTCATTTATGAAGTGGGCTCAATAAGGCTTGTTCTGCCTTCCATTCATAAGCTCTGTGTTTACAACATGACTGAAAGAAAGGAGGAAAGGATAGAGATGAACAGGAAGTTGAAGCAAAGCCTAAGCTCGTGGTTGTGCAGCGTGGGGGAGACAGTGGACGGGAAATCCGTTTCTAGTCTACAAAGCTCACAGGAAAATAAATAGGCTGGAGGAAGGTGTGCAGGCTGACCTCGGGAGATCTGGAAGCCGTAACATCCTCCCTGGATGAACCTGGAGATCTTCGTGGTCTTCTCCTCTGAACTTAAAAAATCCCTCTTCTTGCGGCCGGCCCCGTGGCTTAGCGGTTAAGTGCGCGTGCTCTGCTACTGGTGGCCCGGGTTCGGATCCCGGGCGTGGACCGATGCACTGCTTGTCCGGCCATGCTGAGGCCGCGTCCCACATACAGCAACTAGAAGGATGTGCAACTATGACGTACAACTATCTACTGGGGCTTTGGGGAGAAAAATGAGGAGGATTGGCAATAGATGTTAGCTCAGGGCCTGTCTTTCTCAGCAAAAAAAAAAAAAAAAAAAAAAAAAAAAGGAGGATTGGCATGGATATTAGCTCAGGGCTGATCTTCCTCACAAAAAAACGGAAAAGAAAAAATCTCTCTTCTTGACCATTTTTTGTTGCAGGTACCTTGTTTTCTTCCATTTATGCATGGGGTTGACTCCGTTTTACTTTTCTGTCAGTGAGTGCATGTGGAAATTTGTAGAATCATAGAAATTTAGATTTGAGAGGACATTGGAGATCACACAGCATAACCTCTCCCACTTCTTCCCCTCCAGTGAAGAACCCCTTTTCAGCCTTCTTGTTAGATGGCTGGCCATCCAACCTCTTGCTTAAATAATTCGCTAGCAAAGTATTTGTTGCACCCCACAACCCACCCTGCCCAGCCAGTGTAATCCAACAACCAACAGATCTGTCCTTTCTAATGCTGTCTCATACACTGAGCTAAGATGTGTTCCTTCATAAACACACCCATCGCCTCCACCCAAGACTCCTGGATCAACACAGGGGTAGCATTTAATTGGCTCTCCTATGCAATAACAGAGTGATCTGGGGCAAGTTACTTAATTTTTTGTACCTCAGTTTCCCTCCTCTATAAAATGAGGGTGACAATGGTACCCACTTTATAGGGTTGTTAGGAGGATCAAATAAGTTAATAGACATATTTAGAATAGTGTCTGGTGCTTCGTATGTGTTATTATCATCATTGTACTATTGCTGCTAGCATCTGATATAACTTTATTATGATATTATTATATATTAATGTTAATATAATATTATTATCACTTGACGGCAGTGAATAGAGTGGAAAGGTACCTTCCATAATCTGTTATACTATCCTCCTCTTATCATTCTTGTGGGTAAGCATATAAGAATATCTGCCTTACACCGTAACCTCCTAGAGAGCAAGGGCATTGCACGGGCGTGCCTCAGTGTCGCACTCCCACAGGGACCTCTGCAACTGGGGATAGGCATCATTCGCTCCATTCATCCCCTCATCCGCAGACCTCCTAATGTCCTCAGAAAATGAGGATAAGTTAGGAGGAGGATGACAAGAGGAATGGAGGCTGGTTTTGTTCCGGGACTGTAGAGGATCCTTATTTAGAAATTCTACCTTTAGAACTGGAAGCGAGGGCCGGCCCTGTGGCTTGGTGGTTAAGTGCGCGCGCTGCGATGCTGGCGGCCCGGGTTTGGATCCCGGGTGCGCATCGAGGCACCGCTTCTCTGTCCATCCTGAGGCCGAGTCCCACATACAGCAACTAGAAGGGTGTGCAGCTGTGACATACAACTATCTACTGGGGCTTTGGGGGCAAAAAATAAAATAAAAATCTTTAGAACTGGAAGCGAGACCATTTCTGCTCTTCTAGAAAATGGAGGGGGAAACTAACATTTCTTGAGGACCTATTTTGAGTCAGGCTCCATGCTAGAAACTTTCATATCTGTATTTCATTGAATCCTCCCAACAGCCCTGTAAAGTAAGTGAGCAAACTGGGCCTCTGAGGGTTTAAGAAACGTGCTCAAGGTCATGGATGAGATTCAGACCCAGGACATCTGATTCCAAAGCCCACACCTCTGGAGCAGTCTGTGGTGCGAAGAAAGGACTGGCATCTTTAGCTACGCATGTCATGCTTGGTATGCTCAGTTCCTATTCACTTAAGAGGCTGAATGCAAGATAAATATTTTGGCAAAGTTTAAAAAAGAAAAAAAAGTCTGCTTGCAGGAGCACTTTTCTAAATCAACACAAGAGATACAAGGTATTTAACTTGGCCCCAGGTTGACCCAAAACTAGAATTCAAGGTTGTGTCCGCTAATCCTCAATAGAAATTTTCCAGTCTTATTTACCTTGAGTGAGAAATGTTTGGAGGAATTTCCTCCACGTCGGGAACCGTTTCTCATTGACTGGCTGTGCGTGCTGTGCTAAAATGCCCGCCAGCTCCTCGGAGATCTTCGCCAAAGCTGGCTCCTGCAGAAACAAATTAAATAGAACCACAAGCAATTTTACTACAGAAATGAAAACTGCTTGTGGAGTGATTAAAAACCAGGCCTCCAACAGGCAAAAAAAATGTGGTTACTGTTTACCCAGAGTCAGAAAGCCATTTTGAAATTTGTCTCTACTTTTCCCAGCCATTTCAGCTTTTCATATTTCAAAGTGATTTGGCCCCTAAATATTGATACGAATCATTGTCTCTAAAAGGCAGGCTTCTCTCCGGGCATCAGGATACCCCGGTTTCAGACCCACTGTGGCCTAACCAGCTGAGTGTCCTTGGGCAATGTGCCTCCCCACTCTGGGCCTCAGTTTCCCTTTACATAAAATGTGGGGTTAACTATCTTGTCCCTAAGAGCCTTCAGACCCGAATGATTTTTATTCTATGACCCTAACAGGGCTGACCCTGGGAGAAGTTATGGAGTTGGCAGGGTCTTCCTCTGGCACCTCCATCTCTTTAAGCTGTGCTCTTTCCTCCTTGTTGGGGGGCCTCTACATACTACGACTGTGGGATCAAATTCTTAAACTATGGGCTGATGTTGTAAAGGTGGGATTTTAGGTGGGGGCAGGTTGGAAGAGTGAGGTGGAGAGGGGGCCTGGCCTCAGTCACCTGACATTCCCCACAAGGTCACAGCCTCATCTGACCAGATGTGAGGCTGGCCCCACATCATCATAAAACAACCCCAAACTACAGAGCCTCCTGTCAAAATGGAAACAGTAGGAAACCCTCTGATAAATAAGAAGCCTGGCTTTTTGATATAAAAAGCCTTGGTTTGCCAGGACTTTTTTTTTTTTTGGCTAGTCTTAGACAATCTAAAACTCTCTTATTTTTTTTCTTTCTGCCAGAAGTAGGGCAGGGCACTAGATATAAGACCATTGGATGGGCAGAGTTCATATTCAAAATATGAGACACTGACAAGAAAAACTCAGGCTTGCTTTGGGTTGCTGGGGAAATTCTCAATCTATGAGTGAACACTCCGTAACTCAGAGGAATCGGAAGAGAATCAGCTTTGGCAGGCGGAGCTGGAGGAATCTTAGAAATAATCTGTATACTCATTTATTTCCAATTTCCCTGACATTAAGACGTGATTGTCCTCTTTCCTCCACCCCCACCCCACTTAGCTCCTTGGAGCATCTGGTCCATTCTGGCTCCAGTGCCCTCTGATAAACTACAGTAGAAGACAAACATCTGAGAGTATGCTCTAGGCAGGTCCAAATAATCTGGATAATTTTTGAAATACCCAGAAAATACTGGTGGGAGAGTCTCATTAGTTAGCTTAGTAAGTGCTTGACATGTAAAACACAAATGCAATGAGAAAGGGGGAGTGCCCCGGCCCACGCTGTTCAGGGTGACTCCCTGGGAGAGGTCCGTTACGAGGGGCTGGGGAAGCCGGTTTAGGCATCAGGCCTCTGCCTTGGGAGGTGGAGGCAGGGAAATTGCTGTCCAAGCAGTGGGCCTTCCCGCTTCGTATCCTGCCCAATGTATGTTTCCTCTGCTCTTTACGTTGCATTCCCTCCTCTCCCCAAAGCCCCGCATCTAAATCATAAACAAGCACACAGAACACGCGGTTCCAACAACCTGGACCCCCTCTTTGTTCCTTCTTTGAGTACTGTCCTCAAACCCATCTTTCTTTTGGTTTTATACTTGCTTCAGTTAAAACCATTCTACTCTATTGAAGAAGACCAATTGTCCGTGATTCTTGAAGTGCCCCAAAGTGGGACGATGAAGCATGGCTGTCAATTCCTGCTTAGAAAACCAAGTGTCCAGGAAGGAAGCCTCGCAGGCCAGGCCCTTTCCCTGTGGGGACAGTGGAGACTTCCTCTTTGTTCTGCCTTGATTAAAGGGCCTTTTCTGCCCTGCTGCTGAAAGGTGTTGAACCACCTACCCAGTGATCTGCTATGTGGCCATTCACATCAAGACATCAAGCAGAACTCATTCATTCATTCACTCACTCTTCCATATATCAAGAAATTACAGGTACTTTAGAGTATAAGAAATCATAGAGACAGACAGTTGAATGGTGGTTGTTGGGGGCTGGGGAGAGGAAGAGGGGGAGCTAGCATTTAATGGGTACAGAGTTTCAGTTTTACAAGATGAAAAGAGGTATGCAGATGGATGACGGTGATGGTGGCACAACATTATGGATGTATTTAATACCACTGAACTGTACACTTAAAAATGGTTAAGATGGTAAATTTTATGTAATGTGTATTTTACCACAATGAAAACAATTGGGAAAAAATTACGGAATGTCAGGCCTTTTAAGTAACTGACTAGGGGGAAAAAGTGTTTGTGTGTTTTAGATGAGTAGAGATGGAGAGGAGCCAGTGAAGGAATAGGTGGAAGTCTTGCCACCTAAATCTTAAAACTAGATCTCCAACACTTTGAGGATTAAGTTGAAGGTCCTCAGCATGACGCACGCAGAAGGCCTTCTGTGACTGGGTCCGATTCCTAACGTAGCCTCACTTCTCTCCTCTCCAGCTCCAGGCTTCGCCCCAAACTGCCCTGGCTCAAGTTCTTTCCTCTGCCTTTCTTCCTCCTCTTCCTCCCCTGGCTGATTCCTCTTCATGCTTTCTGAGTTAATTCTGGTCACACCTCCTCCAGGAAGCCTTCTCTGCCACCCTAGTTGGAAGTGCTTTCTCCAGGCTGTCTAGCTCCCTGGTCGCTCCTTAATGGCATGGTCAGTGGCTTTGAGCTAAGTCTCCCCAGACGTCCACATAGGGAACACTAAATGTCTGTGGAATGAATCATGGTGGTGGTAAACATAGGGACCCAGCCCTGAACAGCTGAAGTTACAGAATCAGAGAAAATGTGAAACCTCTCAACAGGCTCCCTCCTTGCTGCCCAGGAGCCTACCTGGGGGGATGACCACTTAAGAACCATCAATTCTTCTTGGCTGGATTTTATGGGATTCCCTGCCTCTGAGGAGCATTGGGAAGATAAATGAGGTGACATTTATGAAGTGTCACCTCAGATGCAACATGCTATGTGAGGGCCAATAATTAACTCATAAGGTTGCAGCTGGTGTGAGGCATCTGGACACTGTGCCAGGCTGCCGCCACTGCCTCTGCTCACACAGCCAGCCATTCTGCCTTGGTCCACAGTGTTTACACTGTGCACAAAGCCACAGCAAGGGGGTAAGTTTGCTAGGGGAAAGTGTGCTGCGGGAATCTGGAGGACGAATTGTGTCCCATCATGAGAAGTACACAGCTGAAGGCACTGGTGGGGTGACGTTCAATCAGGGATGCGGAGACACACAGAGGCAGCTTGGGGCCATGATTAACTCTCTAAGAAAAAGATATGGAGAGGAATATGGAGGGAGTATTAACTGTTCAGTTTATTTCTTTATTTTGAAAGCATCTGATGGGAAATATAAGGATTATACTAAGAATGGCCTTGGTATCAATGAAGAGAGAATTGCCCCCTAACCCGACAAAAAAAATACAGCAGGACCTGCAGCTCATACATTCAGGAAAGGGCAGCAAACGGATATTCTGTGTAAGAGCTTCATTTTATCCCCCCCAAACCACCCTCAACAGCACAGTGTCTGCTGGGGACTCAGACGCTGATTGTGAACTGGCGGGTGAGGCCAGACCTCAGATCTGGGTGCAAAGGACTCCATCACAGCAGTGGTGTGACAAACCAAGATCACCCTCTTCCTTAGGAGCAACGATGGCTCAATGCTCACAGAGGGCCTACTGATGTCAGAAGCTCAGTTTTGGGGGCAGTTTCTGCTTTCTAGTGATTATCATTTTGCATAGTTCAAACACAATTACCACAACTTTAAGGACAGATGCTGGTAAAGGGAGGTCTGTAGCTATTCAGGCTTATTCTGTTCAGAATAAATTTGAGTGCACGCACACACACACACACATACACACACACACACACACACAAGCATGCCAGGAAAACCCGTAAGTTGCTGTGAATCATCAGAACAGTGTTCGTAAAACACTTCCTCCTGCCACAGCAGGCTCACGTTCGTTCTCTCAGTGGGTCCTCACAGCCACACTCCGAGGGCGGCCAGCACAGTATTACTTCTCTGCTTTACAGATGGGAAGCAGAGGCAGCTAGAGTGAAGAGGCTGTGTAAGACCACTTCCCAGTTGTCAGACTCTGTTAGTGGGTGATTTTCAACACGTGACTGAAGACAGAAAACAACGGAGTTGGGGGAACCACTGCTAGTTTGCTTCTTCCCATCTTTTTCACCCTCCCAAAGTATATGTATGTGTATATGTATATGTATACGTATATGTACATGTACATCTATATCTACATCTACATTTATATCTCTCTCTATATAATGTCTGTTATAAGCCAGCAACTGGGGGGCATCTTCTCTACCTTACAAACTTGTGAAATGAGTAGTTAGGAAGTTTCTTTTCCGTGAGTCACATCAAGGCGATGGACTACGGAGTCCATGTGCCAGAGATCCTGTCATCCACATGAGCAGGTCATTTAGAGCTAACGACTCTGGGGGTGTGGTAAGGAAAGTATATACCTTGTGGATGATAAACAAATGTTAGGAAAATTCACTTTGCTTTTTGCAAAAAATCAGAATTCCAGATTTTTCTTTCCATCATGATTGCCCCGGCTCTGGCAATGCACGTTAGCTGCTGGCCTTCCTGGAGCTGATGGCTCTAGAGCAATTCCCATCCGGGAGAAACTTCAGCCCCATCTGTGCCACTGCACAGCCTTGTTACTCTTTGTCTAGTATCCACATTTACCCCTCAGGGTGCATCGACAGTAGTCATGACCTTGGAGAGTTCCAAGATATCCGCGGAAGGCATAGGGCCTCCATCAGCCTGACCAATGCATCCTAGAAAGTCTTGTCCACCAAGCATGGGCCTCGCCTCTCAGCTCTCTCTCTTTTTCTATCAAGAAAGTGTAATTTTCAAGGAAGAGATATTTGACTGAAGGAAATTCAGGATATCTCAGGGGAAGCCGCTAGCACATCCAATTTAATACTGCCCTCAATGACTGAAGCTACTTCAAACTCCAGAGAGTTAACTTTCCCAAGTACATTCTATGTCTCTGTGTGTGTGTGTGTGTGTGTGTGTGTGTGTGCATGTGTGTAAGTATATTGAGGAGGATGGGAGAGGAAGAAGAAAGAATACGAATTGGAATGCTTGAAATATCAATCCCACCAAAACTCATTTTATTTAGAAGTTTCTTTGCTGGATCTGCAGTGATGAATTAAGTAAAATAACTTCTTGGCTAATCCCCTCCAATCGCTCACCTCAGACATTGTTTGGTGGTTTTCAAAAGAGAAACCAAGGGACCTACCCTGATCATTGTGCTTTATAGAGGCTTCTGATATCCCTAAATGGAGGAATGGAGGGTGTCATAAGGTCAGGGCAGGACAATGACCTAAAAAACTAAGCAAGACTGTCAGTGTTGAAAAGGGCCATAGGGACCATCTATGACAAAGGGATCATGTAACAGAAGAGGGAATGGGACTTCTACACTCACACAGTGAGGCCGCAGGAGCTCTCTGGCTGCCTCTGACTCCAGGGAGCATCCTCTCCACCACCCCTGCTGCCTCTTTCAGAGGATAAAGGGTGGGGTATCATGAAAGGTGCTCAGGATTTGAATTGGCTATTGGCACAGAGATGGAGAGAAGGGAGGGATTCCAATTTGAGGGTGAATTTAGAAAGGTTGCTTTGCTATGCAGAGGATAACATTTTACCACTGTAGTCATTTTTTAGGTAAAATAATTGCTCTCACTTATTGAAAGTTTATCATGTGGCAGGCCTGTGCCAGGGTTTTTTTTTTTTTTTTTTTAATATTTATTATCTCAAAGCCACTCTCTGAAGTAGTTATTATCATTCCCATTTCATGTCACACAGCCATCAAGTAGCAACCTGGGATTGAAATCCAGTTGCTACCAGTATGCCATAGTGTGATGGGATCTGTGTCTGCAACTGCCATCAGTGGGCATAAACGGTCAATCTGGGTCAGATTAGATCACCCACATGTGATGGTAAGTCTGTGCTGTCAAATTTATGAAAAAATGGTAGTGTGTGTGTGGACATCTGTTGTTGGCTGCCTAGCATCTTTGTCCCCTCATTCAGGGTAATGATGTCCCAAATTTCCTTTCAGGAACTGCCCCCACCCCATTCTTAGCTAACAAATGGATTGAGAGTGACTCTACCCTCAGCTCTGAGGGTGGGCCCCCAGTTAGCAAAGCCATAGCTTGGCCACAGTGATTGGTTCGGGATGGGCACATGACCCAATTAGGCCAATCAAGTGTTAGGAAGCACTTGCTGGGGGCTTCTGAGAAGGAAACTTTATGCTTTATTCTGAGAATGCTACCTGGCGAGATGTTCTTTCTTCCTATTGCCTTGACCAAGGGCAAGCCCCAGAAGCTAATGGCAGCCATCTTGCAACCCTGAGGACAGCCAGCCTTAGGATGGAGGGACGTTATGAGCGGTACAGAGGAGAGATGGAAAGTAACTGGGTGCTTCGTGATATTGAGCCACTGGATTAAGCCTGGTCTGAAGCCAGACCCATCTTCGGATTTTCAGTTAGCTGAGATAGTACATTCTCTTTGTTTTTAAAGCCATTTTGAGTTGGATTTTCTGTTACTTGAAGCTTAAACACTTCAAACTGATACAAATGGGTGGGCCGAACAGTGTACCCACAATCCAAGATGGACATTTTAAAGCCAGCAAATGCTGTGCGTTGGTTACTCTCATTCTGCAAACCGTAGTGAAGTTTTCACTCATTCGTCTCCATTAAGATCATTAGAAAGGGTCCCTCTTTAGAGTGCAAAAATATGCTGAGAGGATGAAGAAAAAATGAAAATGTCTTCAGCAAGTCATAAACTACTTCCCACACCTACTTAAAGTTTAAGGACTGCTTTAATACTCCATGTTTAATTGTTAATTGAGAATTTAAAAATCAAAAATGCCAACTTTGCCTTCGATGAGATGGAAAATTATGCTGCTGTAGAAGGTAACATAATGTAAAACAGCCAACATTACCAAGGCACACAAATGTTTTTGGTATGTAAAATTGCTTTGTAAAATATTTGCTCCATCTGCTGAAAGCGGCAAAGACAATTTTCCCTTGATAGCTAATGGCCCATTTCGGCTGTGTGGCAAGTGATTCGCTGCGGTGGCGGCTCTCATTAAACAGAATGGTGAAAACGCGGTATATAATTCCATACTTATGTAGCATTATCCACTCGCTGCTTCTCGAGGAGTCTGTCCCTCATTATCGAGGCCTCCACCTTGCACCAACGTGCAGGCCTAGCAGCCGGTCTGACTTGAGAAGTGTTTTGTCCAACTGAGGCACATATGTCGCGCCTCCATTCCAAAGCTCAGCACAACTGCTTCGCCCCGACCAGAAACACTGGAAAGGTTCATTCCCTTTCAACTTTCCAGCACTTAAACTGCTGTTTCTTTTTCCCCCTCACCACAGGGGGCCATGGTTTTCTTTCCAGGCTCACCCTGTCGCACTGCATGCTGGGAGTTTCAATAGATAAAGATTAAGCGTTTCTTGAAATTCTTAACTGAACATTGCACATACACAAAAGCAGGAAAAATTTTCCCCCGGGGGCCAAAACTGCCACCATAAAAGCCCAACAAACACTGTCCTTGGTTCGTCGTGTATGTGGTGGTCTGTGAACTCTCTCTTTAAAGGAGTTGTTTACACTATACTCTGAATTACTTCAACATCTGCTAAAGGAACAATTAAAAATAAATAATCCAGGGTGGTTTAAAAAAAGAAGAATATGTTCATGTTTTGGGAATGATACTAAAAAGTAGTTACAGCAGCAAGTGGCTGATTTTTAAAAAATATTTTTAACATTGGAAAATGGTTCTAAAGGAAATTATATTAAATATGAGTGACATCAAATAAATACATATGACTGTTTTAAAGATTATGCAATATTTTCAAGCAGAAATCATGCAGTTTTAAAATCAACCATAAGTGGAAGTAGCCATGATTATTATTATTGGTAATAGGTTTCTTTCTTTCCAGTTAAAGAAATATCACTGGTGGAGAAAATTGCATATGCTAATAAGAACTCTTTAATTGAAAATTAAAAACAAAAGAAAACGTGCTCTTTGGACTTGATTTTTCATTCAAGTAATGGGGGAGAGTTTGTAGAATGAAGTAAGAGACTATCAGGAGAATTTATATTTTAATTTTATACAAAAGGAATGGGCAAGCATCTACTTTTCTTAATCAGAGTGAAGAGCTATACTTTCTTTGATATTTTCATATGTGCAGATGTATATACTTGAGGTGGATGTAATAGCATTATATATTTATTATTATTATTTTGGTATAGACCATGCTCATTAAAATACCAGGGTAATAAATTAGTGAATTCCGAAAGTGAGGATGTTTGTTTGATCTGGCACAATTGCATGAAAGTCCGAGTCTTCTCAAGGGCATCCCTCTCTCACTGTGCCACTCAGTGGCAGTCAGACGACCAGAAGCAAATGGCGCAGTCTCGGGCAGAGGAGAGTAAAACTCATTCTGAATCCATTCCAAATATCCCTGCCTGCTCTGTGGTTTCCAGCAAAGGAGATATTTCCAAAAGAACTCCAACGGGGACTTCCTGGATGTGAAAACACTAACCAATTCTCGTTCCTCTCATCTTTTGCTTTATTCCTTTCTTCCATGCTGTTATTGCGAAAAACTGGCAGTTAAATTCAATTGATTCAAAATATTCCGGATCCATATGGCGGCCAACCCTGGAGCTGAGGCGGCAATAGTGCCTCACTGCTGTTCCCAAGCATTTGCCTCTCCCCCAGTCCCCAGATGGTGGGAGTAACATTTAAACCTCCTTTTCTTTGCCTTGTACAATAGACCTTGGCACCATTTCAACTGTTTACTCCGGTAATTAACAGCTCTGATACCACAACAATTACAACTCCTACACTCTCACCACAATAATGCTATGAATTAGTGAGAGCTAATGGCTGGAAGGTAGAGTGTTTCCAGACTGTGAGATCTGTGCATTTTTAGAATAAAATAAAAGGTACAAACAGCACGCTTGCAGTAGACAATGATTACCTAGTAATTAGTTTACACAAAGCTTCCTATTTAATGGCAAAACGCTGTAATTAACGTGTGACAGAAAATCAAAGGGTACTTTGTAAGCATATGAAAAATTAACACTGCAGGCCCATAGCTTTATGTACTGATTAGAAGCATATTAAATCAATAGGACACACAAACCAACAGCTTGTAGAGCTGATTATTATAGGTCCTCGGAAGGGGGACTCTGCTTTCATTTAACTTGGGGAGGCAATTTTCCTTCTCCTGTCATCTTCCTCAGGCACAGAGAAGTACCTCAGACCCAAGCCTGGCAGCCTCATGAAAATAACCATTGAACTGGAAGAAAACATTCTAAGTCATTTTCAGAGATAAGGAAAGATATGTAAATGATTAAGACTTTCCAATGATTGTGGTGCCGTGCTGCTACACTAATTAGAAAAGACACCAACTGGAACCAAAAAATGAAGCAACTGGGTCTCAATCTTGTGGTCAGAATAATCTCTACTTTATCAGGTCAATGCCTCTTTATCTGACATGTAGAAAGTTCAAATAATTGGAATTATTTTCTCTTTTCAAATGATAAGAAGCCAGGACACTCTCAAGGTTTATTCTTTGAGAGGCATTATCTGGGTAAATCATTAGGTAGGAGCAATTGGGTCAACATTCTGTATTTTCAACAGCCACAATCCTATATAATGACAATTGATGCATAGAACAATATTCTAGATGCCTAAAAGACCTTCTGAATCACCAAAATAAGATTAAATTGTATGTACTTGTTCAATGTTACTTGTATTTAATTGTAATGCAATTTTCTGGTAATATTAACAATAATAATAACAGATAGCACTTCTGGAAGGCTTATGTGCTAAGTACATGCTAGCCAGTTTACAAGGGTTATCTCATTTCATTCTCACACCTCCCCAGGAGGCAGGTACTAATATTATCCCTATTTACAGATGAAGACATGGCGACTTGGAGAGCTGCGGAGATTTGCCCACGGTTCCCTCTAGTGAGTGTGGGAGTCTCACCTCAGTGTGCCTGGGCCATGGAAGCCCCCAACCCAGACCACCTCTTAGTTATCCCTGAATGTTCAATTATTCAGACCAGCCTATTCCAGCACTCATTCTTCTTCAAAGGGAATTTACCATGTCAACCTGGAACAGGGGACTGAAAAACCAAAAACAAAGTATTTGGTTGCTTATCCAAAAAACAGGGTTTTAAATGCTCACCGTATTTTTAATGCTGCATCTGATTGTGAAGATAGGCTTCTCAAAGCTTTTTGAGAATTTGCAGGCTCACTAAAAGGAGCATGGTAGTTGAGGAAGGCATTGAAAGTCTGTCACTCCCATGAACAGTCAAAGGGTGATATCTAAAACTCACTGTCAACACCCATGCATGGGGGTCAGCCAGGTGGCATAGTGGTTAAGTTCCACACTCTGCTTCGGTGGACCGGGGTTCTCAGGTTTGGATCCCGGGTGCAGACCTTGGGGTCCGCAGTTTGGATCCTGGGCATGGACCTACACATCGCTCATCAAGCCATGCTGTGGCGGCGTCCCATGTATAAAATAGAGGAGGATGGGCACAAATCTTAGCTCAGGGCCAATGGGCAACGGATGTTAGCTCATGGTCAATCTCCTTTCCAAGAAAAAAAAAAAATCTCACTCTCAACACACGTGCATATGAGTAGGCATGTGAGGCGGTTGGGTTGCAAAAGCCTAATCCTAGGGACCCCAGGACAGGGCTCCTCCTCCTCTGAAGCTCTGAGGTGTGTATACCGCCGGCCCTCCACCTCCCCCAGCTCGCTGCCTTTCAGGAACTGGACAGCAGCTCCCCTGTAAGGCAGGAAGGGGAAGAAATCTGAGAGCAAGGGCTGTTGCATTCCAGGGACGTTTGTGTTTCACAAAAGTCTCTGTACAAAGCAGAAAACCTGCCACAAGGGCAGCAGGTCACAACGGCAGGGACCTGAGGGAGAACCCTGCTCTGGGATTTTCAAACACGGGGTCTTTTCTAAGTGGATTCAGTTCGGTGTGGCAAGAGTGCTGGACCAGGAGGAGTGGATGTGGGTTCCAATCTAGGCACGGTTGTTTATTAGCCATGTGAACTTGGGCGAGTCACTGAACTTCCCAAGCATCAGTTTCTCCATCTGTAAACAGAATAACAACACCTTCCTCATCAAAGTGGTGTGGAAGTAAATACCTCAGGGTTTTTCTGGGATTGAATGAGACAATTCATGTAGGGTGCTTAGCACAAAGCCTAGCACCCAGCAGGTATTCTACAATGCTATTTATTATTGTTATTATTATGAAATATATGGAAAATGTCAAAACCTTAACAGTGTATTCATGGATCCACAAAATGCTTAATCTCATGTATAGGCCAATATTCTGGCAACTATTAAATATATAAGGATAATCTAAGAAGTCAAGATTTTAAGATATAAAAATAAACAAATATAAAAAACGAATAGTCAATTATATGTAGTTTAATGATTAGGGAAAAATGATACTCTACATTTTTTTCTAACCTGGAAAACCGAGATTTTCTTTTAATACCAAGATGTTGTATTTTTTTTTATACATAATAAACTTACAAATAAGGTCATGAAAAAAGGCTATCTCTTGCTTGTAATCAAATAATAACAATTATAAGTTGCATTTTGACATCTAAAATAAAAGTGCAAACAGTTCATAATATCCAATGCTGTTAAGGTGGTGATAAAACTAGTACCTATGCTTATTCTCTGCTAGTAGCTTTGGAAATTGGTACTACCTTCTTGGAAAGTACTGTGGCAGTATGTAACAAGAGCCATATAGCATTCTACTCCTGGGTCTTTCTCCTAGGGAAATGACTCAACAGAAGCAAAAAGAGGTGTACCCCAAAACCCAAAATAAAAACAAACAAATCTTTCCTCCCTCCTCCCTCACCACCACCACCAAAAAAAGGAAAGCTGGAAATAAGCTAAATTTCCAATTTAGTTGCAAGGTTTACTCTATTAGAGTACATCAATATGAGGGAACATTATGTAGCCTTTAATTGTGACAACTACATGTAAACATGGAGAATGTTTAAGATCTGATTTCTGAATAGCATATACACTATTATTGTAGCTATGAGAAATAAATGCAGCACATTAGGAAATTAATACACAAAAGTGAAAGCAACTCTGGGAAAAGTGATTATGTACTTATTTGGTTAAATATTTCTTTAATCTTGCTATATTATCTTTTAACTTTTCTAAAAAATTATTTGGTTACAGGTTAATGGTTCTTTGGGATGACCTAATAAATTCCTGCTAACCTCCACAGAAGGCACTAAGCTCAGCCATCTTGTGGTGTCTCCTATGACCCAGTTACAAGGCCATCCTAACGGATGGAGGTCTTCACAATGGAGATGTAGAGAGTTCTAAGGCACTGATTCGTTGATGGTTCTCTTTTGTAATAGTGTATTTTGTTTGCTGATTTAGTTCTACAAGGAAGCAAAATAATTGCTGTGGTTTATTCTATTTTTCCTAGGCTTGAGTGCCTTGAATTAGTCATGTATATATATATGACTAATATTATATATATATATATATAAAATCCCCAAATTAATTTGATCCCCAAATTAATATCAAATGTCTAACAAAGTGCCCTGAAGTACAAGTAAAGGGGAAACTGCTCTTGCAAAGGGCTAAAACTGCAATATTATATAGTAGCATTCAGGAGTCAGTTCAATTTCCTTTTTCTCATAAGTGATAAAATTGTGACGCCAAGACCTCCACATCCAACACTGTCCATCCAGAGTAACAGAGGCCCAAATAAGGGCTGCACAGAGAAACCCAAAAGCAAGCTGGCTTAGCTTTTCACATGAGAAATTGTTCTACAAAGATCTTTTCTTGCAAAGCGGCGTCACCAGTAGCATCACTGCCGCCAAGCCAGTCTCCCAGGAATGAGGGAGGGAAGATTTACCCTTTACAAGAAGAAAGGGAGAAAAAGCCACAGGAAGGACTGGTATCACAGTGAATGTCTGTCTACCTGAATCTCCCTACACTGTCCTATGTGAGTGTCCAGGAAGGTTTCTCCCCTACAAGTCTGCCTTCCTTTGCTTAAGCCTTTATCCCTCTAAACGAAAAGAAGTACCCCTGACTGGGCAGTGGGGAGTTTGGAGTGTGCACCAAGTGTGTGGATTTATTAAACCTTAACAAGCATTGAGTACTGAAGTGAGTGGGTTTACTGGAACCTGCGGGGGAAGTAGGTTTTGTCAGCTGGTAGGATCAGGAGAATAAGGTTGGTACCAGAACACCATGAGAAAAATGAGAGTTGTGCTCTGTTTTCATTGTGGCCATCATGTAACATTCTGCTTTTCCTAAAATCACCTACATGTCCGTACTGATTTTTTAAATGTGACTATAGTTTTTCAGCGTTTGTTGACTCCATGACTTTGTTTCAAATCTCAATTGCAACCAGTCAAAAAACTCTGGTTCTAAATTAGATAGCTAGAAAAAAAAGATAACCTTTATATTAGATCCTTGGGTCTACACTGAATCATGCCTACATCTAAAACCAATATCTGCATAAGACACAAGAGAATCTCAAAACTGTTCAAACTCTCATAACAGCACTGTTTTTAATCTGTTGCCTACAACATACCAATGAGCAAAATCATGGTATCGTGTCATAAACTGCTATGCAAATGATGCTATTTGTAAGTATTAACATAATTTAGTGCTTACAGTCATATTCTCATTTCTAATAATTCTCCCAGAATGGAGTCTTTCTCTGGACTCTTAGCCTGCAGGATAGTCTTTCATCAAGAAGCTGAAATTTTTAATAACCTGCCAGCATATGTTTTGTATGTGCCAGGCTAGGCTTGATGACACAACATCTTCATTATCAAAAGAAACAGGTCTACAAACTGTAATAGGACATTAAAACATGCCTGTGCTCATAAAGTAATGCTTTGATGTCTAAATGTGCACCATTATGATGGTCTTCTGGAACAAAGGATCATTCTAATCCTAAACTCTCAACAGCTCCACTCAATGGAGATTGCAGTTCACTTCCACTCTGAATACGATTTCACTTTGAAGGCAAAAGAATGTCAATAGTCTTCTACAAAAAGAAAAAAGCTCTTCAGAACTACTTTATTTTTTATTTTTATTTTGGCTTCTAACCACGCCACGGCTAACCGCAGGTCTCAGAGTATAAAAAGACTGCTGAGTAATTATATTTCCCTTGTTAAGTTTTAAAAAATGATTTATGGGCCGGCGCTGTGGCTTGGTGGTTAAGTGCGCGCGCTGCAATGCTGGTGGCCCGGGTTCGGATCCCGGGTGCGCATCGAGGCACCACTTCTCCGTCCATCCTGAGGCCGAGTCCCACATACAGCAACTAGAGGGATGTGCAGCTGTGACATACAGCTATCTACTGGGGCTTTGGGGGGAAAAAATAAAATAAATAAAATCTTTAAAAAATGATTTAAATGGATTATTAATTATTCAAGAATGTCACATTTAATAACATTAACAATAATGCCATATGTATTTGGTGACAATTTAAAATGGTACAGTTTAAAATAATTGAAATTAAAGAATGTATGGTCAGGCTTCTAGGTGCAATTCAGCTAAAGATCAATATTTTACATATTTTTTAAACTTAAAGTCAAACGTTTCAAATTTGTCATAGTCTAGTGTCAGGAGAATTCTTTAAAAATTACAGGTTTGAAATATTGAGACCAGCAAATACTTTGCACACTAACATTTCAATTTCTTAAATAAAATGTCGTACTTTTCATAGTTTAATCTCAACAGTTTGGCTTTAAAAAGAAAATTCCATACAATATAAAATAAAATCCAGTTCAAAGAGAACACAAGAGAAACCTCTATGGGCCTCAAAATTAAATACATTTTCCTTGTTTTATTTTTTTCTAGAAGAGTGATTCACTTTGGTATCCTTTAAATAGTATGTAAAAAGCTGGCCATGACAGGTACCGCATTTAGTCCATTCACTGATGGAGGGGGAAGAAAAGCCCAGAATAGATCACGGGGAGAACAGCAACATTTGTCAAAGGGAACTCTCTCTTCTGACTGTTCTCTAGATTTATTCGTCATTTCACTTTCACAAGAATAATGTGGTTCTCCTGTGTGTCCCTCCCTTTCTATCACTTGTGTCTTGATTCATGTACCTCTGTAGTAGGATGCTCAAAGCAGATGCAAATCACTCCACAGCCCACCGCTATGTAGTTGGTAGGGAAGGAATCAGCTAACAGAATTTGCATCTGAATTCTCTGAATTTATGCTATTTTCCTAAATTATGTTTTCACCACTAGGTCAGCCAAAACAGAGATTGGGGATTAAGATAAGCCAGGCAAGTCTAGGCTCCTGGATGCAAAGTGAGGCAGCTTTTAGAATGGCGGGTTTAATTTCTATATTTAACCATATAAAATTACTTTAATTATTAAGCAAGTTTAGAAAAGACTAAGAAGCTGTACAATTCATCCTTCCACCAACATACATGGAAAAATCTATACACGTCCACTCATATGCTAAGGCTTCTTACATATTATTCAGCTTTTGCCGGGAGATTTTCTGGCCCGGATGTATTATTTTCTCAACATCTCAAAGGGACAAGCAGTTACATAAATTTCCTTCAATTGTCTTCAGAAACGTATGACTGCTGACAGAATGCTATTATACATTAGCTTCCAGGTGACAACCATTCACTAATAGAATTTCTCTCATAATAAAATACAGCTAGCTTAATAACAATAGTTGTTAGAAGCATATGATCAAGACCTACTTAGAGCGAACGATGAGATTTGTAATGTTACTTGAATATGGTAAAAAAATTACTTTCTAATTATCATAATCAATTTGAAGACATGAATGAAGACTTTTGGGGCCCAAAGAAGGGACATTTAAAATAACCTAATCATGGGCCGGCCCTGTGGCCTGGTGGTTAAGTGCGTGCGCTGCGATGCTGGTGGCCCGGGTTCGGATCCCGGGTGCTCATCGAGGCACCACTTCTCCGTTCATCCTGAGGCCGAGTCCCACATACAGCAACTAGAAGGATGTGCAGCTACGACACACAACTATCCACTGGGGCTTTGGGGGGAAAAATAAAATAAATAAAATCTTAAAAAAAAATAAATAAATAAATAAAAAATAAATAAATAAAATAAAATAACCTAATCAACCCCATTCACTTTGCATGTAAGGACTAAAGCCCAAGAAAGTCAAAATGACTTGCCTAAGGTCTCACTGCTGGAAAATGACACAGCTGAGTCTAGAAGAAAGTGCTTTCATCTCCTAGCTGAGCCTTTTGCTTCCTCCCCTAACTGTTCAGAAACGGTGGGTTTATATCCCATTGAACACTCACTTGTGCCCATTTCTTCCTCCAGTCTTCGCGGCCATATTTGCTACTCTTCTTTAAGACCCACTTATAGCACTTTAGGTGGGAAGTAATGTCACAAAATGCAGTCCCGTTTCCTCCAAACTCATAGTCCACTTTAAAGAGCCAGCGTCGGATTTCCAGGTGATCGGTAACCAGCTGACTCAGCCGTTCTATCATCTGTGGGGCCGAAGACATAGCAACATTTAATACAGCTAGTTTCCTGGATTACTTCTTATTGTATCCACTTAGTTGTTGTACTTCTCATGTGTCTTTATTTCAAATGGTCTGTTCATTCAGTTATCTTCTAGTTATTAAGACAGATTAGAAAGCGTTTTCAGTGATATGTATATGATGTGAAGAAATCACTAACCAATGGGACCAAAGACATGTTTAAAAGTATAGTCTGATTTATGAGAAATTCTGAAATTATCATTTTGCTGGCTTTTGAAGGCAAAAGAAAAATCCTTGAATATCTGTAATTGAATTGTGGTATTGTTTTCTTTTCAAGAGAATTATGTGTTTACTTATTGATTCTTCAAATGATTTTTTTTATAGTTTCAAGACCATAAAGAGTTGTAGTCTTGAAAACTTTAACTGTTTGGAGCTTTGCTGAGCTTTTAAATGTTATAACCTATAAAACATTTAATTTTTTCCTCATTAACATACATGAAGTACATTTGTTTGGCTGGCCAATTGGCCAAGTGTATTACATTATGTGTATTATATGAACAAGCCAGATAAAGGAGATACATTCATGAAAGCAACTTTCCTTAATATACAACTGTCCTACATTTTATTTGAAACAGTATTTTCTCAATAACTGAGCTCAATCACATGGAAGTTTAAGGGATAGAAGTTCAAGCTCTAATATCACAATGATAAGAATATCTAACATTACTGAACTATCGGTAGGAGCCAGGTCTTTGGCTAAGCCCTTTATATGAGTTTTCTCATTGAATACTCACAAAAACCTATGCGGTAGACACCATTATTAGTTCCATTTTGCATGTAAATAACTGAGACTCAGCTAATTTAAATAACTTGCCCACATTACACAGCATTGAGTGGCAGAGCAGACTCCACCCAGGTTGCTCTGACTCCAGCGCCTAAGCTCATTCCCTCTTCACTGTGCTGCCTATCAACCTGCAGAGAGCTGGAGGAGAAGGGGGAGGTGGAGAAAGAAGTCAGAAGAGGAGCAAGAGAAGCAACTTTGCGTACAGTCAATAAGCCATTTGGGATACGTTTGAATCAGACAAAAGTCTGTAGCAAGATTACTTAATTATAAGTAATACTGTTCTAGTAGAGCCTTGGAGACAAATTATTGATTAAATCACAAAATGATTTTTTTTATCTGGTTTTCTCTTCAGACTTTCCAGTCTATATTTCCCAGAAAGAAACAAAGCAATACTAAGGATTCTCTCTCCTGAGCCCACCCCATGCCGTTCTTGGCTATGGTCTTCTGTACTTAAGGACATCTCTGCAACACTCCTATTCTCTTCTCTTTTGATGAATTTTTGATCACCTAATGGATTTTTATTTTTTAACTAAAGGGTGTGAAAGGACTCAAGATTATAGTTCTACTGAAGTCTGGAGCTAGAAGACTAGGATTATTTAGATTAAAGGCACAATCTGTTGTCTTGAGTTGTGTCTTTCAGGCAAATCTTCCTGGGGATGTTACAGTACACAGAGGTGTGGAAGTGATACCACAATGGGCATACTTGGGATCCCCAGAAGCCCCATGCAACCATGGGGTATTCAATTAGAGTGAAAATGGAATTGCCTTAGCTTCCTAATTATCAAGTAGTGTCTGTGGATAATTTGGATGTTTAAATGAAAAGTACTCTGGTCTACACACCATATGGCTATGAGCATAGCCTAGGAAGGTTTTTCAATATGCTTTCCAAAGTTATACCTTCTTTCTCTAATGTTGTGTTGACAAGATATATTCTATATTTAATCATATTTTGCTATATTATGATCATGCCTTGCAGAAATAGAAATGGTCTTTTGCCTGTTAATATCCAATAAAATTCTTTTGCTAGTGTAAGGAAACTGGCATAGCCTTTTTCATTGTATATTTGGATATACTGTGTATTTGGAGGCTTCAACTACTAACAGAATTCTTATCTGTTTCTTCCAAATCCTATTATTTGTTGCTTCTGAGAATCCTATAAATGGGCGTCTGTTGATGGATCCCCTACAGTAATAAAAAGGATCAATGGTATTGTAAAGACTGCACCACAGGAAAGAATTATGTGCTATCTGTAAGTGAAAATTGAACAGTGCTTTAAAATAGCATTGCCATTTTTGATTATTTAACCAAAGCTGTCAATATTTCATATGGAGCACACGCCAGAAAGAGAACTTGCATGGTTACTTTATGGATCCAAACAGGAAATGCCCACTGTGCTCATGCTAGATTTAAAAAATAGATAAATAACTTAATCATAAACCAAATGACTTTATGCTATTTCCAAACATTTATCATTTTCTAATTGAGTCTCTCTGTTCAAAAGATGTAATATGTATTTTCATTGCTACTCATTTTATACTGGTGTAGAACAGAAATAGAAAAACGTCTACTGCTCAAGTCTAACTGATGGTCAGGAATATTTATTAACCTAAATTAAAATAATCACAGCTTTTTTTCACTGGCTTTAAGTTTATGATGCACATCGGTAAAAAGTCAGTGTTATTGATTTCCCACCATTGGCAAATTCAAAATGCTGACGCGCTCAGATAGATTAGGTAGGGTGGTCACTACCTATAAAATCTCAGTGGAGTACTTCAATTCTTGATGACCTCAGATGTATGTTTTCGAAATAGAGTAGAACTCAGTTATAACTTGGTTTATTGTGATATAATTTGCACATGCTATAGATGAAATGACGTCCCTCAAATCCGATTTGTCTATGAGGAGGGTGGTTTTATTCTTACTTCTGAACACCAGCATTAGAGGGAGGTTTTACTCTATTAAATGTGCCTGCATCTTTAACTACAATCAACATATAAGGTTCTAAAATATTTCATAGCAAAGATTGCCTGAGTTCTCACCAGTGAAGACGAAAGACTCAATATAAATATTGCACATACATTTTAAAGTTGTGAAGGTGTTTAATCCGTGTGATTGTGAAATCACATGTGAAATTGTATTGTTTTAAAATGCATTTCACTTGTATTAAGTCTATCAGCTGAGTACTGGGAAGCAGAGTCATCAACCTACCTTGTTATCTTCAAATTCCAGTGGAAGCTGATGGCAATGAAAGGGACACACCAGTTCAGGGCGACTGCTCTCTTCTGCTGCTATTAAAACCACCTGTGCCTTTTCCAGACACTGCCACCTTTAAAAGCAACTTCCTTCACGAGCCCATGTATTGCCCAAGAACACTGTAGTAAGACTGAAACATTTCAGGGCAATTTAATAATCTAAAAATATCTTCAAACTAGTCTCTGAAAAGTATGATTTGTTGAAAGGCTTGATTTGGGGACTCAGTGGCTATGGGGTACGAGCATCGTGATCAGGCAACTGAGGGGGAAGGAGGCTCCCTAAATATTGTCCCTCCCAGACTGCCTCATCGTGCACGGTTCTTTAGTTTCCCAAAAGGTGGGTGCCTGGGATCAGTTGTGATTGCCTCAGAGTAATGGTCAAGAGATGTACTGACACAGAAGTTAGGGAATGTTCACAGCCACTTGTCTTTTTATTTTCTTTATTGTGAAAAAAGATAGCAGTTAAATGGGAGAACACCTGCCAGAACAAACTCAAAGATCATTTCTAGTGGCTGATATTGTAGTTCTCCAAATAGTAAGAGCCCTAACTATCTGCTGGAAGAATGCGCAGCCATAGACCTGGTCCAGCGCAAAACCCCAGAAGTAGATAATTTTATGCCTGGAGCCATTTCACTTCCCCTTTCTGGGATTTTTCCGCTACTCTCTTTATGTCCCCTTTCCTGAGGAGCCAAAGGATCTTTTTACAGAGCCAAGGATGTCTGCAGCCCTCTGCTACAGGACCTCTGCAACCTGACTCGGCAGAAAGGCTCATCCCTGGAGCTTTCCAAAGCTGCTCCTTTTAGCCCAAACGGACTCACATTTCTTAGGGTCCTGCTAAATGACTGGCTGGCTAATATGATGATGAACTAATCCACGTTAAGGCCATACATATTGATAGCAGATTAGTACATTAACAGGGCCTTCAATGTCTTAATCCAAATGAGTACATATTTTGGGAATTCCAGCAATTTCTGCAAGGCCAATAGGAAGATACTTTGAAATATGAAGGCCTGAAGTAGATCCCATCAAATCAACTTAAGTGTTCCACTTCTTCCTCTGGGAGGGCTCGCTCCAGAAGATCTGAAGTTCCTGCTAGGTCAAGAGGATGTGCAATATTTGAACAGAACCCATTTGTCCACCCCACACACCTGTTGGTGACTATAGATGTCATATATTCCAGGAGGGACTGGCACACTGGCACTCTCAAAGACCCGTCTACTTCCAGACTTGGTATTATAAAGATGAGCTAGTTCGGGCTCCGAGCCCAGGATGGGCACCTCTAACATGTCGGCCACAGCTAAATCATCTCTGTGGAGGAGCCCGCTGACGATGTAGGCCTGTTTTCCTTGGATGAGATTTTTTATTCTTTTGATTGCCTTGGGACTGTACATCAGGTGAGTGGCCAGGCACATATGATGCTTCTGGGGGAAGATCATATTATTCTTGTTAAAAGGTGTTCTTTTTCTAGTCCATATACCTAATTTATAATGTTGCACACAATAAATGCATTATTAATAGCAGGCTGGGTTATGACCTATCCTGTTGTTTAGCAGTTTAAATTGATAAAAGCTGTTGGGGTGAGGCTCCATAATCGCTCACATCTTTAGTGTGTTGGAAATAGGCTCACTGGGAATAGAACTAATTACTACACATCTGTATTTATTTGATCCACGTGGAATTATCCTTCTGTCAGAAGGAAAAGAGGCTGGCGGCCTTTGTATAATAGTGATTCATCTCTGCAACACTTCTGGTGTGGTTTAACACTAAAGCGTCTGGAAAATCAATACAAAAAATGAAGAAAAAAGCCCCACAGTATTCCTCACGATACAGGACGCCTAATCTGGCAACTCTTCAAATGATTCGGTAGGAAAAAGACACTTGACTCAATACTCTCTTTCCAAAGTTCCACCACAAAGTCTGCTTCAGAGCATATGTGCTTTTATAATGATTATCATGGTTCTTAGCCAACACTGGAGAGGATTCATGAGTGGAAAATATTTGAAAATTTCAGCAGGATTCAAATTCATTTTCCAATGGAAAACTTTATTTTATTTTTGACTATTTAGACATAGCAATACATGTGACTGACTCATTCAATTAAATCAATAATTCTGGAATGTCTAATAGGGGCAGAGGGCAGAGCCGGATGGTCAAAACACACCAAAACTAACACAACCACATCTCTGCGTTCAAGGAGCGGGGACACAAATGAGTACAGTTAATGCAAAACTAATTCAAGGCAGAGAAGGGCCGTAAAGAGCTATAGAGGGCCTCGGAGGCCTGGAGGAGGGAGGCAGAGGCCACATACTGGTGGGGAGAGCTGAAAAGGCAAATTACTCATTCTCCTTGGGCCTCAGTTTCCTCATCTGTAGAATGTGTATAATAATAGTATCCATCTCATAGGGATGCTGTGAGGATTAAATGAGATGATGCATGTAAAGCACTTATGAGAGTGTCTTTGACATAATACGCACTTAATGAATGTTAGCTAGTATTATTATTATGAAAGAGATTGGAGTTGAGGTGAATTTTGAAGGTTGGGTAGGACATTAGTCAAGGACGGAATATGAGAACTCAAGACTGTGCTCACTTCCTCTAGAGAAGAGGGCAGCATGGCACATGAGAAAGTGCTGGGGCTTAGAAGTCAGACTGTTCTGGCTCTGAATCCAGCTCTATCACTTATAAGCAACCTGAACTTGGGCAAGTGACTTAGACTCCCTGAGCCTAAGTTTCTCCATCTGTTACTTGGGAATAAAAATGCCCGTTTGCTGGGTTGTTCTAAGGATAAAAGAAGATCATAAATGTGAAACATCACTATAACGCATGCCATTGAGTTGATATTCAATAATGGTAGTAATTATTATTACAGAGCAAACTCTCTTTTTAAAATAAAGTCATTAAAATGTCATGCAAATAATATAATGCAAGATGCTCGAGTCTCAAGGGAGTTCGAAAGATTTTGTAGACTAGCATCTACTCCCCCAATTCTAGTCAAAATTATCTACTCAACATGGCATTAGAATGTGCAGAAAGGTCGAGCAACTGTTTCCCAGGAATATCAGCTTCACCAGGTTGCAAACTTGGCTGGTATAACTGGTGAGTGTGTGAGAAAGAGACTGAGGAGAGCCTCTGGATTTCATTCCTGCCCAAATTTGTAACTTGCAAGTTGACTTAAAAAACTCAGCCTTTCTGAGCCTCAGTTCCCCATATTCAGATGAGGGATTGGACTAAAGTTCCTAGGGTCCTTCCAGCTGTGAAGTGATTTTTCCTTTAAAACCAGTGCTCTTTTGGACTTAGTGTTTAATGGGCACAGAGTTTCTGCTGGAGGTGTTGAAAAAGTTTTGAAAATGGGTAATATGATGGTTGCACAACAATGTGAATGTATTTAATGCCACTGAACTATACACTTACAACGGTTAAAATGGTAAATTTTATGTCCCCCACCCCCAAAAGACAAAAAACAGAGCTCCCCTTAGAAGAGGATTTATACGATTTACCCTATTGGGCCCTTCCTCCAGAGTACGTGTTCTATTCTAAGGTCCTCAGATCTATGCAATATGCCTTTTTTACCATAATTTAAATCCCCTTCAAAATCTACTTCTGAGAATGCAGTTGTAGGAAACCCAATATTCCGTTAGACAATGGCTGGTGACAGCACCTGGTGAGTTTTGTTTCTTATCTAATTGATCACTGTCTTTTCCCCTTGCTTATTTCACTCCTTTCCCTTCCCTACAAATTACTCCAATGAAGAAATGTGAAAAAATTAAATGTCTTGGAGAACTGGTCACTTGAGTGACAATGTATGGGGTGGGCTTTTCAGGGCACCTAGAAGAATGTTTCAAAGGTGGCAATCCTCTCATGTCAAGTCCACAATGTTAAAGCATTTTGACATGTATTCTCTTAATTGATCCATACAACACTGTACTCATTCACAGTCCCTCATTTGGAGATGAGGAAACTGAGGCTCAAGGGATTTGCCCAAAGTCACACAGCCAGTAAAGAGCAGAGGTGGGATTCAAATCCAGTGTTAGCACTGGTCACCCCAGAGCGGCCATGATTTATCCCATTTTACAGACTGAGTAGTGAAGGTCTAGTGGGTTTATGAGGTGTGATGAGGAGATGGCAGATGCAGCAATAAAACCTAATGTTAAAGTTCTGAGCACATTTCCAGCCAGCATGGATTTCTCTCTCATCTAGGTTTGCTTATCTCTATTGGCAAGTACTCTATGTGATTCTGTTATAGTCATCTGTGGGCATGCCTTATTCTTCAGGCAAGATGGTACCATAGCACCACTGAACACCATAGTGTTCAATATGTGTTTAATAAAGATTCGAATGTGAGGGAGTGATGGCAGAGGCCACACTACTGACCGCGGGTCTTGTATGATCATTGAGAGAAAATCAGTATCATCAGATCCAGGCAGTAGTGGATTAACATGAGTGACAAAAATCTAAAATGTTCCTAATTCCATAACATTATAGCTACATTTAACTTGTCACCAGTGGTTTTTTTTGACCTGAGACAAAAGGTAGCTGTTTAGGATGTCTTCATAAACATTAAAATGTTCAAAAATAGACATGATGACTTTATAACAACACTTTTTACCATTACAGATTCAAACATTGTATAGTAACTTGGAGAGATGCACAAACAGATTTTTGGCATGCTTTAAAAAACTCTGCTCAAAGCCATCCATTTGAATGAAAAGCAGCACTGATATGATCTCTCAAACCCATTAAAAAGAAATAAAGCCGTAACTAAACATGAGCAGGAACTGATTTGAAAGTGACAGTTTAATTTTTGTGTTTTAAAAAGTTGATTGCCTATAAATGATTAATTACTCAAATAACTTAAACTATGAGGAGAAGTATTAAGTACTTAAAATATTCCCTACTTGTTTCTACTCACAAAGGTGCAAACTGACACTATGAATATAGCCCAGGGCCTCTGTTAGTGCTAACTGCCTATCTCCTGCTTGGAAGTCGAAGAGGGTACATTTCTCAGGTAATAGGTTTACAGAGCTGGAAAGGACTTTGAAATGATCTAACCCATCACCTCATTTAATAATTTTTTTTTTTTTAAAGAGCACATTATTTTTTTAAATTTTATTTATTTATTTATTTATTTTTTCCCCAAAGCCCCAGTAGATAGTTGTATGTCATAGCTGCACATCCTTCTAGTTGCTGTATGTGGGACGCGGCCTCAGCATGGCCAGAGAAGCGGTGCGTCGGTGCGCGCCCGGGATCTGAACCCCGGCCACCAGCAAAGGAGCGCGCGCACTTAACCGCTAAGCCACGGGGCCGGCCCTCATTTTATAGATGAACAACAGAGGACCAGAGAGGTAAAGGGGCTTGCCTAAGGCCGCAAGGTCATCCAGGAGCAAAGCAGTTTTTCCAATTCATGATAGTGTTCTGCAGTTAGACAGATTTTGGTTCACACTCTGGTTAACTTTTGGTTCATAACGGGACGAGAAAATAAGTCTGGGTTTCCTCAGCTATAAAAGGAAATTGATCATTTCTGTGTCATTGCCTTGTTCTGAGGATCAAATGAGAAAATGTATACTAAGCATTTGATAAATGTTAGTTCACTCACTTTCCTTCTCCCAAATGAGTGCCCCTTCCCCATTCCACACCTCTTTGATGTCTCTAGGCATTTCAGATGTGCAGAAACTCCTTATTGGCAGCTATCAAGCATTAGCTCCAGTTTCTGGCTGGAGAAAATCAGGAAATTAACTGCACACTAATGATAGTTCTTTTTCTTCCTTGTTTCCCAATGTCCACAGTAACTTTGCCGCTGAGGCCAGGGGATAGCTAGGAAGCACTGAGGCAATGCTGGCATTGGTGGAGGACACTGGGAGGTTCCCAAGAATATAAAGAAGTGGTGATGACTTGTCCCCTGTCCTTTCTCTTGCTTACTCTGCCCCTGCCGTTGCCTTCCTCTTGCACAGCAAAGGGTGCCAATGAAACAGAGCTGGGCAGAGAGTTTTGAGGGGAATATCGAGGTATCCAGTTATGAAAAAATAAAATCTTCATCATGGTAGAAGAAAGTAAAACTTGAATTAATTTGAGTCTACCAGCAAAGTAGAAAGGCAATAGCAACCTCTTCCAGCTCCGGCACGACTTTTCTTTGAGTCAAATCATGGTGCATCTGAAGGGTTAATGGGTAGTAACTCAGCACATAGATATTTCCTACATAAAGCATGCAATCAGTTTCTCTGGCGATAGACAGAGAGTTGACTTTGGTGCATCCCACTTGTGAATGCAGAGAGCGATCTTTATCAGCAAATTCAGACCCTCAATTATACAAAAAAAGTCTCCTCAAAATTTCATGTCTATTAGGTAATAAAATGTTGGTTGTTTAACATGGAAAGTTTAAATTCTCATTAAAATATAAAGAAATTCATTTCAAGCCATCTCTTGCACTGCCTTGTTCTAGAACATAGCCCTCGTGGTTCCATGAATTTCCCAAAAGCTCTTGTCTAGGAATGGAATTCCACTCAGAATTCATTCCATTCATTAAAAATCAGTACAAGTTAAAAAAATTTTTTTTACCTTATTCATTATGAACCATGTGATATGGTAAATCAGGCCAAATTCCCCTGAGGGAAAAACCCCATGGAGTAACAAGGAATACCCGTGTGGAAATCAGAAAACAGGGGCCCTGGACTAGATTCTGTCCGTAACTGGCGTTGTGGGACCATAGGCAGTCCCAGCCTTTCTCTGCCTTGGTGTCCTCCACACAAAATTAAGAAAAAGGAACCGTAGATGTTATAAATTCACCTACTTGATGGTACCACCCGATACTGCAATTAGGCTTCAGCTACAGAGGAACTGGGCAGGGGTAGCTCAACTAAGTCTGAAAGTTAAACTGGGATATTTATTTCCTACAGCCCAACTAGTAGTCTAATCAGTATAGCTGTTAAACTTGCAATAATATTTCACTGATGTGTACCAGAGCGTTGCAAGTTATAAAATTTCCAATTTAATTTTACTGCATTCCTGAAGCCATAGTAATTAGAAGACAAACTCACAGTGAAGATGTTTATAGCTTCAGGGGTGATAATTTTGAACCTGTCCTGCAGGTCACTTCTGTCCTCAAGGTTCCCAGATTTGACAGCTGCCTGTAGACTCAGGATTTTACTGTAATACTGCAGTAACTCGTCATTCATTTGATGGGAGCAGATGTAGATGACACTCACATTGGCGTCTGAAAACAACAAGCACAATGTTAATTACTGGTATAAAGGTAAACGACATTATGAACTCCGGCATCGGATTGATGTCGCACAGTTTAAAATAAAGAGCATATCCAAAAGCCACATTGAACTTAATTTAGATTGGTTTTACACAAATGTTAGCAATTGAACTGGCTTTTTTGCACTTTAGCATTTCTCTAAAGAAAAGATAAGTAACACTACCACCAAAAAAATAGACACAATGATTCCTTCAGAAGGAGGGCTATGAGGTACCGTGGAAGTATACTTTCAAATAATACAGAGGGTTTTAGCCCCAGAACTCCCATTAACATCAATGGGAATTTCATACTGCTTTAAAAATTTATCCCATTAACTTCAGTAAATTATAAAACACAGCTATTAACTTTAGAAATCTGATGAAATTGCAATTTCTTATTCTGCCTGGACTTGGCAGGGCCAATTCGGGGAAAGTCCTGTCCAAATAAATAGTCTGATTATGACCACAGCAATGATTATTTCAGGAAACCCACGTTTTCCCTGCTCCATTCCCAAAGAGGAGGATGTTACTTAAATAGCACATCTCGTGATTCTTGGTTTAGAAAAAACCACGGTCTTAACTGTTCTCCTTCTTAAGACAGGCTTCTTCTTATGAACATAGAAAGAAATCCTAATTAAATATCCCATCCAAATGGGATAGTGAGATGAGATTACCCACTCCAGGCTGCAGAATATTTAGGGAGTATAGACAGGAAATCAGCAGCCAGTGGAGTCATTCATTCATTCATAAAATAACTGACTACTCAGTAGGAGCAAAGCACTTGGCTAAACATGGAGGAAAATACAGGAATCAAAGCAACTGAGATGCTACCCGTGAGGCGCAACCATTTCTTTATTGTCGTTAGTGCTGTCGAGTAGATTCTGACTCCTAATGACCCTGTGTACAGCACAGCGGAACCCTGGCTTGTCTTTCTGTGCCATCCGCTCATCTTCTGGTGCTGTATCAGACAATGCTCCACTGCCATTCATAGGGTTTTCATGGCCAATTTTTTTTGGAAGTGGGTGGCCAGGTCCTTCTTCCTAGTCTGTCTTAGTCTGGAAGCTCTGCTGAAACCTGTGCACCAGGGGTGACCCTGCTGGTATTTGAAATATGGGTGGCATAGCTTTCAGCATCACAGCAACATGCAGCCACCACAGTATGACAACCAACAGATGGATAGCAACCATTTCACATGCACACACAGCAGTAAAACATGGCGGAGAGTAATGGGTACAAAGAAGTGTGCAGACAGGTGCTTAAGGAAGTTCAGAGGAGGGAGTGCTGTAAAATCTTTCCTTGGTCAGGCAGGGCCAAGAGGGGGATTTTAAGACTCCTCTGTTCTGTTTGGCAGAGTGTACAGAGCACAGATGGATTAAATTCTAGCTCAGCTGCCTAGGGACACTGGGCACATTATTTAACCTTTCTAAGCATTGGTTTCTTCATTTGTTAAGTGGGGAATAAAATCAGCTGGTGCACAGAGATTGGGGAGTATTAAATGAAAGAGTATATATAAAGCACCTGGAGCAGTATCTGGCTCACAATAGGTGCTCAACAAACAGTCCAGATGCATGAGTCTGCTCCATGGCCCACCCTGACGAGACCAGCCAACAGTGATTCCCCACCCTGCCCTCTACACTTGTGCTCCTTTTAATCAGTGCCTCAAGATTTAACATGATGAAATAGTGTCCTCTTTGTTCCATCCTATTGTTTCAAGTCTATTAATCGTGTCTCTCGAAACTTCCTAAAGGTAAGGTGTACACTTTTTCTTATACTCCCCCAAGCCTTGATACAGTGTGGCGTATGCAGGAGCCACTCAATAAATGCTTGTGGGCTGGCCAAAGGGATTTTGGAGAATGGAAAGATTCAAGAAGTGGAAAGTCTTATACAATTAGTGAGATCCACAGCATCCAGGAGAAGAAATCTCTCCTTCCGGAGACAAAGCATCTTGTGGCTAGAAGCACTGTCTTCTGAACTGGCCTGGTGCTGGGCCCAGAGTAGGTGCTCCATAAATGTAAATATTTAAGTGGCTCCTATTTAATTTTGAACCCAAATTGCCACAGAAACCTCAAAATGAATTAATGAGGAGACAGTAGTTAAATAACTTGTATCCAATTGCTGAATGATCCAATTAGCTATCCCAAGTCTTGTTGTCAAGAAGAGACTAGTGCTTTACCAAACTAGTGGTTTTTAAAACCAAACTAGTGTTTTTTAAAGTATAAAACAGTAGGACACAAAAACAAACAACAAAAATAAGTTATAGACTCCACAGCAGAAGGAAAATAAATTTTTCTTGGGAAGAAATTTCTAGGTTACAAATGATAACAAATCGTGTTGCTAATTTCAACTTTTCTGTTCATTTCTGGCAAAGGAATACATATCGCTAACATTAATATCCAATATTAATGTGGTTTGATCATGAATCCACAAATTTCAAAATTAATTGACAGGTAATTTTAGAAAGGAATTAATATGAAGATGAAGGTTGCTTTGATTGCTAGTCAAAAGTCAGTATCAGTCACTCTCTTGCTTAACTCATCTAGGAATTGAAAATACTAGCCAGGCCATCTCCACCTGATACCCTGACTTCACAGCCAATATCCAAATGACAGTCTTCTCAATGTGATAAGATTATCTTCGTTTCCCTGAATAAGCAGAAAAATCAACAGCCTTTACTAGGAATTAATGGAATAAAAAAAGAGAATCATTCATTCTTCCACATAATGATTACTATTTTTTCTAGTTTGTTCATATTTTATTTCCCAAGCAAATACTTTTTCTATATTCTAGCTACTGTTTCTAAACTTTCATTACTCCTCTTGAAAAGGTTTTAGGATTGCATTGCTATATCATGCAGAGTGTACCAAGATAAGACATTTGGTTCATAATCTCTCAGAAATGTTTATATTAACAAAATTTTCCATTGCAGGTAGACATAGACTGGATTAGTGAATTATTTAAATAGAAGCCTAATACTTTCAAGTCTTTTCCCATAATGAAAATATTTTGTAAAGAAATTCTTTGGTGATGGTTTGTACTATATATAGAAGGGTATATAAAAAGCTGAAGAAAAAAATTAATTCAAATAAATTAGAGCAAAGTCTGCCCTCTGCTGCACTTCACTGGTTTCCACCCAGTCAGGTTTTTAGTTGAAATAGCTCAACACTAACAAATCAATCTCAAGTCATTAAAAAATTTTTTTTGTAATGCTGGAAAATAATATTAGTGCCTGGATAATAGATTAAAGCAATTACACTATTATTATTTTAGGACACTGTAAATTTCCAGTGCTGATGTATTTTTGTTACCAAATGGCATTTATAAAATAATAATGATGCTGAAATATATATGAATCATGTAAAGTATGTCATTCCAGGGAGCCAGCTGAGTTGGTCATTGATAATTTAAAATTTTTCCTTGTTTTGCTTAAATAAGGGGCAAAGCAATTATATTTTAACAAAACAAAGAAGTTCTTATTTGGTAGCTAATAAAACCCTAGTTTTTGTTTAACCCTGAATTTTTGGCCTGGACCTCCTACACGGATTCGTTATTATTGCTTAGCCTTTGTAACCTCTATTTTCTAAGCCTAATCTGAACCCTAGCCCCGAAGGGGATCAACCACAGCTATCGTGTGCTTGCACCCTTCTCTCCTTGTCCCAGATTGGTGTCTGATTTAGAACTGACTAAACCAGTATCAGAACTTGACTTTAACAAAGATGCATCTGTCACTTAAGGTCTGTATTTCTAAGAAGTCCCTCCACTAGGCACCTCTTGTTTTCTCATATCTAGATGATACACATTTAAATAAAACCTTCTTTTAAAAAATCTATCTTCATTTCCCTCTTATTCTTATAATGTAAATACAATGCTTTTCATTTCTGACACCACCTTCTACTCATTCCTCAGATAACATAATAGACAATATTGACCCAAATATACAATTTGACTTCACTCACTGCAAAATTCAGTAAATGAAGAAGATTTGGGGCTATAGAAGAGAAATCCTTATCCAAACCTGCAGCAAAGAGAGTTTAGAAAACTATCCAAGTAAACTGGTAGAAAAGTGTCATTTGTTTATTCAAGTTGACTTCACTATAAATTGGTCCTTTAAAACAAAACATTCAATAGACTTACAAGTAGTTTAAAAATCTAAGCTTTTTCCTTGTAGAGGAAAAAAAAATAAGCAAAAACTAAACATTTATCAACATCCACTGATAAACATTCCAAAGAGTCATTTATGTAAAAGTATTTACTGTACCTAAGATGTCACATAGCCTCCCCAGCTGCGTGTTCTGCTGTGTGTTGAAGTCGGCAATATTCTGTCGCACAGGCTGGGAATATCCTAAAAGGCAAACAAGGTGTCAAAACCCAGAAAGAGCAAGACACTATGGCAAATTGGCACACTAGGATTTCAAAGTGTCACAGTCCACACTTCCAGGAAAGAATTTTCTCTGCAGCATCTTGCAGAAACAATCTAATTCCTAAGAATGTGGTCCTTGCTTCTCAGGGGATTAAGCATTATCCCGGGAGATGTGCTAAGCAGCATCTTCTGCAACAGAGAGGTTCATATTTTCCAATACCAGCAAAGCTGCTGGGGATTAGGATTATAAAACATGGGGAAAATTTCTGACATTTAACATGAATGTTTAAAGCAGCATGTAAGAAAATTATGCTCATGTTTGGAAAAAACTATTTTGGCTTTTTAACTTATGCTTCCTACGTGGCATTTTGAAGATGTGTACCAGAATCAGTCTAAGCTGACACACAGATTTCAGAGAAACCCCCTGCTGTCAGAACATGTATGTAAGTAATTCTAAATACTAAAGAAATACGCTTCTGCTCACACAGTCAAAAGAACTTTTAACCTTTAAAGGGCAATGAAGGTTAATACTGTCACTTTGTCAGTACTAACAGAAGTCCTGCAGTTTGCCTTTGTGTCCATTGGTGACAGAGCAGAAGGAAAACGCACGTGGGTGACTACTGTCCAAAAATCTTCCACAAAAGAAACAATAGCAGCAACGCTTTCTGCGGATATTTCAAGGGTTAAAGAAAATAAATGGATTAAAACATGAATTTAAAAGGCATGCACACTCACATGCTTATATGAAATTCAGCAATTGTAGGTGCAATTTTTTTTTAAATAAAATTGCTTTTCACATTTTGAAGAGATGCTTCAATGCCTCCTTGTGGTTAGTGAGCCCAAACACATGTTTCAAGTTAAACTACTATAGATAAAGTGGTTTTAAATACTACCTCTTTGAGATGTGACATAGATTTCCTTTTCAGCATAGGGAAAACTATAGCAATTCAGGCCACAGGGCTTCAGATCAAATGAACTCTGATAACTGGCTCTTTGCTTTGATGTTAGCGTTTAAACACTAGCCGATGTCTGGAAATTAAATGAGTTTACAATTCATCTAAAAGTCTCTCTTTTGTTTTATGCAGATGAACTTAAGAACGAAAGAGGCAGAAGGACATATGGGATGTTTGAATTATTTTTGAAAAATTATTAATTTCTAAAATCACTTAGGGAATTATTCCACATATGAAAGTTAATATAGACAGCTGCAAACAATGCCGTCTTAATGTATGATTGCATTATTGTGACTCTTAGGATATTTCATATGTATAATTCTATCTAATATTCAGATAAATGTTTAGAAAGATGTATTGTGAATAACTTATACATCAAGACTGTAAGAAGGCAGGAAAAATGCCTAAAGAATAAAGAATGATTAAGAAAAGCGTCTGAAAGCATTCCGTGTACACATTTCCTTTCAAAAGTAAAGATAAAAGGCAGTGTGAGATGTCTCATTAAGATGATGTCCAATTTAAAATATAAAGGATGTCTGATCACTTTGTTGCCACATATGCAGCATGTGACGAATAAGTCTGTTTCAATCAAGTGCTTGAGGTCAGTTTTCCAACAAATTACTTGGTACCTCTGTTAGCACTGATGAAGGATGCACATAAAGTGTCTATGCCGAAAGATAGAACTGGTTACTCGGTTAACCCTAAAAATATGCCCATTTTAAAGAAGTGTATGCTCACAATCTCAGAACATTGTTATTATGGAGGATCATATGAAGTAACAGATATGAAACCTTTTGTAAACTGTAAAGTGTTATATTTTAGTGTTATGAAGTATATGCACTTCCAAAGCTTGTAACAACAACAAATTCTGTGCCCATTCTACACAGACAAGACACAATGCAAGGCACATTGGCCTCAGCAGAGCAGAAGCGGGGAGTCAATTTTTTAAAAAGTCAGATTTATTCTTATGTCTTGTACGTTCATAAAGTACGTGTGCTGACATCTAGGTGAAAAGACCTCATGAGTGCTGGCAGCATATATTAAATTCAATAGTGACTTAAGCAGGAAACTATCAGCAAGGATGCTGTGGCTTTGGGGAGTTCAGCAGACATGCTCAGTGGCAGCGAGACGTCACACTTTGGGATATAATCTACAAAGGCACGGATACTTCAAAGATCAGGCTAGAAACACTGGGGGATTTTTGAGAGACCATTTACTTCAAGCTTGTCGTGTTATAGATGGGAAAATCAAAGTGAGTGCCTTGTCTCTTGTCCAAGATCACATAAACCTGCCAATTATTATATAGTTTAGATACTACATATTTAGGTCTTGTGACAAATGTGGTTACATAAAATGAGAGAGAAGACAAGACTCTCCAAGTGTGAACAGAGAACTCTAGAAGGGACCAAGAGCCTTTGCCGCTTCTCTCACTTTTATTTTCAATTATTGTGATAGGCAGAAAAATGGCTCTCCAAAGATATCCATGTTCTGGTCCCTGGAACCTGTGAATATGTTAGGTTACATGGCAAAGGGGAAATCAAGTTGCAGATGGAATTAAGGTTACTAATCAGCTGACCTTAAAATAAGGAGATTAGCCTGGATGATCCAGGTGGACCCAATGTCAGCACAAGCGTCCTTAAAAGTGGAAGAGGAAGGCAGGGGAGGAGAGATTTGGAGAAGCTGTGACTACAGAAGAAAGGATGTGACTGCAGAAGAAAGGCACAGAGAGATGCAACGTTGCTGGCTTTAAAGATGGAGGAAGCGGGCCAAGGGCTTTCCTTGTTCGTTCCTTTGTGGGTGGCTTCTAGAAGCTGGAAAGGCCGAGGAAACAGATTCTCCCCTCGAGCCTCCAGAAAGGAATGCAACCATGCGGCCACCTTGACTTTAGCTCCTTTTAGAGTTCTGAGCTACAGAACTGTAAGGTAACAAACTTGTATTGTTTTAAGCCACTAAGCTTGTGGTAACTTGTTACAGGGTGATAGAAAACTAATATGATTCTCTACTTCCCTTACTCCCAGTAAGTCCCACCCCTCGCAGACATTCTGCTCCTCTCACTCTAACTGAAAGATGAGGGAGCACCAAGATCCCTAATACAATCTCATAATAAGCACTCAATGATTGTTGTTACTCTTACTATTATTCCTTTCCTGACCTCAGCTGAGCCAGACTGAAAGTCTCAGAAGGAACTTCATTTAAATGAGGGATATTATTATTATTACATGCACGAAGTATTATTTGAGCTATCAAAGTACAGTTCTTCTAGTGTATGCAGCCGATAGGCCCTTATCACTGTCAGGTGTGCCTGAACACTCTTTTCTAAGAAAGTTCTCAGTCTCCCCTCACTGTCATTTTCTGCACCCTTTCTTCACTGCACTTCTCTCATTTTGTCATTACATGTTTCTTTGTCTGCTTGTTTCCTTGTTTGTTGTCGTCTCTCCTCACCCCCGCACCGCTCTGGCTCCTGTAACCAGACTGGAAGCTCCATTTGAGCAGGAACAGTGTGATAACCCCATCGAACGAGAGAATGAAATGTGGCCTGAAGACCCCACTCAAAGAATCTGTCTTTTAAATTCCTTGCCTTTTCTCCCATGTGTTCTCACCATTCCCTCCCCTCCTTTCAACTCATAAAATTGCGTTCTCTGATCTGGAGAACTTCTGGGGAATTAAAAGAATGGTAAGTGAGATTTGTGGCTTTTTCTACGTATTCATCACCATGGAATAAAACAGCACTGTCATAAAGGGGCACTCTCCTCCTTATCACTACAGAGAGGAACACACCCTCTTTCCTTATGGCCATCCTTGTCATCTGCAAGATATTCCTAATTTGATAGAACATTCCATCTTTTCTCAAAATATTACTGCCTCTGTTTCACATCAAAGAAGGATACCTGAAAGCTGCCTCTCTGAAGTAATCCAACTACTTTTGTTCCTCTGTTGAACCAAGGATGCTCATCAATGGTTACTGGCTATCATTTCTCCATTTTCGTTTCTACCTTCATCTCCTTTCCCATCTCTATCCCCACTCCCACACAAATTCCTATCAGATGATGCTAATTGCCTGTTTGCACCCACTCAACTAGCTCTTCTAGAATTGGCTTTTCCTTCACAGCAACCAGGAAACCCAAGAACATGAGCAACACCATGCTTGGCGACTAAGCCTCCTTGGGACTGGTATGTTCCTCTGTGACAGGCCCTGCTGTTGCAGTAGAATCACGTAATCCTGAACACCTTGCTTAATACTCTGGTTGATTCCTTGTTTCTTTTGTCACCAAGTCCTATTTCTTACAATGGTATCTGAGGTAGAGAAGGGGTTAACAACAGACTTCCAGTTACCAAGTAGTTGTTATTCATCTGATCACCCTGGCCTGAGATGGTAGTCAACCACGCCTCAGTTTGATGGATTGGAACAGTAGTTCTCAACCTTTTTCCCATTTTGAAACGTCTGACCGGTGATGTTCAAATGCATCATGCACTCCTAGGGGCATACAGAGGGTTACAATAGCAGTAGCAGTAACTCCATCCCTTTCTCTTCCGCTCAAGAAAGCAAGCTGGACGCAAGCTGAGCAAGAGTGACGTTATTATAGAGAGAATTTTGAATTGCTCCAAATCATAAAAAAAGTTAACCATTAGCCAACTTTGGTACTCTAAAAGTAAAACTGCAGGGAACAAGTGACATACTTCACAAAAGATGGCACAGCAGCATATTGCAGTAATCCAGAGAAATGTGATCTAGACATTACGGTTATACCCAGGTTTTAATCACTCATGCAAGTGTGAAAGCACAAGATACTGAGTTAAGAGATAAGACAGAGCAAGAGAGAGGCCTAACCCTGTTGTGCATATAGTATATCCAGTGCCAGTTTGATGAGCGTTTGTGGGGAGGCTGCAGAGGGGGATTAGGGAATTTTGTGATGAGAACACAGAAAACACAGGAGGTTCTCAAATATTTGTTGAGTTTTGAAAACATTCTCAAACCAAACTGGCCAATTGGATTCTGCGTGGTTCTGAAAGCCTTCCCTTCAAAAGGATTAGGACTTACTCTCGTTCAAATTTTCTGTCAGTGGCTGGCACAGCATTGCATGCAACTAAAGCCAGTGATTCTCAAAGTGTGGTCTGCGGACCCTGGGAGGTCCCAAGACCCTTTCAAGGGGACTGGAAGGTCAAAACTATTTTCAAAATAATACTAAGATGATATTTGCCTTTTTCAATCTTACTGTCTGACAAAATACAAAAGTTTAATGATATGATTTCCGACTCCACATTGCAACTAACACTTAAGAATTACCATTGTTGAGTTTTGGTATAAAATCAAAGAATATACACAATTATCTGAAAAGGCTATAAAATATTCTTCCCTTTTCCAAATACTTCTCTGTGTAGGGCCAGGTTTTTTGGATGTGCTTCAACCAAAACAACATATTTCAACAAATTCAATTCAGAAATAGATACGAGAATCCAACTACATTCTATTAAGAGATTTGCAAATTTGTCAACCAATGCCACTCTTTTCACTAAGTTTTTTCATTTTGGAAAATAAAACTTTTTTTAAATAAAAATATGTTATTTAGGTTAACATTGGTAATAGGTTTATTATTGGTATTTTAAAATAAATTAAATATTTAAAAAGTTTCTCAGTTTTAGTTTCTAATATGGTAAATATTGATAGATATAACCCACTTAAACCAACCCTCTTTAGGGCCGTTAGTAATCATTACAAGCGTAAGTTTGAGAACTGCTGAACAAGTGTTTTAATACTTTTTTACGAGAAAGAAGGAGATGACAACATTTATAGTTTTATCTTAGTATATGCAAGACTCTTTTTATGAAAAGCCCATGAGCTGGTGTCACTTGATACCCAGTTCAATGCTGTTTCTGCATTTCAAGATACAATATCCAAGTAGCTCAAATTTAATATTACAGGGTCCTGGGGCCAACTCGGATGTAACCAGTGAATGAGTGTTGATTTGGATTATTTGGATGAATACAAATATGTTTTAATTTTAACTTGGATTATCAAGAAATGTGAACAGTTAAGTGTACTTTGTTCCTGATCGCAAAATATCTGGATGTTTCGGGGAATGCTCTCTGGGAGATCTTGGCAGTATATCTGTCTCAAGGATCCAGTGTGGCAACACCATAGCTAAACTATGGATTCCACACTACTTGCCAAAATATATGTTGAAGACTGCAAAGATTTGATTGAAAGTCCTCATGTCCCAGCCTTGAGGTGGAAGGAACAGAGTCTATCTTGTCTTTGAGTTGTCAGCTCAAAAATGAGAAAGTAGAAAGGTGCTAAGGTGCTCGGAGGCGCAGTGAAAATGTGATTTCAGATACGACACTCTTGGCCCTGGTCCTCTACCTGCCTCTTTTCACAAATAGAGATGAGTACAAGTTCTGATCGTCTGGCGGAAAGGCGTGAAGTTAGGAAGCAACTGTCCTATGAGCACCGGGGCTTTCTCAGCTCAGTGTATGGTCAGTTGTGCACAGAAGTAAGTTTTTCTATCTTTTCTTTTGGGCTTTTGTGACAGTACAGACCAGCAGCAAACACTGTTTTTCATGAACCTCACAATAACAGGATCCACAACTTTATGGAACGGAGTATCTTAGAGACCACTAATTGTGTTAGCTTCAAGGATAATTTACTGAAATAATGCACAGAGAGGAAAAAAAATGAAGCTGAACTATATATATTCATTTTAGCTGTTAAATCAATTGGCAATGAAATAAAAGATTACATAGAGAAAAGAGAAAATGCCACCTCAATATATCCTGTATTTGTATTTTAAAGGAGGAAGAGAAGTGAGAGGAAACTCATCACTGGGGGTTTAATTGCCTGGCAGTGGCCTCATATACCTTCTCACGGCATCAGAGCCCCAAACTTGGCACATTTCATTTAATGTCAATATACTTAAAAATGCCACTGAGTTTAAGTGTAGCATCAAATGATGCACTGTAATAAAGAGGCACAGGGTTAAATTAAAAGTGAATGAAATAACTTAGCCAAAGAAACTGAAAGCAGAATTAGTTTGTAGGTTTTATTTTGACCTCTGATTTTTCTAGAGGAATTAGGATTCTTGGTTGCGGTTCTTTCTTATTTGACTGATAGATTTTGCTTAAAATAGACCCTAGTATTCTATTCCTGCTATGAACCATAGTAGATTATTTTGTTATAATTATATTTCATTAATAAAAATGATAAAACATGCAATATCCAATTAAAAGATCAGCCTATACAATCTGGAAAGAATGGCTTTCTTTTTATCATCTTATCAAGTTACAAGGCCAATCCGTTTCTTTGGACAATTAATCAACAGCATCCCACCTCTCCTGTTGGTTAAAAATAGCTAAAACTTTTTGTTACCTCTAAGAATACTTCCTGAAATATGTGACAGTCAGTTGTGTTTCATAACTCCTCCTTTCAAAGAAGTTACTCCGCAAAGTGTAATTGTCGTAATGTCCATATTATGAATCGTAGATTTTAAAATACATGACGAATATTTTGTGGTCAAAAATGTTACTGAAAGACCATCTCTTCTGTGATCGTGGGTTTGGAGAATGCAATTATTCCTGTGGGTGCAAAATTGCATAAACAAATAACCAAATGTCTACAACTGCAATATAGTATGCAGTTATCAGATACTAAGCTTTCATTTTTAGGGTCCAAACAAGTTAGTGCAGCCCCAGTTGGCTAGCGGCATGGTGTAATTACTTCTCTGGCTAATTCTACACCAGAATTGAAAGCAAATTTCCTATGAAAAGAGAAAAAGAGGAGAAGGCTGCAACTTGCATTAAATGCCTACCTGAACCTTATACTCCTACCAACCATTTTGATTAGTGAATCCCTCTCAACTCTGGAAACAAAATTACTATATTGAATAGATTTGTTGGGGAGTGTATTTAGAGAAAAAATTTGCTTCTTTGTCATCAACTTCTCTTTTCATGAATTGTGTAGGTAAGTGCCTGCTGCAGGAGACGGAGTAGCCATGTTGCGAATGTTGCTGAAATCTTCTTCAAGCATTCCCAGGGGAAGTGGGACACAAGAAAAAGGTACAACATAATCATTTTTTTTTTTCGAGTATGGTTTAACAATTATGTCTGTGGAATAGATACGGGATGACAGTTTAATGTTATTTAAACTTAATGTCCACAAGTCATATTATAAAACCTAAAACATAGATTGTAGAAACAAATACTATTTGATCAAAGCCCAAGTATTATTCTCTAGTAAAAATGCGTAATTGGACTTTTTAAATGCTCAGTTGAGAAAAATGCCTGAGCTTGTTCTTATCTTTTAGAAAATACATGATTAGCAATTATTCTTTAAAATGGGTTATTATATTGTGAACAAACAAAAATTACTGCAATAGGGAAGACTTTCAGATTTGTTATGTATTTATTTAAACTGATTATGTGTAATCTAGAAGAAAACTAGTTTTAATATCAGATTTAAAATAATGCTTTCTAATTCTAGTTTCTGACCAGGTTATTTTTCTACTTAATTTATATTCAGCAAGACCTTTTGGAATTTTAAGACATTTTCATTTAAAGTTATTTTTTATTACCCAGTTTCTCTTACTGACCATTACTTTCATAATTTTACCTCTTTCCAGGCTCCTTTCTATCAGACTTCTATGCAGGGCTGATTGCATGGGGGTTTCGAAGGGTCAGAGGTGGGGCTATAGGAGGGAAAAAGTTTGTGGAAGTTGTGTCTATAATACTTTTGTGCTTGTCAGCATTGCAAGTGGGGGTCTTGTTTCTATTTCTGGTTTTGAATAAAATGGAGAACACACACACAAAATTTCCCACATAATACCAGGTCAGGTCTACAATTAGTTACAGAAGCAAAAGGCTCTTGCACCTTATTCTAAGGACTTGAGTCCATTAATTGGGTCTGCAATTAGCCTCTCTGGTTGCAATCAATTACCAGTGCAATTTCTGTGTGTGAACTAATTTTGTGTGCAAAAGGAGTCCCGCCAAAACAAAAGCCTAAGTCAGAATGAAATTCAGATCTGTCTTACCTTACTTATATCCCAAGAAGGAACTAATTTCGTCTGTGAGCCATAAAAAAAGCCAAAACTAAAAGGCTCTGTGCAACTGAAGTATTTTCTTAACTTTTCTACAAGTGCTTAGATGTAAGTACTGTAGAATCTAGGAAAGTTTGCATTACTTTATTACTGCTAATATTTTACTAATTTAAAATATAATCAATTATATTTATATAATAATTTAAAATTTTTTTTGCTTTTCTATTACTGTTTCAATGTTTTGTTCTGTACTACACATAAGTAGACAAACACATATGCTCACACAGGAACACAAATAAATTGCAATCCAGAATTCTATTACAATAGATCCCTTAATGCATTGCTCTTAAAAGGCCTTAACAAAGAGCTAATAGATAATGTGAAGATTCAATGAGTTTTGCTATTTGTCAAAACTCACCAGGTCAGGTTGGGAAATCTGGCATTGGCAAGGAAATTTAACACATTAAGTTGATAAAAAGCAAAACAAAACAAAATAAGCAAGCAAACAAATCCTAAACATTTTGACAGCAGCTCATGTTTTAAAAGAACTTCCAATGCAAATTTCTGAAATTCCCAACGTCATTTTGGCATACCTATTTTACCACTATGTTGCAGACAACAGCTTTTAAGTTCCCCAATTCATAAATGTAATTAAATAATTACATTAGTGCTAATTAACATGAAACTGCAGATTATTTAAGCGCAAAAAACACTATTCAACTTCTTAATTATTCTTGTTCACACAGCATTTCCTTTTGCTCAGGCGCCCTAGGTGCAAATAAAGCATCCCATCTGCTCGTAATTAGAACTAAATAATTTCAGAGAATGTAGCTTATCATTTTGACTGCACATTTGATTAAAAACAGTGTACAAGCAATATCCTGGCTTATTGGCGTAACAGCCACAACACAACGCAAGCCCATGTTCTTCCATCATTAAAGAAGATCGAAAACATTATCTGTTATTTCAGGGGGAAAAAAAAATACAACTTTTTAGTTCATTTCATACAGATGAAAGCGAATTACAGCAAATCACCTCTCCACTGAATAGCAGCCCCCACATAATGACTTTATTTGCTTAATCCCCAAATTAAACGCCGTTTCGAGCGAGGGCCCTGTGTTATTACTCTCATCATGTCGAGAACATTTTCCTGCCGAGACCAATTTGAATAAAACAAGGGGCCTTCCTTGAACTCAATCAAGGAGCCATAATGTGGTGGGTAATAGAGGTTGCTGATAGATTTGCAGGCAAAAGTGTTATACCTAATGACGGGATATGGATAATAGTCCTCCTGGAGGTCCTGATGCGATTCCAGTTGGCTGCCAGATGCTAAAAATCAAGAAGAGCATTGATCAGTGACAGAAAGCTGTAGTGGATTCCTCTAGTCAAACTTCAGCTGCTTTTCCACTGTACAGTTAAGCCAGGCATAAATTATATTAATTGATTTAATTACATACTTAAAACATCTTCCCCAATTAATTTAATTAGGTGGCTACATGATGCAACCGGCAGGGGAAGATTAGAGGCAGCTCACTTAATTAACAGAATATGAATGAAAAAAAAGAGAAAGCAAACATAAATGAAATTGTGAGCACTAATTAAAAGGCTGTCTGCAAACTTAAATACTTTCTGACAAAGTGGTGACAGCAATGTAGACAAGAGAGGATTTTTTTTTTTTCCTAGCAAATTAAAGTGCCAGAAGGTATATATAGGGAGAAAAGGTAAAGCGGTTAAAACATTGATTTTCTGACAGGACTACCATAGTCAACGTGAAGGGACTTTTTTCCTATAGAAAAACTGCAACAGATTTTGCAGAAGCAAAAGCCAGATTCCTGATTAGGACTAAAATATGATATAGAAAAAAATGTAGGGTTTGCACATCATACATTGATGGGAGTGGAAGGCGAGGGAGGCTGACGGGGAGGGTAGCCAGAGAGAGGAAGGGAAGATAAAGGGACAACTTATTGCAATCGCTCAAGCAAGAAATGTTTAGAAAAAGAGGTCTGCCTTAATAGCTGGCAGCCTGTGTACCTTGGCTCGGATGCGGAAATTCTCCAGGTGTCTGTCACGTGATTCC